>NW_022681457.1:98400701-99006534 GCF_009764315.1 Trachypithecus francoisi | reverse complement strand
ATCCTGTCCTTTATATGATGCAGCAGGTACTGCTCAGTTACTATTCCTATGAGTGTGGGCACGTGACTTCCCCTTTTGGGGCCTGTTTCCATCATCTGTGAAATGGGAAGAATGCCCCTACCTCATAGAGCTGTCAGGACTAAATAAAATAATATATGTAAAGTCCCTAGCATTGTGTCTATACACAATAAACCCTCAGTAAATGACAGCTAAGGTATTAGCTATCAAGCACAGCTCTGATCATGCCATTTTCTGCTTGAAAACATTTGACAGATTCAACTTTGGGATACATGACATGAGAGAAGCAAAAATTTCTGAAACCTAAAAGAAAAGACTCCCCTCCCTGGCTTAGAGTCCAAGCATTCCTGGCACGGCAGCTAAAACCGTCTGTGAAGTCACTGCAGGTCTTCATCTCCATGAGGACCTCCAGGTCAGTCTTCCTCAAGGACCTCCCCCTCCTTTTCCCTAAGATTCTTTGATTCTTGACGCATTTGAAAAATCTGTCTTCTTGGGCCGGGCGCGGTGGCTCACGCCTGTAATCCCAGCACTTTGGGAGGCCGAGGCGGGCGGATCACGAGGTCAGGAGATCGAGACCATCCTGGCTAACATGGTGAAACCCTGTCTCTACTAAAAAAATACAAAAAATTAGCCAGGCATGGTGGCAGGAGCCTGTAGTCCAAGCTACTCAGGAGGCTAAGGCAGGAGAATGGCGTGAACCCGGGAGGCGGAGCTTGCAGTGAGATGCGATCGCACCACTGCTCTCTAGCCTGGGTGACAGAGCAAGACTCTGTCTAAAAAAATAATAATAATAAAAAAGAAAATCTGTCTTCTCAACGAGGGATGGTTATAGAGAAGCACAACTAAGATGAACAGAAGAGCTCTGTAATCAATCTCTGTTAGCCAACAATAGAATGGACTGGAACCTCTTCATGAATGAGATTCTTGCTATGAGACGTGTGCAGACAAAGTCAAACATCAGAAATGTTGAACTGGGATTCCTGCATTAGAAGAGAGGTGGACTAAATGACCTGTCTTCCTGCTTTAAGGTCCTTTTTTAATGAGATGGCGAGAGGCTCACTATATTGCACTAAATAGAACAAACAAAGCCTACCCAATTGCACAATATGAGTTCAACTAGGAACAAAATATAATGAAGAAAATGCACCAAAATATTAGTTCTGGAAAGAAAATAACAATTGAGTTTGCTTTCTTTCTTTATACTATCCTGGATTTTCCAAACTTAAAATGAACATGTATTACTTTTATTAATGACAAAAATTGTATATATATATTTTTCTTTTTGAGACGGAGTTTTGCTCTTGTTGCCCAAGCTAGAGTGCAATGGCATGATCTCGGCTCACTGCAACCTCTGCCTCCCAGGTTCAAGGCATTCTTCTGCCTCAGCCTCCCAACTAGCTGGGATCACAGGTGCACGCCACTACGCCTGGCTAATTTTTTGTATTTTTAGTAGAAACGGGGGTCTCACCATGTTGGCTAGCCTGGTCTCGAACTCCTGATCTCAGGTGATCTGCCCGAAAGTGCTGGGATTACACGCATGAGCCGTTGCACCTGGTCCCAACAATTATATTTAAAAAATAAAAGAGACTTTTGTCTTCCTTACCCATCTTATGTCCTGTGTCTCTGAAACCTCTATAACTCACTCTCACTCTTCCCACTGCCCCACCAAGTTTCAGCTTTATTGGACTGTTGGCAGCTCCCTGAAAGGTTACGTGTCTATATGCCCCACTGTTTTGCTGACACCAACTGCCTTAGTTCAGGCTGTTATAAAAGAACAACATTGACTGGGTAGCTTAACCAACATTTATATCTCATAGTCCTGGAGGCTGGGAAGTCCAAATTCAAGGCAGCAGCAGATCTGATGGCTGGTGAGGGCTCTTTTCCTGGTTTGCAGAAAGCCATCTTCTTGTTGAGATGGCTGAGAGCATAGAGAGATTCCATGTCTCCTCTTTTTATATAGGCAATAATCCCATTCATGAGGGCTCTAGCCTCATGACCTAATTACCTCCCAAAGACTCTACCTCCAAATACCGTTACAGTAGGCCATAGGCTTCAACATATGAATGTGGGAGAGACACAACATTCAGTCTACAGCACCAACCCTCACAAGGCCTTGAGTCCCTTGGCTTCAGTCTATATTGAAATTCAAGGTCTTGATTAACCTCTCTGTCCCTCACCACTATACTGCTATTGCAGCTATCTGTATACATGTCTGTCCCTCTCACTAGTGAGTAAACTCCTTCAGGGCAGGATCCTATGTGATTCTGTCTTGCCATCCCTGCAGTGCCACAAACAGACACTCTGTAAGTGTTAAATCATTCAGCCAATGTCTTTTTGGCCATTGAACAACACTTACGCTAAGGTCAGATGGCATATCTGAGTGTATATTCTGCAGTCTAGTCCCTTGCAAATTCAAAAAGACTATTCCAGTGACATCTCTTTCTTTCTTTCGTTCTTTCTCTCTCTTTCTCTTTCCTTCCTTCCTTCCTTCCTTCCTTCCTTCCTCCTTCCTTCCTTCCTTCTTCTTTTTTTGACAGTCTCACTTTGTCGCCCAGGCTGGAGTGCAGTGGCACAATCTCAGCTCACTGCAACGTCTGCCTCCGGGGTTCAAGTGATTCTCCTGCCTCGGCCGCCTGAGTAGCTGGGATTACAGGTGCGTGCCACCACACCTGGCTAATTTTTGTATTTTTAGTAGAGACGGAGTTTCACCATGTTGATCAGGCTGGTCTTGAACTCCTGACCTTGTGATCTGCCTGCCTCAGCCTCCCAAAGTGCTGGGATTACAGGTGTGAAGCACCACGCCTAGTCTCTTTCTTTAAAAAAAAAAAAAAGGAAAATTTGTATTTGTTTTTAAACTTCAATTGAAATCAACCATTTTCGATTTCCAGAGAGTTGCAAAGATGGTACATGAAGTTCCCATATGCCCTTCAGCCAGCTTCATTTGATGTTAACATCTTACATAATCATGGTACATTTATCCAAACTAACAGATTAACATTGGTACAATACTATTAACTGAATGGCCGAATTTAATCGGATTCAACTCCTGGCCTCAAGCAATCCGTGTTTCCACTGGGGTCCCTTTTTGTGTTACAGGATCTAATCCACGATACCGCCTTGCACGTAGCATCTTGTCTCCTCAGCCAGTGACATTTATTTTAATGAGGAGGCCGGAGTTCGGCTCTTGTCCTCTGCTGGGTTTCAGGTGCTCCTTTTTTTCTTTTTTTGAGACGGAGTCTCGCTCTTTCACCCAGGCTGGAGCGCAGTGGTGCGATCTCGGCTCACTGCAAGCTCCCCCTCCCGGATTCACGCCATTCTCCTGCCTCAGCCTCCCGAGTAGCTGGGACCACAGGTGCCCACTAACACGCCCGGCTAATTTTTTCCATTTTTTAGTAGAGACGGGGTTTCACTGTGTTAGCCAGGATAGTCTCGATCTCCTGACCTCGTGATCCGCCTGTCTCAGCCTCCCGAAGTGCTGGGATTACAGGTGTGAGCCACCGCGCCTGGCCAGCTTCCGGTGCTTCTGATGGGTAGATGATGGGTAGATTGAAGCTTCCTCCTACATGAGGCTAAAATGATTTTCATTTTAGATCTACTCTGTTTCTTGAATGGGCTCTTGTGGGCCTAGAAACGAGGGGGAATTACTAGTTTAATTCACTAAATTTCTGGGCCATTCCGTAGCCCATTTTTCTATGGCTTGGCACAGAGCTTGATCCTAGTCACTTAAAAAGCTTCCAAGCAGTTGGCATCTATCAGCAATCTTAGCAATTCAGTGAGAACAGAGGTTACAGCTGTCACAGGAAGTGGAAACGAAGGCTGATGATAACACACCCATTCTGAGAGGGTGAAAGTCTACACGTTGTAGAATTCAAGCTGGGAAGTGGGGGTGGCTGGGGTGTCAGGTGGCAAAGGGTGGGATGCTGTGCAAGAGAAAATACAGGAGGGGAAGAAAAGCAGATATGTCATTCATTGGAACTCCACTGATTTTTTTTTTTTTTTTTTTTTTTGAGATGGAGCCTCACTCTCTCACCCAGGCTGGAATGCAGTGGTGCGATCTTGGTTCACTGCAACCTCCGCCTCCTGGGTTCAAGCGATTTCCCTGCCTCAGCCACCTAAGTGGCTGGGATTAAAGGCGCACACCACCACACCCAGCTAATTTTTCTATTTTTAGTAGAGACAGGGTTTCACCACGTTGGCTAGGGTAGTCTCAGACTCCTGACCTTAAGTGATTCGCCTACCTCAACTTCCCAAACTGCTGGGATTACAGGCGTGAACCACCGAGCGGGCCTGGAACTCTATTGATTTGTAGACCTTGGGGGCTTATTGCTCTTAGATACCAAGACCTCTTTCAGCTAAACCCTTGCATGAATGAGAAAGCAGTAATGCCCCGGGGTGGGTGCAGGCCCCATCCCTCTACAGGATTACTAGGCAGCCTCCCAATTGGTCCTCAGTCTGACCCTCCCACCAGAGAAGGTGGCACCAGAGGGGACAGAGCAGGCAGTACACTGGAGAGTACAGGCCCCAGCCGAGTGGGAGGAGGAGCATGTTCTGTTGATACCTTTAAAAAATAATAATAATTTCCGGCTGGGCATGGTGGCTCACGCATCTAATCCCAACACTTTGGGAGGCCAAGATGGGGAGATCACTTGAGCCCAGGAGTTCGAGACCAGCCTGGCCAATATGGCGAAGCCCCATCTCTACTAAAAATACTGGCCATGGTGGCGCACACCTGCAGTCCCAGCTACTCGGGAGGCTGAGGCAGGAGAATGCTTGAACCCAGGAGGCGAAGGCTGCAGTGATCCGAGATTGCACCACTGCACTCTAGCCTGGGCAACAGAGAGAGACTCTGTTTAAAAAAAAAAAAAAATTCCTACTTTTATTTCAGGATTTCAGGAGGTACATGTTCAGATTTCTTTTTTTTTTTTTTTTTTTGAGACGGAGTCTCGCTGTGTCACCCAGGCTGGAGTGCAGTGGCCGGATCTCAGCTCACTGCAAGCTCCACCTGCCGGGTTTACGCCATTCTCCTGCCTCAGCCTCCTGAGTAGCTGGGACTACAGGCGCCTGCCACCTCACCCAGCTAGTTTTTTGTATTTTTTAGTAGAGACGGGATTTCACCATGTTAGCCAGGATGATCTCAATCTCCTGACCTCTTGATCTGCCCACCTCGGCCTCCCAAAGTGCTGGGATTACAGGCTTGAGCCACCGCACCCAGCCCATGTTCGGATTTCTTAAATGGGTATATTGTGTGATGCTGAGGTTTGGAATACGAATGATCCTGCCACTCAGATGGTGAGCACAGTACCCAACGGTTAGTTTTTCAAGTCTGTTTTCTTCATTACCATAGAACAGCGCCTGACAAATAGTAGGCTCTCAATACATACTTGGTATATGAACCAGTCAAGTGCATTAGGGGCTCAGAGCACAGCGGTTGAGAGTGTGGGCTCTGGAGTCAGGGTCTCTGAGTTCAAATCTTGATTCTGCCTCTTATCTTCAGCAGAGTTTTTAGGATAAGTACCAGATAACTCAGCCCAGAGAAGAATTTGTTGCCTTTGATGCTGATTGTCCATTCATTCAACAGAGGGTTACCGGTGAACCATGAGGTGTCATGTCTTATACTAGGTCCTGGAAGTACAGGAAGAAAGAAGGCATGTCCCTGGCCTCAAGAGCGCATAGTAAGTAGACAATCAGCTCAGAGCACTAAAGGGGCACAGGGGAACAGAGGCTAACCCAGGCAGCGGAGGGGAAACAGGGAAGGCCTCCTAGGGGAAGGGGCAGCTGAGTTGATGAGGCCTGAAGGAAGCTTGCAGGCAAAGAGAAAGGGGGAGAAGGTGCCAGGAAGAGGAAATGGTACTGCCAAATGCGTAGAAGAAGCCAGCCCAGAGCAGTAGGTGAACTGCAAATAGTTTGCCCTGTCCCTCCAGCAGGTTTAAAGTTGAGGGATGTTAAACCTGGATTTGAGACAGGGGAGGGGATCTGGGGCAGCAGCACCAAGGCCCTTCCTTGTGAGGTAGGAGGCAGGACTCCACACTGAACCAGATTCAAGACTAGCTGACACGCCCACCAGTGCCATGACAGTTTACCCATTCCCTAGCAACAACCTGGAAGTTACCACCTTTTTTTCTAGAAATTTCTGAATAACTGGCTGGGTGCAGTGACTCACACCTGTAATCCTAGCACTTTGGGAGGCTGAGGCGGGCAGATCACAAGGTCAGGAGTTCAAATCCAGCCTAGCCAGCATGATGAAACCCCATCTGTACTAAAAGTACAAAAATTAGCCAGACATGATGGCACACGCCTGTATTCCCAGCTACTCTGGAGACTGAGGCAAGAGAATCACTTAAACCCGGGAGGTGGAGGTTTCAGTGAGCCAAGATCGTGCCACTGTACTCCAGCCTGGGCAACAGAGCGAGACTCTGTCTCAAATAAAAAGAAATTTCTGAATAACCTGCCCCTTAATTTGCATGTAATTAAAAGTGGATATAAATGAAACTGCAGAACTGTCCCTGAGCTGCTAGACTCCACTCTCTTCTCAGTGGGAACAGTCACGGAGCTGTAACACTGCTGCCTCAATAAAGCTGTTTTCTTCTGCCACTAGCTCACCCTTGAATTCTTTCCTGGCAGAAGCCAAGAACTTTCCCCAGTGGAGCGCCAATGTTGAGGCTCCCCTGCCCTGCAAAGCTTGTAAGCCCTTTGGGGTAGGGTGGGGAGCTAGGACTTTAAGGATGACCATCTAGAATCACAACATTGCAGGTTCTTTGAGCTGAGGGACCTGATGAGTCACACCGTCACTCTTGAATCCCTTCCCTGCATGTTGATAAACTAAAAACCAAAAAAGTACAAAGAAGAAAATAACAATTATTCATATTTCCTATCACCTGGAATTAACCACTGTTTACATTTTGACATATTTGTCTCCAGTATTTCATGAACATGCAGCTTAAAATTCCTTAAGTAATATATGAATATACTGTCATTTTTATTTTATTTATTTTTTTATTTTTTGAGACACAGTCTTGCTGTGTCACCCAGGCTGGTGTGCAGTGGCATGATCTCAGCTCACTACAACCCCCGTCTCCTGGGTTCAAGTGATTATCCTGCCTCAGCCTCCTGAGTGACTGGGACTACAGACACCCACCACCACGCCCGGCTAATTTTTGTATTTTTAGTAGAGACGGGGTTTCACTGTGTTGTCCAGGCTCGTCTTGAACGCCTGACCTCGTGATCTGTCCACCTTGGCCGCCCAAAGTGCTGGGATTACAGGCGTGAGCCACTGCACTCGGCTGTCATTTTTAAAAATAAAATTAGAATATTACAAAGAAAGCGGAAGTTGCCTCTCACCTGCACTTGCTATCCCAACTCCCCATCCCTCTCCAGAGACAGCCACTTGGATGAATTAGGAGTGAACTGAAAAGAACTGAACTGAAAAGAACTGAATTGAAAAGAACTTTTCAGTTTTTTTTTAAATGCTTTTATGTATGTTTGAATGTAATCACAGAATATCCACAGTTCTGCTTAACATGTTACAAAAATTGTATTATATTGTATGCATTATTCTGCAACTTTCTACTTTCACTTAATATATTTTAGAGCCCTATCCATTTCTCTGCATATATATAGGCATATATAGATCTGGCTTATTCCTTCTGTGATGCAGTGACCCATTATGTAGCTAGACCCCATTGTATTCATTCATTCCCTACGGATAGTCCTTGAGCTCTTTACAGTGGCTTGTTATTAGATATGGTCCCACAAGAGACAGCCTTCCTGAGTACATGTGCAAATATTTTTCTAGGGTAGAGAACAAGACATAGGATTATCTGGCACAGGTCATAAATATTTCCAGTTCAAAGACAAATCCGAAGAATACATTTCCCCATAACCTCACCAATATTTGCCGTTCTCTAATTTTATTCCTTCCTTGCATTTTTGTAGCTGAAAAGACTGAGGCCTGAGGCTGGGTCACAGAGCGGGTTAGGTTCAGGGTCAAAACTAGACCCCACATCGCTTGGGGAAAGGAAAGGCCACGGTGTGAGGGGAGTCGGCAGAGAGGGAATGGCTGAAATTAAACATGGTGATTATACCATCAGTGGAAGTTACACACCAGCAGTGGAAATGACTGCGAATCCTCCCAGAAAATGGCTTCGCTGCGTTCCACGGATCTGCTCTCCCACCCCACCTGCGGCTTGCACAGCGACACACAAGCGTTGTGATTGGTTCTTCCTTGGCTGAGACAAGGGTGGGGACCGAAATGGCGTCTCTAGTAGCTGATTTTTCAGGGCAGCACCTCTGTGCTAGGAGAAGGGAAGGCTGGGGCTCACTGGCGGTGCGGAGCCCGCTCGGGCCATTTCGCATCCGGGCGGAGGTGCAAGCCCGACTGCAGCACTGACGCGTGCCGCGACGTCCCCTCCCGGCCGCTCGCGGGGCCCTGGGAGCGGGTGGGGTCTCTGGGTGGCGGGGAGCCAGTGCTGCGGGAAACCGCACGAGGTCGCGTTCGCGAGTGGCAGAGAAGCCCGGATCCCCGGGCGCACGCGGCCGCGCCCACCCAGGTCGCTGGGAGGGGCCCGTCCGGGAGGCGCCTGCGGCCAGTGCCTGCCGTTAGCTTCAGGAAGAACAGGGGTTGAGTAAGAAACGAGTAGGGATGGAAGAACTTGGCATTCCGGGTCTCGGAGCAGGCTGGGGACGCCCGCGGCAGAAACTCGGTCCTCCACTCGGGGTGCGGACCAAAGTCTCCTTGGGCTTCACCGAGGTGGATTCAGTGACTCGGGAGAGGGCCCAGCCCCTAGGCCCCAGCCCCGGTTAAGGGCCAGTTTTGGTCTGGGTGTTTCTCTCCGGGAGCTGGTGGCAGGTTTCCGTTTTCCTCTCCAAGGGAGAAAAGACCAGCGAGAGACATCGGGGGAAAGAACAAAGCCGCCGGCACCGCCCAGCTCACTTTTTGGAGCCTGGCAGGCTCCCTTCCTCTGACCGCTGGGATGACTCGGAGGGCTGGTGCTTTTTCCTTCACCACCATTTCTTCCTAGCGACCACGTTTTGAGCCCTTGCTGTGTGCCAAGCACTTCACTGAGTGTCATATCTCACTTTCTCCCCACGACAATTGTAAGACATGACAGGCTTGGAAAGGAGAAGTCATTTGCCAAGGTCACGCGTGGAAAAAACGAGGGCTAGGAAATTCTCTCAGATCCTGGGTTTTAAATTTTTTTTTTATTAGAAAGGGTCTAAAAGTTAAATATTTGCAAACCTTTGCTAATCTTTCAGATCCTTTTGAAATAATGACTATTGAGAATAAACCCTGCAGACATCTCCATACCGTTGTGTGTGTGTGTGTGTGTGTGCGCGCACGCGTGTGTGTTTTAACTTGTCAGCCAGGCAGGTCCGTGGGAGGAGGGAGCAGCGCGCGGGTGAGAGTGTGAACAGGTAACGAACGCTTTTCTGGAAAGCAGTCGTGCCATTTCTATCGAGAGCTTTAAAAACTCTGCATATCCTCTACTCAGGAAATGGCCACCCTCTGTAGAGATAGCAATAGTTACCCACATGTAAAATCCCTGGGACCCAGAATTCCATTTAAGGGAATCCATTGTAGAGATGGGTGTGCTTGCACATGTACAAAATGGCATACACATGTAAGGACGTTCATGACGGCACTGTTCCAGGAGCAAAGGATGAAAAACAACCCAAAAATGCATCAATAGGATTGATTAATTTAATATGGCACTTCCATTTAAAGGAATTCTATGCAATATTTTAAGAAAATGAGGCAGTTCTCTATTTTATGTATAGAGCAATCATCAAGAAATATTAAGCAAAAAGAGGAAAGTGCAAAGGTATCTGATGTGCTACTGTTTCTATATGAAAAAGGAATCTATGTTTTAAAATATATGTATTTAAATATATAGATTCCCCCATAAGAAATATACACATGAAGAAAACAGGTAACCACATTGCCTTTAAGAAGAAAAGCCTTACTATCACGCTAGCCTTTAAGTGAAAAAAAAAGAAAGAAAGAAAAAAGGAAAAAAAGAAGGAACCACTGCTAAATGACCAAGTAGGAGAATTACTATTCTTATTGTGTAACCTTTAGTACCTTTGGAATTGAGTGCCGTGTGTACATAACAATTCAAAATTCAACTTAAAAAAATAAATTCTCTACCTCTAGACCCAGTACTTCTACTTTTTGGAATCTAGCTTAAGGAAATTAATGGATTTCAGACAAAGATTTATGCAAGAAGATATTCACTGAGGTGTTATCGTACAGGAAAAAGATGTACGCAACTTAAAAGCCCAACAACAGAGGAACAGATAAGAAAATTATGGTATGTACATGTACTGCCTACCATGAAATCATAAGAAGAATGTTTATAAAAAATTTTATTGACATGGGAAAATGCTTACAACATTAAGTAATGAAATCCTAGATAGAAAATTGTGTATGCAAGCTGGACATGGTGGCTCACGCCTACAGTCTCAGTACTTGGGAGGCTGAGGCAGGGGAATCACTTGAGGCCAGGAGTTTGAGACCAGCCTGGGTGACATAGGGAGACCCAGTCTCTGACCACTGTAACAGTAGCAGGCATAAAAAAATAATGGGAGAAAACATGCCAAAAAGTAAACAATTGTGGTTGCTGGACAGAGACACTGTGAGTGATTTTTTCCCTCCCTCTGTAGCTTTCTTTTTTCTTCTTCTTCTTTTTTGAGACAGAGTCTTCCTCTGTTGCCAGACTGGAGTGCAGTGGCACGATCTTGGCTCAGTGCAACCTCCACCTCCCGGGTTCAAGCAGTTCTCCTACCTCAGCCTCCTGAGTAGTTGGGATTACAGGGCACGCCACCATGCCCAGCTAATTTTTGTATTTTTAGTAGAGATGGGGTTTCACCATGTTGGCCAGGATGGTCTCGATCTCTTGATCTTGTGATCTGCCCGCCTTGGCCTCCGAAAGTGCTGGGATTACAGGCATGAGCCACTGCACCTGGCCCCTCTGTAGCTTTCTGTAGTCTTCTATTTTTTTTTTGTAATGGGTATCTGTGGCTAAGATTTTTTTTTAACTTAAAAATAAATCCCTACAGTATTTAGGAAAATTAAAGATAATTTTCCTTATTAATTAAATATGGAGTTTCACCATGTTGCCCAGACTGGTGTACAGCTTTTTATGCAGGATTCATTTCTAGAAGTAGAATTGATGGGTTAACATCAATTCTACAAAAAATACAAAAATTACAACCCCATCTCTACAAAAAATACAAAAATTACCCGGACATGGTCACGTGTGCCTATAGTCCCAGCTACTCAAGGGGCTGAGGCAGGAAATAGCTTGAGCCCAGGAGGTTGAGGCTGCAGTGAGCCAAGATTGCACCACTGCACTCCAGCCTGGGTGACAGAGCCAAACCCTGCCTCTTAAGAAAAAAAGAAAAAAAAGCTGTACAAATGTTCAAAGTGTTACTATTAACAAAAGATTGTAAAAAACTTGTGTCTATTGGAGGAGCTCACTTAAATAAGTTACAGAATATCCAAAATGTAGAATATTAAGCAGCAGTTAGAGAGAATGGGGTAGGTCTATTACTGTGGAAAAAAATCTAAGAATTACTATGGTAGGAAAAGCAACTTGCGGAGCCATATGGATGTTATGATTGCATTTATGCTAAAGAAAGAAAACTTGAAAGTGTGTGTTTGTGTTTGTACATAAACATATGAAGGACATTAAACTGTTAATAATAGCTGTCCAGGCTGGGTGCAGTGGCTCACACCTGTAATTCCAGTGCTTTGGGAGGCTGAGGTGGGTGGATCACTTGAGCTAGGAGTTCAAGACCGGCCTGGGTAACACGGTGAAACCCCATCTCTAAAATATATATACATACAAAAAATTAGCCGGGTGTGGTGCCTCATGCCTATAGTCCCAGCTACTTGGGAGGTTGAGGTGGGAGAATCACTTGAACCCAGGAGGTCAAGGCAGTAGTGAGCCATGATCGCCCCACTGCACTCCAGCCTGGGTAACACAGGGAGACCCCATCTCAAAAACAAACAAACAAACAAACAAACAAAATAGCTGACTGGTGAAGGGAATAGACTAAAAGGAGATTTTTAATATTTGCTCTATATTTATCTGTGGTGTTTGCATCTTTGTAGAAATGTGTTTATATCATTTGTATAATTTTAAAGTAATAGTAATATAGTGGGGAAAGTGTAAGAATAGAGGAAAATCTGATAAGATACACAACAAAATTATCAGTGGTTTCCACCAGGAGAGAGGGATTGGGGCTTGAGGTGATGGGTCATTTTCTCCATTTCCTTTATATTCTTTGGCATTGACTTTTTTCTTTCATAACGCCCACACATGAACTTCCTTCATAATTAAAACAGCAACATCAAAAGCCCAGGCTGGTCAGTAGCAGCCTCTGCTTTTCTCCAGTCCTCTCCTGTCTCTCCACACTAGCTCTCTGTTCTCTTATGTAAGGATCCTACTCACATCCAAAGCCCAGAAACTCAAAGCCCTAGATAATACCAGCCTCGTTTCTCCTTTTACCAAAGAGGATGAAACTGAGATGCTGAGACACAACCTCTGGGCTGCGAAAGTGGACTCAGGTGACCTGGATCCTAAGCCCCTCCTCTCCCACCTTCAATTTCCAGAGATAACCCCTAGGAGAGGGAGAGCCAAGGGTTGTTTCCACTAGTCTAGGGAGGTCAGGACTTGGAGGGCGGCCAGCCAGGCAGCATGGCCGGTGAAGCTGCAAATTAATGTTATCAACGTAGCATCAAATGAGGGAACAATGAACCGCATCATTTGCTGAGTTCCCTCTGGGCTCCACTTCAAGCTCCCTTCCTAGACAATGGCTGGTCACAGACCCATGCAGACGCTGCCAGGTTTTCCAGAGAGACAGTGACAGAGCGCTGGGCCAAATTGGCCTCTGGTGGCCAACACACTGGGATTCACCTCTAATGACTTATCCCCTCCAAGGAGGCAGCTTGGGAACCCTCTCAGGCCCAGAAGCGCAGTGCGCTGGAAGATCTTTTGCTCTGAAGCAGGAGGCAACTGTGGTATAGTAAGGGTGGGGCACTGGCTTGGAAGCAGGAAACTGGGGTTTCAGGATCCAGTACTGCTACCGTCTTGTGTTCGGACCCTGGCAACTCACCAAAACCTGTGAGTCTGGGAATCAGGGGGTCAGAGGGGTGGGGGGCAAACAGGGACCTCAGTATCTGGGGGAGAAAGGGTGGTGTCAAGCCCCCTCCCCCATCATGGCTGTCTCAGAATCCTGGATGTTGGTGGAGCTGCTGTTTCCTCTTCCCCAGCAGCTGCTGCCTGCCTGTCTCCATGGCAACCAGGCCAAAAGACTAATTTGCCAGGGTCCGGGCTCTGGAGCTTACCTTGTAGCTGGATTTTCAACTAGTCTTTTCTGGAAGTCAGGCCATTCCCACTCCCTAGAGCCTCTGACAGCATCCCCTAGCCATTGCATGGGAACAGCAGGTCCTGGGCCAGCCAGTAAGAACACTCCATTTATCCCTTAGAAACCTTATCTACTCGGGAAGAGAACAAACAGCCTCATACCCAGTGGCCTTGTCATCACTGGTGATTTGTGTTTCAAAGACTCCTGTGCCTCTCTGTAACTGCTCTGGGCTGCTAAGTAGGGATTTGTAAGAGCAGATGGCTTAGGGAATCAGTCACATGCAACGAAGTCACCAGTCTTATCCCCTTTCCATTTCCCCAGGCTTCTCCCTGCTCTCCACTGGCCTATGGCTGAGTCCAGAAGTCCTGCTGTGGCTTGTCTGGTTCTAACCGGGCTAAAACAAAAAATCTTAGCTGAGTTCAGAGGCAAATGCATGTAGTCCCAGCGTCTCGGGAAGCTGAGTTGGGTGGATGGCGAGAGCCCAGGAGTTCAAGGCTGTCATTCATCACGATTGCACCTGTGAATAGCCTCTGCACTTCAGCCTAGGCAACATAGGCTAAAAAAAAAAATAAAAATAAATAAAAAAATAAAAAAGAAATCACTAAAATCACCTTTCTTAGAAGGTCATCCAGGATCTGGCAGGCAGAGCCTCACAGATTTTTTTCCTTGGACTTGGTACAATTTGCCTAACTGTATTGTCTTCCCCCAGGGCCACTGCAAATTGAACAGCTGTCTTTTTCTATGTGTGCTCTGATACCCCCATTATAACCTTCTGGAGGACAGGGATTATGTGGCCTGTCCATTCTCAGGACATGGCCCGCTGCCTTGTACACAGTACATGGGTTCATGAACATGTCAACAACACAGAAGCACATTTATGCACCAACCAAAAAATCTGACTGGAGTCAGGAGACCTGTTCTACGCCTGGCCCTGCAGTGAACTTGCTGCACAGGTTTGAGCAAGGCTACTGCCTTTTCTGGGCCTTCCTTTCCCACTCTGTGAATGAGTAAATGGGACTGTGATCTCTAAAGGGTTCTACTCAGTCATCTCTCCAAGAGAGAAATCTACAAAGCTCTCTATAGGAGGAACCAGCTCAAGATCCAGAGTTCTCTTCATATAAGGTCGTAGTGCATTATGATTAAAACTAGTCCTGCTTGGACCTGGGACAGGTGGCCTGGTATATGCTGGACCCAGTGGAAACCACCTCCTGCCATGGTGGCTAGGCTGAAGCCCTGCCTGATGGGGAGAGTTACACCAGTCAGAGCAAACCAATGCACCTAGACCCTTCTGCTCTCAGGAGCCACCAACAACCAACACCAGGTGCTCACAGAGAAGGTGGGACCCTGGAACTCAGGCCAAAACCTGGATAGCACTGCACTGAGTTGGAGGCCTAAGGTCCCAGCACACATCCAGCTAGCAGCTGAGATCATTTCCTAAAAATCTTGCTTCCCATAGGGCCTCACAGCAAAGCTCCATCACTGAGTTCATTTACGTGGGCTTCTTCCTTGCCACCCGGAGAGGCAAACCAGTACACACTGATGTACACACCTAAACATGTCCCAAAAAGAACTCCAGGGTGACCAGCAGGCTCCGTTCCCATAATAAGAAATAGCCATCATGGCCAGGCACAGCAGCTCACGCTTGTAATTCCAGCACTTTGGGAGGCCGAGGTGGGCAGATCACTTGAGGTCAGGAGTTTGAGACCAGCCTGGCCAACTAAAAATACAAAAATTAGCCAGGCATGGTGGCGGGCGCCTGTAATCGCAGCTACTCGGAAGGTTGAGGCAGGATAATTGCTTGAACCTGGGAGGCAGCGGTTGCAGTGAGCTAAGACTGCGCCACTGCACCCCATCCTGGGTGACAGAGACTCTGTCTCAAAAAATAAAAAAGAAATAGCCATCAAACTTCCTTCAAGTAACCCGTGCCCCAGCTGTGAACTTCCTTCAAGTTACCCATGCCCCAGCTGCACTAAATGACTCACATGCTCTTCAAGGCCATTGTGCCTGATGTTTCCTCTGCCCTTTCCCTCCTCCCTCCCTCTTCCATCAGCCCCCTACTCATCCTCCTCTTGTGGGGTCTTCTCTGGTTCCAACTGTTGCTCTCTGCCCCCCAACCCCACATTCCACAGCATCTGTGGACACCTCAATGCAGGGCTCCCTGACTGTGGTCATCTCTTTAAAAGGCCTCACATCAGCTAGGTGCAATGGCTTATGCCTGCAATCCCAGCACTTTGGGAGGCCAAGGTAGGAAGATCGCTGAAGCCAGGAGTTCAGTAAAAGCCTGGGCAACAGAGCGAGACCCTGTTTCTATAAGATATTTAAAAATTAGCTGGGTGCAGTGGTGCGAGCCTGCATTTTTAGCTACTCAGAGGCTGAGGTGGGAGGATTGCTTGAGCCCTGAGCCCAGGAGTTTGAGACCAATCTGAGCAACACAGGGAGACCCCATCTCTACAAAAAAAATAAAAAAAATAATTAGCCAAGCGTGGTGGTAGGCACCCATGGTCCCAGCTGCTCAGGAGGCTGAAGTGGGAAGATCACTTAAGCCTGGAAGGTCAAGGCTGCGGCGAGTTATAGCACCACTGCGATCCAGCCTGGGTGGATAGAGGGAGACCCTGTCTCAAAACAAAACATAACAAAACAAAAATAAGGCCGGGCGCGGTGGCTCAAGCCTGTAATCCCAGCACTTTGGGAGGCCGAGACGGGCGGATCACGAGGTCAGGAGATCGAGACCATCCTGGCTAACACGGTGAAACCCCGTCTCTACTAAAAAATACAAAAAAATTAGCCGGGCGAGGTAGCGGGCGCCTGTAGTCCCAGCTACTCAGGAGGCTGAGGCAGGAGAATGGCGTGAACCCGGGAGGCGGAGCTTGCAGTGAGCTGAGATCCGGCCACAGCACTCCAGCCTGGGCGGCAGAGCGAGACTCCGTCTCAAAAAAAAAAAAATAAAAAAATAAAAAATAAATAAAAGGCCTCCCATCTATGTGTCACGATTATTGGTTTGAATCTGTCTCTCCTCCCTTTGAATTCCTCAAAGCCTGGGGACTTCCTTGCATCACCAGTACCTAACAGAGAGTCTGGCGCAGGAAATGTATTCAACGTTTTTCTAGCATTGTGTGAATGAATGAAAGAAATGAAAGATGCAACCTGAGGGCCATGAGCTCTCAGTTTTGTATGAAGATGTTCAGAATCATGCCTTGGGTTTGTATTGCACTTTCGACATTCTCAAGCTGTTTCTGATATTGCTTGTTTCATTTGATTCGCATCACGCCCAGAAGGTAGGCAGGGAAGGGAACGTGACTCCCTAGAGCTGACAAGGACCCCAGACACAGATAGGTACAGTGATCTGCTCAAGGTCACAGGAGAGATGGCAGCAGTTGGTGGAGGATTCCTGCCTCTTTATCTGAGGCTGGGGCCCCCTCCACTGCTCATACGGTTGGCTGTGTCCCCACCCAAATCTCATCCTGAATTGTAGTTCCCATAATTCTCACATGTTTTGGGAGGGACTGGGTGGGAGATAATTGAACCATGGGGGCAGTTTCCCCATACTGTTCTCATGGTAGTGAATAAGTCTCATGAGATCTGATGGTTTTATAAGGGGAGACCCCTTTCGCTTGACTCTCATTTTCTTTCTTGTTCTCTGCCATGTAAGATGTGTCTTTCACTTTCCACCATGATTTTGAGGCCTCCCAAGCCACATGGAACTATGAGTCCATTAAACCTCTGTTACTTTATAAATTACCCAGTCTCGGGTATGTCTTTATCAGCAGCTTGAGAATGGACTAATTAACTGCCTTCATGATGTTCCTGTAAACCTCCCATATAGAGTTGTATCAGGAAAAGGAAAGAAGCTTTGTCTCCAAGGATCCTTTGACCCACTTGGGGGAACCACTCCTTCTTAGCAAAAGGCCAAATCCACACCCCCAAGGAAGGAAGGAAGCATCTCTAACAGTGGATGCCCTGGTCTCACAGCCAGCAAACTGAGCTCTGGTCTTAAGATTTCTACTTTCTAATCATTTGATCTTGGATAGTTTGCTTACTTTCTCTGAGCCTCAGTTTCCTGAGAAGTGACAAGTGCCTGCTTCACAGGGCTGATGGGACTTTATGCCCCGTAAAGTATCATATGCATGTGAGGGAAAGACAAAAATGACCTGGCACACACAAAGCAAGGTATCCGATCCAGGCTTGGATGTGCCCTAGATGGAACCCAGTGTGCAGAGATCACTGGCACAGCCACAGGATGGGCAGCCCTCTGTCACACTCTTCCACCTCTCCTTCCACCACACTATTTCCAACTAAGGAAGAGCAGGGTAGACAGTTTCACTTCCACCTAAACCTGCAAGAAGGCATTTTCCTAAATTCTTTGACATCATAAAAACAATCTGGGCTGGGCACCAGCCTGGCCAACATGGTGAAACCCCATCTCTACTAAAAATACAAAAATTAGCTGGGCGTGGTGGCAGGCACCTGTAATCCCAGCTACTTGGGAGGCTGAGGCAGAATTGCTTGAACACAGGAGGTGGAGGTTGCAGTGAGCCAAGATCATGCCACTGCACTCCAGCCTGGGCAACAGAGCAAGACTTCATCTCTGGGGGAAAAAAGAAAATCTTCTTACTGGTAGCTTATAGATCCACCAGGCTCTGACCAGCCTGCCCACATTACCCTGTGGATAATGTGGTACATTTTGCTACTTAGTTTTCCCTCCATGGGATGGGTAGGGGGCACATAACCATAGCACTGACCCTGTGGATATTTATCTTTATCCCCCAGGGTCTGAGGGACAATTACTTGTCTGAAGGCCCCAGAAAAAGTCACACTCCCCTCTTCAGTTACTCATCATCAAATCTTGTAAGGCTTTGAGGAGGATAAAATGAAATCACTGGCTTCCATGACAATTGACACCCTCTCTCTGTGGTATAGCTGCTATACCACAATTATTTTTTATGATGTTCCCATTATTTAAGGTCATGAGTTCAATCTCTGTTCTTACACAGTTAACTTTATCCAGAGGTGGGAAGATCTATTCTATAACTGTAGACAGATGGCACCACTCCTTCCAGCCAGCACCACTCCCAAAGTACTGTGTAGTAAGTGTTTGCTCGCCTGTCCTATCCACAAGCCAATAGACTCCTCAAAGGCGAGGAATCTGCCTTATTTATATAAGCATTTCCTGTAACTGGCATAATGCTGGCATACTGTGGACATTTAATAATTAGAGCTACTGTGTACTGCGCAGTGTGCTAAGCACGTTTTATATATCATCTTGTTTATATATCATCCTTGCAATAATGCTGCCAAGTGGAAATACTATTATTCCTATTTTACAGATGAGGAAACTGAGAATTAGAAAGTTGAAGTAACTTGTCCAGGGTAACACGGCTAGGAAGTAGCAGAATCAGGATTGGATAGAGACTGACTAGCTTCAGAATCTCTTTTCTTACCATTTCTTATAGCTGGCTCAATGCCATCTACCTCCACTGCTGGAAACCAAAAATCCTTTGCTCCAGCTGGGCATGGGTGGCTCACGCCTGTAATCCCAGCACTTTGGGAGGCCAAGGTGGGCAGATTGCCTGAGGTCAGGAGTTCAAGACCAGCATGGCCAACATGGTGAAACCCCGTTTCTACTAAAAAATACAAAAATTAGCCAGGCACAGTGGCGGGCACCTGTAATCCCAGCTACTCGGGAGGCTGAGGCAGGAGAATCGCTTGAATCCGGGAGGCGGAGGTTGCAGTGAGCTGAGATCGTGCTACTGCATTGCAGCCTGGGCAACAGAGTGAGAGTTTTTCTCAAAAAAGAAAAAAAAAAATCCTTTGCTTCACAGCGCCATTTCCGAATGGCTCCAGCTGAGAGGCAGAGGGCAGCTCTGAATCTCTATCCTGTATTCCTGACCCTCTCTGAGGCTCTCACCCTTTCTGTTTTCCTAGTTAACCTCAGTTATTCTCCTGTTTTCCCAACAGCAGAATATAGCATTTTTTCCCCTAGTGCCTTTCCTTACACTTGATGCCTGCAACAGTGGGTGGAAAGGATTTCTTATCACGTGCACAGAGACTAACTGAAAAGGAAAAATTCATAATGATTAAAATAATGAAGCAGATGAGGGACACCTCAGGCTCCAGCCTGTCCTCGGGGGAGCCTCACATCCTAATCTGGACTGTGCCACTGGCTCCCTCCCCAGCGGGGCTCATTTGACTGTCTGTAAAATGATGATAATAACGCTGACCTTTCTCATGGGAAGAAGGAGAGGAGATATGTGGGAGGAGTTAAGGCTTTGGACGGGAGAAGATTAGAGATGAAAAGCACGAGTTTCAGGCTGGTTTCTGAGCATGACATCATTCCTTTCAGAAGTCGAGTCTCTTTTAATTCATGTTTATGAAGCTGCTTTTTGGAGTTCCTTGAATTCCCCATTTTGCTAATTTTCCGCATCCTATAATAAGAGTCAAAGAAGGGGAGACTGAAGTCCAGAGGTTGCTGAGATTCAAGGATTCAAGCCTTTGCCAGGAGATATGAGGGACCCAAAGGCTCACAAAGCTTCCCTAGCCCTCACCAAGCAGTGAAGAGTGGGGAAAACAAAAGCAGAAATTGTGGTGACAGCCTGGAAGGTGGCTTCGGCTGGCTAGCTCGTGGGTAGGAGAACGCCCTGTTGGAAGACAAACAGGTCACAGGGAGGGAGGCTCACTGGGAGCTCGGGAGGGGTCTTTTGTCACCTGACTATCCCTCCAAGTCCGGGCATGGACTGCTAAAGCAAACACTGTCGACTGAGGACGTGTGGGCTCGGCGAAGATAAAAATGGTATTTAGCAGAAGAGAGAAAAATGTATTCAACTCTCAGTTATGATTTAGACGCAGCCGTGGGCAGCATAGCAATGAGCTCCTTATTTTAAGCAAGCGGCAGAGAGATGAAAATAGATCAAGTGTGTTGAATCAAGCCAGGTTTTTGCAATCAGTGAACTAGATTTGAGACCACACCTTCATCAGGCAGGGAGTAGAGAGAACTATGAGGAGTCTTTCTTAAAAACGAAAACCCTCTGTTTTCAGAGAGGGGTGTTCACACTGCTGCAGAGTGAATTTCATCTAAATCATGGCTAGAGAAGTTCAGACTTCATCTTGGGGCTGGACTCAGGAAGGCAAGGAGAGCTCCAGTCCCTCCCCTTGGGCCTGTGGATCCAGCTAAGACCCTTCAAGAACACAGGAACCCTGGCCTGGATGGGTCCTCATGATTATCTAGCAAAAGCTATGACAATGCTTCCCATTTGTATATTTGACACACACACACATATATGTAAAATTTCTTTTTCTTTTTTTTTTTTTTTGAGACAGAGTCTTGCTCTGTCGCCCAGGCTGGAGTGCAGTGGTGCGATCTCCGCTCACTGCAAGCTCCGCCTCCCGGGTTTACGCCATTCTCCTGCCTCAGCCTCCTGAGTAGCTGGGACTACAGGTGCCCGCCACCATGCCCGGCTAGTTTTTGTATTTTTTTTTTTTTAGTAGACACGGGGTTTCACCATGTTAGCCAGGATGGTCTCGATCTCCTGACCTCGTGATCCGCCCGTCTCAGCCTCCCAAAGTGCTGGGATTACAGGCTTGAGCCACCGCGCCCGGCCAATGTAAAATTTCATTCGGACCTTACAATACCTTTTTTTTTTTTTTTTGATACAAAGTTGCTCTGTTGCCCAGGCTGGAGTGCAGTGGCATGATCTCGGCTCACTGCAACCTCTGCCTCCCGGGTTCAAGTGATCCTCCTGTCTCAGCCTCCTGAGTAGCTGGGATTACAGGCGCATGCCACCAAGCCCAGCTAATCTTTGTATTTTTAGTAGAGACAGGGTTTCGTCATGGCCAGGCTGGTGTCAAACTCCTGACCTTGTGATCCGCCCACCTCAGCCTCCCAAAGTGCTAGGATTACAGGCGTGAGCCACCATGCCTGGCAGAACCTGAGGATTTTCTAAGGGATCACTGCGTTGCTTTTTGTCAAAGGCGGCATGTATTTCTGTCAGCTTTCCAACAGAAAATCAGGAGAGAGGTTCTTCAACATTCACTTATTCACTGACTATTCATTTATTCGTTTATTTGCTTATTATCTATTTTCGTCCTCTAGAACCCAGGCTCCATTAGGGTAAATGTTTTTTGCCAGTATCCCTGGTACCTAGAAGAATGTCTAGAATATTAGTGAATGTTCAGTGAATAAGTGAATGTTGAATAGCCTCTCGCCTGATTTTCTGTTGGAAAGCTGACGGAAACGCATGCCGCTTTTGATAAACAGCAACGCAATGATCTTTTAGAAAACCTGCAGGTTCTAGACTCTGATACAGTGAAAGAGAGTAAACAGGCAGCAGGGCTGCTTTTTGGAAGAAGGGCATTTATAGGAGAAGACGGCATCCAAGCTGCCAAAGTCAGTGAGATGCAGGCACAAGGTGCCAGTTCACAGGTTAGTCTGAATGCATACACAGACCCGTGGGCAAGAAGAGAAAGCAGATAACTAGAGATGCTGGCAAGACAGCGGAGTTTAGCCTCTGGGAGGCAGCAACAAAGCCATTCCACAGCTCTGTTTGGCATGGGTTGTGTGCTTGCCACCAATAATTTTTTTTCTTCATCTAGGAAGATAAAAGGGAAATAAGACTCCCCTTAGTACAAACATCGACTATACCAGAGAACAGATTTACAAGTCACTTTATTTATTCATTCATTTATTATTTTTGAGGCAGAGTCTCACTCTGTTGCCCAGGCTGGAGTGCAGTGGCATGATTACAGCGCACTACAGCCTCGACCTCCCAGGCTCAAGCTATCCTCCTACCTCAGCCTCCCAAGTAGCTGGGACTACAGGCGTGGCACCACTCCCAACTGATTTTTAAAATTTTTTGTAGAGACAGGTTTTACCACATTGCCTCAAACTCCTGAGTTCAAGCAATCCTCCTGTCTCACCCTCTTAAAGTTCTGAGATTATAGACATGAGCTACCGTGCCAGGGCCAAAGCCACTTTAAAGCAGTATTCTTTAACTTGTCCAAACTGGTAACGTGGGGCAAGATTCTTGACCTCAGTGGGGATTAAATGAGGTAATTAATGCATGTAGTATAATGCTCACACGATGTTCACTATTAAATTGAGACCCTTTTCTGAAAATGTAGTAAACACTATGAACTGTCTCTCCATAAAATACACATTTGATCATATATTCAAAATTTTGCATACAATACCAGAGGAAGAGCCCTGCAGAGGTCTATTGAACTAGGGGTTAAGAACAAATGCTGGGCCAGGCACGGTGGCTCCCGCCTGTAATCGCAGCACTTTGGGAGGCCAAGGCATGGTGTGGATCACTTGAGGTCAGGAGTTCAAGACCAGTCTGGCCAACATGGAGAGACCCCATCTCTACAAAAATACAAAAATTAGCAAGGCATGGTGGCATGTGCCTGTAATCCCAGCTACTCCGGAGGCTGAGGCAGAAGAATCACTTGAACCTGGGAGGCAGAGGTTGCAGTGAGCTAAGATCACATCACTGCACTCCAGCCTGGGCGACACAACGAGACTCCATCTCAGAAAAAGAAGAACAAGTGCCATGAGACAGACCAGATTCCAGGCCAACAAGATTGATCTGTAACTCATTGGAACATCTTCACACACCTAAAGGAGCAATGCACTGATGGAACATGGGTTAGCAAACCTTGGAAGCCCAGAAATAGTGTTACAGAGGCAAATATAGGCTGTCCCCATTCAAGCAGTGCTAAGGAGGGGTGCCGTGCCTGAGAACCCATGCGCCTGCCTCTGGTGGCAGTGGTTTAAGTCCTGCTGTGGAGATGTGTACAGCAGGGCTTACCCTGGTATCTTTAACACCGGGATCATGTCACTTCATTTCCCTTGTTTCACATCACAAGTCAATCTTCCCATTAGAATGTGGCTTTGCCTGAGAAGGGCTATAGGGAGAGGAAACTCAGGCTAGGGGCAGGAGTCCTGGACCCTCTGCTTACATTTCTCATTGTACGTTAGTCGGCCGGCACTCCAGGTCTGTGGAAAACTCTGTGAGTATGTCTAAGCTCTCTTCCTCGGCAGCATGCGTATCAGTTTTCTATGCCTGCAAAGCTCCTTGGGTGATGGCCAGGAAACCCTAATGTGCTGAGATTGAGGGCTCTTACTTCTTATTGAATTTTCTTATGAGTAATTTCTCTCACAGCAATCCACCCAAAGGAAAAACTAGAAGTTCAGAAGTACACATGTACTTACAAAAGATGTCCAGTGTAGTGGTTTTTAAGCACCTATTATTATTATTTGTTTGTTTGTTTGTTTTGAGACAAGGCCTCTCTCTGTCGCCCAGGCTGGAGTGCAATGGCTTGATCTCGGCTCACTGCAACCTCCGCCTCCTGGGTTCAAGCGATTCTCCTGCCTCAGCCTCCTGAGTAGCTGGGATTACAGGTGTGCACTACCACATTTGGCTACTTTTTGTATTTTTAGTAGAGACAGGGTTTTGCCATGTTGGCCAGGCTGGTCTTGAACTCCTGAACTTAAGTGATCTGCCCGTCTCAGTCTCCCAAAGTGCTAGGATTACAGGCGTGAGCCACCTTGCCCGGCCTATTTTTATTATTTTTGAGACAGGGTCTTTGTTGTCCAGGCTGGAGCTCAGTGGCATGATCACAGCCCACTGCAGCCTCGACCTCCTGGGCTCAAGCAGTCCTTCCATTTCAGCCCTCTGAGTAGATGGGACCTGGCTGGGACCACACGCCCATGCCACCATGCCCAGCTAATTTTTAAATTTTTTGTAGAGATGGGGTCTTACTGTGTTGCCCAGGCTGGTCTCAAACTCCTGGGCTTAAGCAATCCTCCTGCCTTGGTATCCCAAAGTGCTGAAATTATAGGTATGAGCCACAGCACATGGCCAAAACTTTTTACTTTGAATTAATTTGTAGATTAACATGCAGTTGTAAGAAATAATATTGGGAGATCCCATATACCCTTCACCCAGTTTTCCTCAAATGTAACATCTTCATAACAACAATCAGATAATTGACATTCATATAATCCACCCACCTTATTCAGATTTCACCACTGTACAAGTACGCATTTGTGTGTGTGTGTGGTGTGTGTGTGTGTGTGTGTGTGTATTTAGTTCGACTAAATTTTATCACATGTAGACTTGTGGAACCACCCCCTCATAGTCATGACAGAGAACAGTTCCATTACAAATAATAATGTTAACTTTTACAGGAAAAAAATAAAAATAACCTCAGCATCCAACGTTGGGAAGTTGGTTACATAAATTATGTTACAGTTATAGAGTAAGAAATTTAGTCATATAAATGGTGAATATGTGAACATTAAAAATATTTATAGGCCGGGCATGGTGGCTCAAGCCTGTAATCCCAGCACTTTGGGAGGCCGAAACAGGCGGATCACGAGGTCAGGAGATTGAGACCATCCTGGCTAACACGGTGAAACCCCGTCTCTACTAAAAAACACAAAAAACTAGCCGGGCATGGTGGCGGGCGAATGTAGTCCCAGCTACTCGGGAGGCTGAGTCAGGAGAATGGCATAAACCCAGGAGGCGGAGCTTGCAGTGAGCTGAGATCTGGCTACTGCACTCCAGCCTGGGTGACAGAGTGAGACTCTCTCTCAAAAAAAAAAAAAAAAAAAGAATATTTATAAAGATTGTTAAGGCCAGGTGCTGTGGCTCAAGCATGTAATCCCAGCACTTTGGGAAGCTGAGGCAGGCAGATCGCGAGGTCAGGAGATCCAGACCATCCTGGCTAACACGGTGAAACCCCGTCTCTACTAAAAAACACAAAAAACTAGCCGGGCATGGTGGCGGGCGAATGTAGTCCCAGCTACTCGGGAGGCTGAGTCAGGAGAATGGCATAAACCCAGGAGGCGGAGCTTGCAGTGAGCTGAGATCTGGCTACTGCACTCCAGCCTGGGTGACAGAGTGAGACTCTCTCTCAAAAAAAAAAAAAAAAAAGAATATTTATAAAGATTGTTTAAGGCCAGGTGCTGTGGCTCAAGCATGTAATCCCAGCACTTTGGGAAGCTGAGGCAGGCAGATCGCGAGGTCAGGAGATCCAGACCATCCTGGCTAACACGGTGAAACCCCGTCTCTACTAAAAATACAAAAAAAATTAGCCGGGCATGGTGGTGGGCACCTGTAGTCCCAGCTACTCGGGAGGCTGAGGGAGGAGAGTGGCGTGAACCCGGGAGGCAGAGCTTGCAGTGAGTCGAGATCACGCCACTGCACTCCAGCCTGGGCGACAGAGTGAGACTCTGTCTCAAAAATAAAAATAAAAAAAAAATAAAGATTGTTTAATATGGAAAAATGCTCATGAGGTACACACACACACACATACACACACACACACACATATATATATATTTTTTTGACATGGAGTCTCGCTTTGTTGCCCAGGCTAGAGTGCAGTGGCACTGTCTTGGCTCACTGCAACCTCTGCTTCCCAGGTTCAAGTAATTCTCCTGCCTCAGCCTCCGGAGTAACTGGGATTACAGATGCCCACCACCATGCCCAGATAATTTTTGTATTTTTGTAGAGATGGGATTTCACCATGTTGGCCAGGCTGCTCTTGAACTCCTGACCTGAAGTGATTCACCTGCCTCAGCCTCCCAAAGTGATGGGATTACAGGCATGAGCCACTGTGCCCAGCCTATATATGATGTATATTTTTAAAAGTAAGTGCTTAAAAAGATTTGCAAATATGCTAGAAGTTTCTTTGGATGATAGGATGGTATTTGTGCTTTTCTTTGGTTGTCAGGATAGTTTGTGGTTTTCTTTTGTTTCGTATTTTTGTATTTTTCAAAAATTTCTACAATAAGCATCTATTATGACTGAATGTGTTCCCCTAAAATGTATATGTTGAAGCCCTAATGCCTAATGTGATGGTATTCAGAGGTGGGGCCTTTGGGGGGTGATTAGGTTTGGATGAGGTCATCAGGCTGGGGACTCTATGATGGGACTAATGTCCTTATAAGAAGAGGAAGAAAGACCAGAGCTCATTCTCTCTCTGCGGTGTGAGGACATAGCAGGAAGGCAGTCATCTGCAAGCCAGGAAGAGGGCAACGCACCAGAAGCTTCATCAGCCGGCACCTTGATCATGAACTTCCCAGTCTCCAGAACTAGGGGAAATAAAAGTCTGTCGTTTAAGCCACCCGGTATTATGTTACGGCAGTTCAAACAGACTAAGACAGTCTGTTTCCCAAAGAGTAAGGAAATAGGGGGTGTGAGAATAAACAAAAGTAGGGGAAAGCCGAAGATAAATCAAAATAAAAACAAAAGAAAAGTAGCTACTGAAGGCTGAGATTCTAAAGTGCCAAGGACAGCTCCCTGGGGGAAGTCATCTCCTTGTTTACATGAAGGGTCCAAGCATCCAAGGGCTGTGCCCTAGCTGTCTTCCCAGCCACCTAAAAGAGCTCAGAGGACATCTTACAGGCTCTGCAGCTCCTGAGTTTTGAACTGCGGAGAGCAAGAAGGTGAGGGTATCTCTTGGGCCTCACCTTTATTTATTGAAGACAAGGAGGCAAGACAGTGGCAAGGCCTGGGATTGGGGACTGGGGACACAGGCAGTCAGGTCACCCTTGCCACTTCCAGATCTGCAATGCAGAAGGGAGAGGAAGGGGGTGTGAAGAGTGAGACAAAGGCTGGGTGGAGCATCTCCTCCATCTAACAACTGCTCAGGCAGCAACCCATGGGAGACAAATAACAGCAGAATCTGGGCCTGGAATCTGTCTTGCCTGCGCCAGGGACCCCTCTGCCAGGAGACTGTGCCCTCTCTGATAAAAGTAGTGGCCTAGGAGTCAGCTATGTGAGTCTTAGTCCAACTATGCCTCAAAGAAGCTTAGTTTGGGAAACCCAATTTGATAAAAGGAACATTTTGATATGGGAGACATTTTGTTAGAATCGAGTCAAAATACAAAGTCACTGTTTTAAAAAAAATTACCAGGCAGGTTATGAAAGACATACTCAATGCTTACTTACTCTGATGTTCACTCTACCCCGAGTTTCACTGGACTGTTGACCTTCACTCCATTCTTGGTTTGAACTATGCCTCTGATTCACTCTCCACTGCCAATCATCCTTGATTTCCAGAGGTGAGAGCTGGCATTGGGGTGGGGCTCAGAAGGGAAGGGAAGATGTCTGCTTAGCATATGCCACTTGATGACTAAAATATGTTATCAATTTAATAATTTGGTTCTAGGGCAAATGTCCTTCTGAATAGTGTTGTGTCAATGCATTCATAATTGAATGGCTTCTTTAATCTGCTAAAGGTATTCGAAATGCTTTCTAAACAAAGTGAGAGATCCTAGTTTAAAAAAAGGAAAAAAAGAGGTCCCAGAAAGTAAAGAAAAAGGCAACTCCATCCCAGAAGAAATACTCTAGAGTCCTTATGAGGATATGGGTAGTCTGTCTGCCCGGAATTCTGTCCCTTGGGGGGCTTCTGCCATCCCACATGGTTGTGGTAGACAGTCACAGCACCTTGCCTGCCTTGGCTGTAAAAGGTAGGTCATGGCACAGGTATCTCAGTATCTCTCCTGTCCACATGACTGGTCCAACAGGTGTCTACATAATTCCACAAGAGATTGGGCCTGTGTGAGTCTGTTTTCTTTTTTTTTTTTTTTTTTTTTGAGACGGAGTCTCGCTCTGTCGCCCGGACTGGAGTGCAGTGGCCAGATCTCAGCTCACTGCAAGCTCTGCCTCCTGAGTTTACGCCATTCTCCTGCCTCAGCCTCCCGAGTAGCTGGGACTACAGGCGCCCGCCACCTCGCCCGGCTAGTTTTTGTATTTTTAGTAGAGACGGGGTTTCAGCGTATTAGCCAGGATGGTCTCGATCTCCTGACCTCGTGATCCGCCCGTCTCGGCCTCCCAAAGTGCTGGGATTACAGGCTTGAGCCACCGCGCCCGGCCTGTGAGTCTGTTTTCTTTTGCTATAACTGAATACCTGAGACTGAGTAATTTATACATGTCGGGAAGTCTAATGTTTAGGGGCTGCATCCAATGAGGACCTTCTTGCTAGTGGGGACCCTCTGCAGAGTCCCAAAGTGGTGCAGAGCTATCATATGGTGAGAGTGCTCACTAGAAATGGCCACAATGGCTTCTATAACAGACCCATTCTTTTTTTTTTTTTTTTTTTTTTTTTGAGATGAAGTTTCGCTCTCATTGCCCAGGCTGGAATACAGTGGCACAATCTCTGCTTGCTGCAACCTCCACCTCCCAGGTTCAAGTGATTCTCCTACCTCAGCCTCCCGAGTAGCTGGGATTACAGGCACAAGCCATGCCCAGCTAATTTTTGTATTTTAGTAGAGGCGGGGTTTCGCCATGTTGGCCAGGATGGTCTCGATCTCTTGACCTCATGATCCACCTCGGCCTCCCAAAGTGCTGGGATTATGGTGTGAGCCACCGCGCCTGGCCCAAATCTTCTATTTCTAAAAGTCTTCCAGTGCAAAAGAGATGTATATCTAGGTACCTGTACCGGTGAAGTATCTGACCTTTAAGGATAAAGGGACTGGGCGCGGTGGCTCACACCTGTAATCCCAGCACTTTGGGAGGGTGAGGTAGGCAGATCCCCTGAGGTCAGGAGTTTGAGACCAGCCTGGCCAACATGGTGAAACCCAATCTCTACTAAAAATACAAAAATCATCTGGGCGTGGTGGCAGGTGCCTGTAATCCCCGCTACTCAGGAGGCTGAAGCAGGAGAATCACTTGAACCTGGATGGTGGAGGTTGCAGTGAGCCGAGATTGCACCTCTGCACTCCAGCCTGGGGGATCAAGCGAGACTCTGCCCCCTCCCCCCCCAAAAAAAGGGTAAAGGTCAGCCATCAAAGTTTCCAGAAATAAAGGACTGAGACACAGACTGCATCAGATCTTTAACCGACAGAACTGCATGCTAGAAGACAAAGGAGTGAGGTCTTCAATATTCTGAGGGAAAAAAATAGGAATTTGTACCTAGAATCCTCTACTCAGTCAAATTAGCATGTGCAAGCCATGTTGACTGAATTGAATTGGCTGGGGAGATGTGTTCCTTAGGAAGTCTTCTGTGTTAAGAGGGAACCAGGGTGCACAATGAGGCCTGATAGGTGATACACAGAAGAGAAGTAAAACTAACAAACCTGAGGAATAGATCCAGCTGCTTTCAGCAGACAGGAGGGAGAGGACACTGGAGGAGCTTGCACAGGTGTACAGGGAAGGTTCCTTAGAGGAGAGTCAGCAGCAACGCTGGAACAGAGGGGAAGAACAGACTTGGTGGAGAGAAGGGGTGAGAGGGCATTTAAGAGACTGCAGGCAGGACAGGAGGTTCATGCCTGTAATCCCAGCACTTGTGGAGGCTGAGGCTGGAGGATTGCTTGAGGCCAGGAGTTCCAGGCCAGCCTGGGCAACATAGCGAGACCCTATCTCTATCAAAAAAAAAAAAAAATAACTGGATGTGGTGGTGCATGCCTATGGTCTTAGCTACTCAAGAGGCTGAGGTGGGAGGATCACCTGAGCCCAGACGTTTAAGGCTTCAGTGATCAGAAACGAGACTATATGGCAAAAAATAAGTACATTTATCATGAATTAAGACTGTGTGAAAATAAATGTAGATACTGGTCTTGTGTCATTTAGGTTACTAGAATAAAAAAAATGAAAAAATCCTGTCCACCTTCAGCAAAGGAAAAGAGGTCCTTCTTATACCAGTGGTCAGTGTCACCCCTTAGAGCTAGTAATAACCAACCCCCTTAATCCTCGCTAGAAAAAAGAGAATGTATAACCCTAAAAATTGATGGAGCTGGACTCAATCTTCAAGTAAATATCGTGGTTTGAGAAAAATTTATAAACGCTCTCCTGAGCCAGTATTTCAAACCTTCTATGATGAACTGAATGTGCCAGTACCAGAAATTCCAGGAAAAACAAGAAATTTGTTTTTGCAATTAGCCGAGCATATAGCCCAGTCTCTCAGTGTCACTTTATGTTATGTATCAGCACAAGTGTACTATATGAATCATTATCGATCTATTGCACAGGAAGACATAAGTAGTGAAAATAAGAATGAGAACTCCCACTAATAAAAAGTGAGAGTCTCAAAGGCGGGAAATGAGAGAAGAGAGACAGACCCTCTCATATTGTTTTATATTGTTTTATACTCAGAAAAGAAAAGAGAAGTGAAACTAAAGGCAGGTAGCCTGGTGCCTAGGAACCAGACCTGAAACCAAGGAACCAGACCTGAAACCAGACCTGGGCCTGCCTGACCTAATCCTGGTAGTTAAAGATCGACCCCTGGCCTAACCGGTTATGTTATCTATAGATTCCAGAGATTGTATAGAAAAGACATTGTGAAACTTCCTGGTCTGTTCTGTTTCACTCTGACCACCAGTGCATGCAGCCCCGTCACATACCCTCTGCTTGCTCAATCCATCACATGCAGATCCCCTTAGAGTTGTCAACCCTTAAAAGGGACAGGAATTGCTCACTCAGGGAGCTCAGCTCTTGAGACAGGAGTCTTACTGATGTTCTCAGCCGAAGAAACCCCTTCCTTCTTTAACTCGGTGTCTAAGGAGTTTTGTCTGCGGCTGGTTCTGCTACACTGTGATTGCACCACTGCACTCCAGCCTGGGCAACAGAGCCTGGGCAACCCTGTCTCTAAAAAAAAAAGAGCATAAGTAAAAAATGAGCTGTGCAAAAATATGCCTGTAATCCCAGCACTTTGGGAGGCTGAGGTGGGATCACTTGAGTCCAGGAGTTTGAGACCAGCCTGAGCAACATGGCAAAATCCTGTCTCTACAAAAAAAAAAAAAAAAAAAAAGGAAAAAAAAAGAAAAAAAAATTGGCTGGGTGTAGTGGCACACCCCTGTAGTCCCAGCTACTCAGGGGGCTAAGGTGGGATGATTGCTTGAGTCCAAGAGGTTGAGGCTGCAGTGAGCTGTGATCTTGCCACTGCACTGCAGCCTGGGTGACAGAGTGAGACCCTGTTTCAAAAAAAGAGAGAGAGAGAGACACTATGGCCTATTCCAAAGCTCAAAAGCAGGAGAGAATCCTCAAGCACTGGGAGAAGATAGGTATGCATAGCAGAAAAGAATGGAAGCTAGAGGATAATCAGAGAAAAATAGGCTGCTGGCTGTGAGTGGTGGCTCACGCCTGTAATCCCAGCACTTTGGGAGGCCAAGGCAGGCAGATCACGAGGTCAGGAGTTCAAGACCAGCCTGGCCAACATGACGAAACCTCATCTCTACTAAAAATACAGAAATTAGCCGGGTGTGGTGGCATGCCCCTATAGTCCCAGATACTCGGGAAGCTGAGGTAGGAGAATCACTTGAACCTGGGAGGTAGAGGTTGCAGTGAGCCGAGACAGTGCCATTGCACTCCAGCCTGCAACAGAGTATGACTCTGTCTCAAAAAAAAAAAAAAAAAAAGGCTGCTGAAGTGAAATTGACTCATGCCTCAGTATCTTCAATCCTAAAATCAGGATACTGGTAGTACCTACATCAGAAAACTGTTGGTAAAATTACATGAAATAATATCTCTAAGGCACTTAGCTTAATGCTGGGAACAAGTAAAATTCAATCAGTATTAGCTCTTGTTAGATAAGTTGTCCCAAATCACAGCTAGTAAGTGTTTAACTAGGATTTGAATAGAACAGCTTTTCTGACTCCAAAGCCCAGCTGGCCTCTTTATGACTGTGCTCTAGTAAGTAATAACCATCGTTTATTGAGCACAGCACTCCGTGCTCTACAATAGTTATCTCATTTAATGCTTATCACCTCCCTGAGCTGAGCACAGCTATCTCACACAACAGGAAATCCAGGGTTGTTTCACTCCCTTGCCCAGGTTCACCTGCCCGGCTCCAGTGCCTTCTTCCCAAGCCCCACATCTGCCACAGATCAACCTGCATCGCTGAGCCTCAGTTTCCTCATTTTTTAAATAACAGGGGCTGGGGCTGGGGGCTTTCTCTGTTTTTGTTTTGTTTTTTTTTTTTTTAGATGGAGTCTCTGTTGCCCAGGCTGGAGTGTAGTGGTAAGATTTCCACTCACTGCAACCTCTGCCTCCCGAGTTCAAGTGATTCTCCTGCCTCAGCCTCCTGAGTATTTGGGATTACAGGTGTGCGCCACCACACCTGCCTAACTTTTGTATTTTTAGTAGAAAGTCGGGGTTTCGCCATGTTGGGCAGACGGGTCTTGACCTCCTGACCTCAAGTGGTCCGCCTGACTTGGCCTTCCAAAGTTCTGGGATTACAGGCATGAGCCACTGCACCCAGCCAATTTCTAGAGTCTCTTTAGGCTCTACTGTTCTAGGAGGGTGTATTCAATGAAATCAGACAGTGCTCCAGGTAGGAGAGAGGGATCCTGAGTCAGACAGGATCCCCGTCCCCATCTGACTGCACATCAACCAACAGAGATCCAGAGGCGCTGAGGGTGGAGTCCAGGTCTCTAAAGCATTAGTCATCGTCTGCTCCCACTCCCCAGGGATCAGCAGAGATTCTGATCCAATTATGCTGAATTGATGAGGGACCTCCAGGGTGATGAAAGAGAGAGGAGATGTCAGAGGACACAATGGGAGATCCGAATAATTCAGCCTGGTGAATAGAAGCCAGGAAGGACCTGCCTTCAAGTCTCCAGTGAGTCTGGGGGCTGGCAGGGTGATAACAAGAGACCAAGGCTCAGAGTACTGGGCCCTGGTTCCTAGGCTTGGCTCTAACACTAAAAGCAGTATGATCTTTGTTTGACAAGTTATTTCACTTCTCCAGTCTTCAGTTTCCACATCGAAAAAATCAGGGAAGGCAGTGGCTTACGTTTGTAATCCCAGCACTTTGGGAGGCCGAGGAGGGCGGATCGCTTGAGGTCAGGAGTTCGAGACCAGCCTCGCCAACATGGTGAAACCCCGTCTCTACTAAAAATACAAAAATTAGCCAGGTATGGTGGCGGGTACCTGTAATTCCAGCTACTCGGGAGGCTGAGGTAGGAGAATTAGTTGAACCCAGGAGGTGGAGGTTGCAGTGAGCCGAGATCATGCCACTGCACTCTAGCCTGAGCAACAGAGCCAGACTCCGTCTCAAACAAAAACAAAAACAAAAAACACCAGGGAAAAATTTTAAAACCCACCAATTTATATAAAGACATGTAATATTATAGCTAAAAACTAGAAATGGGAAGAACTGCTAAGTGGGATTGGGAGCACGGAGTTGATGCAACAGAATCTTGAAATGCTATTTAGAAAGTGGAATAACTAACATTTACTGAGCACTAACTACATGTCAGGCACTTGGCAGACAGAGAGAGGTCTTTACATGCATAAGCTCATTTAATATCCTCAAGGGTCTTTTGAGGTAGGTATTATTATCACCATTCTTCCTTTTTTTTCTTTTTGAGACGGGGTCTTGCTTTGTCACCAAGGCTGCAGTACAGTGGTAAGATCTCAGCTCACTGCAACCTCTGCCTGCTGGGTTCAAGTTATTCTCCTGTCTCAACTTCCCGAGTAGCTGGGACTACAGGTGTGCGCCACCATGCCCAGCTAATTTTTGTATTTTTAGTAGAGACAGGATTTCACCATGTTGGCCAGGCTGGTCTCGAACTCCTGGCCTCAGGTGATCTGCCTGCCTTGGCCTCCGAAAGTGTTGAGATTACAGGCCTGAGCCACTGTGCCCGACTCTCACCATTTTTTCAGATGAGTTCACTGAGGCCGTGAGAAGTTAAGTCACCTAACTAGTTTATACTTGATGACGTCAGGACTCAAGTTCAAAGGTCCATCTAACTCCAAAGCTCACACTGCGAACCTTTACTTATACACTAGTGTTGAAGACTGTTGGATGTAAGGACTATAAGAAACAGAGATGTAGGCCAGGCATGGTGGCTCATCCCTGTAACCCCAGCACTTTGGGAGGCCAAGGCTGGTGAATTGCTTGAGTCTAAGAGTTTGAGACCAGCCTGCACAGCATGGCAAAACCCCATCTCTTACAAAAAATACAAAAATTGGCTGTGTGTGGTGGCCCACACCTGTAATCCCAGCACTTTGGGGAATTGAGGCAGGAGGACTGCTTGAGCCCAGGAGTTAAAGACCAGTTTGGGCAACATGGCAAGACCCTGTCTTTAAAAAAAAAAAAACACAGGCCGGGCGCGGTGGCTCAAGCCTGTAATCCCAGCACTTTGGGAGGCCGAGACGGGTGGATCACGAGGTCAGGAGATCGAGACCATCCTGGCTAACACGGTGAAACCCCGTCTCTACTAAAAAAAAAAAAATACAAAAAATTAGCCGGGCGAGGTGGCGGGCGCCTGTAGTCCCAGCTACTCGGGAGGCTGAGGCGAGAGAATGGCATAAACCCGGGAGGCGGAGCTTGCAGTGAGCTGAGATCCGGCCACTGCACTCCAGCCTGGGCGACAGAGCGAGACTCCGTCTCAAAAAAAAAATAAAATAAAATAAAAATAAAAATAAAAATAAAAAATAAAAAAAAAACACAAAACAAAAAAATACAAAACTTAGCCAGGCATGGTGGCAAGTGCCTGTAGTCCCAGCTACTAGGGAGGCAGAGGAAGTGGAGGGATCAATTAAGCCCATGAGCTTGAGGCTGCAGTGAACTGAGATCGTGCACCACTGCACTGCACTCCAGCCTGGGTCACAGAGCAAGACCCTGTCAAAAAAAAAAAAAGGGAATGGCGGATTAGCCTGTGAGGGACAAAATGGAGCTCGAGGCCATGAGCAGATACAGCAGCCCAGTGAACCCGGCTGTCCTCCCCCATCTGACTGTGGTGCTTTTGGCCATCGGCATGTTGTTCACCGCCTGGTTCTTCATTTACGAGGTCACCTCTACCAAGTACACTCGTGATATCTAAAAGAGCTCCTCATCTCTTTGGTGGCCTCACTCTTCACGGGCTTTGGAGTCCTCTTCCTGCTGCTCTGGGTTGGCATCTACGTGTAAGCGCCCAAGGGTAACAACCAGATGGCTTCACTGAACTCCTACTTTTGTAAATTATTTTTTTTTTTTACTGTTGCTGGAAGTGTCCCACCTGCTGCTCACAATAAAGGCAGATGTATGGCAAAAGAAAAAAAAAGGAAGGATGGAAATAGAGAAGTACATATATGTAACAGTGTTAAGCGGGAAATAAACCTTCAGAGTGATTGTGGGCCAATGCAGTGGCTCACACCTGTAATCCCAGCAGTTTGGGAGGCTGAGACAGGCAAATCACTTGAGGCCAAGATTTCCAGACCAGCCTGGCCAACATGCAAAACCCTGTCTCTACCAAAAATATAAAAATTAGCCAGGTGTGGTGGTGGGTGCCTGTAATCCCAGCTACTTGGGAGGCTGAGGCAGGAGAATCACTTGAACCCAGGCAGTGGAGGTTGGAATGAGCCAAGATAGTGCCACTGCACTCCAGCCTGGATGACAGAGGGAGGCCCCATCTCAAAAAAACGACCAATAACAAGAACAAAAATCAGAGTGATTGTGATAACATAAGAATGTTGGTGTCAACATTAGATTTGGACATTTGTAAAAATAGGCAATTTAGGATGCTGGGAACTTACAGCTTAGATATTTATGCTTAACTTTTTTTTTTTTTTTTTGAGACAGAGTTCCGCTCTTGTTGCCCAGGCTGGAGTGCAATGGTGTGATCTCGGCTCACTGCAACCTTCGCCTCCTGGGTTCTAGCGATCCTCCTGCCTCAGCCTCCGGAGTAGCTGGGATTACAGGCGTGCACCACCACGCACACTAATTTTGTATTTTTAGTAGAGACAGGGTTTCACCGTGCTGGTGTCGAACTCCTGATCTCAGGTGATCTGCCCGCCCCAGTCTCCCAAAGTACTGGGATTACAGGTGTGAGCCACCCTATGCACCACCCATAGCGCCTGGCCCTATGATTGACTTTTTGGTAGTAGAGATGATGATATCTGAGTAAGTACAGATGATAGGGCCTTTCTAGTCCTAATACAGAACTTTCTAGATAAGCAGACAAGGAAGGCACAGCTGCCCTTCTTCACTACTGGGAAGACTGGAAATCTGACCACACAGCTCCTGCCTCAAGCTTTTCAGTCACTTCATATTGCCTACGGCTCTGGTTCTCAACCTTGACCGTAGATTGGAATCACTTGAGAAACTTTACAAATAGCTGATGTCTGAGTTTATTCCTAGCTATGGCTGTAGCTTTGGCATGGGGAGTTTTGAAATCTCTTCAAGAGATTCCAATGTGTAGCAACATTTGAAAGCCACTGGCCTAGAGGATAAAGGCACAGCTCCTTCACTTAGCATAGAAGGCCCCTTCCGATTTCTTTAGCATGCTCTCCCATATGTTTTATTCTACAATCCAGTTACAATGTCCTGAACATGCTGCACCTTGCTTTTTACATGCCTTTACCTTATTTCTTTTGCCTGGATTGCCTTTCTTCCCCCTCATCCATCTAGAAAACTCCATTCATCTTCAATACTGTGGCAAGCCAGCCTCCAAGATGGCCCCAGTCATCCTTACCTCCTGGTTTTCATGTTCCTGTATAATGCTCTACTGCACTGAATAGGGCTGACTTGTGTAATAATATGATATTGTAGAAACGATGATGGAGTGTGACTTCTGAGGATGGGTTTTTAAAATTATTTATTTATTTATTTATTTTTTCGAGACAGTGTCTCACTCTGTTGCCCAGGCTGAAGTGCAGTGGCACGATTTTGGCTCACTGCAACCTCCGCCTCCCAGGTTCAAGCGATTCTCCTGCCTCAGCCTCCTGAGTAGCCAGGACTACAGGCACATGCAACCATGCCTGGCTAATGTTTTTTGTTTTGTATTTTTTGGTAGAGACGGGGTTTCACCACATTGACCTGGCTGTTCTTGAATTCCTGACCTTGTGATCCACCTGCCTCAGCCTCCCAGCGTGCTGGGATTACAGGTGTGGGCCACCGCGCCCGGCATGAGGATGGATTATAAAAGAAACTGTAGCTTCCATCTGACTCTCTCTTGGATCCTCTGCTTTGGGAGAAGCTATCTGCCAAGTCTTGAGCATCAGCCCTGTGGAGAGCTCCACATGGTGAGGAACTGAGGCCTTTTGCCAACAGCCACATGAATGCACCATCTTGGAAATGGATCCTCCAGCCCCACTCAAGCCTTCGGATGCCAGCTGATGCCTTGACTGCAGCCTCACAAGAGACCTTCAGGTGGAACCACCCAACTATGCCACTCCCAAATTCCTGAGCCATAGACAATGTGAGATGTTTGTTGTTCTAAGCTGTTAAAATTTTGGAATAATTTCTTAGGCAGTAATAGATAGTAAATAAACAAACCACATTCAAATATGTAACACTCTGTGAAGCCTTCTTAGCCCTCTCCGCTGCTGAACTGAACTGAACACCCTGTGCCACTTATGAGCCATACACATCCCCTATTATAGCACTCATCACATGAGCCCTAACTGTTGACTGGCCCTTCTTGCCCTTAGGTTCAATTCCACAAGGACAGGGCTGGCTGTAGTGCAGGCATCAGTGTGCTTATAGAATATAGGAACGTGCGTGAGAACTGCCATCTGAGTCATTTCCTATAGGCCTTCTAGCCCAGGCTGCTTCTTATACAAAAGCTTCAAAGGCTGTGCATGGTGGCACACACCTGTAGTCCCAGCTACTTGGAAGGCTGAGGCAGGAGGACCGCTTGAGCACAGGAGTTTGAGGCTGCGGTGAGCTGTGATTGTGCTCCTGCACTCCAGCCTGGGCAACAGAATAAGATCCCATCTCTTAAAAAAAAAAAAAGATGGTACAGTTGCCAGAAATCATGGATGTCATGGTGAAAGGGTGGGTCCTGAGGAGTTTCTTAATAATCCAACAAAATCCTGGCATCCATGGATGTATCTAGAACACTAGACTACAAGTCAGAAGATCTGGATTTTAATTCAAGTCTGCCAACTACCTGCTGAATTTCTTTGAGCTCTGGTTTCCTCATGGACCAAATAACTTAAGGCCTCTTCCAATTCTAAAATTTAATGATTCTGTATTTTCAGCTAGCGATTACTCTTATTTCATAAAATAGGCTAGTAGGCCAGGTGCAGTGTCTCACGCATATAATCCCAGCACTTGGGGAGGCCAAGGCGGGCAGATCACGAAGTCAGCCGTTCAAGACCAGCCTGGCTAACATGGTGGAACCCCGTCTCTACTAAAAATACAAAAATTAGCCAGGCGTGGTGATGGGCACCTGTAATCCCAGCTACTTGGGAGGCTGAGGCAGGAGAATCGCTTGAACCCGGGGGGGAAAGGTTGCAGTGAGCTGAGACCACACCATTGAACTTCAGCCTGGGTGACAGAGTGAGACTCCATGTCAAAAAAAAAAAAAGGCCGGGCGCGGTGGCTCAAGCCTGTAATCCCAGCACTTTGGGAGGCCGAGACGGGCGGATCACGAGGTCAGGAGATCGAGACCATCCTGGCTAACATGGTGAAACCCCGTCTCTACTAAAAAATACAAAACTAGCCGGGCGACATGGCGGGCACCTGTAGTCCCAGCTGCTTGGGAGGCTGAGGCAGGAGAATGGCGTAAACCCAGGAGGCGGAGCTTGCAGTGAGCTGAGACCCGGCCACTGCACTCCAGCCTGGGCGGCAGAGCGAGACTCCGTCTCAACAAAACAAAACAAAACAAAACAAAACAAAAAAACAAAAAACAACAACAAAAAAAAGAAAATAGACTAGTAGGCTTATATCATAGCAAGGATTCTCAACTTCACTGTGTATTAGGAAGTAATATTCCTGGAACTTACACACACGTACACACCTGGGCCCCCCTTCAGACCTTCTGAATCAGCATCTCTGGATCTCTAGAGTCATGGCCAGGGTATCTGTATCTTTATTTTTATTTTATTTATTTATTTGAGATGGAGTCTTGCTCTGTTACCCAGGCTGAAGTGTAGTGACATGATCTTGGCTCACTATAACCTCTATCTCCTGGGGTCAAGTGATTCTACTGCCTCAGCCTCCTGAGTAGCTGGGATTACAGGCGTGCCTCACCACACCCGGCTAATTTTTGTATTTTTAGTAGTATTTTTAGGGGTTTTACCATGTTGGCCAGACTGGTTTCAAACTCCTGACCTCAAATGATCCACTCGCCTTGGCCTCCTAAAATGCTGGGATTACAGGCATGAGCCACTGTGTCTGGCCTGTATTTTTATACAGTTCCCAAGTGATTTGGATGTGCATCTAGAGCTGAGAATCACTAATCTATAATATTTAGGCTAGAGATTTTAAAAATTTTCTGTCAGCTGGTTGGCTCTGCAGTTTACAGGGTACAGTACTAATGGATTTGTCCCCTGAATTGTTCACTTTATACAAGGTGTATGAATGAATGGAGCCCATGTTTACTGCTAGAAAAACAATTCAAGGTGCACATTTTACTGTCAGAACTCAGTCTGGTCTTCAATTAAAACAGCTCTTGGACCTAACTGCATAGTGCATTTAGCTGGATATCAAGTTGTGGGCTACTTTAGCCTACCTAAGGTCAAGAACCTTTCTCCTATTGTGAGATAGTAATGACCAGGAGTTAAGAGCACTGACTCTGGGCCCGGCACAGTGGCTCACACCTGTAATCCCAGCACTTTGGGAGGCTGAGGCAGGCAGATCACCTGAGGCCAGGAGTTTGAGACCAGGCTGGCCAACATGGTGAAACCCCATCTCTACTAAAAATACAAAAATGAGCTTGGCATGGTGGAGTGCACCTGTAGTCCCAGCTACTTGGGAGGCTGAAGCATGAGAATTGCTTGAACCTGGGAGGTGGAGTTTGCAATGAGCAGAGATCACGCCACTGCAATCCAGCCTGGGCGACAGAGTGAGACTCTGTCTCAAAAAAAAAACAAACAAACCCCAAAATCCCCACTGACTTTGGAGCCAAACCACTTAGGTTTAAATACTGGTTCTAGCACTTGCATGCTGGGTGACTTGGCTAGGCTAGAAATCTTTCTGAACTTCACCTTCACGATCTACAAAACGAGGCTAACATGCACTATCTTACTGGAACGTTGTTAGGATTAAATGATACAATGCAGGGTATCTGGCTAGAATAAGTGCTCGTTAAGAAGTAGCACATTAGGACAAAACAAAAATACGGCACTTTTTATACTTAACAGCAACGTATACATGTCTAGTGCTTTGACATCTTACATTAAGCCCATCCCTAATCCCACCCAAAAAATTCTGAGGTGGGCAAGGTAGACGCCAGTGACCCCATTTTGCAGAAAAAGAAACAAAGGCTCAGAAAGATTCACTGGCTCCAGATCAAACGACAAAAGAAAAATGTCAGAGTCTGGATTCCAACCTGGGTGTGATTCCATGAAGATGAATAATTATATATACACACTTGGCAGGCTGAGCAACTCGGGGCCATCTGGCTTAACAGGCTGAAGAGGACTGTATTTCTGATCAGCTTCTTTTTTTAGATGAAAGCAAGATGGGAAAAATAAGCTGGCAAACTGCGTTCCCTCATTTTCAACACTGGTGTGATTTGTGCTCAGTTCTGCACTCCTTCTAACTCCCAAATGCTACTTGTCCGTGCAACTTAGAAGTTCGCTCCAGCTGCCTTGGCTGTGCTGCTGCTGGCTCTGTCCTGGCCCCACAGCTGGGACCTGGGAAAACCAAAAGAAAAGGAAGCAGAGGCAGCTGGAGATGTCAGAGGGCCAGGGGAGCTCCAGCTGTTCCCAAGTCTGTCTGGGGAACGAGAGCTGATGGGGAGCCGGGGCCAGGGATCTCTGTCCCCCATGTCAGTCAACAGGAGGATGCTCTTTCCTGTCCAACAGATGGATGGGCCCTGCTCCTGGAATAATGTGATAAAGGGCAATACTAAATCTGGCACAGACTGAATTTCTCTTGGGGAACAGGAGGCCAAGAGATCAAATGTTAGTCGAATTTAATCAAGAAGGCTTTCATGGAAGACGGGGGATTAGAACTGAGCCTAAAGCATTAGCAAGATTTGGATGTGCAGAAAGGAGGTGGGGAAGCTCCGCAGGCAAGAAAAACCTCAGGAGAGCTGGGCGTGGTGGCTCATGCCTATAATCCCAGCACTTTGGGAAGCCGAGGTAGGCGGATCACTTGACGTCAGGCGTTTGAGACCAGCCTGGCCAACATGGTGAAACCCCATCTCTACTAAAATACAAAAATTAGCAGGGCATGTTGGTGAGCTCCTGTAATTCCAGCTACTCGGGAGGCTGAGGCAGCAGAATCACTTGAACCTGAGAGGTAGAGGTTGCAGTGAGCTGAGATCGTACCACTGCACTTCAGCCTGCATGACATTTTGTTTGGGGAATGGATGGGTAAATGAAGGGCACTGTGGGAAGAGTGCACATTAAGAAGTAGAAGACAGGCCGGGTGCAGTGGCTCACACCTGTAATTCCAGCACTCTGGGAGGCTGAGGAGGGCGGATCACGAGGTCAGGAGATCGAGACCATCCGGGCAAATACGGTGAAACCCTATCTCTACTAAAAATACAAAAAAAATTAGCTAGACACGGTGGCGGGCGCCTGTAGTCCCAGCTACTCGGGAGGCTGAGGCAGGAGAATGGCGTGAACCCGGAAGGTGGAGCTTGCAGTGAGCCGAGATCATGCCACTGCACTCCAGCCTGGGCGACAGAGCGAGACTCTGTCTCAAAAAAAAAAAAAATAGTAGAAGACAGGAGAGGAGAGGCAAGGTCAGAAAGAACGAAGAAGTGCAGTGCGATTCTACAGGAAAGGGGAAGCTGGGCGCAGTGGCTCATGCCTGTAATCTCAGCACTTTGGGAGGCCAAGATGGGGGATCAAATGAGGTCAGATGCTTGAGACCATTCTGGCCAACATGGTGAAACTCCATGTCCACTACTAAAAATACAAAAATTAGCTGGGTGTGGTGGTGCATGCCCATAATCCCAGCTACTCAGGAGGCTGAGGCAGAAGCACTGCTTGAACACGGAAGGCGGAGGTTTCAGTGAGCTGAGATCGCACTGTTGCACTCCAGCCTATGCGACAGCAGAAAACTCCTCAAAAAAAAAAAAAAAGGAAAGGGGAGTCCTGGAAATCTGTGACAACTCAATGACAGAGATGCTGAATGCCAGAACTGAAGGGGCCTTAGAAATCGGCCAATTCAACAACCACCAACCCATGTCTCAATTTATAGCTAAGGAAACTAAAGTCGAAAGGAAAGCGACACACACTCACACGCACATGCACACGCACACGCACACTCACACGCACACGCACACTCACACGCACATGCACACGCACATGCACACGCACACGTCACAGAGCAAGCAGGTGACAGAGGCAAGAACCCAGGGCTCCAGATAACCGGTCTGGTCCTCTGACCATTAGACCATCTTGCCAGGCTGGTATTTTCATGCAAAGGCGGCATTTCAGGCAGATCTGGCAGCAGAATGCGGTGGGGAGAGATTACAGTCCAGAATACTGTGAAACGAGCCCAGGGGTGAGCTGGCAGGACAGCAGGCTCAAACAAGATGGAAAGGATGGGCTGAGTGGGAGAACCACCAAGAGTGAAGAAACAGGAGGACTTGCCAGGAAACTATGAGGAAGGGAGTTGTGCGAAGCCAATTCACCGGCCATCTGCAGGCCTGGGGGTTTCCCCTGAGGAGGTCACCAGGCAGTCTGACCTCAGCTGGTGTCAAAGGCAGCAGACAAAAATTAACACAACTAGCCTCTGCTACAAAGCCCCTGTCCCCAGCTCCTCCCTTTGGCCAACCTCTCCATAGATCCGTTTCTTCCTTTTGACATTTTAGGATCTTCAGTTTGCAGCTGATGCATAGATGTATGTGTTTGGATGATCTGATGTGAAATTAAAACCCAAACCAGAACCTAAGAGTGTGGACTCTTCCAGGTGGAAAAGCAAGCAAAGCTAGAACTAAGGTGGGGATTTTGATTTTTCACGTGAGGAGCAGGGATAGAAGAGCAAAAAGAATGGGAAACTATCTCTCCACCCAGCTCCACCCTAACATGAGGACACAATAGTAGCAGGTGGCTGGCAGTTAGGAGGGTCCACTCAAGGAAGGTAACCGTGAGACTGTAGAAGCTGGAATAAAAATTTAGACCAATGATCAGGCATGGTGACTCACGCCTATAATCCTAGCACTTTGGGAGGCTGCGGTGGGAGGATCACTTATCCCAAGGGTTTGAGACCAGCTTGGGCAACATAGGGAGACCCTATTTTTACAAAAAAAATTTTTTGAAATTAGCCAAGCATGGTGGCGCATGCCTGTAATCCCAGTTACTCGGGAGACTGAGGCAGGAGGATAGCTTGAGACTGGCAAGGAGGATAGCTTGAGACTGGAAATTCAAGGCTTCAGTGAGCTATGAACCCACTACTGCACTCCTGCCTGAGTAACAGAGCAAGACTCAGACAAGAAGGAAAGGAAGGGGAGGGGAGGGGAGGGGAAGGAGAAAGAGAAAGGAGAGAAAGAAAGAGAGAGAAAGGAAGGAGGAAAGGAAGGAGGAAAGAAGGAAGGAAGGAAGGAAGGAAGGAAGGGAGGGAGGGAGGGAGGAAAAGAGTGAAAAGAAGGAAGGAAGGAAAGAAAGAAAGAGAGAGAAATAAAGGAAGGAAGGAAGAAAAAGAGAAAAAGAGAAAAAGAACTTAGACCAAGACCACTGGGCCATTGAGTGCAAGGGCCCATTGAACCTAACCTTACAGCTATGTAAGGCTAGGTTCAAATGAAACAAGACTGATAATAGCTAATGTTTATTAAGTCCTTAATCTAGCCACCATGCTAAGTGCTTTACCTGCATTATTTCATTTAATTATCACAACCACCTTGTGAGTTAAATACTATTAGAATCCCCATTTTACAAATAAGAACATTAAAGGCCATAGAAGCGAATGGGTTAGCATAAAGCCACAGGGCCAATAGTGTTGGAGCTGTCTGATTTCAAAGACTGTGTTCTTAGTCCCTGAACTGCTCATACCTGTAACCCCAGTCTTTTGGGAGGCTGAGGCAGGAGGATCACTGGAGCCCAGGAGTTTGAGACCAGCCCTGGCAACACAGACAGACCACTGTCTTTACAAAAAATAAACAAAACATTAGCCGGGTGTGGTGGTATGCACCTGTAGTCCCAGCTACTTGGAAGGCCGAGGTGGGAGGATTGCTTAAGGCTGGGAGGTTGAGGGTACAGTGAGCAGTGATCATGCCACTGCACTCCAGCCTGGGCAACAGAGTGAGACTGTCTCAAAAACAAAGAACAAACAACCTCCTCCACGCCATCAACCAAGTACCTGACCCACAGTTTCTGGTGGAGCCATTTTTCTCCCCCAACCCATTTCTCAATATCGCTGAGGATGTCACTGAAACTCAACACAGGTCATGTAGAAGTTGCTGAAGATCTTGATATTTTTTAGTTAATTGATCATGAGATTAATACATTCCCTATATCCTGAGAGTTTGAAGAAATGGGAGAAACTGCAAAGCCAAGTATGTGTATTAGGGTTGACAGTACAGTAATTAAGAGCTCAGATTTTATTAGTCAGGCACGGTGGTGTGCGACTGTGGTCCCAGCTACTCAGGAGGCTGAGGAAGGCAGATGGATTGAGGCTGGGAGGTCGAGGCTGCAGTGAGCTGTGATCACGCCACTGCACTCCAGCCTGGGTGACAAGAGACCATCTCAAGAAAACAAAACAAAACAAAAACCTTGGCTGGGCGCAGTGGCTTGTGCCTGTAATCCCAGCATTTTGGGAGGCTGAGGTGGGTGGATCCCCTGCGGTCAGGAGTTCGAGACCAGCCTGACCAACATGGTGAAACCCCATCTCTACTAAAAATACAAAAATTAGCTGGGCGTGGTGGTGCATGCCTATAATCCCAGCAACTCTGGAGGCTGAGGCAGGAGAATCGCTTGAACCTGGAAGATGGAGATTGCAGTGAGCTGAGATCATGCTATTGCACTCCAGCCTGGGCAACAAGAGCAAAACTCCGTCTCAAAAAAAACCCTCAAACTTTGATGCCTACGTCCCAGCTTTGCCAAATTCTTGCTGAGAACCTGATGAAATCATTTCTTGAAGCCTCTGTTTCCTCTACATAAAATGAGGCCAATGTCACCTGAGCTAGTGGGGTTACCGTGAGAAGTGAAATGATGCATGTCAGCCCAGAGCACAGTCCTGACACACAGCTACAATTATCATCCTTAGCACCCTCATTGTCACTGTGCCCTGCAGCTATCGCCAAGGACAGCTGCCCTCTGCACCTGGTTATGATGGGATAGAAAGTGAGCTTCCTAATGAGGATGAGTCCCAAACATACAATATGGCCTCTCCTGTCCCTCTGTCACTTTGTGGGTCTAGGGATAAGTGGTGCTCCAGAAAAAAGGAGGGTAGATGAAGGTCCCCACAAGCTCAAGACAGGGAGTTGGAATCCATCATTTGACATTTAAAGAGCCCAATAGAATTTTTGAGGAAGGACAAGAGGGTGACCTGTGTCAGAATGCATAGTGGAAAGGGGCTTGGGGATTGTGTTAGGGACACAGCAAGAATCCAACCAGCCTTAGTCTGAGAAGTCCAGAAGTGGAAGGGCTACTTACTTATCTTCCTTCCTAACTGGCTTACTATCCCATGCACAGAAACTTCACATTATACCACTAGGAGGCCTCCATAGGCACAGAGTCCTGCAGTAGGATGGGGAATGAGAAGATGCCAAAGAAACCCAAGACATTCTCTTTCTGGAAAAGATTCACTAGGATGCAATTTATCAGCACATGTCAGTTACCACCAGGATTTCCCTGCTTATCTAAAGGCCATATATCAGGTGTCCTTCAGTCCCCTGGAAGCTAACCAAAAACCAGAACGAGGGACCAAAGGCCTTGTGATACCCCTTCTGGAGCAGTCAGAGGACTATGAAGCCCATGCACTAAAGGTGACATACCTTAGCTGCAAGAGAGTCCCTAAAACCCTCGCTCACTGACTGCCTTGTTTCCCCTTAGACATAGTTTTAAATAATGTGGCTGATGTATCAGTCCCTTGCTCATCGAGAGTCATAAACTTGAAGTGGCCAGGGAGGGCTGCTAGGGGCTGGTGCACTGAAGAGCGACAGTTGCAGCCTGACCACAAGTGAGGCAAGACCAACTCTGAACAGCAATGCAGCACAGGGGGTAACCCCATGCAAGTCTGGTCACAAATATTCTGGCTCTCTTGGGATGGCATGGGATGTTAGCTCTACTAACATAATGGCAGCTCTACTAGCCTGGATCCTAGAGTGAGGATAAAAACGATGCAGACCGGAGCCTGCAGCCAATCAAAGAGCACAAGTGGCAATGGGCAAGAAATAAACTTTCGTTGTTTTTAGTGTTGCCTATTACCACCATACAACCTAGTCTATCCTGATTGGAACATCCTAAAAGGTTGAATGAGGTCAGCTCACTTTGATTAAAAAGTGTGTGTGTTATCTTTTTGGTAGAATTACCATTCAAAATAATCAATATTATATTTTGCTGCCTCTAGGATAATTTTCAATTATATGGAAAATTCACATACTCCAGTGTTTGCTGGATAAATGAGTGACTACCAGAACATGAAGTGAATGAAAGAAAGGGATCTAGTTTCTGAAACACTCCCTTCACTAGGGAGGCTCCAGGTCTCTTGTTCACAGTTTCGTAAAAGTTACCTGCGTTATTTATGGAGCTAAGGTAGAAGCTGGATCTCATGTGCTACTGCCAGAACCGGCCTCTCAGCATTTGTGGAACCAGCACAAGGGTGGCGTATGCTCAGGATTGGCCTCCAGTTGGTTCTGCAAGTGCTGAGGGGCTCTGGTGCCCAAGTGGTAGTTGAAAGGCCCCATTATATATGTGTCTATGCTCTTAGAGAAGGAAATCTATGGGCTGGGCATGGTGGCTCATGCCTGTAACCCCAGCACTTTGGGAGGCCAAGGCAGGTGGATCATCTGAGGTCAGGAGTTTGTGACCAGCCTGACCAATATGATGAAACCCCATCTCTACTAAAAAAATTCAAAAATTAGCTGGGTGTGGTGGCATGCACTTATAGTCCCAGCCAATCAGAAGGCTGAGACAGGAGAATTGCTTGAACCTGGGAGGCGAAGGTTGCAGTAAGCTGAGATCACGCCACTGCACTCCAGCCCGAGTGACAAAGTGAGACTGCATCTCAAAAAAAAAAAAAAAAAAAAAGACAGAAATCTATGATGTGTTCTTGAGTAAAAGAGCAAGCCAACAACTTCTTCAGAATATATGGTCTTTTTAAGCATACATGGCACATTTACAACACTGATCTCACACTAGGCCAACTACCAAGTTTCAACAAATTTTGAAGGATGGAAACCATATGGGTCATTTTCTCTGACCACAAAGCAATCAAGCTAGAAAAGAAAAATTATAACTAGAAAAAATCTCATGTTTGGAAGGTAGGAAATATACTTTCCAGGAACCCATGGGTTATACATCCTCTCACTTAATCCCCCTAACTATTCATAATGCAGACCCTCATTTTAGAAACACAGGAGCTGAGATAAGAAAGAGAATACCATTTGCTCAAATTTACCCAGTTGGCAGTGGTGGAGCCAGGACTCAAAACCAGGCTCTGTAACTCTAGAGCCCAGGGCTTTAATGACACCCTGCTTACGCTATGTCTCATGGGAATTCACAGATTGTCCCCCACAGCCTCAACGATCGCTGTTTCACCTCTTAAAATGGCCAGCCATTGACAGGTGGAGACCTAGGCCCAGTCTGCTCTGGTGGCCCTGACCATGGGCCATTGTGTAGAGATGCATTTCACTTTTGGTCTTGCCTACTTGGACTGAGGCACGAAGTCTTGAGTAGTGTAGAGGGGAGTTTCAGTTTGATGCCCTCAAATAGCTTTGAACTGGATCCCTAAGAAGACTTCCTTCCTTTTAAAGTTTGTTTCCCACATGGGTCCAAGTAGTAAGCGAACACAGAAGAAAGACAGAAGGAAGTCAATTCCAGATGGCTCTCCATCTTGCTCTCCTGCACATTAAACAGAAAATTCCAACATAACATTAAGCAAACAAGAGTATTAATATCATTCACATTATAAATGGAACAGAATGGAAATTCAGTCTGTATCTGACTTAAATTTGGGGCGAGGTCCTCAGCGCCAGAAAACAGACAATAAAAGCACCCTGATTCTGAGCAAGTTGGAGGTTTATATTTGAGGCAAGAAAAATGACCAAGGTACTCCTAGGCCTCTCTGGGAGGTTCCTTCTGGGTTTTAAAATTTTATTTATTTAAAATGTTTCTTTCTTTCTTTCCTTCTCTTTCTTTTTTTTCTTTCTTTTTCTCTTTCTCTCTCTTTCCCTCCCTTCCTCCCTCCCTCTCTCTCTCTTTCTTTCATTCTTTCTTTTTTAAGAAGAGTCTTGGCCAGGCGCGCTGGCTCAAGCTTTGGGAGGCCGAGACGGGCGGATCACGAGGTCAGCAGATCGAGACCATCCTGGCTAACACGGTGATACCCCGTCTCTACTAAAAAATACAAAAAACTAGCTGGGCGAGGTGGCGGGCGCCTGTAGTCCCAGCCACTCCTGAGGCAGGAGAATGGCGTGAACCCAGGAGGCGGAGCTTGCAGTGAGCCGAGATCCGGCCACTGCACTCCAGCCTGGGCGACAGAGTGAGACTCCATCTCAAAAAAAAAAAAAAAAAAAAAAGACAGAGTCTTGTTCTGTAGCCCAGGCTGGAGTGCAGTGGCATGATCTTGACTCACTGCAACCTCCGCCTCCTGGGTTCAAGTGATTCTCCTGCCTCAGCCTCCAGAGTAGCTGGGATTACAGGCGCCTGCCACCACACCAGGCTAATTTTTCTTATTTTTAATAGAGATAGGGTTTCGCCATGCTGGCCAGGTGGTCTCGAACTCCTGGCCTTAAGTGATCTGCCCACCTTGGCCTCCCAAAGCGCTGGGATTATAGGTATGAGCGACCGCGCCCAGCCTTCTTTATTTTTAAGATGGGGTCTGGCTGTACTGTTCAGGCTGCAGCTAACTTTTAACTGACCAAACTGCTTCTCTGTTGTGGCAAAGGCCTGTGCAAATGGCCATTTAACACTGTTATTGAGTCATCTTCACCATCTCAACCTGCTTGTGTTGTTTCCTATCAAGATACGCTTTTAGCAAAACCCCCAAAGAATCCAGAGCTTCTGAGGTACCTCTTTGTACCTCAGTTTTTCTCCCTGTGTTGTGAGAGCCATGCTGTCTGCCTCTCTGTGGGCTCACAAGTATAACTTACTACTGTAAGTATAAGTAGTACTATGTTCCATACAATGAGAAGACTTGGAAATAAACAGAAAATGTGATCACGGCTCATACCCTAGAAATTTACATAAAGTGCTCAGACTTCAACAAGTGGCCCTGGGGAGGGAGAGAACTACGAGGTAGGAAGAGATGGTGTTGGGCTGGGCTAGAGTCTCTGAAGGTAGGGATTTTCACTCTATCCTTTGGCTTCATCTCTTCCACTGAAGCAGCAGCACTGACCAGAGGTGAGGGAATGAGCTCGCTGGGCTGAGTCTTCTCATCCAGGCCTCACAGTGCTCAGCCCGGGGCCTGGGTCTCCTCCAGTCCCACTCTGCCGCTTGTTCCCCACTCCATCAAGGTCCCAGAAAGTCCGTTTGTCAATCAGCAAGTGATCCCAGTCCCAAAGTGATTTTAAGATCAAACTACCCAGTTATCCAAGCAGCAGTGTGATTACACCTTTCAATCTGAGAAAAGGGGTCATGTTGATCACTTTCTGATAGGAGCTCATGGGTGCCCTTGGGTAGCTCCCAAATGAAAACTTGGCTGAAGTGACTTTACAAACGGCCAGTTGTGCCTACAAGCTGGACAGATGGTGGGGGGCCCCTGGGGTGAGCGACGGTCCAATGCCTTCAATAAGGTTGTTCCATTGATCATAGTCTTCTTTCAGGTCTGAATAGGAAAAAAACAGGAACGTTAGACAAATCATTGTGAGGTTTGGTCAAAGAGTAGCTGACATGCATTGAGGGGTCATCCTAGAGAGAAGTGCCTGGGATACCAAAAGGACTGATTTTGGTGGGGTTGTGTGGTGGCGGCGGTAAGGATAACTATGATTTATTCAGTGCCTTTATAAATCACTTACATAATCCATGACAATTCAATAACAATAACAGAGGGTAACATTTATTGATGGAGAATTCATTCTAGGGATTGTACTAAATGCTTTACATTCATGGTTTCATTTAATTTTCACCATATCCCTATGAACTAATGATTACTACTAGTCTTATCATATAATTCAGGAAACTGAGGTTCAGGGAAGCTACCTGAGTTGCCCAAGGTCATTACAGCTGTTAAGTGGTAGAGACAGAATTCAAACCCAGGTCAGAGATGGCTGGGCATGGTGGCTCACGCCTGTAACCCTAGTGCTTTGGGAGGCTGAGGCAGGAGGATCACTTGAGGCTAGGAACTCCTAGACCAGCCTGGACAACATAGCAAGACCTCAAATCTACAAAAAAATAAAGAAATTAGCTAGGTATGGTGGTGTGTGCTTGAAGTCCTACCTACTCAGGAGGCCAAGATGGGAGGATTCCTAGAGGCAAGGAGTTGGAGGCAGCAGTGAGCTGTGATAATGCCACTGCACTCCAACCTGGGCAACAGCAAGACCACGTCTCGAAAAAAAAAAAAGGCAGAGAAAATGAAAAGTCTAGTTCCAGGCTCAAGGAAGTTACTACGCAAAAAGCAATGTCTAAAAAAAAAAAAAAAAAAGGCCGGGCACAGTGGCTCAAGCCTGTAATCCCAGCACTTTGGGAGGCCGAGGTGGGTGGATCACGAGGTCAGGAGATCGAGACCATCCTGGTTAACAAGGTGAAACCCCGTCTCCACTAAAAATACAAAAAACTAGCCGGGCGAGGTGGCAGGCGCCTGTAGTCCCAGCTACTCGGAGGCTGAGGGGGGAGAATGGCGTGAACCCGGGAGGCGGAGCTTGCAGTGAGCCGAGATCACGCCACTGCACTCCAGCCTGGGCGACACAGCGAGACTCCGTCTCAAAAAAAAAAAAAAAAGCAAAAAGCAGTGTCTGACAGCTCAGCCTGTGGGTGCAAATCCAGGACCACTTCAGTGAAGGGCAGGAGCAAGAGGACAGCAACATTATGGAGCAGCGTAACCCCAGGAATGACTCAAGAGGGGGCCCCGAGCTCACAGCCGATAGGGGTAACTACACAGCAAGAACAGGCACAAAGGGTCCAAGCCCTCAGGCTGAGGGAGCAGGGCAAGCTGAGCAGGTGAATGGTGGCCTTCCTCAAAACAAACAGACTCTGGGACAGAAGGCAGGGACCACTCTCATGCATTTTTGGATTCCCAGCACCCTGCCAGGAACCTGGCATGTAATAGGTCCTAACATATAAACACTACATAGTCATTAATTCAAAAAACAATAAGCACATCCATTATGTGCCACACTCTGTTCTTCGAGCTAAAAATATATCCACAAACAAAACAGATGGAAACTGCTGTCCTCACAGAGCTCATCATCTAGCAGGCAGAGACAAACAACAAACATAGTAAATTACATAGGATGTGAAAAGGGGAGGGGTGCCATGGAAAAAAAATAGAGCCCGCTAAGGGAAGCGCTGGTGGTAGCCGGGGGTTGGGGTGAAGGGAGGAAGGAAGGGCCCAATGTTTTTTTTTTTTTCTTTGAGACAGAGTCTTGCTCTGTCACCAGGCTAGAGTGCAGTGGCTCAATCTCGGTTCACCACAACCTCCGCCTCCCAGGTTCAAGTGATTCTCCTGCCTCAGCCTCCCCAGCCCGAGTAGCTGGGACTACAGGCATGTGCCACCATGCCCCGCTAATTTTTGTATTTTTAGTAGAGACAAAGTTTCACCATGTTGGCCAGGATGGTCTCTTTTCTCTTGACCTTGTGATCCTCCTGCCTTGGTCTCCCAAAGTGTCGGGATTACAGGTGTGAGCCACAGTGCCCAGCTGGCCCAATGTTTTAAAAAGGGTGGTCAGGGTGGGCCTCACTGAGAAGGTAAGATTTGAGGCAAGGCTTGAAGGAAGTGGGAGTGTGCCATGAGACTATCTGAGAGGAATGTTCTAGACAAAGGGAGCAACAGTACAAAGGTCCTGAGGCAGCAGCGTGCCTAGCGCATTCCAGGTTCATGTGGTGAGAGTGAAGTGAGCCAAGGGAAGAGCAGCAGGGGAGGAGGCCAGGAGGGACTGGAGGGCCACGTGACATATACCTGGCAGGATAATCGAGTCTGGCTTTGGCTTTTAAGGAGACTGGGAGCCACTGAAGAATTCAAAGCAGAGGAGTGAAAAGATCTCACTAAATTCCTAAAAGGATCACTCTGGCTGCTCTATGAAGAAAAGACTCTTTAGTGCTCGCTCTGGCAGCACATATACTAAAACTGGAACAACACAGAGATGAGCACGGCCCTTGCACAAGGATAACATGCAAATTCGTTAAGCATTCCGTCTTTTTCAAAGAGAAATAAATAAATAATAATACCATGATTGAGGAAGCCAAAATAATAAATAAATAAATAAAATGACTCTTCAGTAAAGTTTCAGGATACCAAGCTGGTGTATAAAAATCAGTGGTGGTGATTTTTCTGGGTGCACTGGCTCATGCCTGTTAACACCAGCACTTTGGGAAGCTGAGGCAGGAGGATTGCCTGAGCCCAGGAGTTTGAGACCAGCCCAGGCAATAAAGTGAGACACTGTCTCTATAAAAAACTAATGAAGAAACAAACAAAAACACCAGTAGCATTTCTATACACCAATAACAATCAAGCTGAGAACCCAATCATGAATTCAATCCCATTTGTAATGGCCACAAAACACACACACACACACACACACACACACACACAACCTAGGAATACCTTTAACCAAGGATGTGAAAGATCTCTACAAAGAGAGCTACAAAATACTGATTAAAGAAATTGTAGATGACACAAACAAATGGAAAAAACATCCTACCCTCATGGAATGGAAGAATCAATGTTGTTAAAAATGACCATAATGCTCAAAGCAATTTACAGATTCAGTGCAATTCCTATTAAACTACCAATGTCATTTTTTACAGAATTAGAAAAAAAGTCCTTAAATTCATATGGAACCAAAAAAGAGCCTGTCAAAGCAATCCTAAGCAAAAAGAACAAAGCTGGAGGCATCACATGACCCAACTTCAAATTATACTACAAGGTTATAGTAACCAAAATAGCATGGTACTTGTATAAACACAGAAAAATAGATAAATGACACAGAATAGAGAACCCAGAAATAAAGCCCTCATACCTACAACCAACTGATCTTTGTCAAAGTCAACAAAAATATATACATGGGGAAAAGATACCCTATTCAACAAACGGTGCTGGAAAAATTGGATAGCCATATGAAGAAGAATGAAACGGGACCCACATCTTTCAGCATATACAAAAATTAACTCAAGATGGATTAAAGACTTAAACATAAGACTTGAAACTACAAAAATCCTAGAAGAAAAATTCTTCTGGACATTGGCTAAGGTAAAGAATTTGTCCTTAAAAGCAAATGCAACAAAACCAAAAACAGACAAATGAGACTTAATTAAACTAAAAAGCTTCTGTACCACAAAAGAAATAATCAACAGAGTAAATAGACAACCTACAGAATGGAAGAAAATATTTCCGAACTATATATATCCAACAAAGGGCTAATATCCAGAATCTATAAGGAAAGGCTGGGTACGGTGGCTCACGCCTATAACCCCAGCACTTTGGGAGGCCAAGGCTGGTGGATCACTTGAGGTCAGGAGTTCGAGACCAGTCTGGCCAACATGGGGAAACTCTGTCTCTATTAAAAATACAAAAAAATTAGCCAGGTATGGTGGTGGGCACCCGTAATCCCAGCTACTCAGCAGGCTGAGGGAGGAGAGTCACTTGAACCTGGGGAGCAGAGGTCACAGTAAGCCGAGATCACACCACTGTACTCCAGCCTGGGTGGCAGAGCAAGACTTTGTCCCCTAAAAAAAGAAAAATCTACAAGGAACTCAAATAACTCAACAAGAAAAAAAAACACATAATCCCATTAAAAAGTAGGCGTTCTGCAGAAACTGGACTCAAAGAAAAAAGTGAACAAAGGACATGAATAGACATTTTTTTCAAAAGAAGACATACAAGTTTCCCACAAACATATAAAAAAAAAGTTCAACATCACTAATCATCAGAGAAATGCAAATTAAAACCACAATGAGATACTACACCAGTCAGAATGGCCATTATTAAAAAGTCCAGAAACAATAAATGTTGGTGAGGATGTGGAGAAAAGGGAACGCTTATGCACTGTTGGTAGGAATGTAAATTAGTACAACTTCCATGGAAAACGGTATGGAGATTCCTCAGAGAACTAAAAATAGAACTACCATTTGATCCAGCAATCCCACTACTGGCTATCTACCCAAAGGGAAAGAAATAATTACACCAAAAAGATACCTGCATGCGTATGTTTATCACAGCACTAGTCACAACAGCAAAGATATGGAATCACCCCAAGTGCCCATCAACAGAAGATCTGATAAATAAAATCTGGTGTACAGATATACCATGGGATACGACTCAGTTATAAAAAAAAGAATGAAATCACGTTTTGCAGAAACGCAGGCCATTATCCCAGGTGAAATAACTCAGAAACAGAAAGTCAAATACCGAATGTTGTCACTTATAAGTGGGAGCCAAACGATGGGTACACACGGACATACAGAGCAGAAAAATAAGACACTGGAGACTCCAAAAAGTGGGTGGGTAGGAGAGGGGCGAGGGCTGAAAAATTACCTACTGGGTACAATGTTCACTATTCGGGTGATGGGTACACTAAAAGCCCAGACTTCACCACGTGCAATATAGCCATGTAAGAAAATTGCACTTGTACCCCCTACATTTATACAAATAAAAGACTGTGAGGGGGAGGGACTGGCAAGGGTGGCAGTGAGGAGACCAGTTAGGAAACCACTGCACTAATTTGGATGAGAGATGATTTGGACAGGATGGTAGCTGTGGGGTGGTGATAAGTGATTTGATTCCATGTGTATTTTGAAGGTAGAGCCAATAGGATTGCTTGAGGGACTGGGTGAGCAGCATGAGAGAAGAGACAAGGATGAAGACTTAGACCTGAGTAGAAGGATGGAGCTACCATTAACGAAGAAGGGAAAGAGTGCAGTTGAAATTGGTTTTTTTTTGGTTACTTCTATTAGATGACTAAGCAGAGATGGGGAGCAGTGGCAGAGGGAGTACCCAGCATGGAGGTGGCATGGAAAGCCATGAGAAGAGGTCCAGGCACTGGGCCCTGCAAGCAGCACAGCTGATGGAAGAGACCCAAACATGGAGATAGGAGAAAGTCCACAGTGTGGATCTCCGAAGTGAAGATGGGGTTTTCCCAGAGGAGGGAGCCATCAACTTCATCAGAAGCTGCAGAGAGTTCCAGAAGATGGGGAATGAGAACTATTGGAGTGGCCGGGCGTGGTGGCTCAAGCCTGTAATCCCAGCACTTTGGGAGGCCGAGACGGGCGGATCACGAGGTCAGGAGATCGAGACCATCCTGGCTAACACGGTGAAACCCCGTCTCTACTAAAAAAATACAAAAAACTAGCCGGGCGAGGTGGCGGGCGCCTGTAGTCCCAGCTACTTGGGAGGCTGAGGCAGGAGAATGGCGTGAACCCGGGAGGCGGAGCTTGCAGTGAGCTGAGATCCGGCCACTGCACTCCAGCCTGGGCGACAGAGCGAAACTCCGTCTCAAAAAAAAAAAAAAAAAAAAAAAAAAAAAAAGAGAACTATTGGAGCTAGCGTTGTGAAGGTCATTGGGGACCCTGACAATAGCGGTTTTGATGGAGCACTGTGATGCAAGCCTGGAGTGGGTTAAGAGGGAATGGGAAGAGTGGAATTAGAAAAAGCAAAGGCAGACATTCTTTTGAGTTTTGCTGTGATGGGGAACAGGGAGATAGGTGGCAACTGCAGGAGATATTGAGGTCAAGAGAAAATTATTTTTTTCTGTGAGAAACTTCAGCATGAAATGAACCAGGAGAGAGGGAAAAATTGATGATCTAAAGTAAAGACGGGCTGGGCATGGTGGCTCACGCTTATAATCCCAGCACTTTGGGTGGCCGAGGTGGGTAGATGACTTGAGGTCAGTAGTTTGAGTCCAGGCTGGCCAACATGGCAAAACTCCATCTCTACTAAAAATGCAAAAACTAGCTGGGCATGGTGGCAAATGCCTGTAATCCCAGCTACTCGGGAGGCTGAGGCAGGAGAATCACTTGAACCTGGGAGCAAAGGTTGCAGTGTGCTGAGATGGCGGCTACTGCCTTCCAGCCTGGGCGACAGAGTGAAACTCTGTCCCAGATAAATAAATAAATAAATAAAAGAAAGAGGGAAGAATCACTGGCGCAATCATGTTGAGCAGACAGAAGAGGATGGAATCTCGTGTTGGGGGGTTGGCCTTCATTAGGCAACTGAGGCAGGAACTCTAGAAACCAAAGGGAAAGCTGATTATATACAGGAAGGTGGGGAGAGGTGGTATTGGGAGTCTGAGGAAGTGCTGGGTGCTTCCATTTTCTCGGTGAAGTGGGAGGCAAAGTTAACTGAGAGACAGGATAAGGGAAGAGGTGTGAGAGGTTTGAGGAGAAAGAAGGTGTGAAATAGTCTTCCAGGAGAGTGGGAGAGGAGAGTAGGTGCAGACAGGAGCTGCATGGAGTTAATATGAAGGAAGCACCAGTCTTCATAGAAGATCATATCCCCAGAGCAGCCAAACAAGTGCTCTCAGAAGGATTTTTTTCAGAGTGAGAGGTTCAGCTGAGCCACTTACAGCCTATTTTAGTTTCCCATGTGACAATGTACTGTGTGGCTACTAAAAGCTTTTCTCTCTTTGTAAAGCTAATTAGCCCAAGCCCAGACCCTTGGCCTTTTTCTTTTCTTTTGAGACAGGGTCTCACTGTGTTACCCAGGGTGGAGTGCAGTGGCACAATCACAGTTTACTGCAGCTTCAACTTCCTAGGCTCAAGCAATCCTCCTGCCTCGGCCTCCTAAAATGCTGGGATTGTAGACATGAGCCACTGCGCCCAACTTTTTCAGACTGCCTTATCTCTTATCACCCAGATTAGTGCAAGAACCTCCTACCTAAAAGCTCCCTGCCTCTCACCTTGCCCCATCCAACACAATGCACCAGACTGCAAGCACAAGTCTAATCACGACATTCACCTGCTTAAAACCCAGCAGGGGCTCCTGACGGCCTGTGGAATAACATTCAAACTCACTTCAGCAAATCCATGGGCGTCTTCATCTGGCTTCTGCTCACGTCTTTATCCTTGTCTTTCAACAATTCACTCTCCTGAGCTCCAGATACACTAAGCACAGTTTCCCAATCCTGACCAGGCCCACTCAAGCATTTGTGCCTTCTGTCCAGAAGACCCTCGCCCTTTCCTGCCTGTGAACCCTCTGCTAAGATTAAAGGCAAGCATTGTGTTGTCAAGGAAGCCTCCTTTCCTAGCTGTTCTTCCTCTCCTGTCAAAGTTAGGCAACTGTCCTCCGTGTGGACAGTCTAAAGACTGAGTGCCTACTGTGGCCATGGAACTTATCACTCAGAGTCACCGCCGGCATAGTGAAGTGACTAAGGGCATGGGCCTTGGAACTGGCCAGTTTAGGTTACATATTGGCTTTGCCACTTGATAACCAGATAAGCTTGAAGAAATCATTTAATTTCCTATGCTTCGGTATCCTCCCCTGTAAAATGGAGTTAAAAATAAAGGTATCTTCTGGAAAGGGCTGTCTCTAGAATTACCACGATAAAGTAGGAGCAGAAGGCCTGGCATAAAGTAAGTCCTCAACAATCTTCCTTCAGTCTAAGTGCCTCCTACCCCATTTCCATGTCTGCTGGTCTCTAACAGTGAGTATCTTAGCTCAACAGGTATTGCTTCTTTTTTTTTTTTTTTTGAGACGGAGTCTTGCTCTGTCGCCCAGTTGGAGTGCAGTGGCCGGATCTCAGCTCACTGCAAGCTCCGCCTCCTGGGTTCACGCCATTCTCCTGCCTCAGCCTCCCGAGTAGCTGGGACTACAGGCGCCCGCCACCTCACCCGGCTAGTTTTTTGTATTTTTTAGTAGAGACGGGGTTTCACCGTGTTAGCCAGGATGGTCTCGATCTCCTGACCTCGTGATCCGCCCGTCTCGGCCTCCCAAAGTGCTGGGATTACAGGCTTGAGCCACTGCGCCCGGCCCGGGTATTGCTTTTAAAGGGAGCACAATCGTGCCATGGTGGGCTTCCTATCATCTTTCATCTTAAACTTTTATAATGACATGGTGCCTATGAAGAGACAGGGAAAGAGGGCTGAGGACCAGGCAGTCAGGCACCATCAAAGTCTTGAGACATGGGTCCATTCCCTACTTGCCAGGTGATAAGAATGATGCCCTAAATCTCTTATTGACCCTAAGGTCTCCAAACACAGAATGGAATCAAGGCTCATGATGTGCAAGATGAAACGAACAGGCAGAAATAGAAAAATGAAAATTTACTTCCAAAAAGTCAATAAATGCATAAGACAGATGTGTTTTCAATGCAAACTCAATCCAGGCTAAGTTTGTTGTGCGCTTATAAGGAATGTGAATGCACTCAGGTCATCCAACTAAAAGCCTAGTGTCCAGAGCACAGAGGCGGCCAGGCGCGATGGCTCACACCTGTAATCCCAGCACTTTGGGAGGCCGAGGCAGGTGGATCACTGGAGGTCAGGAGTTCAAAACCAGTCTGGCCAACGTGGCAAAACTCTGTCTCTACTAAAAATACAGAAAGTAGCTGGGTGTGGTGGTGCATGCCTGTAGTCCCAGCTACTTGGGAGGCTGAGGCAGGAGAATTGCTGGAGAATCGCTTGAAGCCAGGAGGTTGAGGTTGCAGTGAGCTGAGATTGCACCACTGCACTCCAGCCTGAGCAACAGAGTGAGACTCCATCTCAAACAAAACAAAACAGAGCACAGAAGCGACTGTCCAGGACAGCACCGGTCAGACCACATCTAACACATTATAGTCAAGTCAGGGCACCACAGTTTATCTATTTATTTTATTTTTTGGAGACGGTATCACTCTATTGCCCAGGCTGGAGTGCAATGGCATGATCTTGGCGCACTGCAGTCTTGACCTCCCAGGCTCAAGTGATCCTTCCACCCCAGCCTCCCGAGTAGCTGGGACTATAGGCACATCCCACCACACCTGGCTAATTTTATTTATTTTTTTGTTGAGATGGGGTCTCACTATGTTGCCCAGGCTGGTCTCAAACCCGTGGCCTCAAGCGATCCTCCCATCTCAGCCTCCCAAAGTAGCTGGGATTACAGATGTAGCGATGACGCCCAGCTAGGGCACCACACTTCAGAAGGAGCACCAAAAAACTGACTCCAAAGGAAGGGGATAACAAATAGCAACATGGGGAACTGAGCAGGGAAAGGTGGAGGTACCACGGACATTTAGCTTAATAAACAGAACACTCAGAGAGGACCAGCATAGGTGACTTCAAATATCTAGGGAACTGCCAGGTGCCGTCTGAGGCTTTTCTGGGTAGCTCTTGAGGGGTTAATCTGGGCAAGTAGAGGGGGGTTACAAAGTGGGAGATCTTGCTCTTAGGTTAAAGGCAAACCTTTGAAATTCAGGCAAGCCTGGTTCCTTTCTCATGGAAACTGCCCTGCACACAGCACCTGCTAAGGGATCAGAAAGGGACCTCTGAGGCAGACAGCGTTGGAGCCTCGCTGGGACAGGGCTACAGTGTGTTCTGGCAGGCAAAGAGGAGCTGATACAATCAAATTGCCTCTCTTGAGAATCTATTCAAAGAAATAAAAAAAAATACAGCAGTGAGCAGTGGGAGCTGAAGATGAAAGGATGCCACAAGCTAGAGGGAACACACTCTGAGTGGTTCAAGCTATGAGGAAGTAGAAACGGAATAAACAGCTGCTATCAGTGAGAGAAAAACCACAGAGCAGAAAAAAAAAAAAAGCATACTGGAACAAAGAAAAAGAGATGTCCTGAGAGGAAAACACAGAGACTGACCCCATGAGACAGACGGAAAGAAAAGTCAGTCCTGTCAGTCACCCTGATTTCTATAACTGCGCTCCCACCCAGTCCAGGTGCACTCTCATAAACAAACTCCCCTTTTTTTCTCAAGCTGAGTTTGTGAGCCTCTAGTCTTTGTAACCAATAAAGCTTAATAAGAGGATGCCTCCTCTGGGTGGAAGCTGGACCACGGACCTCTGCAGGTCTGGCCCTTTAGCTGCTCTGTGACTGATAACATTATTCATAGTCCTTCCATGCTTTGTTTCTTTAAAACACTTCCATAAATTTAGCCCATTATCCTCATAAGCTCCCCTACAATGCAGAAAAGGTGGGTAATAATGAGTCCGAGTAAGGAGAGAGGTGGTGGAGTAGAGAGAGGTGAATACTCCTTTTACAGGGAGGAAACCAAGGTTCAGAGAGGTTAAATGACTAGGCCAAAGTCATTCTGCAAGCAAGATAGTCAGAATCTCCAAACTTTCAGTGAAGTGTTTTTTCTTATTTATTTGTTTAATTGTTTATTTATTTAGAGAGAGGGTCTTGCTCTGTTGCTCAGGCTGGAGTTCAGTGGTGCGATTATGGCTCACTGCAGCCTAGACCTCCTGGGCTTCACCAATCCTCCCACCATAGCCTCTCGAGTAGCTGGGACTATAGGTGTGTGCCACCACACCCAGCTAATTCGTTTTTTTTTGTTTTTGTTTTTTTTGGTAACGATAGAGTCTCACTCTGTTGCTCAGACTGATCTCGAACTCCTGGCCCCAAGCCATCCTCCCACCTCAACCCCCAAAAGTGCTAGGATTACAGGCGTGAGCCACTGCAACTGGCCTTGTTTTTTCTGTAATTCTATGTAACTCTCTCCTTCACTCAGGTTTTCCACTTGCCATAAATCTCCTTCCCAGATCCCAGACACGTCAGAGGTTTCACTCTGCTGCAAGGAAATCTAAGGGACCCCACGGTTGCCCCAAGAGCTCCAGTTTTCTCCTTACCGAGGTGCTTCTGCAGGAAGGCCAACATGGCCCGCACCGTCACCTCCTGCCCTTCATAGGGATCCAGGCTCCCACGGGTTTGAGTGGAGAAGAATTTACCAATCAAGTTGCCAGTCACGAAAGCAAAGTCAGTTTGACTCCGATGAACAGAACCACTAGGGGAAAAGAAAAACAACTGGCAGGGGTCTGGCGGCGAGGGCATACAGATGTGTGTTAGGCACCTACTATATGCAAGGTGCTTTTCATGCATGATCACACTTTATTTTCACAGCAACCTTGTAAGGGCAGTATTTTCCCCCTTGACAGAATCCAAGGGAAGAAATAATCTGCGTAGGGTCAGGTCATACAAGTAGTTGGGGGTGGAGTGAGTATTTGAAGCCAGATGTGCCTGGCTTCAAAGGGAGCTTGACCCCTAGACTACAATGCCTGGCAGTGCAGGGAAAAGGCTGAGCTAGCTGGAGCGGGGACAGGAGCAAGGAGGTGGGGTCTGTGGCACGTGGCGTTTCTATGTTACTATAATCTATTAGCTGCTGTGGCTTTTGCCCGGTGAATTTCAAACCATTCACAAAACAAATTAAGTTATTCTTCAGAACTGTACCACAGAGTGAAGAGGGAAAAGGAATGACTTGCCTTTATTTAAACAATCAGAAAAGTAAGAGTAAGTGCTTTGTAAAAGGCGGTTCCTGGGTTAGAACTTAAGTCTTTTGGCACTAAATACATTTAATTTGCAGGTAAAATCCTCACTAGGTTAATTTTGGGCTAAATTATTCATAACTGAATTCACTAGTAAATTCAGTGAGAGAAAGAGAATTTAAATGCTAAAGTATTTGATATCACAGAAAAACTGACTTTAAAAAATGCATTAGTTAAGGCACACAAAAAGGTATATAGAATAATATATGGGATACTTGAGTATCCAGCACTCGGTTGAATAAATGATACCTTGCCAGGTGTTAAGTCCCCTGAGTGACCCCTTCCCAACTGGCCTCACCTCCCTTCCCTCCTGGTCACAATTATCCTGAATCTGACCTGGGGAAGCATTCAGGCAGTGTCCACTGCCATGAAAACCTAACTGAAGGAGGAGGGGTGGCCCTAGGAAAGAGGGCCGGGACCAAGATGAGCAAGGGAAGAAGTCACTGGCTATGCTGCCGGCCCCAGTGCTCAAGGGCTCTAGATTTGGCATTTCAACTACCCAGTGACTCCAAAGGTCCACGGCATGCAGTCACTTGTCATTCTGCTGAAATAGGAACCAGATGGATCCCTGAATCCTGTGTGCTGCTGGGCTCGACTGCAGGGCAAGAGCAGTCCGTGAGATCTCAGCCTGACATCTGTGCCTCAATATCACCTCCCACATGTGGAACATTTCTTAAAGTCACTAAAAATGTTTTTTTCCCTGGGAAAATGGCTCCCAAAAGGAAACCAACTGATAGTGCTGATGATGGAAGTGAAGAAAATGTGGCTTCTCTTGACCAGAATATAGCTGGTTTATGGAAGACAACAGATGTTAACAGTGATCTGTGATTCTGGTATTCATGAAGGTCTCTAGAAATGTGTCTGGTGAATATCAAAGGTCTACCATATTCACACTCTTCCAATGACCCAATAAAATTCCCAAATGAGGCTAGCAATCTCTGGAATTCACCCAAACCCACACCACTTCCTTTCCAACACGCAATCCCATAATGCCCTTTTTCAGAAAGCACTAGGTAAATCCTGCCATAAAGTCAGATAAACTACGGAATAAGTCACTGTAGATGGAGCTTAGTGGAGAAGAAGGACAGACAGAAAATTCTAAATTATTTGCAATTCAGGAAATATTCAGGTATCCTACTAATGGGTAGAAAGTTCTGGGTAATCCAGAAGTTAAGGGCGCCATAGCGAATGGCAAATGGAGAGGGCACTGGGATCACGACCTTGTGGTTTACTCACAGAACGGTTATGATCCTAGACTGTTCATGCTGGGCACATATCTTCTTCATCAAATTGACACTCTCCATTGTCTGGAATTTCTCAGTATTGATAAAGAACACAGGGCCTCGGGCCTTGGGGTAAAAGTCACGTTCCAGAGGAAACATCCAAGCATCCAGAGCCACTGCACACCTGGAACAGGACCAGACATTTGGAGTTGCCATGCGGAATCCCAGGCAAGAATAGTTAGGGTGCTGGAGGGGAGGGCGGAGTTCCTCCCTCTGGTGGGGTAAAGGCTCAGAAAGCCAGGAAGGGGGTACCAGGGCCCATGGCCTTCAGTTAGAATCTTAGATAGGGATCACTTTTACTTTTCACCAAAGATCCTTCTAGATTTCTTTTTTTTTTTTGGCTGGAGGGCAGTGGCGAGATCTCAGCTCACTGCAAGCTCCGCCTACCGGGGTTCACGCCATTCTCCTGCCTCAGCCTCCCGAGTAGCTGGGACTATAGGCGCCTGCCACTACGCCAGGCTAATTTTTTGTATCTTTATAGAGACGGGGTTTCACTGTGTTAGCCACGATGGTCTCGATTTCCTGGTCTTGTGATCCGCCCGCCTCGGCCTCCCAAAGTGCTGGGATTACAGGCGTGAGCCACCGCACCCAGCCCTTCTAGATTTCAAACTCCCTGAGAACAAGGATCAGATCTCCCTCTTCTCCAGGATCTACTTTAGGTGACTGACCTGAGTTTCATAGAATGGCACTTCATTCATTTAATTATTCATTCATTCAATATTCATTGAGTGTCTACTATGTGCTTTGGATATAGACATAAATGAGTGTTCTTGCTCTCAAGGAGCTCCCAGTCCAGCAGGGAAGACAGAACAGACAAGGTGGCAAAACAATATAGCTTAGTGCCCCAATTGCACAAGGTTCTATGTGAGGTCAAGAAAAGCCTCCTTGGTGCCAACAGCAAAACCATGTCACCAAGGGCAATATTATGGCCTTAAGATTTAGCCATTTCCCTCCTCAGACCCCTGAAATTCTCCTCTATTCTTCTCTATCTCAATAAAGGACAATCATCTTCCACTCAAATAATAGATACACAAATGAAAAACCTTGGGCTGGGCATGATGGCTCATCCTGGTAATCCCAGCACTTTGGGAGGCTGAGGCAGGAGGATCACTTGAGCCCATGAGTTTAAGACTAGCCTGGGCAATAGAGCAAGACACCATCTCTTAAAAGAAAAATTAAAAAATTAGCAGGGCACGGTAGCATGTACCTGTAGTCCCAGCTATTTGAGAGGCTCAGGCAGGAGAATCACTTGAGCCTAGGAGGTTGAGGCTGCAGGGAGCTGACTGTACCACTGCACTCCAGCATAGGGCAATAGAGCAAGACCTTGTCTCAAAGGGAAAAAAATAAAACTGAAAACCTGGATTTCTTCTCTTTCCTTCACCTCCCACATGACCAAGTCCTGAAAACTCTAAAACATATCCTGACTCCAGTCACTTCTCTCCATCCCACTATCTCAATCCTGATGTAAATTTATCATCTCTCACGTTGACTCTGAAACAGCATCTCTCTAATGAGCCTCTAGGCTTTCAGTCTTGTCCTGCTACAATCCATTCTTCACATAGTAGCCAGAAGGATCTTTTAAAATGTAAGACTGATATTTCTCTGTTGAAATCTTCAACAGTTTCCCATCATACTTAGAATAAAATCTACACCTCCTTACCCCGGCCAAATGACCCTGTGATCTGGCCCCGGCTTCTCTTTCTGATCACAGCCTAAATTGCCTCCCCCTCACTCACTATGCTCCTCCCACCCTAACACAAAAAGCTTCTTTCCACCGCAGGGCCTTTGCATTAGCTATTCCTGCTGGCTGGAAAGATCTTCCTCTAGATCTTCACACAGCTGGCTTCTTTGCCTTTCCAGTCTTGGTTTCACTTTCTCAGAGACATATTAGCCTATTTTCTTTTCTCTGTTTTTCTTGAGACAGGGTCTTGCTCTATCGCCCAGGCTGAAAGTGGTGCGGTCAGCGCTCACTGTAACCTCGAACTCCTGGGCTCAAGTGATCCCCCTGCCTCAGCCTTCAAAGTAGCTGGAACTACAGGCATGCACTATAACACTTGGCTACGTTTTGTTTTTCCCTTTTTAAAATTTTTTACAGAGACGGGGTCTTGTGATGTTTCCTAGGCTGATCTCAAACTCTTGGCTTCAAGCAATCCTCCTGCCTCAGCCTCCCAAAGGTCTGGGGTTACAGGAGTGAGCCATCATGCTCAGCCTTATTTTTCTTCATTGCACTTTGGTCACGGGGATTTTATTATCTGTTGGCTTTTTCACTAGTCTGTCTCCTCCCACAATAATATAATCCCATGAAATCAGAGATCTTGTTTTCTTGTTTAACCACTGAATCCTCAGTCCCTAAACAGTGCCAAGAATATAGTACTTGTGTAACAAATACTTGCTAAATGAATAAATGGTATATGGAGCTAAGCACAGCAACACTACTAGGAAACTCACCGAAATTGGATCTCCTTGGCCAAAGCCAGAATAGCAGTGGCCCCTCCAAATGAATGTCCCATCACAGCCACACGGCTCATGTCAATGTTGCCCTGAGGAAAGTGGAGAACTTAGCCAAGTCAGAAACTCAGGACTGCTTCTTTAGGAATTCATCAGGAGCAAGAGGAAGAAATGTGATGCAATGAGGCCAAAGGCACAATACAGCAAGTGAGTCCACCAACACCACACTATCAAGAATCTCTTGCCTATGGAAGGGGCAACAGTCAAGCAATCCTTAGACTGAACAGCCTTGTGTAGGCAGGAATTGTGAAAACCATACTTTTCATGTTTACTTTTGTAATCTCACTACCTACCAATAGTAGACCAGGGTAGACATTCAAATATCTATGAATAGGCCAAGTGTGGTGGCTCATGCCTGTAATCCCAACACTCTGGGAGGCCAAGGCGGGCGGATTGCTTGAGCTTAGGAGTTTGAGACCAGCCAGGGCTCAAACATGGCAAAACCTTGTCTCTACAAAAAAGTACAAAAATTATCTGGGCATGGTGGTGTACACGTATGGTCCCAGCTACTCAGGAGGCTGAGGTGAGAGGACTGCTTGAGCTCAGGAGGTTGAGGCTGCAGTGAGCCATGATTGCACCACTGCATTCCAGCCTGGGTTACAGAGTGAGACCCTGTCTCAAAAAAAACAAAAACAAAAACAAAAACCATCTATGAAGAAATGAATGGCTCAAAATGGTCAGATTCCACATTGACCCATCGGTTTATGAGCATGTTCAGAATAAGAGTCTCCTCCATCCTCCAGAATCTCCACCTTATAAACTGGTCCAAGGGTCCATGACACGTGGACTGAACTGAGGGTGAAACAGGGATGCTCCTGCTGCCCATCCATTGTGCTCTGGAGCAAAGACTGCTTGTGCAGAAGCCAGTGCAGGTTCTCCTTCCTCTCTGGATATCTGTCGTGATTTTTATCCAAAGTCAAGGGAAGAGTGAGTCTGTGCACACTAACATGCTCTGCACATATCTATTTCTGGTCATCCCCAGAAGCCTTCAGGGTATGGTTATATAAAAAGCCACTGCAGCTGCTTGCTAAGGGGCTCAGGAGGCCTCTCCAGGCTCTACGGCCCAGCCTCTGCTCTGAACTTTTGCTCTGCTCTCCCCAGTGTCTATTCCAAGGCTTTGTACCTAAATCCTCCCCCTTCACTCAGTACCTTCAGATCAGCATCTTGGTTGGATGCCTCTTCAGCATTTAAAAAAAACAGGTTAATATATTCATATACCTCTAAAATCAGAGGTATACAAAGAAGTCTCCTACTTACCCTGTTTTTCTCTACATGGTTGCCCGCCATCTACCTCCAAACAGGTAACAGTTTCTTATGTGTCCCTGAGGAGATTGCTTATGTTCATAAGTCAACATGAATATACACTTTCCCTCTTTTCATACACGTGGCGGTGTATCTTTTTGTACATAACAACATTAGTACATAAAGAGTTTCCACACCCTTTTTCACAGCCACTTGGCCATGGGACAGACAGCTAGCCGATCACCAAATCTTTTCCTCTTCTTCCTGGTCTCATAGCTAAACTATTTCCCAGCGATTAGACAAGGACTTGTGATTGTTCTAGCCAACAGAATGTGAGCAAAAGTGCTATCTCTACTTCCAGACCTGGTCCATAAATTGTCTCATACAAACCTCTATGCCCTTTCCCATTCTGTTGGCTTAATGCAAACAACAAATTTGGGATTCACAAATTTTGTGAGAGGGGAGAGCCATAAGAAAGTATAAAAGAAGCAGGGATCCCTGAGTTGCCTCTTATACAGGAGCACCCATATTGAACTTTATGTAGGAGAGAAATACATTTCTACTCTGTTAAGCCACTGAAATGTGGGGTTTACACACTCTAGCAATTAGCATTAACCAAGCAAACACATCCACTGTCCCATAATTGAACCAGTTCCCTCACTGGTGAACGTTTAGATTACTATCAAACTTTTGCCATAACAAACAACACTGGAATGAATAACATTGTCCATCTATTATGCTGCATGTGTGCAGGTATTTATTTGTAGGATAAATTCCCCAAACTGGAAATTACTGGGTCAAAGAAACATATGCATTTGTACTGCTGATGATATCAATTGCCAAATGCTCTCCATGGGACGATTTGTGTTCTCACCAGCAATGTAGGAGAATATCTACTTGCCCACAACTTTGTTAACAGAGTAAGTAATCAATTTTTGGATCTTACTCAATTTGATAGATGAAAATGTACTTAGCTTTTTTTTTTATGCTGTATTTCCCCCAGAAGGCTGCCCTCTTAACTGATCTAACTGGACTGTAGCCTGCCATTTCCCAATTTTTTTTTTTTTTTTTTTTGAGATAGAGTCTCACTTTGTCACCCAGGCTGCAGTGCAGTGGCACGATCTTGGCGCACTGCAACCTGCACCTCCTAGGCTCAAGGTCAAGCGATTCTTGTGCTTCAGCTTCCCGAGTAGCTGGAACTATAGGCACATGTCACCACGCCCAGCTAAATTTTTTTTTTTTTTTGAGATGGAGTTTTGCTCTTGTTGCTCAGGCTAAGTGGTCTCAACTCACTGCAATCTCCACCTCCCAGGTACAAGCAAGTCTCCTGCCTCCACCTCCCAAGTAGCTGGGATCACAGGTGCCTGCCACCACGCCCAGCTAAGTTTTTTGTATTTTTAGTAGAGATGGGGTTTCACCATATTGGCCAGGCTGGTCTCGAACTCCTGACCTCAGGTGGTCAGGCTGCCTTAGCCTCCCAAAGTGCTGGGATTATAGGCGTGAGCCACCACGCCCGGCTTGAATTTTGTATTTTTACTAGAGATGGGGTTTCGCCATGTTGACCAGGCTGGTATTGAACTCCTGGGCTCAAGTGATCCATCTGACTCAGCCTCCCAAACTGTTGGGATTACAGACGTGAGCCTGGCTTCCCAGTGCCTTTCTCAGGCTCACAAGCATGCAGGCCCGGACCTCAGTGTCCAGGGCACCTCTGACTCTCATGCAGGTTGATGACATGAACACTGTAGTTGGTAAAGCACTCTAGATTCCAGGGTCTGTCTTACCTACTGGGCATGCAGGTAGATTGCTTCTTCCTGGAGGATATTACCAAAGCCTTTAAAATATACATTCTAAAGGCCGGGCACGGTGGCTCAAGCCTGTAATCCCAGCACTTTGGGAGGCCGAGACGGGTGGATCACAAGGTCAGGAGATCGAGACCATCCTGGCTAACATGGTGAAACCCCGTCTCTACTAAAAAATACAAAAAACTAGCCGGGCGAGGTGGCGGGCGCCTGTAGTCCCAGCTACTCGGGAGGCTGAGGCAGGAGAATGGCGTGAACCCAGGAGGTGGAGCTTGCAGTGAGCTGAGATCCGGCCACTGCATTCCAGCCTGGGCGATAGAGCGAGACTCCGTCTCAAAAAAATAAAAATAAAAAAAAATAAAATATACATTCTAAAATATACATTTGGGGCATACAGCATAGGCTGTAGAATCAAAAAGCCCCAATTTCATGTTTGACTCTACCACTTACTTAGCTGGGTAATCTTGGGTACTTAGCCTTTTTGATCCTTGGTTTCTTTCTAGGTAAAGAGGTACAAATGCTTACTGCATAAGTTTGTGGGAGGAGCTCTTAAAATACCAAGTCTCATAAAGCAGTAATTGTAAATATATAAGTTTTTTTTTTTTTGAGACAGTCTCACTCTGTCACCAGGTTGGAGTGCAATGGTGCAATCTCAGCTCACTGCAACCTCTGACCCATGGGTTCAAGTGATTCTCCTGCCTCAGCCTCCTGAGTAGCCAGGACTATATGCCCAGCTAATTTTTGTATTTTTAGTAGAGACGGGGTTTCGCCATGTTGGCCAGGATGGTCTCAATCTCTTGACCTTGTGATCTGCCCACCTCAGCCTCCCAAAATGCTGGGGTTACAGGTGTGAGCCACTGCACCTGGCCGTATTTTTTATACACACACACACACACACACACCCCATTCTTATTCATACAATACAATATGACATGGCTATTAAAAATCATGCAGTTGGGTGCAGTGGCTCACACCTGTAATCCCAATACTTTGGGAGGCCGAGGCAGGTGGATTGCCTGGGCCCAGGAGTTTGACACCAGCCTGGGAAACACGGTGAAACCCCATCTCTACAAAATACAAAAAATTAGCTGGCATGGTGGCGGGCGCCTGTAGTCCCAGCTACTTGGGAGACTGCGATAGCTACACTGATTGGTGATCACACCACTGTACTCCAGCCTCGGTGACAGAGTGAGGCCCTGTCTCAAAAAAATTAAATAAATAAAAATAAATAATAAAAGTCAAGCTATACAGGAGGATTGCTTAAGCCTAAGCGTTTGAGTCCAGCCTGGGCAGATAGCAAGATCCTGTCTCTAAAAAATTTATTTTTAAATCATGCCATAGAAAAATATTAATTGGCATAAGAAGATACTCATACTCTCTTGCTAAATGAAAATAAGGCCACAAAACAGCTTGTATTAAATGATAACATAATTGTGTAAAAAATATATATACACATATTAATACATGTAAAAATAACTGGAAGGAAAAATATCAAAATATCAAAAAAGGTTTTTCATTTTTCTTCATGCTTTTATGAAATTTCTTGGTTCTCTGAATAGAACCTGAATGACTTTTGAAATTATGGACAAAAAAAGATTGGGTGGGGGTGGGGCATAAAGAATATATCTTCATAAGCACCAAATTTCATGGCCAGGATGGTTTTATATCCTCCTGGGAGGGTTCTTGGGATTCCCTCAAAGGAAGGACTGAGCCCGCAGTGGACACAGGATGTTTGCTGCTCAGTAGCCTGAATCTTCTCCCCACCATCCATCTGGCCTTGTGGGTGGTCAATTACCTGACCCAGAAGTGGGAATGTAACCTAGGCAGGCCAATCGGAATACCCTCTCCCTCTGATACAGGGACTAGCCCAGAGGGGCATAAGACCCACATAGGGTCACAGCTTTCCCAGATTAGTGGAAGCTAAGACAGTCTCTTTTCTTTTCAAACTTGGAGCTGAGGCCGGGCGTGGTGGCTCACGCCTGTAATCCCAGCACTTTGGGAGGCCGAGGTGGGCAGATCACCTGAGGTCAGGAGTTCGAAACCAGCCTGGCCAACATGGTGAAACTCTGTCTCTAGTAAAAATACAAAAATTACCCAGGTGTAGTGGCAGGCACCTGTAATCCCAGTGACTCGGGAGGCTGAGGCAGGAGAATCGCTTGAACCCAGGAGGCGGAGGTTGCAGTAAGCCAAGATTGCGCCATTGCACTCCAGCCTGGGGACAAGAGCGAGACTTTGTCTCAAAAAAAAAAAAGCAAAAAACCTGGAGCTGTAAGTTGATGTGCAGGCTTGAACTGCTAGCGACCACCTTTCTTGCCTAAAGGAGAGAGTCCGGTGAGAAAACCACATATACACAGAGAAACCGAGCCAGGAGAGGGAGAGAAGAGTGCCAGGGCTTTGATGATAATGTCTGAGACCCTGGGTCTAACTACACTGGCCTAAAGTTGGCCTTTGGTCTTCTTGGTAGTTATATGAGCCAATCAATTCTCTTTTGGTTTATACCAGTTAGTTAGGTTTCTGTTACTTGTAACCAAGAAAGCCCTGAATACTGGACTCTAGGTCATATCAATTGCTTTCATACCTTCAAAGTCATCAGATCCAAGCCACCAGGCAAGATGTTGAAGACAGTCTGCCCAGCAGTGACCTCTTGCAGGATCTTCAATACCCGTAAACACTCCCTTACCCGTTGATGCACCTGCAACAAAGATAGTCCCAGTGGGACTGGAACACTCTGCAACTGTCCAGTGAGAATCTCCCTCACATACAGAGCCAAGGAAGAATGCACAGATAGTCTGCCCACCCATGCCTCAGCAAGCATCTTGGGCGCCACATCCTGAGAAAGGCTCAGCTACCTTGCAGCTCACATAAGCAGTGCCCAACAGCATAACAGACTCGGCCCTGTTGTTCCGACTCTACCTACCTAACCACAGGGCTGTCAGAAGGATCCAATGAGATGATGTACATGAAAGCATTTTAAAAACAAAAGGAATTAAGAGTGCTGTTATTAGCAATCCAGTACTGGATTCCACTGCCCATTTACATCAGACATCTATTGTTTTTGTCTCCCAAGCACTTACCCCGCTTCCTTCTCCTGTTAACCCTGCCTTTTGAGGATGGCCTTCCCACCCCCAATCAAACAATGCATTTCTGGTGGGAACTTCCCATTTTATTACTTCTCCCCAGGCCTGGAATCCCTCTCCAGGATTTTTCAAACTGCAGTTTGGCACCAGGGTAGGGGACTGAGGGATCAACTCAAACACAGTTCTATTCTCATAGGTGACAAGGCTGAACACACACAAGGTCAGAGCTGTCAAGAGCTGTGGTTCTGACTGGGTGCCATGGCTCACACCTATAACCCCAGCACTTTGGGCGGCCACAGTGGGAGGACAGCTTGAGCTCAGGAGTTTGGGACCAGCCTGGGAAACATAGCAAGACCCCATCTCTACTAAAAAAAAAAATTGTGTTGTGGTATGTGCCTGTAGTCCTAGCTACTTGGGAGGCTGAGGTGGGAGGGTCACTTGAGCCTAGGAGATGACATTGCTATTGAGCCATGGTGGTGCCACTGCACTCTAGCCTGGGTGATAGAGTAAGACTGTGTCTCAAAAAAATAAAAATTAAAACAAAGTAGCTGGGCATAGTGATGCATGCCTGTAGTCCCAGCTACTCAAGATGCTGAGGTAGGAAGATCTCTTGAGCCCAGAAGATTGAGACTGTAGTGAGCCATGATCATGCCACTGCACTCCAATCTGGGTGACAAAGCAAGACCCCATCTCAAAAAAAAAAAAAAAAACTTATGGTTCTAACCTTGGAAAGTAGGCCAGTTTGAAGATGAGACCCACCAACCAAGAGAGAGACAGAAATGAGGATGAAGAACAAATCCTGACGGCATTCAAGTCTGGTTCCAATTGTCCTGCTCTTCCTCATATAAGTCTACTTATATGAGCCCATCATTCCCTTTTTTTGCCTAAGTAAACCTAAGTTGGGTTTCTGTCACAGCAATTGTAAGAGTCCTGATTAATATCCTACGTATTTCCACTGATGTGGCAAACTCAGACCCACTATGACTGACATTTCAAAAGAGGGTTAACTAAAAGTCTTGCTATCAAATATAGTAGGGAGAGGACAGACTCATTAACTCTCCTTCCCCAACCGGCACAAACTTACCTGGGGATTCCGAACATGAAATTCCTTCTCCCCTTCCTCAACTCGACGGAAAGGGATCCATTCCTCCTCCAGCGATTCATTGGTGGGCTGGTTCTCTTCTGGGGCCTGCTTGCAGAAATAGGTGGTTGCCGCTGACCGGTCCCTGAAATACACACATCATCAGAGAGAAACCAGAAAACATTCTTGAGCTTATTTTTCCCCTTTACCAAAGCCTCCCTTTCATCCAGAAGGCTCTAGATCACCCTTTGGCTAGTAGGGAAGGAGATCTGGGGCATGCATAGGAAAGTGGAAAAAATACGGATTTTAGAGACCGACCTGGGTTTGAATTCCAACTCAGCTGTGTCACTTTTGGCAAATTATTTAACACCTTTAAACCCTGGTTTTCTCTTCTTTAAAAGGGGTATAATGCTGGCTTGCATGGTTGTCGAAAGGGTTAGAAATAGTACATTGATAGGGGACTAGCCTCTACCTAGCTCACTGCAGGCACCCAATCCATGACGGCTTATCCCTCACCTGTGCTCTGGCACAGCAACCACAAAGCCACGTGAGGCCAGCTCCATGCAGAAGGCTGAATACAAAGTCCTGGAGATTCAGAAAGGAACAAGGAAAAAGGATCAAAAGAACAGCCGAGTCTTCACCCTTATTCCAACCATGCTCTGCTAGCAGCCATCTTGTGGAACTACCATATCAACCTTAACTGTTTACCTCTGGCTTCCTTTCACTTGAGAGAGAAATAAACATTACCATATTTAAGTCACTATTACTTGGGAGTGTTCTGTTAAATACAACTTGCCCAATTTCTAATTGATACAGGGAGATCAGGTTCTTAAGTTCCTTTTCACTTTCTCCTACTTTTCCAGGAAAGGCAATGATCTGGACTTCAATGGGACTATCTCGGCTCACTGCAACCTCCACCTCCCGGAGCCAAGTGATTCTCCTGCCTCAGCCTCCTGAGTAGCTGGGATTACAGGCGAGAGCCACCACGCCCGGCTATTTTTTTTTTTTTTGTATTTTTAGTAGAGATGGGGTTTCACCATGTTGGTCAGGCTGGTCTCAAACTCCTGACCTCGTGATCCGCCTACCTCGGCCTCCCAAAATGCTGGGATTACAGGCATGAGCCACGGTGCCCGGCCAGCCAGAGAGATTTCTGATCCTTTCCCAGTTCAAATTGTCACCTTGGGCAAGTCTGCCTTCCAGAGCCTGTTTGCCCAGTTGAAAAATAGGCATCCCTGCCTGTGCACCTCACAGGGCGATGTGGGAATCCAATGAGACAATGGCACACTGAGAATGGTTAGGTATTTAACCGCACACATTCCTCCCTAGGATAGGAAACCATAGGTCCATGACCCATGGGAAGGATTTCAGAGCCTGAATTAACCACAGATGCAATGAGAGGAAATAATGTTCCTTATCCTCCCTTTCTTTCTCCCTGGAATTTCACTCTGGTTAATGAGAGTATTCATAACTGACTTGCCCAGGTCTAATGAAGTGTGAAGTCTCAATACAGATTCTTAGACCAAAAGGACCACCTCCAAAGTGCTCACCTGCTCTCTCCTGTTTGCCTAGGAGGAGAAGGTTTCTTTGCTTCTTTTCCCTGCGAGACTATAATCTTCCTGAAGGTAGGAACTCTCTCGTCTTCACTACTGAATTTCCAGCCCTGGCACACAGCATGTACTCAATTTATTGAACAAGAAAGCAGCATCAAAAACCACCTACTTGCAGGCCGGGCGCGGTGGCTCAAGCCTGTAATCCCAGCACTTTGGGAGGCCGAGACGGGCGGATCACAAGGTCAGGAGATCGAGACCATCCTGGCTAACACGGTGAAACCCTGTCTCTACTAAAAATACAAAAAAACTAGCTGAGTGAGGTGGTGGGCACCTGTAGTCCCAGCTGCTCAGGAGGCTGAGGCAGGAGAATGGCGTGAGCCCGGGAGGCGGAGATTGCAGTGAGCTGAGATCCAGCCACTGTACTCCAGCCCGGCGAGAGCGAGACTCCGTCTCAAAAAAAAAAAAAAAAAACCACAAAAAACCATCTACTTGCCTTTCTAACCTCATCTCCATGTTTACTCTCCACTTTCTGCCATGGGCTACAGTTACGGGAGTCTTTGTTCCTGCTCCTCTAGCAGATGCAATTTCCTCGATTTGTTAATCTTGGTATGTCCCACCTTCCTCTCATGCCAACAGGCTGGCACAGAGCAGGTGCTCCACAGATGTCTGCTGAATGAATGAGAACCTAGCACAGTATACCCTTGTATTCATTCAATAAATACTTATGGGTAAACAACTACTTTCCAGGCACTGTCCTAGAAGCCGGAGCAATAGAGGATAGATGTGGTCTCTGCCTTCAGAGGGCTTACAATCTCGTGAAGAAGACAGGCGTTAAAGAATAATTACACAAGTAATTAATTCATTGCAATTATGTTAAATGCTGAGAAGTACAGATTGTCTTATGAAAGCACATTCTGGAAAAATTAACCTAATATAGGTGTCAGGATGGGTGTTCCTAGGACAATGACATCCAAACTAAGATCTTAAAGGTAATCTGGAATTAGCAGGAAAAGACAGAAAGGGGGAAGAGGAAGAGAAGAGCAGAACAGTGAATAGTCCAGGCAAAAAGATCAGCCACAAAGCACAGCACAGATGAAGACAGCGAGGCAGGAAATAATGCAGTGCCTTTCAGTAAGTGAAAGAAGGCCATTTTGTCTGGAGAGCTACAGTGGGACAAAGAGCAAAGAACAGGCCTGGAAACTTTGTCTTGGACCTACATCGAGGTAAGACCATGAAAAGAACTGAATTAAGTTCAAAGAGCTATTAATTTTTTTTCTTTTTTTGAAATGGAGTTTTGATCTTATTGCCCAGGTTGGAGTGCAATGGCACGATCTCGGCTCACTGCAACCTCCACCTCCCAAGTTCAAGCAATTCTCCTGCCTCAGCCTCCCAAGTAGCTGGGATTACAGGTGTGTGCCACCACACCCAGCTAATTTTTTGTATTTTTAGTAGAGACAGGGTTTCTCCATGTTGGTCAGGCTAGTCCCGAACTCCCAACCTCAGGTGATCCACCCACCTCGGCCTCCCAAAGTGTTGGGATTACAGGCATGAGCCACCATGCCCAGCCAAAAACTTTTAAGTGGGAAGACACATTCATTCATTCACTCAACAAATATTTATTGAGTACCTATTATATGCTGGGCACTGCTTTGAGTGCTAGAATGACAATATCATATTTCGTTTTAAAATAGATCTCCCTGCCAGGTGCGGTGGCTCACGCCTGTAATCCCAGCACTTTGGGAGGCTGAGGCAGGTGGATCACGAGGTCGGGAGATCGAAACCATCCTGGCTAACACGGTGAAACCCCGTCTCTACTAAAAATACAAAAAACTAGCTGGGCATGGTGGCAGGCGCCTGTAGTCCCAGCTACTCAGGAGGTTGAGGCAGGAGAATGGCGTGAACCTGGGAAGTGGAGCTTGCAGTGAGCTGAGATCACACCACTACACTCCAGCCTGGGCGACAGAGTGAGACTCCGTCTCAAAGAAAAAAAAAAAAAAAAATAGATCTCCCTGCCGGGCGCGGTGGCTCATGCCTTTAATCCTAGTACTTTGGGAGGCTGAGGCAGATGGATTGCCTGAGGTCAGGAGTTTAAGACCAGTCTGGCTAACATGGTGAAGCCCTGTCTCTACAAAAATTAGCCAGGCACGGTGGTGGGTGCCTGTAATCCCAGTTACTCGGAGGCTGAGGCAGGAGAATCGCTTGAACCCAGAAGGCTGAGGTTGCAGTGAGCAGAGATCATGCCACTGCATGACTGGGCGTGATCAATGGCTCAAGCAATGCCCCTACCTCAGCAACTGAGGCATCTGAGCGAGACTCCGTCTCAGAAAAAAAAAAAAAGATCTCCGTGGCTACAGTGTGGACAATGGTTTGGGGGCTAAGAGGCAAAAACAGATGCCTTTGAGATGTGCAACATTCTGAGACCTAAACTAGACATATATGTCGATGGATGAACAGAGAGAAAATTCAAAAGCTTAAATAGGAACACATGTACTACAGTTATTAAGCTATATAACATACCAAGGTGCAGAAATCAGAATTCATGGGAAGAATTCTAAATGAATAATGAAAGTTAGGCCAAAGTTTCCCCAGGTCTGGTAAAAGAGATCCTACAGTTCACCACCATCACATCCCTCCATGTAGAGAAAGTGAGAGGAGAACCGACAAGGATGGGAACCTAGTAGGTGTCAATCGAACTGAATCCTCACAAACCGCCCTGTGGGAGCAGCATTCGTCTTTGACAGATGACGGAATCTAAGTTCAGAGAATTATACAACCTTCCCAGGCTCACATAGCGCACAAGGGATATGGCTGAGATTTGCAAGTTAGGCTGCTGGCTCCACAAGTGCAGGGAGCAAGTCTGTCTTATTCGCTACTACGCCAGTGCCACACACAGAGTGGACTCTCATGTGAAATAAATTACTCTTGGTGGGGCACAATGGCTCACGCCTATAATCTCAGCACTTTTGGGAGGCTGGGGCGGGAGGATGACTTGAGCTCAGGAATTCGAGATCAGCATGGGCAACACAGTGAGACCTCGTCTCTGCAAAAAAAAAAAAAAAAAAAAAATTAAAAATAGCCAGGCATGGTGGTACATGCCAGCTACGTGGTGGCTGAGGCAGGAGCATTGCTTGAGCCCAGGAGGTTGAGGCTGCAGTGAGCTGTGATCATGCCACTACACTCCAGCCTGGGCAACAGAGTGAGACTCTGTCTGAAAAAATAAAAATAAAATAAATAAAAGATGCTCTGATCACAAAGCTCATGCTCCTTCTAGCATTTCTGGGCTATTACATAGGAGGAAAGCTAAAAGTGTATATTTATATAAATACTGGACCATGAGAAGTGAAGCATATGAAGGCTGCCGAAAGGCTCCACAAGGTGAAAAGGACTTGAAAAAGGCCTTCCGGAGAAGGTGAACCCAATGCTATGGGACAAAGCAGATGGGAGAGAAGACAGCTAGCAGATGGAAATGTCTTTTTTTTTTTGCCCTTTGAAATAAGCTAAGACTCAGCAGCTGTCACCAGGCAAGGAGTATGGCATGGTCTGGGGGAAAGAAGTTCTTACCTGAAGGCTCCTAGGCCATGGGAGAAGATGATCAAGGGGTATCCAGAGTCCTTTGTCTTAAAGGGGCCATTCCAGCTAACAGGCAGGCGACAAGATCCTAACAGAGACATGGGCTATAGCATATCTGGCTGCCCCAAAGCTGTTATCCCAAGGGCAACCTGAGTATAGGTATGGGTGGGGACATGTGTTTCTCCCCTCTGGACAATCACCATCGGCCCCTGAGTGGCTCAGGGCAGTCAATCACCTATTTTTTCTCCCTTTCTTCCATAGGAAGAGTGAACACAATAGAAAATGGGAAACTAAGCCAGGCGCGGTGGCTCATGCCTATATTCCCAGCACTTTGGGAGGCCAAGGTGGGTGGATCACAAGGGCAAGAGATCCGAGACCAGCCTGGCCAAGCAAAATCCTGTCTCTACTAAAAATACAAAAATTAGCTGGGCGTGGTGGCGGGCTCCTATAATCCCAGCTACTTGGGAGGCTGAGGCAGGAGAATCACTTGAACCTGGGAGGCGGAAGTTGCAGTGAGCTGAGATCGTGCCATTGCACTCCAGCCTGGGTGACAAGAGCAAGATTCCATCTCACAAAAAAAAAAAAAAAAAGAAAGAAAGAAAGAAAATGGGAAGCTAAGTCCAAAGTGGCAGTACTGAATTCTGGGGTAAACTGCTGAGATGCCAAGGCACTGGGTGGAATTCCTAGGTGTGGGGCCTTTGGCGGAAGTGGATGACTCAATGTTATCCTACTCAGAAGAGGGGTGACTGGAGGGAAAACTGCAGGATACTGTATGCTCCTTGATAGTTAAGAACCTTTCTTTGATACACACAATAGCTGGCACAGAGTAGGAATTGATACCTGCTGAATAAATGAGGAATCGGTGCCATTTATGGAACACATTCTATGTCCCAAGCAGTGCACTAGAGGCTTTACGTACATCCCGTACTACAAACCCCCAAAGGCAGGTATTTAGACAGGTTCAGTAACTTGCCCAAACCCCATGGCTAGTAAATTGTAAAGTCTGGATTTGAATCCAGAGAAGTCTAACTCAATCACCAAAGCTCTTTCATATGTAATTCTCTCCCAATTCTCCACACTACACTGACTAATGGATGCCCCTTACAAAAGGCTGGACACTGTAGGCTATAAGGTACTGTGTCCACCTGGGGATCTCCCAGGAACAAAACCAATCAACTGGGAAAGCATGCAGAGGTCAGGCCAGCCCTTACCCACAGCCAGGTTGAACAGCAAGCCCCCCCAGCGCTTATTGAACTGCAGGTACTCGGCCAGGCCAGTGCAGTACTCATAGCGGGGAATCCACAGGGGCTGCTCCATGGTCTCCTCTGCCTTTTGGCAGGGGTAGAAGAGTCGAAAGAAGCTCCCCTGTAGGAAAGAAGAGAGCAGCTGCTCAGAGCAAGGAGTCCAGGCTAGATTTCCCAACAGCCACACTCAGCAGGTGTTTGGGGCACCAGCAAAACAGGGAACCTTAAGTTTCAATTAGCATACCTGAATTTTACATTCAGAAATCTGGAAAGAAGCAATTTGATTTTTAGAATACATGTAAAGCTTACATTATTTCAAATAGCCAACTGTATTTTGAATTACATTGTGGGAGGGGGCACCAAAAATATTTGAGTGTTTGGGACAACGGAAGATTTAAATCTGGCACTGAGCCTAAGCCTGCAGGAGCCCCAGGAGTTAGAGATTAGTTCTTGTGCTGAACAGGGTGGCCATGGTAGCCCATCCAGGCCACTCTGCTAGGACGGCCATTGGGAAGCAACAGCACCCTCATTTTACATGGGAGTAGGTGAGGGGTTACTAGGAAGGGTGTGCCTCTCAAGGGAGACAGGAAGTCGAGGGCTAGCAGAGAAAGGGCTAGGAACTAAGCCAGGCACAGTGGCTCACGCCTGTAATCCCAGCACTTTGGGAAGCCGAGGTAGGAGGGTCACTTGAGGCCAGGAGTTAGACATCAGCCTGGGCAACATAGCAAGACCTCGTCTCTACTATACATACATATATATAAGTTAATTAATTAAAAAGTCCTAGGACCTGATAGAGGACCAGTCCAGAATTCAAAGCAGGAAAGGGAAACAGATCAAGGCAGGAGAGAGAAAAGGAAGCTGTCCCCCTACCCAGGTCGGAATCCAAGCCCAAAGGCACACACCCATGGCTCTTTCTCTCACACACTCGGATTCTGATATGATTAAAACCCTTCCAAGATCAGGCATCTGCCCTCAAGAAAGGTGAGAGGATCTGCGAGCTCCCTCTAAAGCTAGAGTTCCCCCTTCCCTCTAGGTGGAAAACGAACACACTATCTCTGTCTATTGGGATGTTTCTTTTTTTTTTTTTTTTTTTTTTTTTTTTTTTTTTTGAGACGGAGTCTCGCTCTGTCGCCCGGGCTGGAGTGCAGTGGCCGGATCTCAGCTCACTGCAAGCTCCGCCTCCCGGGTTTACGCCATTCTCCTGCCTCAGCCTCCCGAGTAGCTGGGACTACAGGCGCCCGCCACCTCGCCCGGCTAGTTTTTTGTATTTTTTAGTAGAGACGGGGTTTCACCGTGTTAGCCAGGATGGTCTTGCTCTCCTGACCTCGTGATCCGCCCGTCTCGGCCTCCCAAAGTGCTGGGATTACAGGCTTGAGCCACCGCGCCCGGCCGGGATGTTTCTAATGTTTGGAAAGAGGAAGAAAAAGCTCAGGGAAGACAGAGCTGGGGGCTTGATAACCAAATCCAGACCCACTCTGATTCAGCTTCCCCACCGTGGGAGTGCAGGATCAGACTTGTGATCAGTAAGTCACGGTGCCGGCAGAAGCAGTGCAAACGGAAGGGAGCTGGGGACACTTACCTGGAGATTCTGACCCTCCATCACATCCCCACAGCCTACGAGGTGGGGTCCTGTGACAGGTGGAAAGCCCACAGACTGGCTGACCCCCATTTCATCACCAGGTGAATCAAATGACTTGCTGGAGCTGAACTTGCTGGCTGGATGGGGGAACATAGAACAGCCGCTTGCTGGCTTCCTCTTGGCTTCCTGTTGCTGATATGTGTTATCTGCCACCCTGTCCACCCCTCCTTAGCACCTCATCCTCCCTGCCGTCACTCACTGAATCTTGCACCTACTACTTTGCTACATTGCCTTTGCCAAGACTGGGGGTTGTTTTTTATTTATTTTGCTAGGGTGATGAGATGGCTGTGAAGAGGAAAGAGAGCCATCCATACTCCTCACAGCCCATTAACAAATGTTTATCCAGCAGCTACTATGTGCGCAGCACAGCAGTAACTGCTGCAGAGACTGTCACACAGACCTTGCTCTCCTAAGGCTAACAGTAACCACTAAGATCCGTTATCTACAGTTAGCACTGTACTGACCTCTTTATAGACATTATATACATTACATCATTTCATTGTCTCAACAACTCTCTGAGGTAGGTACTTTTTTTTTTTTTTGAGACAGAGTCTCGCTCTGTTGCTAGGCTGGAGGGCAATGGCATGATCTCGGCTTGCTGCAACCTCCAACTCCCTGGTTCAAGTGATTCTCCTGCCTCAGTCTCCTGAGTAGCTGGGATTACAGGCATATGCCACCACGTCCAGCTAATTTTCTTTTTTATTTTTAGTAGAGACGGGGTTTCAGCATGTTGGCCAGGATGGTCTCGAGCTCCTGACTTCATGATCTACCCACCTCGGCCTCCCAAAGTGCTGGGGTTACAGGCGTGAGTCACCGCGCCCGGCCTGAAGTAGGTACTATTAAGACCCTGTTTTGGCCAGGCGTGGTGGCTTACGCCTGTAATCCCAGCACTTTGGGAGGCCGAGGTGGGCAGATCACCTGAGGTCAGGAGTTCAAGACCAGCCTGGCCAACATGGTGAAACCCCATCTCTACTAAAAATACAAAAATTAGCCGGGTGCAGTGGCAGGCACCTATAGTCCCAGCTACTCAGGAAGCTGAGGCAGGAGAATCCTTGAAGATGGGAGGCGGAGGTTGCAGTGAGCTGAAATCGTACCACTGCACTCCAGCTTGGGTGACAGAGTGAGACCCTGTCTCAAAAAACAAACAAACAAAAAGACCCTGTTTTACAGATGAGGAAACTAAGGCATAAAGAGGTTGAATAACCTTCCCAAGTTACCCAATGGCAAACCCATCTCTGCCTAATCCGGAAGCTAAGTTCTTAACCATTACTGATCCTGCTCAGGGGGGGATTCGGTTATATATATGCAAAGTCACTGAACTAAGCTTTTTCTTAAAACTGTTTATTTTTTTTGAGAGACAGGGTCTTGCTATGTTGTCCAGGCTGGTCTCAAACTCCAGGGCTCACACAATCCTCCTGCCTAGGCCTCCCAAGTAGCTGGGATAACAGGTAAGAGCCACCACACCCAGCTTTAAACTACTGAATACACGGTGGCACTTATGCTGGGCCTTTAAAGATGAGGAAGTTGAGAGGCAGGGGAGGAGGAAGAAAGCACTTACAGAAAAAAACCTAAGAGGAAAAAGAGCAGAGGTAGGGAAAAGTATGATGTGGGCAGTAGATCAAACAGAAGCTTTCAGCATGACAGGCGTGCACGCTCCTGACTAGATAACATTCCTACGGCTCATCTGCTTCCTAAACTGGGGCCAGTGCTCCCCTAACCCTCTTCAATTTCATCATCTCCAACACCATCATCACCATCACACTTACTCTGTGCCAGGAACTATGTTTAGTGCTTTTCATATATTATTTTATTTAATTCTTTCAACAGTCCTCTGAGATACATATTATTATCTCATTTTATAGATCAAGAAGTGGATGCTTGACAAAGGCAATTTACCCAATAACATACAGCAAGCAGAGCCAGAATTCGATCATGGGCAATGTGGTTGTAACATGAGAACATCAAACTTCCCAGTATCCCTTGCCTTGTGATTTGGGTGGGGCTGACCCCTCTTAACCTCCAGAGTTGAGCCTTAATTAACTGGAGCCAATCAGTCCTTCTTATTCTCTGGTCAGTATTTGGATGAAGAGTGGGCGTATGGCATTAGGCTGGTCCAACAGGAGTAAAGCCTGGGACTTTGGTTTGATGGTTGAGGGGAGAAAAGTTCTTCCTTGTTTTGAACTAGTGTGATGTGCAGATGTCACCTGTCAAGTGGCCTTGGAGCACAGGATGAAGATACCCATGGTGGATGGCAAAACCGAGAGAATCACGGAGAAATAGAGGCCCGTTTGTGAAGACATTAAGAATCCACAGATATAGGCCGGGCGTGGTGGCTCAAGCCTGTAATCCCAGCACTTTGGGAGGCCGAGACGGGCGGATCACAAGGTCAGGAGATCGAGACCATCCTGGCTAACACTGGGAAACCCCGTCTCTACTAAAAAATACAAAAAACTAGCTAGGCGAGGTGGCGGGTGCCTGTAGTCCCAGCTACTCGGGAGGCTGAGGCAGGAGAATGGCGTGAACCCGGGAGGCGGAGCTTGCAGTGAGCCGAGATCCGGCCACTGCACTCCAGCCTGGGCGACAGAGCGAGACTCCGTCTCAAAAAAAAAAGAATCCACAGATTAGACCATACCTGAAAGCTGACCCACTCCTAGACTTTCTAGTTACATAAGTCAGTAAGTTCCCTTTCTTGTTTAAACCAATTGAAGTTAGATTTCTTTTGGTTGCAACCAAAAGCATCTAAATGGATACACACTGTGTCTGGGGTCCACATGCTCATGATTACATTATTCTGCTTCTTTTAAGGTGCTCTGGGAGAGATTCGGGAGTTCCAGTCAAAGCATGTCTAGGTAAGAAGAGGCCTAAGAGAGCATTTCTGTCAGTCCTCCCCACAGTTGTCTTCCCCTTCTCCCAGTACATACACGTGCTTTACCAGGGAAGACACCAAGGTCCAGAGAGATTAAGTGAGCTGCTCAGAGTCACAAGCAGAACGATGATAACAACACACAGTCTCCTGGTTGTCAGCTGCCACTTGTCTGGTCTTAATAATCCCAACATCATTCTATTTAACTTTGAAAGATAAGAAATTATTTTCTTTCTACTACAGATAGCGTCTTCTTTTTGTTTCTCTTTAGCAAATTTAAAAAACAAACCCAAATCTTTTGAAAGAGAAACTAAGCTCCTGATGTCAGTGGGTTGTTCAGCCAGAGTGAAGGGGGATGAGTTCTGCTTAGCCTCAGACCCTGACCTTTCCCCATCACTTGTTGTTGAGGTCTACACATAGAAGACCTACTGCTGGGGCCACAAGACACATGTCACTCACATGACAATGAACCAGCTGCAAGTTCAACTGTCATAAAAGACAGGCAGATAAAAGACCACAGGAGTTCTGAGAAGAAACAGTGCTCCTTTAGCTTGGAAGTAGAGAGCAGGGGAAGATGGGAAAGACTCTTTCCAGCAGGAGAAAGCGAGTAAAAGCACGGTAAGAAGGAAGCTTGTGTGGAAACAATGCAAGGTGAGAAGAGAAAGTTGTGACCAGATTTGGGGAGGAGCAGTCCCTCAAGTGCTAAGCTGAAAAGTTGTTTCTCTTTAGCATTTCTGTTTCTCTGGAAATGAGGTCATGTCCATGAGAGATAGTCTGAAAGAACCACATTGGAGGCCCAGCTCATTTGGTGCATAGCTTTTTTTTTTTTTTTTTTTTTTTGCTTTCTAACATCTTTTACTTCTTGACCTTTCGAAACATCCAAAAATTAGTAATATTATAATCTATGCCACAATCTTAACAGTTAAGAAAAAACATAAAATGAAGGCCTAGAAAGATCTTTGTTACTCATCTAGAATTATTTGGTATAACAGTATTTTCCAATGGAGGAAGACTATTGGATTTCAGGCAACATAAAATATGGGGCCAAAGAAAAGGGAGAAGGTCTTCAAGGAGAATTTGTGCCTTTAAGTTTTTATTGGTACAACAGTCCTTCAGCCTGGAGGTACTCAAAGACAAATCATGAAACAGAAAAAAAACTTTATTTCAAGCAGGTTCAGTGATATATGTGTGTGCTACAGCAAAGACTGGTTGTGGCTAAGTTTCATTTCAAACTGTATGATGTGGGCTGGGCAAGGTGGCTCACGCCTGTAATCCCAGCACTTTGTGAGGCCGAGGTGGGCTGATCACCCTGAGGTCAGGAGAGACCGGCCTGGCCAACATGCCGAAACGCCCTCTCTACTAATAATACAAAAATTAGCTAGGTGTGGTGGCGCGCACCTATAATCTCAGCTACTCGGGAGGCTGAGGCAGGAGAATCGCATGAACCCGGGAGGCAGAGGTTGTGGATCACGCTACTGCACTCCAGCCTGGGTGACAGAGCCAGACTCAAAAACAAAACAAAATAAACAAAAAAACCAAAACTGCATGATGTATAATTTTGACATTATGTAGGAACGCTTAACTTCTGCCAAAATGTAGATTCAATCCAACATTATGCCAATTTTTATATTGATTGTAGTCCCTAAGTTTTCATAACCAAAAAAAAAGAGAATAACCTTACAGTTACCTACTAAGGAAACAAACTGTGAAATCAATTCCCCAATATTGCTTTGAAAATAAATCCCTTGGTTGTTAAGAGAAATTCCAACTTCCAACTCCATCCGAATGTATTATTTAACCAGTATTCTTCAGTCATCATCTACTGTTGGCTTGATTGTCACTCCTCTTATCTGACCCCAAGCAATTAAACGCCAGTGTTTTTCAACTCTTCGGCTAAGGGCAATTTTTTCTTCTACCTCTGTGCACACTGGATTGGTCAAAACAATTTTACCCAAATCAGCCTTGACAGCACTAACTCTCCCTCCTGTCGACAGGCATCCTATGTTCACCATGAGCACTTCATTCTTAGACAGCTTTTGAACCTTTGCTGCTTTCTTGTCTCCTTCAGTGCGTACACCTAGAAGCCGTCTAAGCAGGAAATAGGAAATTTCCAATTCTGTGAATATCTCAGGTAAAGCTCCGACTGTACCAAGTACTTGCCCCACCATTCTGTCAGCCCAGCACAAAGTGGGGTCAATTTTTGTTTCAACTCCAATAAGACTGCCTGGAGCAGCATACTGCAGATCATTATGCTCTGCAAAAAGTGATAAAATTTTGGAAAAGATTGGTTTACACATGAGTTTTCCTTCACTATCTTTGGAAACAATACCAGGTCTTACATCTATTTCCTGGCCCACCGTTAATACTCCTTTTAGGATACTACCACCAGCTACACCTCCGTTAAGGTCATCAACTTCACAGCCAGGTTTGTTGACATCAAATGATCTAATAACAATAAGCCCAGGCTCTGAAGTAAAGTCTCTTGGGGGTACTGGAATTTTCTTTACTATGTACTCACAAACAACTTCAATATTGTATTTCAGCTGAGCCAAAATTGGAATGGGAGCTAACTCTGCTACTGTACCTTAGACAAATGCAAGGATCTGCTCGTATTGTTCTTTAGCCTGACTTTCTTTTACCAAATCAATTTTATTTTGTAGAATCAAAATATGCTTCAGTTTCATGATCTCTATAGCAGCCAGGTGTTCAGACGTCTGAGGCTGAGGACAAGAGTCATTACCAGCTATCAACAGAAGAGCTGCATCCATCACTGCTGTACCATTCAGCATAGTAGCCATCAAAACATCGTGGCCAGGACAGTCAACAAAGGAAACATGTCTGACTGATTTGAAGTTCCCTTTGGTCCCTGCAATGTCTGCAGGAAACTCATCAGGTGTACTGCTCCCACAAGATCTGTAACATTCTGGCCGAGGGCAACTTGGGTCATCAAGTTTATAAATCTCAGCATTAGCATATCTAAGCTTGATTGTAATATTTCTTTCTAGTTCATTTTTGAACCTGATGGTGTGAACTCCAGAAATAGCTTTGACGACTGTGGATTTCCATGAGCTACATGACCAGTTGTATCTATTGTGGCTTGTATAATTGTATAATTGTGGCTTGTCTACTGATAACTTCGTGTGAAAGTGGCGTCAACTTGGTAACATCCAACGTGGTGAGATCCTGACGCGAAAGATGTGGCTGCCCCAGAGTCACTAGCTTCTCTGCCTGCCATGTTGCCAGACTTTTTTTTTTTTTTTTTTTTTTTGAGACAGGGTCTTGCTCTGGCTCCCAGGCTGGAGTGCAGTGGCTCACTGTGGCCTCACCCTCCCAGCTCAAGTGATCCTCCCACCTCAGCCTCCTGGATGGCTGGGACTATAGGCACTTGCCACCACGCCCGGCTAATTTTTGTATTTATTTGTAGAGATGGAGTTTCATCATGTTGCCCAGGCTGGTCTCAACCTTTTGGGCTCAAGCGAATCCTTGCGCCTTAGCCTCCCAAAGTGACTGGGATTACAGGAGTGAGCCACCGTGCCAGCCCTGCCTAGCTTTCTTATCTTATGCAAGTTATCTGATCTTTCTAAGCTTGATTCCCCATCTGTACAATGGGAACACTATGTATCCTCACAGGGTTGCTATGGAAATAAAATGAAATAATGCATTCAAAGCACCTGGTGTGGCACCTGACTCTTAGGAAGCATCCAAGAAACGTGTTGATTGAGTGAAAAGTAGAAACACTAGGATTTGGCCAGAGTGAATCTGGAGAGTTAAGAGCCAATAAGTCAGCTTTTAAGATTGGAGAACCAGGACAATAGTCCTTAAGCTTCTTATGGGAAGAGATTTTTGTCTCACCCTGCATAGAGAACAGCACTTGGGACAGGAATCAGGATAAGGGACTTGGAAACGGCCAAAACAGAAGACAGCAGAACTCTCTGTGCTCCTGGAAAGTTTCTGGGAGGATCATCAACTAAATTGTTTGGAAATAAAAACTACAGAAGCTAATTGGCCAGAGTGAAGCTAACATGCAAATGAATCTTTGTTTCCTAGGCTCACATTGACTGATGTCCAAATAGGATAGAGAGATGGAAAAATCCAATCTGACTTGCAAATTTTGTCAAAGAGACATTCACACAAAGCATCCAGAGTCATTTTTAATAAAAGTCACGGAATTTTCCAAGGAAATCAGTCTATGTGTCTCTACCTTCTTTTGCTCACTGTCTAAATGGTTCATGGTGGTGCCTGTCCAGAAGCCTCTCCATCCAGCGAGGCCCAGTGAAATCTCTAGTCCTCTGTGGAGCTTTCCCATGTCCTTCCAACCTTTCCTCCTCTCATCTCTGATCACTGTCCACATCCATTATCTGGTAACCAATCTTAGGCTACCTTAGGGCAGCTCTTGGATTAACACCTATTCTAGCAGTTTTCAATCAGTGACTTGCCTGCAACAGTGGTCCCTGGAGAATCTAGATCTTAGGTTCCTGAACCTATTGTCACAATCACCTGGGAAGCTTTAAAAAATGTGTATTCTGGGGCCCCTATTTCTGAGGATCAATTCGTTTGTAAAAGCTTCCCAGGTGTTTCTAATCAGCAAAGTTTGAGAACCTCTGGTCTGGACTTTGATTAGAAATGTCTCTGGATGAATTTTTCTTTCATTCAGATATGTATGCATGCAGCAGGCGCTTACTGAGTGTATACTGTGTTCCGGTCCACCATTTTCACGACTACGATTTCACTTGGTGTAATCCCCAAGGCCACCCAGAAGCATGTTCCTATCACTAGACTTAATGTAGTGCCCTGCATACAGCTGGTCTCAATAATTAATTTATCCAATGAATACTATTTAATTTTTGGCACACTTATGCCTCACCTCTTCAGATCTACTCCAGGAGTAAAGACTGGGTTTTATATGCTTTTCTAGGCCAAACTGTTTATCTGCATGCTTTCCCCACATAGTTGGGACTCAACAAATGTTCCTTCATTTGGCTTTGATTTAAACCCATCTCAAGTCTTCTTTAATCTTTGTTTTTGATCTAAAAATAAGGCTATATGGTATAATGGGGGAAAAAGGTTTTGATGACTCTGAATTCTACCCCTGTCACTTATTAGCTATGTGATCTTGAACAAGTTCCTCAAACTCTAAGCTTCTGATAATTTATTCTCACAACAGAAATAATAACTACGGCCAGACACGGTGGCTCATGCCTATAATCCCAGCACTTTGGGAGATCAAGTGGGAAGGATTGCTTGAGTCCAGGAGTTTAAGACCAGCCTGGGCAACATGGCAAAATCCTGTCTCTACAAAAAATTAAAAAAAGAAAAAAATTAGCTGGATGTGGTGGCATGCAACTGTAGTCCCAGTTACTCAGGAGGCTGAGGTAGGAGGATTGCTGGGGCTTGGGAGCCAGAGGCCACAGTAAGCCAAGATTGTGCCACTGCACTTCAGCCCAGGTGACAGAGCGAGGCCCTGTCTCAAAAAGAAATAGTAACTAAGGGCTGGGTGCAGTGGCTCACACCTGTAATCCCAGTACTTTGGGAGGCCAAGGCAGGCGGATCACCATATCAGGAGATCAAGACCATCCTGGCTAATGTGGTGAAACCCTGTCTCTACTAAAAAAAATACAAAAAATTACCCGGGCGTGGTGGCGAGCACCTGTAGTCCCAGCTACTTGGGAGGCTGAGGCAGGAGAATGGCATGAACCCGGGAGGTGGAGCTTGCAGTGAGCCGAGATCACACCACTGCACTCTAGCCTAGGCGACAGAGTGAGACTCCGTCTCAAAAAAAAAAAAAAAAAAGAGAAATAGTAACTGCTCATGAGATTGTTGATGAGGATTAAATAATACATGTAGGCCGGGCACGGTGGCTCAAGCCTGTAATCCCAGCACTTTGGGAGGCTGAGACGGAGGGATCACGAGGTCAGGAGATCGAGATCATCCTGGCTAACACGGTGAAACCCCGTCTCTACTAAAAAATACAAAAGACTAGCCGGGCGAGGTGGCGGGCGCCTGTAGTCCCAGCTACTCGGGAGGCTGAGGCAGGAGAATGGCGTGAACCCAGGAGGCGGAGCTTGCAGTGAGCCGAGATCGTGCCACTGTACTCCAGCCTGGGTGACAGAGCGAGACTCCGTCTCAAAATAAAATAAAATGAAATAAAATAAAATAAAATAAAATAATAATACATGCAAAGCACTCAATGGATAGAAGGTACTATAACCATAGGAGGCAACTATAATTATTTTAACTGCATGGCCTCTCAAGTTCCTTATATGTAAAATGGATACTTCGTAAGTGAAAATATTGCCTAGGGCCTGGTGCATTTTGAGTGCTTATAAAATGTTAGGAACTAATTAACAATGTTATGTCTCTCTTTCCTAGCCAAGGTCTCTCATTTTTCCTGGATTAAGCCTTTTGGCAAAACGGATTCTTTCCCAGCAGCCTTTTCAGGCCTCAGACACCCCTACCAAAGCCAGTGTCTACTGAACAGGCCCAGAAGAGCCCAGAGGGAATGGATGGGGCTTAGGTTGCAGCTGTCCTCTCCTGCTGGGGCCCTGTTTCTGGTGAACAGAGGACTGCTGCTCTGCCAGCTGTGTAACCCTTTCATCAGTGGATATTTCAAGATACAGTCCAAGATAAGCACTTCTCTGGTGCTTCCTTTCAGATAAAGCTCTCTGAAGACTAAAAGCTCATTGGCCTGACCTTTGGTCTCTGGAGGAAGTGAAGAAATATCATCCAGCTGGTAGACAATGAAGACACCAAGCACTCCAGGGATGGGTTTGAGCAACAAGGTGGCAGAGCTAGAGAAGAGCCCCGATAAGAGTGTTCCAGAGCATTCATAATTGTGATAAAAATAATCTGTCTCTCGTGAGGGTCTTACAGTTTACAAGGCATCTTCACACATACTAGCTTATTGGCTCCTCAACATTCCTCACCTGAGACTGATGGAGCAACAGTCATCTCCGTTTTAGAGAGGAAGAAACTGAGTCCCAGAGTTGTATGATTTGCCCAAGGTCACAGAGGGCAGGAGGCAGAGCTGGCCTAGAACCGGGTCTGCTTACTTCGAGTCCAGGGTAATCGCGGATCGGAAAGAAGGAATGAGGACCCTTCTTCCACCGCCGTGAAAAACAGAAAATTGAGAGTAAAGAGTAAAGTATACAAAGGGTGGATGAGCATAAAGAAGCCCGGGGAGGCCGGGCGCAGTGGCTCACACCTGTAATCCCAGCACTCTGGGAGGCCGAGGCGGGCGGATCACGAGGTCAGGAGATCGAGACCATCCTGGCTAACACAGTGAAACTCCGTTTCTACTAAAAATACAAAAAATGTGGCGGGCGCCTGTAGTCCCAGCTACTCGGGAGGCTGAGGCAGGAGAATGGCGTGAACCCGGGAGGCGGAGCTTGCAGTGAGCCGAGATCGCGCCACTGCACTCCAGCCTGGGCGACACAGCGAGGCTCCGTCTCAAAAAAAAAAAAAAAAAAAAAAAAAGCAGCAGCCGGGATTCAGGGAGGTGAGGCTGCAGGGTCAGGGTAAGGCCGAGGAATCAGGGTAGGGCTGTGGGATCCAAGGTGGGGCTGCGGGGGCTGGGTCCTGGGACGGGAGCTCAGTGGGGATTCCAGGGGCGCTGGCCTTTAAAAGTGCGAGGCGACCGTGGCAGGGTCAAGAGGGTGGGTGGCTACAGGTGTCTGAATAGGAAAGGTAAAGGACGAAGATTAATGTGCAATTCCTACGATTGAGAGACGCCGAGGCCCCAAACCGGGCCAGAATACGAAAGTCTGCAGGGAGCTCAATTAACATATAGGTGTTTTCTTCAATTAAACTTACCCAGTCAAGCTGATTCCTCACAAGCAGCCCCAGACGTTTAACTCGACGGAAATGAGAAACGGCCCAGGAACCCGTGGCCCTTTGGTCGTTGTAGTTTCCAGGGCTCAACATGGACACTTGGAAGCACTTCCCGTTCCTCAACCTAGAACTACAACTCCCGATGTGCAGTGGGCGAGATTGCGCATTACAACCCTAAGACTACAACTCCCAGAGTTCTACGCGACCTCCCCGCTCCGCGTGGTCGTGCGAAACCGCCCAAGGCCGGGAATGCGGTGTGATTCCTCCCCCTGGTGGCCTGAAGAGGAGCCGCCGCGAGTTCTGCTCTCCAGCGGAGGGTTTTTCTTGTAGTCCCGTGCGTAACCCTCCGCCTCACCCTCCTCAAATAGTCCTCAGGCGTGCCTAGAAATGGCACCAGCTTCGCTTTATTCTCAAGGAGGTGGGAGGAGGTCGGCGTTTGTTTTGTGTCTTCTGCACACTTTGCTTCCTGTAAGAATAACAGACTGATCATTCAAATTAAGGGGACATTCCCTACCAGCCTGCACCTGTTGACACCTGTGATTTTCTATTGTCCTCAAAAGACTCCCTGGCCGAGAAAGGGGAGGAACCCGAGTGATCTGCTGGGCCGCATCCACCCCACATTACTGTCTTTTGCTGGTTCTTAGCGACACTGATGGACAAGATACCGCCCCTAGCCTCAACAGAATCACAGTCTAGCAGAGAATGCAGACCAATGAATAATGACAGCACAGAGCCGTGATCTCATGGGGAGACACAGCAAGCGTTGGAGCCTTGAAAAGGGGCCTCTGGCCAGGCTTGGGGGAAAGGGGCGGTGTCCGCAAGGCTTCTTAGAGGGAGGAATGTTAACATTGAGACCCGATATAAGGAAAGAACGTAGCCAGGAGTACAGAGACTGTGAAGAACGTTTCAGAGTATGGCATTAAGTTCAGCGCTGGCTGCAGCTGAGTGTGAGGGATGGAAGGAGATTATTTTGGGGGCAGTGGGGGTCAGGCAGAGCCCATCCTCAGGAGTCCTGTAAACTTCTATAAGAAATTTGGAGCCGGGCACGGTGGCTCACGCCTGTAATCCCAGCACTTTGGGAGGCTGAGGTGGGCGGATCACAAGGTCAGGAGATCGAGACCATTCTGGCGAACACAGTGAAATCCCATCTCTACTGAAAATACAAAAAATTAGCCGGGCGTGGTGGCGGGCGCCTGTAGTCCCAGCTACTCAGGAGGCTGAGGCAGGAGAATGGCGTGAACCCGGGAGGCGGAGCTTGCAGTGAGCCGAGATCATGCCACTGCACTCCAGCCTGGGCCATAGAGCGAGACTCTGTCTCAAAAAAAAAAAAAAGAAAAAGAAATTTGGATCGTTCAGGCAGCTCAAAAACGTTCAACGGCCCTCTACTACCTATGAAATGAAGTCCCAACTGCTTAGCCTGGCATTCAAGGTCTTCCCCAGCTTGCATGCCCCCACGCGGCACCCGCCACCCTCCAGCCCTCCTCTTCTAGGAGCTTTGTTCATGCCTCCAAAGTTTCCGCCGACATTTGTGTGTGCCTCTCACATGTGAGTTGACTCACACTGCCTTGGGTATCTCCTGGATTAGAGGTCTTAACTCTTGACATATTATGAGCTCTTTGAGGTCAGGTACTGAGTCCTGCAGTTGCCCCCGCCACTCACTCTTGCAGCACACATCCCCCTAAATCACCAGGGTCCAGAGTCCCTGCTTTAGGCCCTCCTCTCTTGCCAACACACTGTTGTCACCCCCATCCTTCCAGCAGCCAAGATAAAGTCATCAGGAGAGAGTGTTGGCAGCCCTGCACTGTAGTAATTAAGCCCCGGATCTCATTAAATCTGTGGCTGATGGTGGCGGCCACAGAACCTGAAAAGCTTAGTGCAGATCAGAGAGCGGCTCCCTTTGGCCCGTTAATCCGTGCTGTGCAGCTGGCCAGAACACTCAGGACAAGCCAGAAGTCCTGGTCATGAGATCGACAGCTGGAGGTCATTTCTTTCAGTCTCCTACTCCCAGACCAGGCCATGCTGGAGCCATTTACTGGCCAGTTGAGTTAAAAATTTCCCAGGGATGGGCATGTCACCGCCTCCTTTACCTCCTTTGTCACAGTTAGGAAGATCCTCCTTGGGCACAATCTGACTCTTCCCTGTTGCAAAATAAAACAGTTGAGTTTAACTACACTTCCTTCCAATCCGGTCTTTTCTAGGATAAACAACCCAAATGCCTTTACCTTTTAAGCAAATGGTTGATTTTCCAGCATTTTCATCATAGATCTCATCCTCCAATAGCCCAAAGTTCTCTTCAAATCTGCTGTCAGCTACCATCCTAACTCTGGCCTTTACTTTGCTGGTAAATTGCTTCAAGTTGGTATTTGGGTGACCAACTTTGGATTTCCTTTTTTTTTTGGCGGGGGAACAGGGACAGAATCTCACTCTGTGGTCCAGTGGTGGGATCACGGCTCACCGCAGCCTCTGCCTCCTGAGTTCAAGCAGTTCTCCTATCTCAGCCTCCCTAGTAGCTGGGATTACAGGCACATTACCACTAATTTTTGTATTTTGAGTAGAGATGGGTTTTCACCATGTTGGTCAGGCTGATCTTGAACTCTTGACCTCAAGTGATCTGCCCACCTTGGCCTTCCAAAGTGCTGGGATTACAGGTGTGAGCCACCACGCGCCACCAGTGGACAAAACTTTTAAAATAAAGGTAGAATAGGTATACAGTAGACTATGTAATGTGCACTAATCTTACATATACACTTTAACTTCTTAAAAACATTTGCTATAACTACCATTTACTTCAAAATGTAGAACATTTCCAATATCCTAAAAGGTTGGCTTCTCGGTTTGTAATCAATCACCCCCACCCATCGTCCAGAAGGAACAACTACTTTCCTTCTCTTATCATCAACTAGTTTTGAGAAGCAACATTTTTAAACTTTGACAATAACATTTTATGCTCACTGATAGGTGATACTTGTGTCGATGCCATTCCAGTCAAAGACCACTGGAAACATACCTGTAATTAAACAAGTTGTATTAATTACTCATTGCAGCAAGGGAGAATGCAAGCAATGGGGAAATATGGGTACGGGGGTGCATCTCAGTAGGAGGATGGAAGAAAGAACTTACAGAATTTGGGCTTTTGTTAGATAATCTGGGGAGAGTTTAAGGAAGCAGGGCTTGGCTTTGGATTGGATGCTGTTAAGAGCAAGGGTAATTCTATGACTGGGGGTCTGGATAAAACGTATCTAGAAGGAGGGGAGGCTAGACCAAGGCTGAAGCTGTCATAGGTAAGAAGCAGCAGTCTCTCATTTTAGCAGAGACACGGGGATGGTTGGTCTTTTTTGTGGTTTGGACATACCCATTTTTTGTTTGTGTTCAGACATGATGACAGAGTGGTCCTGTTTGTGTTTTGATCCATCACAGTCACAGAGTGGCCTTGTCTGCTGTTGACGGTCTGTGAAGTTGTTTATGTTCAACAGGACAAGGCCAAGGCCTGGCTGTGAGTGTTAGGCTGCCCCTGGACTTTGGGGGCTACTTTCCTCTTTCTTACATCCCAACATATGGTGACATCTCTTCTGGGCTGCATGCTTGGCATGTAGAAATGATTTGTCTTGGTCGGGTACGGTGGCTCACGCCTGTAACCCCAGCACTTTGGGAGGCCGAGGAGGGCAGATCACGAGGTCAGGAGATTGAGACCATCCTGGACAACATGGTGAAACCCCATCTCTACTAAAAATACAAAAATTAGCTGGGTGTGGTGGCGCGCACCTGTAATCCCAGCTACTCAGGAGGAAAAGGCAGGAGAATCGCTTGAACCCAGGAGGCAGAGATTGCAGTGAGCCGAAATCTCGCCACTGCACTCCAGCCTGGCGACAGAATGAGACTCCAACTCAGAAAAAGAAAAAGAAAAAGAAAAAGAAAAAGAAATGATTTGCCTTTGTGTCCTTTGGGACTTCCTAGTTAGTGGGGAAAATGGACAAGAAAACAAATAGACACCATTATCAAGCACTAAGGGTCTGGTCTCTGGAGACAGGCTGCTGAATTTAAATCCCAGCTCTACCACTTACTAACTGTGAGAACTTGGGCAATGACTATTCTCCAAGCCTCAGTTTCCTCATCTGTAAATTGGAATGACAATAGTATTTATATTATGGAATTGTTGCAAGGGTTAATGAGCTAAACATGGATCACTGGTTACTTAAGCAGGTCGAACTTGGAAGGGGGCCAAGATGGATCCAGGTTTTGGGGCTTGAAACTTATACAGTTTTGGGGGGCTCTCTTTAAAAAAAAAGAATTGTAGGCCGGGTGCGGTGGCTCATGCCTGTAATCCCAGCACTTTGGGAGGCCGAGGTGGGTGGATCACCTGAGGTTAGGAGTTCGAAACCAAACTGACCAACATGATGAAACCCCATCTCTACTAAAAATACAAAAATTAGCTGGGTGTGGAGGCGTGTGCCTGCAGTCCCAGCTACTAGGGAGGTGGAGCCTGTAGTGAGCTGAGATCGCGCCCCTGCACTCCAGCTTGGGTGACAGAGTGAGATCTGTCTAAAAAAAGGAAAGAAAGAAAGACAATTTAAAAACATATTTTTCAAAATTTGCAAAACATATGACCTGGGAACACATTGCTAGGTCTCCTTCCAGGCCTGAGAAGAGGTTCTGGAGCTAAAACTTCATTAGTTTCTCAATAACTCTGACTGTGGGAAGAGACAAAGAGGCAACATTATACAATAGCTTTATTCTTTTCAAATCATTGTCTTCAAATAAGCACTCCCAAAATGTCCTTGCCCTTAGCTGGAAACTGCTCCAGTACTCTTAGCTCTTTCTTGCATTATAGCCTACACATCAGTGGGCCATGCACTAGTGACAGAGAAACTGACTTAGGTCTGGTTTTGCATATAGCTACACCTTGTCGTTATCAGCATTGGGACCCAGGTGGAGCTCAAATGAATCCTTTTGAACACCTTGTTAACAAGAATTGCTTCACAAAGGTCAAGAACAGGAACTGTCCTTCTTTCCTTTGCTATTGTAATCATTTTTCCATTCAAAAAATACGTATTGAGGCCGGGTGCGGTGGCTCACGCCTGTAATCCCAGTACTTTGGGGGGCCGAGGCGGGCAGATCAGTTAAGGTCAGGATTTCAAGGCCAGCCTGGCCAACATGGCGAAACCCCGTCTCTACTAAAAATACAAAAATTAGCCAGGCACGATGGTGGGCACCTGTAATCCCAGCTACTGGGGAGGTTAAGGCAGGAGAATTGCTTGAACCTGGGAGGCGGAGGTTGCAGTGAGCTGAGGTCGCATCACTGCATTCCAGCCTGGGCAACAGAGTGAGACCCTTTCTCAAAAAAAAAAAAAAGTATTGAGCACTTAGTATGTCCCAGGCATTTTGCATGGCACTGCATATAAAGCAGTGAATAAGAGGGATCAATTCCCCGCTCACATGGTGCTTTCATTCTAGTGAAGAGAGACAGATTTCAACAAACACACACAGGTGGAGCGCGGTGGCTCACGCCTGGAATCCCAGCACTTTGGGAAGCTGAGGCAGGTGGATCACTTGAGGCCTGGAGTTTGAGACTGGCCTGGGCAACATAGTGAGACCCTGTCTTATAAAAAATTAAAAAATAAAATAGCTGGGTGTGGTAGTGCGTGCCTAGGCTGAAGTGGAAGGACAATTTGAGCCTAGGAGTTTGAAGCTGTAGTGAGCTATGATTGCAACACTGCATTGCAGCCTGGGTGACAGAGTGAGACCTTGTCTCTAAAACAAAAACAAAAAACCCCAAACACACACATAACCAAGATAATTACATACTATGTTAAATGCTCCACAGGAAATAGGATGCTGCTTTGATGGAGAATGAAGGGAGTGAGCTACTCTCAATAGGGTGGGAGGGAAGGATTCTCTGAGGAGCTGGCGTCTGAGCTGAGCCCAAGCATACCTACCATTTATTGATTATCTCCTAGGCGTCAGCCGTGTCATTAGGTAACTTTCAAATACTTTACATTTAATCTTCCTGTGAAGTATGTCATATGCTTTCCATTTTTCAGACGAGAAAGCAGAGGCTCAAAGAGGTAACAGCAGACAGTGTTGACACCTGCCTCATAGCCCCTCATCCCTTCTCTAAGTTCCCTTGCCAGTGTGGTAGTTTTCAGCATGCTCAGGGCTCTGCCACACAAAAGCCTGCTTCTCTTGGCTTCCTTGCCTCAGAGCTTTCTTAGGTATTTATGAACCAGGAGGAATAGGCGTGTTATGTACCCCAAGGGCAACTTTCAACCATCAAGAGAGTTGGTGCCTAAATGCCCAACCTCCTCGTCCTCATATAGAAGATTTTTTCTTTCTTTCCCTCCCTCCCTCCCTTTTTTCCTTCCTTCCTTCCTTCCTTCCTTCCTTTCTCTCTTTTTTTCCCTCCCCTCCCCTTCCCCTCTTCTCTCCTCCCCTTCCCCTCTCCTCCCTTTGCTTCCCTACCCCTCACTTCCCTTTCCTTCCCTTTAAATTAAGAAACAGAGTCTGGCTCTGTCGCCCAGGCTGGAGTGCAGCGGCACAAACAGAGCTCACTGCAGCCTCAAACTCCTGGGCTCAAGCAATGTCCCCATCAAATAGGATGATTTCACACTGCCTCTCAAAGGGTCTCCAGCAGAACTGCGCCCGGGTGCTCCTGGCAGCAACCCACACATTTATGCACCCTTTATTACCTTTTCTCTTCCCGGTCTTACTTTCTCCATGCCCCACTTCTGCTTCCTGAAATTACCTCCGCAATTTAGTTCCGGCACCTCCTGAGTCTCAGGATCTGCTGATGGGAGAACTCAAGCTAAGACTAAGTGACTTGCCCGAGGCCACCCAACCTAGTGGCAGAACTGAAATTTGCAGCTAGGTCTGCCTGGATCACATTCCACAATCCTCACTGCGTACCCCATGACAGCAAGCCTGAGATGGAGCCTAAGCCTTTTATTTTATATATATATATATAGTTTCTTCTTTCCAACTTTTTTTTTTTTTTTTAGACGAAGTCTTGCTCTGTTGCCCAGGCTGGAATGCAGTGGTGCGATCTCGGCTCACTGCAAGCTCCACCTTCTGGGTTCCTGCCATTCTCCTGCATCAGCCTCCCGACTAGCTGGGACTACAGGCGCCCACCATCACGCCTGGCTATTTTTTTGTATTTTTAGTAGAGACAGGGTTTCACCGTGTTTGCCAGGGTGGTCTCGATCTCCTGACCTTGTGATCTGCCCGCCTCGGCCTCCCACAGTGCTGGGATTACATTCTTTCCAACTTTTAAGTTTGAGGGGTACATGTGGAGCTAAGCTTTTTAGTCTGGCTCAAGCCCTTCATGTCCTGACCCTAGCTATCTTTTTTGACTTATCTCCCACCTCCTCATTCTTGGTCACCCCTTGCTCCAGGGACAGCAAACTGCTTGGGAACATAACGTTCTCCAACCCTGCCATGGCCTGTCACCCCTGCATACCTTTGCAAGTGCTGTCTTCTCTGCCAAAATATGGGTTGACTCTGTGTGGTCCAGACAATAACCACCCTGGCCCCACTCCACCCAAAGAATGCCAAACGCCAGTGTCCAGCCCTGGGAAGGAACATGTTTGTGCCAAGCGCTCGGCACACCTGAGCTCATTCAGTTGGCACAATGATTCTGAGAGGTCAGTAGCTCCACCCCCAGTTTGCAGGTTCAGAAACCAAGGTACACAGAGGCCAGGTGACTTACCCAAGGTCTTACAATTAATGGCTGGCAAAACCAGGATTGAACTCGGATTTCCCTGTTCTGCTACCATAACTTGATGCCTGGCTGGAGGGAAGGGATGGAAACTGGGTTCTCTGAGGCTGCTGTCACATTCCCTGTCTGCCAAGCCTAAGTGTAGAGATGGGGGGCATCTGCCAAGGCAGCTGCCAGAGCCCTGGCTGGGAGGAAAAGGGACTACGGAGCCCAGAAGGAAGCCAGGTTGAGGAGACTTCCTGCAAGGAAAGGAGTTGGTCATCCTGCTCACTCCCACCTGGGAGGGGGAAGCATTACCCTTTCTGCTTTCTGGCTCCTTCCAGGCCTTTGGGAGTTTACTTGGCCTCAACAACGTCCTGCTTCTGAGAATCTCTCATCAAAAATGATTCTTGGAAACTGGGCCAGTTCAGGGATGCCTAGAGGCCAAGGCAGGCCTGATTTCCTGCTCTTAGTGTTCTCTTCCTGGCCCCCAGCCCTGTTATCATCAAGCCTATCAAATGCCTGGTAAAGGCTTGCCAGCCTGCAGAACATAAGCTGATTTGGTGAGCACCAAGTTCTCAGTAGCTTTGGAGAAATTGGATGGGGTTAGAATGGGAGTGGGGGTGGAAACCTTGCTAGTAATATCGTGCCAATCTCTGCTTAAAATTTCTAGGGAGACTGCTTAGCGTGACATAGCACTGGTTTTGGGTACAGGGCAGGGCAGAAGGGTTGGCAGCAGATGGGGTGCAGCACGTGTAGTAGGGTAGGGCATTCTTAGGTCCTCAGGGGAGTGTTTTCCTTCCATGATCAGATCCCACTGTAGGTGGCAATGCCTGCTGGGAGCCTGAGAAAATTACACAAACATGGCAGGTAAAGTGGGGTCAGGGACCTGGGACGGGGGCAGGAGAGGCGAGGGGCAGCTGGCGACGCTGGAGGGGAGAGAGGTATAGAGACGCCTTTGCTGCAATAACTGTGAGCCCTGGCCAGTGATGAAGTCACCATTGTGCAGTCTGAGTTCTGGGAACCAGGTGACGGAGTGTGTTCTAAGAACCGACTGTGGGCCGGGTGCGGTGGCTCATGCCTGTAATCCCAGCACTTTGGGAGGCTGAGGTGGGCGGATCACCTGAGGTCAGGAGTTGGAGACCAGCCTGGCCAACGTGCTGAAATCCCATCTCTACTAAAAATACAAAAAAATTAGCCGAGCATGTTGGCACCTACCTGTAACCCCAGCTACTTGGGAGGCTGAGGCAGGAGAATCGCTTGAACGCAGGACGTGGAGGTTGCAGTGAGCAGAGATCATGCCATTGCACTTCCCAGCCTGGGGGACAGAGTGAGACTCCATCTCAAAAAAAAAAAAAAAAAAAAAAAAACAACAGAATGAACTGAGGCCAGGCAAAATAAGACAAGATAAAATAAAATCCCTCTGGGATTGCTTGCAGCCTCCACAACAGACGTTGCAGGCCTTACAGAAGTCATTCAAGATCTGGATCAATTTCCCTCAGCCAGGCAGATTCACACCCCCTTCACATCCAACATGACCAGCCGGTCCCTCGACGCACGTGTGCTCAGCCACCTCCATGCATTTCACACCCAACATGATCAGCTGGTCCCTTGACACGCATGCACTCAGCCACCTCCATGCATTTCACACCCAACGTGACTGGCTTGTTCCTAGACACATTTCACACCCGACATGATCAGCCAGTCCCTAGACACCCGAGTGCTCAACCCCTTTCATGCATTTGTTTGTGCTGCCCTTCTCCCGTCTGCTTCCTGTCTCGTCCTTCAAACCCAGTAGAGATGTTACTTTCTCTGGGATGTCCTCCTTGGCTGATTGCTCTGTACTCCCAGGTGCTTCTCTAACACTTGTTGGCATCCCTAGGACAGCACACATAACCCTGCAATGAAGTGACCAGGGTGCAGGTCTGCCTCCGCATGTGACCGTGGGCTCCTGGAGGGCGAGGGTACCTTCTTATTCATTTCTGTGGGCCTAGCACAGCACCTGGCATGGTGGGTATTGGTTAAAAGATGAGGGGCCAGCCCAGGTAACATGGCGACACCATGTCTCTACAGAAATATTTTTTTTTGAAACAGAGTCTCACTCTGTTGTTCAGGCTGGAGTGCAATGTCCTCCTGGGTTCAAGTGATTCTCCTGCCTCAGCCTCTTGAGTAACTGGGACTACAGGCATGCACCACCACACCACAGCTGGATAATTTTTGTATTTTTAGTGGAGACAGGGTTTCACCATGTTGGCCAAGCCGGTCTCAAACTTCTGACCTCAAGTGATCCGCCCACCTCAGCCTCCCAAATCCTGAGATTATAGGCGTGAGCTGTCAAGCCCGGCTCTACAAAACTGAAAAAAAAAAAAAAAAAAAAAATTAGCCATGTGTGGTGGTGCGCGTCTATAGTCCCAGCTACTCGAGAAGCTGAGGTGGGAGGATCACTTGAGCCCAGGAGGTAGAGGCTGCAGTGAGCCATGATTGCTCCATTGCACTCCAGCCTTGGTGACAGAGCAAAAGTCTGCCTCAAAAACAACGACGACAATAACAAAAGAATGAGGGGCTGAGTAAGAGGCATAAATGTCTTCAAGGTTCAACCAAGTCAGTTAAATTGGCCTGAGACAATAGGGAGCAGGTGGGACAAACTGGACAGTGAGTGACTTGTGTGAAGGGATTCAAACTCAATGAAAGAACATTAGGGAGAGGGTGGCAGCCTGTGCCTCTAATCCTGGCTATTCAGGAGGCTGAGGCAGGAGGATCGCTTCAGCCCAGGAGGTCAAGGATGAGTGAGCTATGATCACAACTATGAATAGCTATGGTACTCCAGCCTGGGCACCAGAGTGAGACCCAGCCTCTACATTAAAAAATAATGGGACTGAGAGCGGTGGCTCACGCCTGTAATCCCAGCACTTTGGGAGGCCAAGGCGAGTGGATCACCTGAGGTCAGGAGTTCAAGACCACCCTGACCAACATTGCAAAACGCCATCTCTACTAAAAATACAAAAATTAGCTGGGCGTGGTGGCGAGCACCTGTAGTACCCGCTACTCGGGAGGCTAAGGTATGAGAATTGCTTGAACCCAGGAGGCGGTGGTTGCAGTGAGCCAAGATTGTGCCACTGCACTCCAGCCTGGGCAACAGAGTGAGATTCTGTCTCCAAATAATAATAATAATAATAAAATAAAATAAAAAATAATGTCAGCCACATGTGATGACTTACACCTGTAATCCCAGCACTTTGGGAGGCCAAGGTGGGTGGCTCACCTGAGGTCAGGAGTTCGAGACCAGCCTGGCCAACATGGTGAAACCCCGTCTCTACTAAAAATACAAAATTAGCTGAGTGTCGTGGTGCATGCCTGTAATCCCAGCTACTTGGGAGGCTGAGGCAGGAGAATCGCTTGAACCCAGGAGGTAGAGGTTGCAGTGAGCCAAAATTGTGCCACTGTACCCCAGCCTGGGCGACAAGAGTGAAACTCCATCTCAAAATAAATAAATAAATAAAAGTCATCAGGCTACTGCCCTTAGGGTCCTACAGTCTATATATATATATATATAGAGAGAGAGAGAGATACATATATATATATATATTTTAATATGGAGTCTTGCTCTGTCACCCAGGCTGGAGTGCAGTGGTATGATCTCGGCTCACTGCAAGCTCTGCCTCCCGGGTTCACGCCATTCTGCTGCCTCAGCCTCCCGAGCAGCTGGGACTACGGGTGTCCGCCACCACACCCGGCTAATTTTTGTATTCTTAGTAGAGACGAGGTTTCACCATGTTAGCCAGGATGGTCTCGATCTCCTGATCTTGTGATCTGCCCGCCTCGGCCTCCCAAAGTGCTGGGATTACAGGCTTGAGCCACCGCGCCTGGCCAAGATATTTTTTTTTTTTAAAGAGAAAGAAAATTGGTGGGTGAAACATAGTCTCTGATAAAACAACAATGTGCTAGTATTTATTGTGTGCTTACTCTGTGTTGAGAAATACAGCTCTGTGGTTCCAAGCATGGACTCTGGAAACAGGCCGCCGGGTTTGAGTCTCGGCTTTCCTGCCTGTTAGCTGTGACACTTTGGTCATGTTATTTAACCTCTCTGAGCCTCAGTTTCCTCATCTGCAAAATAGAAAGTGTAACGATATCTACCTTAGAGGGTTGTGAGGATTCAAAGAGTGAATAGTAAACAGAAAGTACATAAAATAGTGCCTGGCCCATGGAAAACCTCCAGGAAGTGTTGGCTGTTATTGTTCCTTGATGGTGAGTGTTCATGGAAGGCCTGGCTGAGAAGGTGACTGTAAACTGAGCCCTGGACATGGGAAAGGAGCCACCCAGCTGAGCTCTGAGCGAAGACGTTCCAGGCAGAGGGAAGAGCAGAGGAAGGCTCCCAAGGCTCGACTGTGTGTGAGTGCAGGAAGAAGGCAGTGAGGCTGGAGCCCCAAGGAAGAGAGGGCAGAGGCAAGGGCCTGGAGGGCAGGGAGGGGCCAGTGCTTGGTGGGCCTTCTAGGTCATGGAAAAAAGTCTGGGTTTTATTCTAAGTATGATGGAAGCCATCAGGGACTGGCTTATGGTGAGGCCAGCATATCACGAGATTACTGCCATTGAAGAGATTATAGTCTCGTGCCTATAATCCCAGCACTTTGGGAGGCCGAGGTGGGCGGATCATGAGGTCAAGAGATAGAGACCATCCTGGCCAACATGGTGAAACTCTGTCTCTACTAAAAATACAAAAATTAGCTGGGCATGGTGGTGGGTGCCTGTAATCCTAGCTACTCGGGAGGCTGAGGAAGGAAAATCACTTGAACCCCGGAGGCGGAGGTTGCAGTGAGCTGAGATCACGCCACTGCACTCCAGCCTGGCTGAGACAGAGCGAGACTCTGTCTCAACAAAAAAAAAAAAAAAGAGAAAGAAAGAAAAAGAATGTCTCAAAAAAAAAAAAAAAAAAGAAGAAGAAGAAGAAGTTTGTTACACTCACAGATCCCAAAGGGGGCATGCTATACCATGGGAGACACATGAGGAAACACCAGGGTCTGTCAGGTGGCAGAGGGGAAAACGGGTGGGCAAGAGCCTTTAGTGTGGTTTTGATACCAACCACAGGTTCTTGGGCTGCCAATGCAATCGAAATTGACATGAGGCCAAAAGAGTTTAACCAGACAAGGCTTCATTGGAGCTTATGCCTTGGCATAAGGGAGGCAGCACAAGAGAGCGAGAGAATTCCCTGGCTGACTCCCTGAAAAGAACTGGCTGGGATTTTTTATTAGGCAAAGCATGAGAATTGATGGTGGGTAGGTTATGCAGGCTGGGCTGGGCAAAGCGTGTGAGAGGTAGGAGATGCAGGTCAGCACATCTAGTTGGATGGTTTTCTTGAGTAATGGGCCACCTGGTGGTGGTCTGGCCAGTAGCAACAAGCCTGTAAATCAGATATTATTCCACAACCATTGGATCTCCTAAGGCCAGTTCCTGGATTTCTTTAAGTAAAAGACATGGTTACACATTATGAGTGCACAGAACAATATAGAATGGTGATTTTCTTTGTTTGGCCAAAGCCTTGGGGTTAGCGGGTATGGTGTCAGCGAGGTAATGGTGTGGGTTTTATGATCAGCAGATGTATGAAAGAATGCTCTAGTGAGGGTGAGCTGAAGCCAAACCCTATCCCCACTCTGTCTAGGTTCCTTGGAAAGGAACGGGCAAGGCAGGGTAAGCAGGCTTAGCATTTTTTCGTTTGAATACTGTCAGCTCAGGGGATAGGGGCTACCCCTAGTAGTCTGGTACCTGGCTCTGGGGTGATGAGGGCAGGAGAATCGTTGCCCTGAGTGTGAGAGCCCAATAGAGGAGGTGGCGTGGGGTGTGGGCTCTTGATTGGTTGGTTTGCACTTGAAAGGCATACTCCAGGGCCCTTTGCTTGCTGTCTCTAGGAATTGGCTAGCTCTGAGAGGCGCAGTCTTTCCAGGGTCAGCAAGGTCCCAGTGACAAAGCAGTAAAATACAGGCAATAAAAAGACATGGTTAATACAGGGTCAAAGCCAAGGAGGGAGTGGGCTTATATTTTACCAAGATCCTCTGGCTGCTGGAAGGAGAAAGTACTTTAGTAAGAAGAGAGGAAAGCAGGGACCAGAGTCCAATGCAGTGATCCTGGTGGGCAAGGGTGTCTTAGCTTAGGGTGAGGGCAGGGGAGGTGGGAGCGAGGCTGGTTTCAAGGTTTGTGTGGAGGTGAGACTGATGACCATCCAACAAGGAGCCTTTCAGATTACAAGAAGCAACTTTTTTTTTTTTTTTTTTCAGGTCAGACGGGGAATGTGCCGATGTCGTAACAAGGATTGAATATGGTGGCACACCTCACACAAATGTGTGACACACCCAATCATCATGCTCATGAACTACAAAAGGATCTACAAGAAGCAACTTGAGGCTCATTCTGTTCTTATTTCTGAGATTCACATTTATGCTTCCTCCCCTAGTTAGCTCTGTTACCCATGCTGGGGTGCAAGGGTACAATCACAGCTCACTGCAGCCTCAACTTCCCGGGCTCAAGTGATTCTGCCACCTCGGCCTTCCAAGTATCTGAGACCACAGGCACGTGCCACCATGCCAGGCTAGTTTTTCTTTTTGGTTCTTTTTTTTTTAGAAATGGGGGGGTCTCACTATGTTGCCCAGGTTGGTCTTGAACTCCTGGACTCAAGTGACTATCTCACTCTTCTGATGCTAATAGCTTATTAAAGCAATTTAAGGAGATGACACCTCCAGGATTAGAGGTAAACATAAAATGTCCAACATAGTGTCCAGTACATAGTAGGTACTGAACAAATCCACTGCTTTTTCTTCCATAAGGAAAAGTTAAAAAATCCAGCAGATCTCGTGCCAGATAGACTGTGGTTCAAGTATGGGCTTTACCCCACACTGGTTGGGTGACCCTAGACAAGTGATTTCTTTTTTTTTTTTTTTTTTTTGAGATGGAATCTCACTCTTGTTGCCCAGACTGGAATGCAGTGGCGTGATCTTTGCTCACTGCAACCTCTGCCTCCTGGGTTCAAGTGATTCTCCTGCCTCAGCTTCTCGAGTAGCTGGGATTACAGGCACCTGCCACCAGGCCTGGTTAATTTTTTTTTTTTTTTTTAGTAGAGACGGGGTTTCACCACGTTGGCCAGGCTGGTCTCGAACTCCTGACCTCATGATCCACCTGTCTTGGCCTCCCAAAGTGCTGGGATTACAGGCGTGAGCCACTGAGCCCAGCCTAGACAAGTGATTTAATCGCCCTGTATCTCCCTTCCTTAATCTGAAAGCAGAGATAAGAGGGCCTTGCTCTTCTAGTAGTGGTGAAAGTTAAGTGAGGCAAAGTATGTAAGGGTCTCAGCCTTTGCAGGGGCTCCACCAATTATAGCAGTAGTTATCACATACTCAAGAATGGCAGTCTGGGGCCAGGTTCCCAAGATGGGGCCAAGACTCAAAGAGAAATGGGACAAAGCCCCCTTCATCTCCTCCTTGGTGCCCAGTTCTGGCCTGCTTCCCTCCAGGCCTGATCCCTGCCCTCACCTCCCATCTCTACTGGGCATCTTCTCAAAGAGCCAACAGAAAGCTGCGTTCACTCTGCCAAGAGGCATCCCTGGAAAAGGAGGAGAGGAGAAAGAAACCTTCCTGTCTGGGCTTTGGAAAGCAGACTGTTAATTACCTGGGGCTCCCAGCAGCCTGCCTGTTAGGTAAACATTTGCCAAGCTGGCTCCATGCATTAACCCCTTGTTACCCAGAGCTGAAGTGTTCGGAGGTGGGCTGCTCTAGAAGGGTCCAGAAACTAACTGGAGGGAGGCTGAGCACGACTTCTGTAGCCTTCAAATGGGTCCAATTCAGGTGAGACATTCAGGAGGATGGCATAGAATGACTTCAGGATCAGGGTTTGAAATTTACTTCACTTGACTTGTCCCGAGACCCCTGCCCCGGCAATATGGGGTGTTCCCTAGACCTCTGTCCCAGGAATACAACCCCCAAAGGAGTGGCCAGGACTAAAATCTCAACCTGCAACTTGAGGTATGAACAAGTTCCTGTGTGTGAGGGGATGGACCAGGGATACCTGGTCACCTTAATCCCCCCTGGCTTTCTTTGGATAACAGAAACTCACTCTAGAGGAAGCAGAGACCCACCTCCCAGAGGGAGAGACCCTGGGTGGTGTTTAGGGGTGGCTGGTGTATGGTTGATGCACCTGACAGCAATAACTGAAGAAACAAGAGCTGCCACGTGAAGAATGCTGAGGGAGGGTGCTACGTGAGGATACCATGTGTGTGTGTGTGTGTGTGTGTGTGTGTATGTTTGTTTTGAGACTGAGTCTTGCCCTGCCACCCAGGTTGGAGTACAATGGCGCAACCTTGGCTCACTGCAACCTCCGCCTCCCGGGTTCAAATGATTCTCCTGCCTCAGCCTCCAAAGTAGCTGGGATTACAGGCACCTGCCACCATGCCCAGCAAATTTTTGTGTTTTTAGTAGAGATGGGGTTTCACCATGTTGGCCAGGCTGGTCTCGAACCCCTGACCTTGTGATCCACCCACCTTAGCCTCCCAAAATGCTGGGATTACAAGCATGAGTCATCGTGCCTGGCCGAGGATGCTATATAAACTGCATTTATTTTTGCAAGCAGTTGTGGTTCTCCCATCCAGCTTGCCACCATGGGACCACCCTGTATGTAAGTCTCCGCAAATAAATCCTATATCTCATTTTGTGGCTTCAGTTCTCTTCTGTAGCCTCTTGAAGCTGGTGTAATCCCAGTGGAGGTCCATTTGGGTCTGGGACAACATTAATTAGAGTTAGACTTGGTCTTAGGCAAGGTGGCATGAGGGGAAAGGTAAGGCAAGGTAGGCTCGGGTTGATTACAATGATCACTTGTGTATTTACCTGTACAGTTTGCCAAGCACTTTTCCACCTTTATCTCATCCAACGAGTCCCATGGTAAGCCTGTGAGGAGGGAATTAGCCTCCTGTGATGCAGTGGCTCAGATCCAGGCTGTTACTCACTGGCTGTGTGGCCTTGGGGCAATCACTTCACCTCTCTGAACCTCATCTGTAAAATCGGGGGAATAGCCATCTGCCCTGGCAGTTTTGTTGTGAGGCTTAAATGAAATTGTGGATCTAAAGAGCTCAGTAGTGCCTGGCACATATTCAATCTCTCCTTGAATTCCCTATTTTACAGAAGAGGAAAATGAGGCTGGGTGAGCTCCCAAATTATAATCCTCTAAATGTAAAAAAAAAAAAAAAATCATACAAATACACAATAAGCACATGTCTCTGTTGTTAATTTCACTAATTCATGAGGCAGATCTCAGGATGACAGAGCTGGTTCAGAGAACCCAGTGATAGGAGTCGAGGAGGCACAGGGAATGCCAGAACAAGATTGCTAGATTCCAAATTGGGAAATGCTCTATAGTGCTTGAACTAGAACCTTTAGGGGTGATCTCTGTTAGTCAGAAGTCATTTGTATCACTGTTGGACAAAAATCATTTGTAACTTATCTGTTTTCTATACATTAGCACCATAGTTTTCAGACTTATTAAATGTTTGGGCCAGGCTGGGCACGGTGGCTCATGCCTGAAATCCCAGCACTTTGGGAGGCCGAGGTGGGTGGATCACTTGAGGTCAGGAGTTCGAGACCAGCCTGGCCAATGTGGTGAAACCCCATCTCTACTAAAAATACAAAAATTAGCCGGGCATAATGGTGGGCGCCTGTAATCTCAGCTACTTGGAGGCTTGAGGCAGGAGAATTGCTTGAATCTGGGCCGAGATCGCGCCATTGCACTCCAGCCTGGGCGACAAGAACGAAACTCCGTCTAAAACAAAAACAAAATAAAACAAAAAAAGTTTGGGCCCCAATACACAGGGTGTAAAAACTCAAACAAGGCTAGGCACAGTGGCTCATGCCTATAATCCCAACACTTTGGGAGGATGAGGCTTGGGCCTAGGAGTTGGAGACCAGCCTGGGCAACAGAGAGATAACTCGTCTCTACAAAAATAAAATAAAATAAAATTAGCCAGGTGTGGTGGTGTGGGCTGTAGTCCTGGAGTACTCCTGTACTCAGGAGATTGAGGTGGGAGGATCACTTGAGCCTGGGAGGTCAAGGCTGCAGTGAGCCATGATTGCACAACTGCACACTCCAGCCTGGGCAACAGAGCGAGATCCTGTCTCCAAAACAAAAAAAAAAGTTAAAGTTACTCCCCTTTAGGGACTCCTACGACACTTGAGGGCTTGTTATGCAATGCCCCAGTGGGAGGATTAAGACCACACAGGCTCCTCATTGCTTCACTTCTAAGCTTTATAAAATTTTTCTTACCAAAGTCATGTTGACAGGATGGGAAAGGGAAGGATTGACCTACCAAACTATGTCAGGATTACTTCTGAGTAAGAATTTCAGATCTTTTTGCTCTGAAAAGCCTAGTTCTGCTACCACTTTAGGTTGATGATAAGAAAACGAAACCCCGAGGCTGGGCGCGGTGGCTCATGCCTGTAATCCCAGCACTTTGGGAGGCTGAGGCGGGCAGATCACCTGAGGTCAGGGGTTCAAGACCAGCCTGGCCAACATGACAAAACCCCGTCTCTTCTAAAAATACAAAAATTAGCCGGGCCTGGTGGTGGGTGCCTGTAATCCCAGCTACTCGGGAGGCTAAGGTGGGAGAATCGTTTGAACCTGGGAGGCGGAGGTTGCAGTGAGTGGAGATCGTGCAACTGCATCCCAGCCTGGGTGACACAGCGAGACTTTGTCTTAAAAAAGAAAAGAAAAACCCGGGACCAGTTCTGGTGGCTCACATTGTAGTCCCGGTGTGTTAAGAGGCCGAGGTGAGAGGATCACTTGAGCCCAGGAGTTTGAGGCTGCCATGAGCTGTGATTGCACCTGTAAGCTCCAGCCTGGGTGACAGAGTAAGACTCTGTTTCTAAAACAAATTTTAAAATAAAAAATAAATTTAAAAAAATGAAAAAGAAAATGAAGGCCCAGGAAAAGGGTGTGACTTGTCCAAGGTCACACAGCCACGCCTAGAAGAGGAGCAGAGGCTAGAACCTGCTTTTCCCAACCCCCATCCCCAGGTCCCCCAGATGGCTTCCCTGGCCCTGCACCCTGTGGGGTCCAGGAACTGCTCTGCATGCTGGCAGGGGTGGGGGGTCTACAGGGGCAGACTGAAGCATCTGCTGGAGTTGACTGATACTGCAGAGTCTTGGGATTCACCATGGCTTATGGTTATCTGCACTCAAGCAAGTGAGAGCTGTGACCTCAGTGCCTCTGGAAACCTCCAGCCTCTGCACTTGCTAATTCTGCAGTGAGACACTCAGGCAGCCCAGAGCTGCAGGAACAAACAGCCATAGACAAGAAGCAGCAGATGGGTTTCCACGGTGATCATTTCCTGGAGTCCAAGTATCTTCTTTCTTCCTGAATGGAGGTGGAGGTGCAGCAAGAGAAACAGGGAGGGGGAAGCCCAAGTCTTGGTCCAGATCCACCCAGATGGATACCTCGGCACCCCTTGGGCAAGTCACCTCACCTTCCTAGGTCTGAGGAGGGACAGAAGGATGCCATTTGCTAGGCGCCTGCTCCACACCAGGCATGGTGTGCTGAATGCTACACACTCACTGCCTCATTTCTTTAATCTCCTTCCCAGCAAGCCTTCAGGGAAGGAGCTATTATTAGCATCCGCATTTTGCCGATAGGAAACAGAAGCAGAGAGGTGAAGTAACTCCACAGGAACACACGGCTTGTTAAGAGCACTTGAGCTGTGCTCTTAACCACAGCACACACAGTGCTGAGTCCCTTCCTCTGAGGACCAGAGCCATTCCTTCTGGAGATTTCAGGCCCAGCCTGAAGCAGGAGGGAGGGAAGGAAGGCCAAGGAGGGTGCAGAGAGGAAACGCGTCAGGTGAAACATGGTATTGTTAGCCCCCATTTTCTGCCTGGGCGTCCTAGCCAATATGACACCTGGTGCTTCAGGCAGGAAGCACCCCCATGTCCAGGCAGCCCCCAGGCAGCTGTGACACCACCACAGCTGTGACACACGCTGCAGTGTTCAGAGCTCCGAGATGCCTCCAGAGGCATCTGTGTCCTCAAATTCACAAAAATGCCTGCTTCAACCCTGTCCTCTAAGAAACAAGTCCTTTACCTCCTCCAGGAAGCCTCTTCCATTGCACCCGAGGCCAGGCCCTCTCCTCCCCTTCAGTGCTATCCTCTCCTTCCTGCTCTGGCTTATTCCCATCGCCCAAAGTGTTCATTTCTGTCCCATTGATCAGAGCCCAGGAATAGGATGGGGGCTCCTGGTGGCTTTTTTGAGCACCGAAAAGCCTGATGGAGGCCCCTGGCAGATCCCTGACCTCAGTCCTGCCTGCCAGGATGCCCCTGCCTTCTCTTCCTCCATCCAAGCCCCAGGGCAACCATGTGAATCGCAGGTTAGACAAGCCCAGGTTCCAGCTGGCCTGAGAGCTTCCTCCACAGGGGTGAAGGTAGGAGAAGGCTTATGTATGTGCACAAATATGGGCATGGGCAGAAGCCAGCCAGGGAGCCCAGGACTGGGGTGGGGGACGCATAGAGCTATTAATAGAACGGGATTAGGTATTCCTCCAAACCCCAAACCAGCTGAACTTGGCTTCCTAGCCATCTCAACTTTGTCCATCCCTCCATTCCTTCACTCATCCAACAAGTATTTGTTGGATATATATATATCTTAAAAAAAAATAAAGACAGTCTTGTATGTTGCCTAGGCTGATCTCAAACTCCTGGGCTCAAGAGATCCTCCTGCTGACATTCCAACTTCAGCCTCCTGAGTAGCTGGGACTACAGGTGCATGCCACCATGCCTGGCTTTTTTATTCATTTATATCTGTTTTATACATTTAAAGATGGGGTCTTCCTCTTGTGCCCAGGCTGGAATGCAGTGGCACCCATAGTTCATTGCAGCCTAAAATTCCTGGGGTCAAGCAATCCTCCTACCTCAACCTCCCGAGTAGCTGGGATTACAGGCATGAGCCACCAGCTCCAATTAATTTTTTTTGTTGTTTTTTTTGTGGAGACAAATACTTTCTATGTTGGCCAGGCTGGTCTCAAACTCCTGGGCTCAAAAGATTGAAGGGGTGGCCCACCTGTGGGCATTTCTCGTTAGGTGGAATGAGAGACTTGAGAAAAGAAATGAGACACAGAGACAAAGTATAGAGAAAGAAAAAGTGGGCCCAGGGGACCGGAGCTCAGCATACAGAGGACCCCCACGCTGGCACCAGTCTCTGAGTTCCCTTAGTATTTATTGATAATTATCTTTACCATCTTAAAGAAAAGGAAGTGGCAGGATAATAGGATCATTGTAGGGAGAAAGTCAGCAGTAAGACATATGAATAAAGTTCTCTGTGATATGAATACGTTTAAGGAAAAGTACTGTGCCTTGATATGCATATGCAAACATCTTCATAAACCTTTTTAGTGCATAAAGAGCAGCATTGCACTAGCAAGTCCCGCCTTTCGCCCTGAGGCGGTTTTCTCCTTTCTCAGTAAACAGAACATACAATCGGGTTTTTTTACCGAGATGTTCCATTGCCCAGGGACGGGCAGGAGACAGATGCTTTTCTTTATCTCAGCTGCCAACCACCGCCAAGAGGCCTTCTTTCCTCTTGTACTGGTCCTCCTCAGCACAGACCCTTCACGGATGTCAGGCTGGGGGACGATCAGGTCTTTCCCTTCCCATGAGGCCATATTTCAGACCATCACATGGGGAGAAACCTTGGACAATGCTAGCTTTCCTAGGCAGAGGTCCCTGCGACCTTTGGCAGTGTGCGTGTCCCTGGGTACTTGAGATTAAGAGAATGGTGATGACTTTTAACCAGCAAGCTGCCTTCAGGTACTTGTTTAACAAAGCACAGCCTGCACAGCCCAAAATCCTTTAAACCTTGAGTCACCACAGCACATATCTCTTGCAAGGACAAGGTTGGGGGTAGGGTCACAGATTAACAGCATCTCAAATACAGAACAAAATGGAGTCTCTTATGTCTACTTCTTTCTATATAGACACAGTAACAGTCTGATCTTTCTTTCCCCCACAAGGATCCTCCTGCCTAAGCCTCCCAAAATGCTAGGATCACACGTGTGAACCACTGTGCCCAGCCTGGACATTTATTCTATTATTGCTGGGGATGAGAAGGAGGTATGAGAACAGACTCCTGAGCTTCTTCCCCAGAATTGTTCCTCTCAGTTTTCCCCATCTCAGTTAATGACAACTCTACCCTGTCTGTGGTGCAGGCCGGACCTCACATCTAATCTATCAGCAATTTGCCCTGGCTTAAAATATACCCAGAATCCAACTACTTCTCATTCATCCCACCCCGCCATTGGTCCCAGCCACTGCCGTGGCTCACTTGCAATACAGCCTGGCCCAGCAGGGCTCCCTGCTGCTGTCCCTGATCCTACAGCCAGCCTCTTCCCTGGAGCCTGAGTCGTGCTGTGAAAACAAGGTCAGAGCGTGCCTATCACGCGACAGGCACACTCCTGCCTCAGAACCTGTGGCCCGGCTGTTCCTCTTGCCTGGAGCTATTTTCCACTAGAAAATATACTTCTTCACTCACTCCTTCACCTTCTCAGAAATTTACACAAATGCCAGGTGTTTTTTGTTTTGTTTTTTTTTTTTTTTTTTGAGGCAGACTCGCTCTGTCGCCCAGGCTGGAGTGTAGTGGCGTGATCTTGGCTCACTGCAACCTCCGCCTCCCGGGTTCAAGCAATTCTCATGTCTCAGCCTCCCAAGTAGCTGGGATTATAGGCATGCGCCACCACACCGGGCTAATTTTTGTATTTTTAGTAGAGATGGGGTCTTGCTTTGTTGGCCAGGCTGGTCTCGAACTCCTGGCCTCAAGTGATCTGCACACTTCAGCCTCCCAAAGTGCTGAGATTACAAATGTGAGCTACTGTACCAGGCCACAAATGCCAGCTTTTTGATGAGGCCTCCCGTGTTTCTGTCTAACATTGCAACCCATCCCATCTCCCCAGCAGTTATTGTCAAATAGCATGAGATATTTATTCATTTTGTTTCTTGCCTATTTCCCCTCCCTGGAGGGTAAGTTCCAGGAGGGCAAGATTTTTTCTGCTTTGCTCACTGCCCTTAAGACCTGCCTGGCCCCACAGTAGGGGTTCATTAAATAGCTGTTGAATGAATGAGAGACTTGTGGGGTGACAGACCAGTCAAAAAGCTGTCCCTGTCTCCAATACTGCCATTTCCTGTCTGTCCCCACACAGACAGCCACAGCGATTTTTCTACAAACCAGATTGCTCTCTTTCAGGTCTTAGGGTAGGTATCACTTCCTTGGAAGCCTTCTCTGGCCCGCTGGGCTAGGCAGCCCCTCTGTGTACTCTCGGGGTACTCTCCCCTCATTCTGTACTTGCCTGCAATTGCCTAGTTCTGTAATTGTCTTCTCCAGGACAGTGAGCTCTGGAGGGTGGGGACGCGTCTGTCTCCCTCCCTGTTGGGAGCTGGAATGGTACAGTGGTTACAGGAGTGTATTACCTGGCTAAGTCATGGGAATTTAGGCAAATTACTTAAGCTCCTTGGGCCTTAAGCTTTCTCCACTGTAAAATGTGGATCATCACAATTTCTCCTTCCTAGGGTTGGGGCAAGGATGAAATGAGCTAATACAAATGAGAGATGCTTGGCACAGGGTAAGTGCAATGAGTGTCAGCTATGATTACTCTTACTCAGGGTCGTGTCCCCTGGCCTAGCTCAGAACCTGGCCCATATTCAACACTCATAAGTGTTTGTTAGATGAATGGATGACTGTGTATGGGGATAGAGGGATGAAGGAATGGCATGAGGACCTAGAGGGGGGCTCTAACCCAGCCTGAGGAGCACTGGAGAAGCTTCCTGTGCGAAGGAAGCTTTCAGCTGACTCCTGCAGGATGAGGTGTTGGCTGGGCACGGTGAGAGGGGGGCGTGCGAAGCGGGAGCAGCCAGTGGCCTGTGTGGGTGCCTCTCGGCAAGGGAAAACTGAGGTGTGCAGGAGCCGCAGTTCATTACTGAGTGGCTGAACGGTTAGTGCCAAGAGCTCAGTGTCCCCTTTGTGGGCCATTTTTAGGACAGTCTCAGGCTGGCTGCTCACCGAGGGCAAAAAGTCCCATGGCGGCTCCCTCGTCTGATCAGCAGCCCTCCAAGATCAAGGGGAGGCACTCAGGGGAAAGGAGGCCACCACTTGTTGAGGGACCCCAGGGGACAGGCCTGGGTCAACCTGGCAACCCATTCCTGGCTTCAATTATGCCCATCCCAGAGATAAGGTGACAGAGGCCCCACACTCCCGAGGCAGTCAGGGGAAAAGGCGGAGCCCACTCAAGTCTGCCGACTCCCTGTGCCTTCCCTCATCAGCCCAGGACTCCTCGTGGCCAGAGTGTGTCTCCCCCGTCACCCCAGAGATTCCTCAGTGGCTGACATCACCCACTCCTGACTCCCCTCACAGGGCACTGACCAGGGAAATCCCTGTATGGGGTCTGGACTAATGGAGAGTCAAGTGCAGGAAGAACTTTCCATAAGGACTGGAGCAAAAGGCTGGGAATTGGAGGAGATCGGGGGTGGGGCTGCTGAAGGAAAAGAGACCAATCCTGGGGACAGTTGGGGACACCTTACCCAATTCTGCCACCCCCACCCCTTAATTCCTCACTCGTCTCATCTGTTGACCTTCTCATCTGCTGATTCGGAGATTCCTTACACTCAGGTTCTGACCTCCACTGACTCTGATGGCCCACAGCAGATGCAGGGTCTAGTTTTTGCTCCAGCCACAGAGCCCACAGCTGGGGTGGCCGCCGATCAGTGCTCAGGAGCTCAGGATTCAAATCCCCACCCTGCCGCTTCTTAGCTGGGTCACCTTAGAAAGAGTTCACCTCCTCTCTGTGCTTTCCTTATCTGTAAGAAATGACAGGTAAATCTCTGCCTTGGAGGGTGGTTGGAGGACTGAGAGACAGAGGCTGTGATAGCTCATGGACAGCTGTGAGTTGCGGTACTTGATGGTTTGATGAGCAGTTGAGGAAACTGGTTTGAAAGGGGTTAAAAGGAGACCCTGCCTCCCAGCCAGGAGCGAATCAGGGCTGGCAGGGGAGGAGCCAGGCTGCTGCTAAGGAAAGAGATCTAGATGGGCCAGATGCCGACTGGAGAGGGACGGGAGAAGACACCGTAGGGTTTGGGGGGCTTGGCACAGCGGCCCTGGCCCCTGCACTATGATAGGTCCAAGCCAGATGGTGCAGGGCAGCTGCTGGGCTGCGGGGAAGAGGGGCTGCACTTCCTGAGCTGGTGCAGTGGCAGAGTTGATGAGGACCAGGACCCCGAACCTGCCTGGCCATCCAAGGCGGGGGACACCGGCTGCACCCAGGCTGTGACCTCAGCTGACTCCGATGATCCACATGGGACGCAGGGTCTAATTTTAGCTCCAGCCACAGGGGCCACAGTCCAGGAGTGTCTGCCAGCGGGCACAGGGGCAGCCAGGGCTGCTCAGGCAAGGGGAGGAGCGGGAAGACCAGCCCAGCTCCCTCCAGCCCGTCCCTGGCCAAGCCGCCCCTTGTGGGAGCTCTGACTGGTCCCCATGGCCTGGCAGACAGCCTTCCTCTCAGTTGAGGGCAAGGTCAAGGGGTGCAGCCAGGAGGTCAGGGGGACACGGCCCTGCATTCTGGACAGGGGTTGTGTCAGCCAGAGCAGTGCCCAGGGGCAGGGGTCCCTGCTGGGAGGGCAAAGGCTGGCTTGGTTGTCTAAAGGCCAAGAAGGCAGAGTCCTGAGAGCAGGGGGGCCAGGCCAGCAAGCTGGGTCCCACCTGGCCTCCTCCTGCCTAGCTGGTGACCCACTGTCTGACCTTAGACAGGCAGCCTGGTCTCAATGGGCCTCAGTCTTCCCATCTGTACAATGAGAGGGCAGGACTAGCAGGTGGGTCCCAGCTCTGGTCGCCCGCCCCAGGCCCTGCTCTTCCTGCTTGCTGGCAGAGGCCTCCCAGCTTCCCCAGCCCTGACTGTGGGTGGCCACATGCAGTCGTGGAGGAGAAGAAAGTCCCTCTGGCTGGCACTGTCAGCCTCCTGGCTCCTGCTTGCCCTGCTGGGAGGCTTCTCCCTTCTCCGCCTGGCATTGCCTCCCAGACCTCGGCCTGGGGCTTCCCAAGGCTGGCCGCGCTGGCTGGACGCAGAGCTCCTGCAGAGCTTCTCCCAGGCTGGAGAGCTCCCAGAAGATGCCGCTTCACCTCCTCAAGCCCCTCATGGTGGCAGCTGCAACTGGGGAGCCTGCTTTGACACCTCGAAGTGCAGGGGCGATGGCCTTAAGGTATTCGTGTACCCAGCTCCTGGACCGATCTCTGAGACTCATCACAGGATCCTGGCTTCCATTGAGGGCTCTCGCTTCCACACATTCAGCCCTGCTGGGGCCTGCCTCCTCCTCCTCCTCAGCCTGGATGCCCAGACTGGAGAGTGCAGCTCAATGCCTCTGCAATGGAACAGGGGCAGGAACCATCTGGTCCTCCGTCTCCACCCAGCTCCCTGCCCCAAGACCTTCCAGCTGGGACAGGCTATGGTAGCTGAGGCCAGCCCTACGGTGGACTCCTTCCGGCCTGGCTTTGATGTGGCCCTCCCTTTTCTCCCTGAAGCCCACCCGTTGCGAGGTGGGGCTCCTGGCCAGCTGCAGCAACACAGCCCCCAGCCCGGGATAGCCCTGCTAGCCGTGGAAGAGGAGAGGGGTGGGTGGCGCACAGCAGACACCGGCTCCTCTGCCTGCCCCTGGGATGCACACTGTGAGCAAGACCCACGATCTAGGCAGTAAGTGAAACTTTTGCCTTGGGGGCCGGATGGGAGGGGGCTGGAATAGACGCCAAGCCCAGAGACGAGGGCAGAAGACAGGACTGAGATGGGAGAACCAGGTAGTCCTGGCAGACTTAGGCCTCAGCTGCAGCAGGTGGGAGCCAAGTTAGATGGCAGAAAGCACTTCCATTAAGATGGGGACTTGACACAAGGGGTGTCTAAGGTAGGTTTTGGAATTTTCCCCTGGGGGTCTTTCAAAACATAAAACATGACTCATTCCAAACCTCCTACCCTAAGATTTTTTTTTCCCCACATACACTTGTATAGTGCTTTACTCTGTGCTAAGCACTTTTATAAATAATGATTATAATAAAATATGCTAGTTGTTAGCATTTAAGTGTTTGTGTACCAGACATGAAAGCTCAGACAGGTTAAGTAATTTTCCTGAGGCCACCCAGCCGGAAAGAGCCAGTATTTTGATCCAGAATTGCCTATCTCCAAAGCCTTCAGTATGAGAATTCTGAGTTTTAAGCAGAAGTTTATGATCAACCTCATCAAATGCCTCAGAGGGGCCTCACAGTCACAGCTGGAAGCTGCTCCTGTGTCTAATTTTGGGGATTAACCTCTCAAGGAAACAGCCTTTGGTTCTAGCAAATATGACGTAGGTCAGGTCTGAAGAAGAATTTCCTGCCAGTGAGAGGCCCTTGACATATAAGTGGCTGGGGGCCTGTGGGACATGGTGAGCTTGCGCGGAAACTCTTTTCCACCTGGGCTAGTTGGGGGGATGAGCCTCAGGTGATAGTTATCCCCTAAGTACTCTAACCCCTCTGTGTCCCCAGCAGGCCAGCAGCCTCCAAAGGCGAGCTGGGCAGGCAAGAATGAGAGTCCTGAGGCTGTCCAGGGACCCGGTGGCAGAGGGTTCCTTCTGAATCCCGCCCCTCCCGGGGCAGACCTGAGTAGGGAACTATCACTCTGGTATCCTCCCTTTGCTCCTCCCTCAGGTCTCTCTCTCTGTTCTCTGCTGGAACAACATCAGCTATTCTGAGCTCCACTCCCTCCCAGGAATTCTTGCCTCTGCTTGAGGCTCCTGGGACTTGTCTCAGCCAAAGGGCTCTTGTGGGAATGGGATCCTTCCACCTCCTGAGGGTACAGGCAGCCCTCACAGCCAGGAGTAAGAACGGACTTGCCCGATCAGCCCCAGGGTCCTTCTGCCGGGACCCATCCCTAATGGTCTCCAGGGCGGGAACCTGAAAAGTCAGGGATCTCACCCGAGCCCCTGCAGCTCAGAGCTCAGGCAGAAGCTCATTTTGGGCAACAAGGCTCTCCCTTTGCCATGCCCTCCCTCACTTTTCTGATGAGGCACTCGGGTACTCTTGCTTGCAGGAAGTTCTTTTTTCAGCTGACTTTAGTTATCGCTAAGCACAGTTCATTGTTGATGAACCTGAAAGTGATTTCAGCCTGAACTTCTCTGAAAAACTGGAAGTTAGAGAACTGCGCGCAGCAGGTAGGCACTCATTAACTGTTTACTAATGGATCTGAAATTGGCCAGAGCTGCCCACAGTTTTCTAATTAGCATGGGTCACCCTCTGAGTAGCATTTTTGATAAGTTTTATTTCCCGGGGGCGAAGCTTGGCAGTCTTGTCCTCTGACCTTCAAGTTTTGTCTTTGGCCTCAGCCTCCCTGAAGGTGACAGGACTTGTCATCTCTGGAGTGGCTTGATCCTCACTTTCTCCGAAGTGCCAGGCAGCTGCCTGGGCCAGACAGTGTAGGGACAGAGTGAGAGAGATAGCTTGAATAAACAAGTGCCGGCCAGAGAAAGAGGCCATTCACAGCCCCTGCCACCGCCCCACATTCACTCAGCCGGGCGAGAGTGGGGAGGGGAGGAGGCTACATTTAAGGAGTGCCTGGCTTGGGCCAGGTGCTGTGCCAGGCACTTTACCTAAGTCACTGCTGATCCTGTCATGCAGCCTTCAAGGGAGGTATTATTATCTCCATTTCAGGGAATGGAAAACTGAGGCCCAGAGAGTGGAGTAGCCCAGGGTGACAAGGTTCCCTGTTCTCCATGGGCCCCTCACTTTTCTAATCAGGCGCTTGGAAGCAGTGGAGTTGGGATTCAGCCCTGTACTTCTGGCTCCAAAGCCCATGTTTTTCCACCTTGGTTGAATGGTCTCTTGTTGCTTTGGAATATATCTCCACCCCTTCAAACTGTTATTTATTCATTTTTATGAATAGGTAATTCATTCACATGGTACAAAATTCCAAAGGCACAAAAGGGCATAGAGTGAAAAGCCTCCCTTCTATCCCTGTCTCCCGGCCACCCAGTTTTCCTGCCTGGAGCCAAACACCGCTTCCAGTTTCTTATGTGTCTTTTCTGAGAAACTCTGCATGTGTACAAGCGATATGTATATTCTCCCCCATTTTTAAACATAAATTTGATGCATGCTTTAAAATCCCCCAGGCTGTATCCATTGGGAACAAGGGGCGCAGTCAGTACCTAGGGCCCATGATACTTTTATAGGCTCATGAAAATATTTTCATTTTTTGAAAATCAGGGCTGGGCACAGGGGCTCACGCCTGTGATCCCAGCACTTTGGGAGGCTGAGGCGTGTGGATTGCCTGAGCTTAGGCAACATGGTGAGACCCTGTCTCTACAAAAATTACAAACATTAGCTGGGTGTGGTGATGCAAGCCTGTAGTCCCACTACTTGGGAGGCTGAGGTGAGAGGAGCGCTTGAGCCCAGGGGGTCAAGGCTGCAGTGAGATAATGCCACTGCACTCCAGCCTGGGCAGCAGAGTGAGAAAGACCCCGTCTCAAAAAAAAAAAAAAAAAAAAAAAACACAGCAGAATTAAAAATGAACTTTCAGGGAGAAGAAAAAAATTTAGTAGAGATAGGGTTTCACCATGTTGCTCAGGCTGGTCTCAAACTCCTGACTTCAAATGATCCGCCTGCCTCAGCCTCCCAAAGTGCTGAGATTACAGGCATGAGCCACGGTGCCCAGCAGAAAATGTTTTAATATATAATATTGCTTGTTTTTATACCAACACAGTTATCAACTATATTCTTTTTTTGTGGCAGGAGGGACTGTGAAGGCCGAAGTGCCTAGGGCACATGGAAGTCACAATGTGGCCTTGCCTATGGCCAGGCCCTAGTAGAGCACTGAGGCCATGGGCACAGCCACACTGACCACCCTTGGGTACTGAGGCCCTGAGTCTATGGCAGGTACCTTATGTGGTCACAGAAGCCTAAGACTTCTTTAGTGGTCACCACATAGATGCACAAGTTTTCTCTGTAACACACTCCCTGTTCCCCGCCAAAGGTGCTCATCCAGACTCTGCTTATTTACCTTTACTGATGGGGAACTCACCACCTCCAAAGACCGCCCACTGGCTGCACTCTCAGCCAGCTCCATCACTAGAATTTCTGCTGAAATTGACCTCCCAGATACCTGGTCTCTTGGTCCCACATCTATTCCCTAGTGTCACACTGAGCATTCGGCAGCACCCACTGAGCTCCCATTCTCCACCAGGCACTCTGCTAGGCCCTGGGCATACTGAGATGGGGGAGGTACAGCCCCATCCTCAAGGAGCTCAGCCTTGTAGGAGAGACAGGCAAGTCAATTGTTTGACATTGTTAAGCAGAGAGAGGCTGCACCGGCTGCCTACCTGGCTCCTCTACTCAAGAGCTGTGTGACCTCTTTTGGTTTCAGTTTTCTCATCTGTAAAATGAGATAATAACAGTGCATACCTCCCCTCCTATCTCATAGAGGTGCTGTGAGAATGAACTGAGTTAATACAAAGCACTTAAAACAGTGCCGGAGCAAATTACATACTCAATATAGGTTAGCTTGGATCATTACTACTGCAGTCCACCGGGAGGTGGGAGCAGAGAGAACCATCTCTGGAGACATCAAGGAGGGCTTCCCAGAGAAGGTGATGTTTCAGCTTACACATTAAGACAGCGTAGGAAAAGGCCAGGTGTGGTGGCTTATATCTGTAATCTCAACACTTTGGGAGACTGAGGCAGGAGGATCACTTGAGGCCAGGAGTTTGAGACAGCCTGGGCAACACAGAGAGACCCCATCTCTACAAAACAAAAACAAAAACAGACACTGTAGCACATGCCTGTAGTCCCAGCTACTCAAGAGGCTGAGGCAGGAGAATTGCTTGATCCCGGGAAGTCGAGGCTGCAGTGAGCTGTGATGGCACCACTGTACTCCAGGCTGGGTGACAGAACAAGAGCTTGTCTGAGAAGAAAAAGATGAGTAGGAGGACTTCCTCAGGCTGACAAGGCAGGGAGGGGCCCTCCAGTGTGAGGGAGAAGAGATCTTAAAGGCACAGAGGATCAAGGGAGGTTAAGGATCAGTGGTGCAGTTTATTCAGCCTTAACCTAGAGGTTTTCAGTTCCTTAGAGGTTGACTTGGGGGTGAAGGGGGCTGTACCTGGTTGGCTTCTGCTGTGGCAGAATGAGGTGAAGGGTGTCCTGGTGGTTACTTGTGGCTTCTTCCAGGGAGGGCCTAGTGGACACTTAAGCATGGAGGGAGGAGAAAGAAGGCTGGGGTCCCCTGGGAGACCCCTAAAGCAGCGGCTCTGGGGTGGTTCAGGTAACTCGGAGTCAGGAGCTGGCACATCTCTGCTCTAGTCCCAGCTCCATCCCAACCCTATCTGTGACCCTGAGCTGGTCCTTGGGTCTCTCTGGGCCTCAGTTTCCCCATCTGTTCAATGGGGCAAGGCCCCGAGGCTGCCTAAGTACTCCCAGGTCTGCTTCTTGGAGGTTTAGGCTCAGAGCCAAGCAGGCTGTAACTGAGGAGGGTCCTAGGACCCCCAGGGCCATAGTCATGAGTCCCACACTGAGCAGGCCTGTGTCCTGGTCCCTCCCTTTATCCCTCCCCCGACTGGGTCACAGGCGATGGTCCCCTGGGTGGACAATTGCAGGGGGTGGCTCTGAGGAGGCTGGGACTCCTGCCCTCCCCCACAGGCACACACAGCCTGAGTGTGGCCCTGGGCTGTGGCGGTGGGGGGGTAGGTGGGAGGAACAGAAGAGGCCTGTCCTCTGGGCCAGGGGGCCTCTGGGCAGCAGCTTCCTGTGTGGTTCCAGGCTGGGGGCCCAGCCCACCTCATGACAGAGGAGCCTTTCTTGGGTCTGGCTTTCAGCGTAGGGGAGGGCTAGGCTCAGAGGCCACGCAGGCAAGGGGTGCTGAAAGTCTGCCTGTGGCCGAGTGGGGGAGGGCAGACGTGCATGTCTAAGTCAGGCAGGGCCTTGGAAACATCAGCGCCCTCTGCCTCCCATTTTACAGATGAGGAAACTGAGGTCAGAGAAAGGCAAGGGAGGTCTCTAAGGCCACTGAGGGAAGAGGCAGAGCTAGAATGCAGGGCTCCTGCCTCTTAGTCCAACCGCAGACGCGTGGCCGGTGTGAGGCTTGTGTTTGTGTGTGTCAGTGTGTGACTGTGCGTATGCATGAGTGGGTTTGCACATTTGGGAGTGTGGGTGTGGGGTACAGGGGTGTGGGGTGCTCCCATTGAGGGAGCCCAGTGGGGCGAAGGGCACTGTCTAAGCTCATGTGTACTGGGACCTTCCTGTGTGTCTCTTTAGGACCCAGCGCCGGGAGACTCTGCCCAATGCCACCTTCTGCCTCATCTCTGGCCACCGTCCAGAAGCTGCCTCGCGCTTCCTCCAAGCCCTGCAGGTACAACCCCAATTTGAGCATCACCTGTCCTCTGTCCCTCAGCACTCATGAGCTGGCTGGGTCCAGGCCAATGAGAAGGAGCAGTGAGCTGCCTGCCCCTTTACTCCTGGACTCAGGTGTGCCTGTGTCCCCATTCACTGCACACCCTGCAGAACAACCATAACCTCTCTTCCCTGGAACACCCCCATGTTCCTGTCCTCTTTGCCCCTTGCCCCCAACAGCAGCAGCTACTGACTTGGAACTGGGTGGGGGGTGAGTATGTGCAGGGTGGGGCTGGGCTCCCCAGTGACCTCCCCGCCCCCCAGGCCGGCTGCATCCCAGTGCTTCTCAGTCCCCGCTGGGAGCTGCCCTTCTCCGAGGTCATCGACTGGACCAAGGCAGCCATCGTAGCTGATGAGAGGCTCCCACTTCAGGTAGCTCAGAGCCCTGCCCACAGGGTGGGAACTGGACCCAGGACAGGGGAGGGACCCAGAATCCTGAATCGAGGCTGGCCTCCGTCCTCACTCCTGTCTGCCTTGTATGGATACTGATGAATTTCTCCTAGCACCAAGTCTCCCCTCTGGGGCTCCCAGAGGATCCGATGGAGCTAGAGATTCCTAAGGGCTCTGAGAGCAAGTCCTGATCCTCTTGCAGCCTCAGTTTTCCCATCTCTACAACAGGATGAGCTAGACCAGACAATCCCCATGGGCCCAGCTCCAATGGCCTATGACTTTTTAAATACCAATTTAGGGGAAGGGTACAAAAAAATTCAAACTCAGAGCGCCTCCATGGGGACTGGAGTGGGAAAGCAAAATGCATGGAGATTTTTCCATCTGATGAAACGAATTCTGTCCAGCTCTGAAAAATGTATGTGTGACCTGCCTTGAATCCCCTGAGAATGGTAGAGGGGGTTAATAGTAATTACCATTTATTTATGGAGCCTCTACAATGTACTAAGCAATTAATGAGCAAATACTCAGAGAGGTTAAACAGCTCGACCACAGTCACATGGTTACCAAGTGGCATTCAGACCCAACTCTCTGTGTGACCCCTGAACGCTGCTGCTGCTTTTTTTTTTTTTTGGAGATAGGGTCTTGCTCTGTTGCTCGGGCTGGAGTGCAGTGGCATAAATATGGCTCACTGCAGCCTCGACTTCCTGGGCTCAAAATTGCTCTATTATCTGGCACTTTTATCCCTCTCTGCCCCAGGTCCTGGCTGCCCTCCAGGAGATGTCCCCTGCACGGGTCCTCGCCCTGCGTCAGCAGACCCAGTTTCTATGGGATGCCTACTTCTCCTCGGTGGAGAAGGTCATCCATACCACTCTGGAGGTGAGGGGCTCACCTGATGGGGGTCCTGGCCCTTGACTCCTGCTCCATCCCTGTCACCTCTCCATACTTCTCTGTCCCAGTGTTTGGGGACACCCCCACTCCTTGAAGATGGTCCTGGGATGAATCTGAGACTTGGCTGTGAGATTTGGGGCAAGTTTCTTCTCCAATCTTGGCCTCAGTTTCCCCATCTGTAGAGAAGACTGCTGTAGCAAATAGATTTCAAAGCACGTGCCAATGCCAATTGACTACTGACGGCTGCCTGGGGTGCTATGTTTGGAGGGATTCTGAGTCCTGAAAAATGTCACGACCCGTTAGTGTCATGAGTGAGGAAGGAAGGGGAAGCAGTGACCCTGCCATCTCCCACCTCTGGAGCAACATCATGGAGTGCCCCCTACTCTAGACCTCAGCTTCTGACCCCAGAGGACTGGTGATGCAGTTGTCACCCTCCCCAGAGCCTGGAAGGGGAGGTGTGGCCATGGACACACAGGCCACTCGCTCTGCTCAGCTCCTCTCTCATTTCAGGTTATTCAGGACCGGATCTTTGGAACATCAGCTCACCCCTCGCTGCTGTGGAATAGCCCCCCAGGGGCACTCCTGGCTCTGTCTACTTTTTCCACAAGCCCCCAGGACTTCCCCTTCTACCACCTGCAACAGGGTATGCCCTGGGATGGGACAACCTGAAGTCCCCTCAGCTCTACCTAGGGCTGCCCCAGCCTCATCTGGAGAGCCCCACCAAGACCCTTCCCAAGCCCTGACATTTCTCCTGGCCCCCGGGATTCCCTACTCAGGTGGCTCTTCATGGGGTTCTATTCCCTCCCACCCTAATAGCCTGTGTCTCATTCCCCCAGGCTCCCGCCCTGAGGGCAGATTCAGCGCCCTGATCTGGGTGGGGCCCCCCGGTCAGCCCCCTCTGAAGCTCATCCAGGCGGTGGCAGGCTCCCAGCACTGTGCCCAGGTCTGCCCCCTTCCCAGCTGGAGTCCTGGGATCCAGGGTGGGGGCAAGGACAGGGCAGGGCCCTGAAGACTTCCAGACCCCAAGGATGACCACTCATTTTAAGGGGAGGAATGGGGACGATTTCCAAGTGTTCTTGCTACCTTCTTCTGTAACTCCCAAGATTCTGTTGCCTCTTCCCCATGGAAACTGATGAAGCCATGTGAAAAGCAGGGTGTCTCTTAGGGAGGCTGGAGAAGGAAACATTCATTCCTTTACTCAGCAGTCATTTTCTGAGCACTAGGTTGTGGGCTTCATGCTGAGCAGGGAAAAAGCAGGGAAGGATCCTGCCCAGAGATTCAGACTGGGTTAGCATTTTCTGGCACACAGACTGTCAAGTCTTACTTCTAGAGAAGACAGATAGACTCATAAGAGTCCTTGCAGAGGAAGCGAAGCAGTTAGCTCAGCCAGGGTGCACACGGGACGGCTTGAAACAGGCCATTGAGCTGGGCTGGGAGTCATAAAAGAGCCTGAGGAAGAGAATGAAGGCTTCGAGAAAAGATGGGGATGGAGCATGGAGTCAGGGCCCAGGCTAGGGACTACCACAGACAACTCTCTTGAGTTCTAAAGCCATAGGTCACTACCCTCATGTCACCAGAATTCCTGCCTTCTACAAGCCCAGAGGCAAGGAGAGAGCAGTGATGAACTAAACCCTTCTCCCATGTGCAGCTTATAAAATTGACTTCTCAAACTTCTTCCACCTTGAGAAAGATCACTCCTGCCCCCTGCAACCCACCTTCTGCCCTAGACCCCAGACTTCAGGAACAACCCCCTATCCTCTAGATCTTGGTTCTCTGGAGCAATGAGAGGCCACTCCCATCCAGTTGGCCGGAGACAGCCATGCCCTTGACAGTCATTGATGGGCACAGGAAGGTAAGGGCTGAGGAGAGCCATGAAAGGGGTGGGCCCATGCTGGGAGCTGGGGGAGGGCACCCATGGGTGTTTTATGAATACTTGGACCTGAGCCGCAGTTGAGGCTGAAGAATGACACAGTAGGTTTCAGCTGCAGGGCTAATAGTAATGATTCTCTTCCCTCCCTGGTCCCTGTGAATTGTGCTTCCAGAGCACGGGGGCTTATGTGATGCAGGAAGACAGAGGAGTGCGCTGATATCTCAGATGAGGAACAGAGGAGAAACCTGGGATCTTGAGAAAATATGCACCAAGGGCAGCACACTGGGCCAGGAAGGGGAGGCTTCTGGGAACCGTGGTTGGTGTGAACCACCTGCCTGCCACATGGTTGTGGGCAAGTCCCTTCATCTCTCTAGATCTGTTTCTTTCAAATGAGGGATGTTTGACACTCCTCCCACAGTTGATGCAACAGTATGACAATGGAGGAATCCCAAGATGTCAAAATTGGAAGGGCCCCTAGAGACCAACTGCCCCATTTTACCAAAGGGGAAACTGAAATCCAGAGAGGTCAAATGAGCTGCCCAGGTCACAAAACGAGCTCTGCACTGCCTTGCCATATTCGAGGCCCAGGCGTCTACACTGTGCCTGAAGGGAGGCTTTATTCATGGCCCAGGCGTCTACACTGTGCCTGATTGGCTCCTACTTATTGGATGGGGGTGGGGGGAAGGTTCCAGTGACTGAGTCCCCCCCGCCCCGCCCCTTCTCCCTGCAGGTTAGTGATCGCTTCTTCCCATACAGCACCATCAGAACAGATGCCATCCTCAGCCTTGATGCCCACAGCAGTCTTTCCACAAGTGAGGTGAGGCTGGGCCCAAGAGAAGCCCAGTATGGGTGGACACAGCCAGAGGGCCCCGGCAGCCCCTCAGGTTCCCAGGGTTGAGGGGACCCCAGGTCATGAGGTCCAACCTCTTGCATTTGAAACCACCCCAGCAAGCCAGGCAGCCTCCTCTTTAGGAGTCTCGTTGAGGCTTTCCACGGACTCTTTTGAGAAATTGTTTTTGTGGCCCTTAGAAGCTTTCATGCCATACTTCCAGCCAATTCTAAGCCATGGCTCCCACCTCCTCTCCCCTGAGTCCTGCCCTGGCCCCTCAGCCAGGCTGGCCCTGCCTCCATCTCTCTGGATGTTCTAGGCATTTAGGAGGTCCTTCCTCACAGCTTACTTGAGTCCCTCTCCAGGTGGACTTTGCCTTTGTGGTGTGGCAGAGCTTCCCAGAGCGGATGGTGGGCTTCCTGACATCAAGCCATTTCTGGGATGAGGCCCATGGTGGCTGGGGCTACACTGCTGAGAGGACCAACGAATTCTCCATGGTTCTCACCACAGCCGCCTTCTACCATAGGTACAGACCCCCACCCTGCCCAGGGATCAGAGGATCAGAGGACTAAAGACCCCCACCCTGAATGGAGTAGGGTGGCCTAGACCCCAGGGATCCAGGTTCAAGGCCCAGATCTGCCACTTCCCAGCTGTGGGATCCTGGGCAAATCTCCTCACTTCTCTAGAGTTTGTTTTCTCATCTGTAAAATGGGATGGATTCACCTCCCAGGGCTGGTGTGAACATTAAATGAAGTCCCTGGCACGGAGGTTCCACAAATGGTAGCTATTGTTATTTTAAGTAGAGCCATGCAGTGAGTAAGGGCAGTGTGTGGGTTTGCTGGGGGTAGGGTGACAAGAGAATAGTACTGATGCTTTATAAATGTGGATGTGATGAGTTGGGGAACATCCCAGGCCTTCCAGAAGCTGTCTGAAGTGCTCTGGTCTTGGGACAGGGACTGAATTCTGTAAGACCTCTTTAGAGGTGTTCCTTAAACATGTTTAAATCAAATATGCATAACCTGGAACCTCTTGTAAATTACTCAGGAACTCTGCAGGGAATTCTCAGTAGAGTAGTGAATAACCTAATGTCTGCGAGGTGAAGTTGGCCTGTCTGAGGGCCGTGTGAAGTGAGACTTACCCGAAGCAGTATCAGCCTGGTTCATCCACAACTGTTCTTTGGGCTTCCATGTTTGATGGCTTTGAAACCAGCTGATCCCAACCCATCTAATTCTGGCTCTGGGTTCAGAGCTCAGAGCCCAAGGATGGGTGCCCCAAGGAGCTGTGAGAGAGAGGGCAGGGAACACATCACTGACTGCAGATGAGCCACGGGGCCCACAGCACAGTGGAGAGCTGTTCACGCCAGGGATGGGAGCTCTCTGAGGCAGCCAGGCTCAGAGGCTTGGGGATGGGGGTCAAAGGGAGAGGTGAGGTCAGGAGGGTAGAGAATGGGGCCTGGGGATGAATTTGGCTGCAGCCTCCCCGTCTTTTCCCTTGCCCAGGTATTACCACACTCTCTTCACCCACTCCCTGCCCAAGGTTCTGAGGACCCTGGCAGATGAGGCACCCACCTGTGTGGACGTCCTGATGAATTTCCTAGTAGCAGCAGTCACCAAGCTGCCCCCTATCAAGGTGCCCTATAGCAAGCAACGCCAGGAGGCTGCTCCACTGGTGAGGGCTGAGGCTGACTGGTCGGAAATGGCAGGGATTGGGCAGGGGTGGCGGGGAGGATTCCCTCTCACTGTCTAATACCAGTCTTTCTTGCTGCACGGGCGTGGGGAGTTCGGAAGGGCAGAGAAGCCTGTTAACCCATTGCTTCTTTCCCTCTTAGGCCTCCGGGGGCCCGGGGCCCAGGCCAAAGCCGCAGGCCCCAGCCCCCGACTGCGTCAACCAGATAGCGGCAGCGTTCGGCCACATGCCGTTGCTGTCCTCTCGTCTGCGTCTGGACCCGGTGCTGTTTAAGGACCCGGTGTCCGTGCAGCGCAAGAAGTACCGCAGCCTGGAGAAGCCCTAGGGGGCGACCCGCGGAGACCCCAGCGGAGGTCCTAGCCCAGCTCCCAGGGGAAGCGACACCTGCCTGCGCCTCCGCCCTTGGGACACAGAACCTATCATGGCAGCCAGCGGGCCCACACGTCGGATCCCGGTTGGCCAGTCACAACCGGGGGGCGTGGCCTTACCTTCTCCCGCCCGCCCGCCCGCCCTCGGCCGCGGAGCCTAGGTGCAGGCTCAGCCTGGCGCCCGGAGCGCCGCTCTCCGCTTCTCCACCCGGCTAACTTCTGTTTGTCTTTCAGAGCATTGCCGCCTCCAGGGACATTGCCTGGCCCTCCTCCCCGCCCCCGATGGGTTCACCGGTCTCCTTAGCGCTTTCGCAGCCCAGTGTTTGCCACAGTTCCCGCATGGTCAGGCCCCAGGACTGGCTTGCGAGCCCCGGGGGTCTGGTCGTTTCCTGTCCTTTTCTCTCTGGCTAGGCAGATGTGCCGCAAATATTTGACGAATAGGTGGATGGCAGACATTAACTGCGTGCCTGGCCCTATGCGGGCGGCAGCGGGACAGGGTGAGCGGAGAAACAGAACTGCCTCCCCACCCCATTCCTAGGATTCCTAGTCCGGGGAAGGTAGCTGCCCAAAGACGCCTAGGTTGTCAGGTTCACTCCTTGAGCCTCAGCCAAGGAGCAGAGGGGTGCGGGTAAACGATGAGTGGGCGAGGAAAGCAGGACGGGAACAAGTGGCCGGCCCCGCCCTGTACGGCGCGCGCCGGCGGCTCAGCCTCTGCCGTCTGCCCTGCACTATCGACGCTGACCACTAGAGGTCAGCGCCGCGCCGCACTCGTCACCCCCATGGCCAGAGGGCGGCCGGGGTGTGGAGGGTGAGCGCTGTGGGCAGCTCGGGGGCTGAAAGCTGGGAAGAGGAATCTGAAGAACAGCCCCATCTCTTTGGCCTGCACACTTGGAACTCAGAAGGGACTGTTTCTAGGTGGACTGGGCGCGAGCGGTACTGTCCCCAGAGGTATAGGTGAGGATGGAGTGAGGGAGGGGACACTAGGTCCTCCGGGGTTCACCCACCTGGAACTGGAATTATCACTTCCGAAATAAAGCGCGTGTCCTTGCCCCCTCATGCTCCAGGCTATAAATACCCTTACAGCAGCTGCTCGAGGGAGGGGCTAGGGCTCAGGGCTCGCCAGGGAGCGCGAGCGACTCCAGAGGGTGAGGGTGGTGGGTCCAGCCCAGGTCCAGGGTGTCAGGTGTTTTCCTGCTTTGATGGCCTCGCAGCTCTGGAAACTCCCGTGACTGTCTCACTGGCAGGAACATGCTGTCCCCTTAGGCCTCTCCGAGGCCTTCCACCCCCACCCCCCAGCTTGACCTCGGCGGGCCCCTGGATGACTCAGGTCCTCCCTAGAGCCAGTCACAGCTGAGTGGCAGAGTGGGTTACCCTCGGGAGGCGTGGTGCTGTGAGATGCTGGAGGTACAGGGCGAGTGGAAATTAAAGAGGCGGGGGAGAGGCAGTCTGGCCTGCAGTCAAGAACTGAGGGTGGGTGGGAAAGCATACAGCTGCCGCCCAGGCAGCATTCCCAGGGTGGGGAGGGCGCTGGGTGCCAGGCCCAGCCAGGGGAAAGAGGCACCTTTCCAGTCACAGCTGTGACACCCAGGACACTGAACTGCCTTGGCATGGCCTTGCCCATGGGCCAGGCACTGCTGGTCCCAGCGGTTCGTATTGTACCAACAGGCAGCCCAGACCAGGTCCCCAGGCCCTGCTGTAGAAAAAGGTCTGTGGGAATGAGGCAGAAATCCCAGACCTGCCCGCACTGGCTGTGTGATTTCCGGAAAACGACTCCACCTCTGAGCCTCCGTTTTTTCATCCATAAGAATGTGGCACAGCAATGATGGTCTCTCTCTCTCTTTTTTTTTTTTTAAGCTGGAGTCTCGCTCTGTCGCCCAGGCTGGAGTACAGTGGTGCGATCTCAGCTCACTGCAACCTCTGCCTCTGCCTCCCCAGTTCAAGTGATTCTCCTGCCTCAGCCTCCTGAGTAGCTGGGATTACAGGCACAAGCCACCACGCCTGGCTAGTTTTTGTATTTTTAGTAAAAATGAGGTATCACCATGTTGGCCAGGTTGGTCTCAAACTCCTGGCCTCAAGTCATCCACCTGCCTTGGCCTCCCAAGGTGCTGGGATTGGAGGTGGGAGCCACCATGTCCAGCCAATGACTGTCTCTTGAGAGGGGTGTAAGGACTTGGTACACAGCAAAGCCCATGATCAAGCTCCTGGGGCCTGCCATGGCTTGGGTAGGGGGGTAGGAGTGGGGTAGGGGAGGTTGAGTCCCCTGAGATTGTAGTGGAATGGAGCACCCACCGCAACCCCCCACCCCACTCCAGGCCAGTGCTTTCCACAGACTTTTCACAGACCTGGAGGGGCTGAAGGACCCACCTACCTAGAACACAGGCAATCAGGATGACAGTGCTGGGAAGGCACAAAGAGGTCGTTTCACAGATAGAAAGATAGAGATTTAAAGTGGGAGGCAAGTGACCAAACCCCCCTCCTCCCACCTTAGGCCAGAACAGTCAAGACAAACTCAGTGCTGCCCCTGAGGAGGCCGGGAAGCCCACCTAGCTCCTCAGTGAGGCAGCCTCGGGCCGCAGAGTTCCCTGTCTCAAGGATGATAAAAGTAACCAGTCTTCAACAACCACAGGTACTTGGCCAACTGGCTCTTGTTCTCAACCCTGTGAGGGAGGCATCAACCCGGTCGGTCTACAGATGAGACTAGGGCAGAGGCCAACTCGCCCAAGGCACTTGCTTACAACGGCAGAGACAGACCTTGTGACACAGGACTCTCTGATAACTGGGCATGTTGTCTCCATGAGTCGGGGACAGATCTCCCCTCTTGCATCTTGTAAACATAAGCCACCCTAAGTCAGGAATCTTCGCACACAAGCCCCAGGAAGCCACGGTCTCCCTCCTGGCTGGCCTCTGGGCCGAGTGCAGCCCCGCTTCTCTCCCTCTCCCTCCACCATGCCAGGCTCTGACTGGGTCAGGCCAGGTAGGCAGCAGAGCTGGCCCAGCCATATCTTGCTGGAGACTCTGAATCCCCTGGGACACTCTCAGGGCGACAGAAGTGCCAAGGGGCTTGGAGGCTGTTAGCGCAGAACCCAAACTGAAATCTCTCTACCCTCCACCCACCGCCTGTGCCAAGGTTGTGTTTTGTGTTGGCACAGCTGAGGGAATAAGAAACAGGAAACCTGTCCCTTACCTAGTAAGAGGCCTCTTCCCTCCAGGAAAGGGAACATTTGGCTCACAGCTGAAGTGACTGAAGCACAGACAGGCCTCAGGTGCCTCCTGGCTCCCTGCCTCAAGGAGGCTCAAATGAGAGTGTGAGGGTCCTCACCCCCGTGCCTGTTGCTATAGGCAGAGGGAAGGGCTCAGATTCATAAAGGCAAAGGCCAGCCAGGCTGAGAATGGGGGATGAGGCAGGCAGTACAGGTGCGCTGGGGCCAGCCTCCCTTTGGACATCCCATGGCTCACTGCCTTTGCCCCTGCGAGTGGTAGAACGACATTTGCTTAGGATTAGGCCCAAATACAGCCCTTCCAGAGCTGGCCCAGGAGTTGGAAGAGCAGGGTCACACTAGCTTTATACCCGCTGAGTCCCCACCCTGGCGCTGGCTGTAGTCAGATGGGGAGGTCGAGAAGAGCTCCATTCCTGGAGTGGGACAAGGCTCCGCACTGAACATGGAGCAGAGGTCAGGAGGGGGACCCGGTTTATAACACAGCTGGGGTAGGCAAAGTCCTGCCTGGGCCTGGGGGACACTCAGTCCAGCCACCTGCAGTTCCTGTCCATGCCCCAGTTGGTGCCTGGCTGGGCAATCAGTCCGAGGGGCCCTGGCATGCCTGACAGTCCTTCATGTCCTCCGAGTAGTCCTCGATCTGGATGGTCACGGTGTGGAAGTGGAAATTCCCTTGGAGGCGGCTGCTGGCTGTCTTCAGCACAGCCTGGGCATCTGTATTCTGAGCTGGGGACCGAGAGGACACAGCTGGGAAAACCATTTACTCTGGCCCTTTGAAACCATCAGGAGCCTGAATCTCATACCCCATCCCCAGCAGAACAGGATGGGGGACCATGAACATGGAGAAGCCCCCAGATTCTACTCCTCTGCCAGGTAGCCTCCCAGCCCAGACCTGGCTCATGCCTGAAAGAGCTGGTAAAGCACTGGCCTTAAGGCCAGGAATTTGCCACCTACTGCCATATACTAGCTGTAAAAGCCTGGGCCAGTAACTTTACCACCCAACCCCAGCCTCAGTTTCTTCATGGATAAATGAGATTGTGATGATCAGATGGAATAATGCATATCAAGTACTCAGCATGAGGCTGGGCTCGATGCATGGGCGCTGTGAGCATCTGGGTCACCTGGACCCTGTGGAGATGGCACCAGGCCTTTGGCTGCCTGTCTCCCACCCCACCCTGAGTGTCCCGAGCACTCACCAATGGCAATGTGGACAGACAGAACAGGCTGGGCCACGGTCAGTGCCCAGATATGCAGGCTGTGCAGGGCTTCTACCCCCTCCACCGACAGCAGCAGATCCCGCACAGCTGTGAAGTCCACGCCCTTGGGGGTCCCTGAGGATGGCAAGCACAGGGGCTAAAGTAAACTGCCCCTCACACGCCTGCCCATTGGTACAGGGCTAGCTCCTGCTCCTCAGGCGTCATCCCCTCAAAGAAGACCTCCTTGGCCTGCAGGTCTGAGGCTGCTTTCACCTCCCAAGCTCTCCGCCCTATCATTCTGTTATATTTCCTCTCCACTCTTAACATTGAAATTATTTATGAATTTACTTATTGTCAGTCTCTCCCTCTAAAAGGAACACTCCATGAGGGCAGGACAGTCTCCTTTGTTTACCACAGTATCCTTGGTGCCTAAAACAGCACCTACTCCATGGTAGGTGCTCAATAAATATATTTTTTGGTCTGTTTTTAGACAGCGCCTTGCTGTGTCACTCAGGCTGGAGTGCTGTGTCTCGATCTTGCCTCACTGCAACCTCCCTCTCCCAGGTTCAAGCAATTCTCCTGCCTCAGCCTCCTGAGTAGCTGGGATTGCAGGTGCGTACTGCCACGCCCGGCTAATTTTTGTGTTTTTAGTAGAGACAGGGTTTCACTGTGTTAACCAGGCTTGTCTCGAACTCCTGACCTCAGGTAATCTGCCTGCCTCAGCCTCCCAAAGTGCTGGGATTACAGATGTGAGCCATTGCGCCTGGCCAATGAATATATTTTTGAATGGAAAGAAGGAAAGAACAGATCCTGAGAATCCCTGGACCCACCCAGGGCACAATCATCATCTTCATCATTATCGCTTTTATCTGGGTTAGCATATTCTTGGAGAAAAAGCTCTGACCTGCAGCCAAATACTGCTAAGCCCAGGCCAGCATCCTACTCCATTCCAGACTGACCCTGACCACGCGGAAGCCTATGACCCTGGCCCAAGACCCCAGGCCTAGAGCATAAGAAAGCCAAGGTGCAGGGCCAGGTGTGGTGGCTCACATCTGTAACCCCAGCACTTTGGGAGGCCGAAGTGAGACGATTGCTTGAGCCCAAAAGTTTGAGACCAGCCAGGGAAACATGGTGAGACCCCCATCTCTACAAAACATTTAAAAGTTAGCCAGACATGGTGGCATGCGCCTATGGTCCCAGCTACTTGGGAGGCTGAGGCAGGAGGATTACTTGAGCCAGGAGGTCAGGAGGTCGAGGCTGCAGTGAGCCATGGTGACGCCACTGCACTCTGGCTTGGATGACAGAGCAAGATCCTATTTCAAAAAAAAGGTAATTCAGGGCAGACCAGATCATTCTCCACCACTGACCATTCTCCAGCCCCACAAATTACAGCCATGTCCCCCCCCAGGGTATGGCATTGTTTGGTCCCTGAGATGCAGGAAAGGCCTGAGCTGCAGTGGATTAAGTAACTTTGTCCAAGGCTGACCGTCCTTCTCTGAGCCTCAGTCTGCCCCTCTGTGCAATGGGAAGCATAATCCTCACTCCCTCTCCCTGGGAGAAGGCAGCCAGAGCCTGGGAAATGTATAGGGGAGAGCTGGAGAGCTCCAGATGCTACAGATGTCCCCCAGAAGCCACCTGACTAGGCAGAGGAGGCACCCTTGGGGGTAGGGGGCAGGGAAGACCGGGGCTGGGGTACGGTTCCAGGAACTGCCACACCTAAAAGCCCAGACTCTATGTGAAGATCAGCCTGGGGGCCCCAGGAGGTTTTCCAGCCGATGCCAGGGCTCCAGATTCCGGCTCCCTGCCATGTGCTGGGATGCCGCAGACACACACACACCTTATTTGAGCTGATCTAGAGCTTGAAAGTCAAGAGCAAAAAAGGAGCCACAAAGCTCAGGTTACCTTCCATCAACACCAGGATCACATCTCTCAGTATGGTCAAGGTTGTCCCCAGGACCAGGATGGAGAAGAAGAAGGTGCAGATGGGGTCTACATACTTGTATTCCGGCTGCAGGAAGAGAGGAAGATAGACCTTGGTTCACCATCTAACACCTCAGCTTCCCTTCTCCCCTCCCACTCAGCACTGTTGGGGAGAGGGGCTCTCTCTACTGGGTGGGCATGAGCCTCACCCCGGCCCTGCCTCCCAGTTTTCTGCTCTTTATTTCACATCTGCAAGAGCAGAAAGGACAGACCACAGTTCAGGATAAGGCAGTCCCTTCCCACCCCTCATTCTCAAGAAGCTGAGACACGGACAGAGCAAAAAGGCATCTTAGATACCATCTGATCCACCATTCATCCCCATTTGACAGATGGGGAAACTGAGGCTCCATTAGAGCAAGCACCTCACCCAATATCACATGGCTAGCAAGGAGAGCCAAGCTTCAGAGCAAATGCCTGCGACTTTCCACTACAGCTCCCTGCCTCTATGTGATGGGCATTGCCCGGGGTTTGACAACACACAGTTGTAGGTTTGAATGTGCCTCTACGCCTTACCAGCTATATGACACTGTGCAAGTCACTGAACCTTTCTGAGCTACAGAAAACACTACCACCTCTCCCTTCAGGTTGTGAGGATCAGAAGTGCTGACACTTGGTAAGTATTGGATAAATGTTTCTTTCCTCTCCCCACCCTTTTCCCCAGAACTGGGAGGGAGTCCTGTAAAGGACCCCCTGTAGAGAGGATATTCAGGTGGTCTACACTCCCCTGACACCCCCACCGCTCTGTGTCCCAGCTCTGACCTTGAAGTATAAAATATAGGCTGCCACTAGGACGCCCATGCTCTGCAGAAAGTCCCCGATCACATGGATGAAGGCAGCTCGGACGCTGGGGTTCTCCTCCTGCTGGTTGGTGGTGCCATGGCTGTGCCCATGGCCAGACTGGTGAAGGGTCAACCCCATTCTATGAAGTGGAGACAAAGCCAAGGGCTCACTGAGGTTGCAGATGGAAGTCACCTATTAGGACTAGCCAATTCGTAGGGCAAAAATCTCAAGCCCCCAAACCTTGTGATCTCTTTGGTCATGTGAGAAGTCCAACCCACGTGGCCTTGGTTCAGAAAGCCATGGGAGATAGGGCTCAGTGCCAATACCAGGCTGAGTCTGGGCACAACAATGCCACGATGCTAAATCTCAGAGCAGGAGGACATTATGGAGGTCACTATAAGTTCACTCCATCATGTCACAGATGGGGAAACTGAGGCTTCTGAACAAAGGAGAGAAACAGCCCGAAAGAGACACCCATTGTCTCTGAGACCAATTTCAGACTTGGGTTCTGCCCCTAGGGACAGCTACTCCTGCAACAACTGGCCTCTTCCCGCCCCACTTGAGGTATGAAGCCAAGGTTAGTCCCTGACATGTATTAGGGAGTGGGTAGAGTGGATGAAGACTCAGATTTATAGTTCTCAGTGTTCTTGGCCTAGGCCTAAGGTAGGACCCAGGTGTTCCAGGTGCCAGAGCTCAGACCATTAGGGAAGTTCTGTCCCTGTGGCCGATGCTGGAAAGTGGCATGGTCTCCTTCTGCAAAGCAGACACAGGTGTGGGTGTGAGAGGCGGGAGGAGGAGGGGAGACGAGGGGAACCAGGGCCCCACTCACATGACGTTCACAGCCACAGCACAGCCCGACGTGATCAGCATGGTCCCCCCTTCGATCTCATAGTCCCCAGAGATCAGCCGCTCCACAGCCAGGTACACCAGTACCCCAGTCACGACCCAGATGGACAGTACAGAGACCAGGGCTCCCAAGATCTCTGAGGAAGAACCCAACCCCAACACCCACCTTGGCATGGGCCTGAGGCTAAGGAGGCTTCCCCCTTCCTTCAGGATCCTCCCCACCCCACACAAAGTCAGGGCCTGGGTCCCACTGGGCTCTGCTGAAGCTATGGCCGGCATGGCTGCCCCTTACCCCACCCCTCATATATCTGGGAATGTCAGAGCTAGAAGGAACTAATAAGTCATTATCTGGGTCCACCTTTTTTGTTGTACATGTAAAGAAGCTGACTTATTAAAATGTATGCCTTTTGTTCAGCTAGTAAACTGAGGCTTCTGGGGAAGAGAGGCTGGGCCATCTCCCACAAAGAGGAAGGTGACGATGCAACCCGGGGTGAACGGAAGAGAGGTTAAAGCCTATACCTTCCAGCAGCCTTTGCTGGCCTTCCCCTCCCCCCAGAGCTGATCCACAGAGTTATGTGCAGTGTTAATGCCATTGTCATTTGTTCTTGAAGCTTGGCTATTGCACTTCTTAGGAAGGTGGACTTTGCTTCCCCGCAGACTGAGAGCTCCTGGATGACTGGGACTAGGGCTTCCCCATCAGACTAGGATTTCCCAGAGGACAGAGGCCGTGGTTGACATCCTCTTCCCCCATCCAGATCACCCTCCTGGCCTCACTCAGGGGAGGAATGGGGGATCCACCCATTACAGCCACCTAAGAACCCTTGTTCTAACCCACCCTCTTTCTCAACCCCATCTACTGCCGAGCTGCGACCCTCACCAGCTCTCTGCCAGCCGAAGTTCATGGTCTTGGTGGCTGGCCGGGAGGACATCCAGAGGGAGAAGAGGCTGATGAGCATGCTGGCAAAGTCAGTGAGCAAGTGCGCTGCGTCAGTCATGACAGCCAAGCTGTGTGCCAGGTACCCACCTGCAGGGTACAGGGTCTTTATTAGCTCCCCAGAGAGCTGGCTCCCAAGACTGTGTGCAGCAGGGAGACCACAGGCTCTGGAAGAAGACATTCTGGGCTCAAGATCTCTCCACCCATGAGCTGTACAACCGTGACAAGTGACCTACTCTCTCTGAGCCTCAACTTCCACTCTCTATGAAATGGGCCACCAATATCTACTTAGAGGGTGAATGTGCACATCAAGTTCAAATAGGGACTGGAAAGCATGGTAGATACTCAGTAAATGCTCTTTCCTTCTAGGAATTCAGGCTTTCCCTTAGCTACTAGTTGTGCGTGATCTTTGGCAAGTCACTTAACCTGAACATGCCTCAGTTTCATCATTTGTAAAACAAGGAGAATAACGTCACCTATTCAGGTTGTTAGACCTGAATCAGATAATGTGTATATAAAGGCTTAGCGCAGTGTGTGTTCAGTAAATGGGGCTTTTAGTGTCAGTATTGCTAGGAAGTCTATCCATGCGCTAACTTCATTTCATTAGCCCAAAAGTGCTTACCAACGACTTCTCCGATCATGAAAAACAGGCAGATGGCAGAGGCTACATAGAGCTGGCGCCGGGCCTGCCCCTTCTTGGGGTCACAGTGACTGTCGGGACCCTTCTGAGCATGACAGTAATGGTTGCTCTGGGCAGCCAGCTCAATGGCCTGCAAGTCCAGGCCAGGTCGGGGCAGAGGGATCCAGCCAGCCCCGTCCTGCCACAGAGATCCCATGTATGACCTGACCAGAGAGAAAGAGAGGGAACGCTCAACTCTGAGATGGGGCAAGGAGGGCCGACTCTAGTCCCATTTCTCTGTGAGGCCTTGTGTCCACTGGGAAAAATAGCTAAGGACTCTCCCAGTGTCCAGTGGAGCGCGGGGAAGGAGCAGAGCGCAGGCTCTGGGAGAAAAGCAGGCCCCCTCCAGCGCACTTGGGACACAGGGCCTCCCTAGGGCGGGGCTGCCTGGGCAAAGTACTGGGCAGGGCAGGACTCCAGGCGGGAACCGCCACTCCCCCGACCCCAGGCCCCCCGCGGGCAGGAGTCAAGCTCTGTGCGGCGACCGAGGGAGAGACGGTCCTTGGGCCACATCTCATTATCTTCTTTCCCTCACCTCATTCCCCCGCTCCTGCGTGGTACCAGCTCAAGCCGCCGCCAAAACCAACCACTGCTGCGGTGGCAAACGCGGAGGTGCATCGGCTGCCGCCCAAATTCCCGCCTCTCCCCAGGCTCTCGCCTTACCGGACTGCGGGCCTGGCGTCCAACAGGTGCTGCTTCTCCGTGGCGTCCATGCAGGCCCGCGCCAGGTCCCGGCAGCCGCGCGGCCGCCCCGCAGAGTGCGCTCTGGAAGTTGCGCGCGGGACTCCGGGTGGCTCTCTCCCGCCTGTCTGGTGGGCCCCGCGAGCTGCGCTCACTCCGGCCCGGCTCCTGCGGCCCCTGAGGTCCCCCGGCTCCCGCTGCTGTTGCAGCTCGGGCTCTGGCTCCGCACGCCAAGCGCTCCAGCGTCTCGGGTCCGCCGCTGTGCCCCGCGGCCGCCGGCTTTATCCAGCCCTCGCCAACCCGTGTGAAGCGGCTCTGGGCGCGTCGTGTGCAAAAGCCCGCGGGGAAGAGGGGGCGGTGGCTGGCTGCAAAGGGCGCCCGGCTGTGGCCCCGCGCACCTGTGCCTGCGCGCATGGGGCCCGCGGAGCCCACTTGCCGGCCGCGAGAAGCCTGCCAGCCTTAGCCCGGCGCGGCGCCCGGTGTTGCTGAGTGAGGACGGGGTGACAGCTGCGCCCCCTCTCCCGCGCCGGGTAGGCCGCGTCCCCAACGAAAAGTTCTCGACTTTGGTTTGTAGAAATCCGCTTTGGTGGTCCCGATGGCAGGAATGTGGCTCCTTGCTTCGGAAGAGGGTCTCCAGAGGCTACTGGGGCCGCGCCTGCCCCCTCTGACTGCCGGCTGCCCTGGGCTTGATCATGTTCCCTCAGGCTGGAGACGCCGCCCCCCACCCCGCGCCCGAGGTCGGCTTGCGTTCCTGCCCTCCTGCTAGGAGGGTCCTGGGGTGGGCTGTGCGGCCCTCAGGCTGGGGCAGTGTCTCTCCCTGGGACCAGCTGGGACTGATGAACCCATCCTCGCCACTGAAGCAGCGCCAGCTCCTCCTCTCCTGCGCGCAGGAGAATCTGGAGTGGCCAGCTTTGTCTCCACCCGCACAGAGAACAGTGTCATCGGCAGTCACCATCGGGGCAGAGCCGACCACCGCCACTGCTGCCACCCCTTCCCCTCAGCGGCTCCTGGGAGCCCCAGGAAGCCCCACAAGCAAGCCTGGGAGATGCAGGCAGAAGGTGCCACCGTGTTGGTACCGCTGGGAGAAGCCCTGTCCTTCCTGGCCAGCTTGGTGCCCTACCCACTTGAAGCAGCCTCCTTCCCTGGCAGTTCTTGGGGATTAGGGAGCCTGTGGCCCCCACACTGGCCTCTGACAGGTGCCCTCTGTGTAGAAAGAAGCTGCTGGAGACCTCCCTGTCTGTTCGTCATCCCCGGCACCCTTGTCGCCAGGACCATAGGCTTGGTGGGTATGGTCTTTCACAGAGACAAGAGTCAGAGGCACAGGCCTCTTGCCCACACCACTGGGGACAGGAAGGGGCTCTTTCAGTCTCTCCTCTTGTAGGAGATAGGGTGCCAGGAGGGAGGTGCACCTGTTCTGCTTGGTTCCTCACTGAGTGCCTCTCTGCCTTCTCTGGACTCTGGTTTTCCTCTGGAAAGCCTCAGACACCCTGGTTTTCTTCAGGTTTACTCTGAGCACCTGCAGGCTCAGCATTACCTGGAGAAGGTGTTACAATGCAGGTTACGGGTCCCTGCATCAGACCAACCGAATCAGAATCTCTGGGTGTGGAGCCTCAATATTTCCAAGATTCAGTAGGTCTGGGGCAGGGCCTGGGAATCTGTATTTTTAAAATTCTCATTTGGTGCTATTATGGCATTATTGTTCATTTTTATGTATAGTGTTTATGTTTTTTTTTTTTTTTTTTTTGAGATAGAGTTTCGTTTCTGTGGCCCAGGCTCAACTGCAATCTCAGCTCACTGCAATCTCTGCTTTCCCGATTCAAGTGATTCTCCTGCCTCAGCTTCCTGAGTAGCTGGGATTACAGGCGCCCACCACCATGCCCAGCTAATTTTTGTATTTTTAGTACAGACAGGGTTTCACCATGTTGGCCAGGCTGGTCCTGAGGTTACGATTTTTTAAAAGGAAAACCTTTATCTAAAGTATTTAGGGATAAAATGTCTCTGGGATTTGCCTTAAAATAATCCCAGTGGGGAGAGTACGGGTAATGGTAGAGAAGAAACAAATATGTCACCAGCTGCTGAAACTGAGTGATGAGTAAATGGGGGTACACTATAACTATTCCCTCTACTTTTCAGTATTTAAAAAATGTTGACTGGGTGCAGTGGCTTTTGCCTATCATCCCAGCACTTTGGGAGGCTGAGGCGGGCGGATCACCTGAGGTCAAGAGTTCGAGACCAGCCTGGTCAACATGGCAAAACCTCGTCTCTACTAAAAATAAAAAAATTACCGGGCGCAGTGGCTCAAGCCTGTAATCCCAACACTTTGGGAGGCCGAAACGGGCGGATCACGAGGTCAGGAGATCGAGACCATCCTGGCTAACACGGTGAAACCCCGTCTCTACTAAAAAATACAAAAAACTAGCCGGGTGAGGTGGCGGGCGCCTGCAGTCCCAGCTACTCAGGAGGCTGAGGCAGGAGAATGGCGTCAACCCGGGAGGCGGAGCTTGCAGTGAGCTGAGATCCGGCCACTGCACTCCAGCCTGGGCGACAGAGTGAGACTCCGTCTCAAAAAAAAAAAAAAAAAAAAAAAATTGAAAAAAAAAAAATTAGCTGGGCATGGTGGCAGGCACCTGTCATCCCAGCTACTCAGAAGTCTGGGCCAGAAGAATCACTTGAACCCGGAAGGCAGAGGTTACAGTGAGCTGAGATCATGCTGTTGCACTCCAGCCTGGGCAACCGAGAGTGAAATGCTGTCTAAAAAAAAGAAAAAGAAAAAGAAAAGGAAAAAAAAAAAGTTTCAGAATTAAAGACTTGGGGAAAAATAAACCTTTCCTGGCGATTCTGATGTAGCAGCCCATGGAACTGTATTCAAGATTCATTGGAAGAACCCCCTTGAAGCCAGCTTTCCTGTCTTGCAGCATGATTTTAAAGGAAGCATGTTGATCAAGAACCCTTCATACCATCTTAAGGGTTCTAGTTTGCACGCACAGGAAGAGCCCTTCCTATGGCAAAGGAAAGATCCCCTTAGTTGCAATTAACAGGTAACTTCCTGGAATTTAATCTTTAACTGATTACCCAAAGTCTCAACTGCTCTCTCTTCTCTTCCATAAGTGACAAGATATGGGACTGAAATGCTTGTTGCTTACATGATCAGTAGCCTAGAGAAGTCACAGAATGTTCACACATTATAATACTGATTATTGTGATTTCAAGGTGATGAAAGCTTCTGTCTTTTTGGCCTCAAATTTCTCCTTCTGGACTCAAATCCCTTCAGTTTTCTATGGGAGGATACTTTAGGAGACCAAACCACAAAGAAAAACAAGTATGTGATTGTCAAAAAAAAAAAAAAAAAAATTTGACTGCTCCTCTTTCTGCTACCCCAATCAGAAAGAGGGGCTGTGATGTGTAGAGGGGCACATGGAGGGCTTCTGAAGGCTGGCAATGTTCTTTTTTTTTTTTTCTTTTTTTTTTCACCTGAGTGGTAGTAACACAGGGTTTCATTTTACAATAGGTTATTAAACTCTATGAGTAGTTTGGTGCACTTGTAAGGGTGTATGTGTGTATTATGCTGTGTTTTGAAAACTAAAACAAAATGCTTCAGAACTTGAGAAAGGACTGGAAATGAGAGCAAAATCTGATTCCTTGAAATTCAAAGTTAGGAACCAAGTTAGCCTTAGAAAAACTCCCAGACGTGAAAATGGGCAGAGGTTGTGAGGGTTTTTGAGCACTGTCCTAAAACAAGTTCCACATAACTCTAGTTCCAGAGGCTGTCATATGAATAAGTTGGGAAATTCAGTCCACACACACAAAATGAGAGACTTAGGGTCAGGCAGCATTCCAAGCACCATGAACTTGATGGTCCTCGTCTAAAGTTAATTCGCTCAGACCCCCTAACTTACTACTGTGATCTGAATGTCTAAAGGGGGAACAGGCTCTGCAATGCTCCTCAGAGTTATAAATCCCTGGTATATCAGCCCCAGTGAACGCGCTGCCTCAGATTTGCTCAGCCTTGCCTCTCTCCAGGCCCTCGGCTTCTTGCTCATGGAGATCCTGGATGCTACTGGGCCATGGTCATGAATTCATCCTCTACTGCTGGTGACTGACTTGGCCTTTCCTGGCATGAGTCTGGGCACCAGCCTGGCCCCCATTGTGTTCACTGAGGTGGAGACAGCAGCAGCTCCCCCACCCTTGTCCAACCCAACTGACCATGGAGGCCCTGGCACCTCCCACCACTTCCAGACTCAACTGAAGTACCATCGAGTGTGGCAGGTGACCTTGCTCCCCCTGCAGCTGCGCCACCTGAAGTCAAGGTAGAATGAACAGTATGGAAGGCGGGAGACAGGAAGGAGCCAGCAGACACATTTCTTTCTTTTCTTCTCTCAAATGAAGGACTTTGAATCATGTTCTGTTCTTTGTGGCCTGCTGGAAACATCTCACATGACTAAGCAGCCAGCCCAGTCTTTGGTGAAGCTGTGACCAGCTCAGTCACGCAGCGCTTTGTACTTGCTTCCCTCCTTGCCCGCCTCGCTTCCATTTTCCTTCTCTCTGTTGGCCTCAGGAGTGTACCTTGTAGGGTCTCAGAAAACAATACCCCAAAATGAAGGCCTCCCTCGGAAGCAAACATTTCTCTCTGGCCTTCTCCTGCCCTCCTGTCTCTGGTTCCTTATTCTCCCCCAAGGCTAGCCGTAAAAACTACAATCCCTCTTCCCCCAAAACCTGCCGTAAAACCTAAAAATATTATCCTAATTTTCCCCTTTCTTTCTGTGTAAAACTGGCCATAGGAAATTATTTGACCTTTGTCTGACTGCAGGTCAGAAGACCCCCATCCAGAGAGAGTCCTGCCCCATATGAGGAAGGAAGGAATGCTGCACAGAGAGACTGAAAAGAATCTCGACAGACAGGCCTCGCTGGGTTCCCCACTCAGTCTATCAGCATTAGATCAGGCTCTTTTTTCCAATCGTATTTTTACATGGCCATCCATACTTTGTTGAACTGAAGCCTAAAAATGGACAGTTTCTCCTGCATCTTTGGGTCTTCATTCTGAAGGCTCCTGTATCTCATACAACCACGGTCAAATAAATTTGTGTATTTGTGTGCCTTTTCTCCTATTAATCTGCCTCTTTTTTTTTTTATTTTTTTATTTTTTGAGACGGAGTTTCACTCTTGTTGCCCAGGCTGGAGTGCAGTGGTGCAATCTTGGCTCACTGCAACCTCCGCCTCCTGAGTTCAATTGATTCTCACGCCTCAGCCTCCCAAGTAGCTGGGATTACAGGCATGCGCCACCATGCCCAACTAATTTTGTATTTTTAGTAGAGATGGGGCTTTACCATGTTGGTCAGGGTGGTCTGGAACTCCTGACCTCAGGTGATCCACCTGCCTCGGCTGCCCAAAGTGCTGGGATTACAGGCATGAGCCACTGCACCTGCCCAGCCTTATTCTGCCTCTTGTTGATGATTCTCAGTGAACCTTCAGTGGGCACGGGGAAGTCCCTATAACCTGCAACTAAAGCATTTAAACTTTGCCTCAGGCTCTGTTTTCTGGAGAACCAGAGGAACAACACGTTGAACCTGTTCTTGAAGGACCAGCTCAGGGCTGGCTTTCCATGGAGTCCACATTGGGAAATGGTGGTGTCAAGAACTCCTTTACTGGGACCTAAGCCTAGCCCTGCCATTGCCTCCTACCGGGGGTCCTTTTCATTCACACCCAACCCTCATCTCCAGGAAAAAAAGCTGAATGAAACCCCGGCTCCTTTGAAGAACAGGAAGAGAGCATTGTGCATTTATTAAAACAACATATAACACAAACTCAGTTACCACCCCATATGTCTGGGCTAGGCACTGAAATACAGCACATCGTCCCTGTGAGTGCTACCCCGTCCTGCTCAGGAAAGGAAGTGGGCAGCTATATTACCCTGGCTTCCTTCCCCTCTTTCTGACAATCGCAGGTCACCCAACGACCAGGCATTATGATACAAAAGTTCCTTTACAAAAAGCACCAAATTGGCATACATATACAAGTATATACAAAAATCACATTTTAAAAATGTACAAAATATTCCATTTTGCACCAATGTAGAAAAGTGTCCTGTGTGATTGTTTCAAGCACATTTTCAATTCTGGTTCAGTGTCTGCTGGATGCAGCAGTGAGGGTCCTACCCTAGTCCCTGCTCTCTGAGCAGAGAGAAGACATTACCTCCCCATTGCCCCTCCAGGGGCCCCAACCCCTCCCACCTGGGCCTGCCACCAAGGCCGCTGGGCCCCTCCCCACCCTCTCCAGTCTCTCTGCATCTGGGGGGTCTCTCATTCATCCAGCTCCTTACTGGTGTCCTGAAATGAAGAAAAAGACACAGAGGCACGTGGTGAGACAGAGACTCAGGAGGATCCAAGGCTTACCAAGCTATTGTTTATTCAAACAGGAGTTTGAATAAAACATCAAATTCCAATTCCTCCTGGTCTCTTCCTTTTAAAACCAAAATAGAACTTAGCTGCCTAAACATTATGGATTGTACATCAGTACAGAACTCCAAAAGACTACCCTATAGTTTTCAACTGGATTGGAATTTAGTTTCAGTAGCTGTGGTTTGAAAAATAACATTTGCAAGCATGTGCTTATTAGCAAACGTCCTTCCTATGCACCAGATACTGTGCTAAATGATTATCTTATTTACTCCTAACTACAACCTTTTGATGTCAGTACTGTTATGCCCCTGTACACAGATGAGTAGCCCAAGACTCAGAGAAATTGTGAGCTGCTGCAATTCAGAACCCAGGCTTCTAATCAAACTCTGCCAGGCTGGCAAACTCAGATACCTATAAGGGGCTAGCAGAAAACATGAATGAGTGAAGCAAGCAGAATTGATGGTGGTGGGGCTGAGCAAACTGGCAAGGGCATGTCCCATTTTCTTTTCTCTTCTTTTTTTTTTTTTTTTTTTTTTTTGAGACAGAGTTTCACTGTTTCACCCAGGCTGGAGTGAAGTGCTGTGATCTCGCCTCACTGCAAGCTCCGCCCCCCGGGGTTCAAGTGATTCTCCTGCCTCAGGCTCCCAAGTAGCTGGGATTACAGGTGCCCGTCACCATGCCTGGCTAATTTTTGTATTTTTAGTAGTGACGGGGTTTCACCATGTTGGCCAGGCTGGTGTCAAACTCCTGACCTCAGGTGATCTGCCCGGCTCGGCCTCCCAAAGTGCTAGGATTACAGGCGTGAGCCACCGCGCCAGCATGTCCCATTTAAAGGGGAGAGCCACTGCCCAGAGCCAGCACTCTGGAACTACAGGGAAGTTCAAGTCCAGCATTGTTTGCTTTTTCTAAACTTTCACAAGAAGGTGAAAATGCAGATTCTTAGTTGAAATCTCCTTTTTCTTAAAAAAAAAAACCTAATTTAAAAAATGTTAGCAATTAATTTTTTCTTTTTAAGAGACAGCGTAGTGTCCTTCTCTGGTGCCCAGGCAGGAGTGCAGTGGTGCAATCATAGATTACTGCAGCCTCTACCTCCTGGGCTCAAGTGATCTTCCAGTCTCAGCCTTCTGAGTAGCTAGGACTACACATATGTACCACCACGCCTGGCTAATTTTTAATTTTTTTTTGTAAAGATGAGGACTTGCTGTGTTGACCAGGCTGGTCCCAAACTCCAGGTCTCAAGCAATCCTCCCGCCTCAGCCTCCCAAAGTGCTGGGATTATAGGCATGTGCCACCACATATAGCCAGCAAGTAATTTTTTTTTTTGAGATGGAGTCTCATTCTTGTTGCCCAGGCTGGAGCGCAGTAACACGATCTCGGCTCACTGCCACCTCCACCTCCCAGGTTCAAGCGATTCTCCTGCCTCAGCCTCCTGAGTAGCTGGGACTACAGGCACCTGCCACCAAATTCGGCTAATTTTTTGTATTTTTAGTAGAGACAGGGTTTCATCATGTTGGCCAGGCTGGCCTTGGTCTCCCAAAATGGTGGGATTACAGGCATGAGCCCCTGTGCCTAGCAAACAAGTAATTTTTTTTTTTTAATTTAAACAGTGCTGGCCAAACAAAGCACCTCAATGGGCCCAGCCTAGCTCACGAGCCCCCATCTTTTCCCTCTGCTGTGCCATAATGCTTTCCATTTAAGCAGATCGTTTAGATGTGAAATGGGAGCATTTTATTATGAATAGTTTGGGGAATTTTTTCTTTTCTAAGGGTAAAGAGAACAGGACTTTACCCTCAATAGGTTTAAAGCACATGCTGGGAACAGGTCTCAGCGTCATTCCCAGTGTCTAACACAGTGCTTTGTATATAGTAGGTACCTCAGGTTGTTGTGGAATGAGTGAAGGAATGAAGGAATGGAGGTAGATGAATTTCTTACCTTCCTCCTTCCCTTCTGTGGAGTCCTCCTCTTCCTGATCTTCTTCTTCAATGAATTCTTCCTCTTCCTCATCTGTGACAAAAAACACTTGTGTTAGGATGGGGCCAGTTCCTTGAGGAGTTACTTGAAGAAGAACCAGGGAAGAGAAAGCACTGTCTAAACCCCTTCCTGTGCCCAGTTGGGTCAAACGGCCACACACAGATGGCAGTGGTCTGGCAGGTGATGGGCTTGCCAGACCCACGCTGCACAGAGGCCCTGCTCCTGCAATCCCCCGCACTCCGTCCCAGGGAGCCGGGCTCAAGACACTTCCTTGTTCCAGGCACAGCAGCTTCTATCACCCGCTCTGCCTGTGACCAGAGAGGGGCTCTGAGGAAGCACACTCTGTGCTTCTGCACATCTCTCAGGTAGGCAGATAAACATCGCCTGGGGAGAAAAAATCCTCCTCGATCCTCAGGGATCAGAGTCCTTGTCTTGAAGGAAGCTACGCAGCCTATGAGATCTGCTTGTTCAGCAGCCTCTGTCCCATTTTCCTCATTCCTTAGCCTGTGGAGGGGAGGGTGGACATGACAGGGAAGCACTTCTGGAGCCACCTCTGCTCCCTGAAGCTGAGCACCAGAGGGACAGTGACTGAGCTGCAACTCATGTCCCCACTTTTTCATCCTGAGATGTCACCGTCAAGCTTTAACAGGGAACATCTCCCTTCCCCGCTCCTCTCCAAAGCCACCTCCTTAATCTTTTGGGGCCCTGAAGGGGCCACCACAGAGTCAGAACATTTGTCAAGTGTATCTCCAGGCCAGGCTTGGTCGCTCGCACTTGTAATCCTAGCACTTTGGGAGGCTGAGGCAGTAGGATCATCTGAGGTCAGGAGTTCAAGACCAGACTGGCCAACATGGTAAAACCCTGTCGCTACTAAAAATATGAAAAGTTAGCCGGGCGTGATGGTGTGCACCTGTAATCCTAGCTACTTGGGAGACTGAGGCAGGAGAATCACTTGAACCCAGCAGGCGGAGGTTGTAGTGAGCCAAGATCACACCATTGTACTCCAGCCTGGGCTACAAGAGCAAAACTCCCTCTCAAAAAAAAAAAAAAAAGGGCCAGGCACAGTAGCTCAAGCCTATAATCCCAGCACTTTGGGAGGCCGAGGCGGGCGGATCATGAGGTCAGGAGATCAAGACCATCCTGGCTAACATGGTGAAACTCCGTCTCTACTAAAAATATAGAAAATCAGCCAGGCGTGGTGGCGGGCGCCTGTAGTCCCAGCTACTAGGGAGGTTGAGGCAGGAGAATGGCGTCAACCTGGGAGGTGGAGCTTGCAGTGAGCCAAGATCATACCACTGCACTCCAGCGTGGGTGACAGAGTGAGACTCCATCTCAAAAAAAAAAAAAAAAGAAAAAATCTCCAAAATGACAACCAAAATTCCAGCTAAGTAACTGGGATCAGAATATAACCCAGGGAGTTCTGCTGTTTAATCATTATCACAATGACAACTCTTAATAGCAGTTGCTGAGTACTTACTATGTACCAAGTAGTGTGCTAAGTGTTGAATCTGCACCATCTGATAAAATCCTCACAAGAATTTTGCAAGCCAAATGGCCCTCTAGAATCTGCATGGGCTACTTGCTAGCTGTGTGGCCTTGAACAAGTGGCTTACCCTCTCTGAGCTTTAAGTTCCCTCAACTACAAAATAGAAACGGTAACAGAATCTATCCCATAAAGTTGTGTTAAATGATAAAACTTATGTTAAGAGCTTAGTGCCTAGGACATACAGAATATTCAGTAACTGGTGACTGTTGGTACTCTCTTCATTTTACTTGTGGAGAAACGGAGGCTCAGGGAGACTATGAAGTGGAGGACTTCACAATGTTATGTTCACAACGTATGACCCACTCTTGAATATCTTTTTTTTTTTATTGGAGACAGAGTTTCACTCATGTTGCCCAGGCTGGAGTGCAATGGCGTGATCTTGGCTCACCACAACCTCTGACTCCTGGATTCAAGCGATTCTCCTGCCTCAGCCTCCCGAGTAGCTGGGATTACAGGCATGCGCCACCATGCCCAGATAATTTTGTACTTTTAGCAGACACGAGGTTTCTCCGTGTTGGTCAGGCTGGTCTGGAACTCCCTACCTCAGGTGATCCACCTGCCTCAGGCTCCAAAGTGCTGGGATTACAGGTGTGAGCCACTGCGCCCAGCATACCCACTCTTGAATGTCTTAGCTTAGGGAAGCTGACAGTGGAGCAGCTCATCTACAGCAGTGGATGTCCCCAAGTCCATTGGTATCTCTGCTTTGGGATGTATTTTGTCCTTACCTATGGGGTATATTTGGAGCTCTGAAAACAGACTTAGCACCAGATACTGAAGGTTTGCAAGAGAGCGACACAGGAGGTGTCAGGAAGCTCTTCTCCTTCCCATGCCAGTCCATTTGTAGTTCTTCCTTGTTCCTTCACCCTCCCCTGTCTCCCAACCTCAGCTGGTCATTGGAGCACAATCTCTCAGACCAAGGCAACAGTCAGCAAGGTAGGATCTGCCCTCTCCTTCTCTGCTGCGTTTTAGCTGTGTTTCCCTTTTAGCTGTGCGACCTTCAGCAGATTAACATTTTTGCTTCCATTCAGTTTCTTCATTTCTCTTATTATTTTCACCCCTATTATTGTTATGATTGCATTGTTACAATTATTATAGGCACTTTATGGAAGGTAATTATAAACAGAAATGAAAACATGATGTTGATAAATTAAGGTGCCTGAGTATCATAGGTGATAGCATTAAGAAGCTGAAGCTGAGCCAGGCGCGGTGGCTCAAGCCTGTAATCCCAGCACTTTGGGAGGCCAAGACGGGCGGATCACGAGGTCAGGAGATCGAGACCATCCTGGCTAACATGGTGAAACCCCGTCTCTACTAAAAAATACAAAAAACTAGCCAGGCGAGGTGGCGGGCGCCTGTAGTCCCAGCTACTCAGGAGGCTGAGGCAGGAGAATGGCGTGAACCTGGGAGGCGGAGCTTGCAGTGAGCTGAGATCGCGCCACTGCACTCTAGCCTGGGCGACAGAGCAAGACTCCATCTCAAAAAAAAAAAAAAAGAAGAAGCTGAAGCTGGCTGGGCACAGTGGCTCACGCCTGTAATCCCAGCACTTTCGGAGGCCGAGGCTGGTGAATCACGAGGTCAGGAGATCAAGACCATCCTGGCTACGGTGAAACCCTGTCTCTACTAAAAATACAAAAAAAAATTAGCCAGGTGTGGTGGCGGGCGCCTGTAGTCCCAGCTATTTGGGAGGCTGAGGCGGGAGAATGGCGTAAACTCGGGAGGTGGAGCTTGCAGTGAGCCGAGATTGTGCCACTGTACTCCAGCCTGGGTGACAGAGCAAGACTCTGTCTAAAAAAAAAAAAAGAAGAAGAAGCTGAAGCTAAGACTACCTTTAGGCAATAACTAGTATATCTTTAGGACTCTACAGGACCTTTCTGCATCAATATCTGATTTTTTGCAACAGCACCGTGAGTTGGTCATTATTAGAGGGCTCACTTCTAACCTGATTTTTTAAATTAGAAAATAAAACTCAGGCAGAAGGGGGGCTTACCAAAGGTCACACAGATAATAAACAAATGGCAGGCCCAGGATTTAAACTCAGGACTGTCTGATTCCAGAGGCCATATTATTTCTACTGCCCCAAGAGGCCTCCCTGCCATGGATCCATTATGTAATTTATGAAGCAGGAATTCTGCACCAAGCACTGTGCTAGGCTCTGGGCTCATCTAGAAGGTGACTATATGATTTTTTTTTTTTTGAGATGGAGTCTGGCTGGCTCTGTTGCCCAGGCTGGAGTGCAGTGGCACGATCTTGGCTGGCTGCAACCACTACCTCCTGGATTCAACCCATTCTCCTTCCTCAGCTTCCCAAGTAGCTGGAATTTACAGGCATGTGCCACCACGTCCGGCTAATTTTTGTATTTTTAGTAGAGACGAGGTTTCACTGTGTTGGTCAGGCTTGTCTCAAACTCCTGACCTCAAATGATCCACCCACCTTGGCCTCCCAAAGTGCTGGGATTACAGGCATGAGCCACCACAGCCGGCTAGAAGTTGGCTGTATGAATTTGATTGATACCTGGGGATCTTTATTAGTGTATCTGCCTCCCCATGGGGCTCAGTGGGAGGGATGCTGGTTTCCAGGGATCAGGCAGGCAAATAGACAAGTGGCACCACCACCTCCTTTACCTGTTCCAAAGTCGATGGCTCTCAGGGCATCTGCTATGTGCTCTAAATTCAAAGTAAAGAAGTCCATGTTCTCAAAGCCCTGCTCTGTCTTTCCCAGCTGGCAGCCCTTGGAAGCTTCCACAATGCTGTGGGGGAGACAGAGAGAGAGGCAGGATGAGATCTCTGGGGCTCCGTGCAGGAAGGAGAGGGCACATGCCTTGCCCACGCCCAGGGCTTCTACCCAGAGGCTACCCTGGAGGGATGGAATATTTTCTCTCCAATCTTAAGCACAATGAGTGGTCCAAAAAGTCAGGGATGCAAAGGGTCAGGGAAGTCAGCCTAGAGTTAGACCCTCCCAGCAGACCTAATGCCCAGGAGGAGGCTTCCTGGACAGAGGTCCTGGTGGGAACTAGGGGCCTGGATCATAGCCTCTGGGGAGACACTGACCTTTTGATGAGTTGCTTGGCAGTCTGCAGGGGAAGAGAGAACAAAGGATTAGGACCGCAGAAGAGGTAACCCGAGGAAATCAGCAAAACCAGTGACTGGACATTTGGTGCCATTCCCTAGCACAGTTGTGACCTGCTCCCCACCCCAAACTGAGCAGAATTTGGAACTTTTCCCTCTGTGGTCTGTACAGGTCTTAGTCATCACCCTAGGACCCATTCTCTTGACAGTAAGCTTGGATTCTAGGGGTATCAATCCAAAAACTCCTAAACCCTGAACTCCCCAATGCTAACCACCTTTTCATACCCAATGTCTAGCACAAAGCCTGGCCCACAGTAGAAGCCCAGAACATTTTTATTGAACTAAACTATGAAGTCTTATAACTGAGCCTTTTCTGTCCTCCCCAACAAGCTCTTTGAGGGCAGGGCTGTGTCTGGTTTATCTCCTTGTCTTCCACCTCAGTGCCTGGCCTACAGTAGGGGCTCAATTAATAGTCCATAGATGGGACACTGTATTTTGCAGCTTACAAAGTCATTTCATAAACATCTTCCTATTTGATCATCATAAAATCAGTAAGAGGAAGGTGGGGGTGTTACATGCCCATTTGACAGATGAGGAAACTGAGGCTCACAGAGGTTTAAATGGCTTTTCCAAGGGCCCATGGGGGGTCAGTGGAGAAGCATAACTGGAACCTTAGAGCTGTCGAGTTGAACTAACCCCACCCAGACCCTTCTAGTCCTGCTCACCAAGAGGAAGGTGGCTCCCCCAGGCTCATCCAGGGACTGGATGGCTGTCTCCACCAGCTTTGTGGACTTGTCCAGCTGCTCCTGGTACTGCTGGATGAGGGCCTCGATGAAGCTGAGCTTTTCCTCCTGCTCCTGTGTGATCCGCTGCAGCAACTCACTTTTCTTCTCATCCAGGATTGCGTACAGCGTGTCAAACTTCTGGCTCAGCTCTTCCTTTACCTGGTGACTGTTCTCCTGAGGACGGAAGTCTTGCAGTCACATTCTGTAGGGTCCTTACTCCCTGTCTGCTATACTCCCTTCCTGGTACAGTAGCAAGGAATCTAAAGCTAGAACAGATCTCACTACATACATCCCCACACTACAGAAGATGAAACAAAGGCTTAACAAGAAGAAAACACTCATCTGGCCTCACAGCTACTTAGTACACCAGTGATATTTGGAGGCTGATGCCTTGAAAAACAGCTAGCCCCTTCTTCCAAAATAGAGGCTCTAGGGCCACATGACACAACAAATTCTTCCTTGTTCCTGCACCCTCCCCCTGTCCCCCAGCCTTAGCTGGTCATTGGAGCATCGCTTCTCAGACCAATGCAACAGTCACCAACATGGGATCTGCCCTCTCTTTCACCTTTTTTTTTTTTTTTTGAGATGGAGTCTCGCTCTGTCACCCAGGCTGGAGTGCAGTGGTGCAATCTCGGCTCACTGCAACCTCTGTCTCCCAGGTTCAAGCGATTCTCCTGCCTCAGGCTCCTGAGTAGCTGGGATTACAGGCGCACCACCAAGCCTGGCTAATTTTTGTATATTTTAGTAGAGATGGGGTTTCCCCATGTTGGCCAGGATGGTCTCGATCTCCTGACCTCATGGTCCGCCCACCTTGGCCTCCCAAAGTGCTGGGATTACAGGCATGAGCCACTGCGCCCAGCTCTCCGTTGTCTTTTAGCTGTGTTTCCCTTTTAGCTTTGTGACCTTCAGCAAATTAATGTATTTGCTTCCATTCAGTTTCCTGGGCCTCCCATATGTCTCAGATCACACTCTTCCCTCCCTTTCAAGACCAAGACTGGATTCAGGAAGCTCTGCATCATTTGGTTCTAGGAGAGGTGGAAAAACAGCTCGTTTCCTAGCACCCTCCTCAACTGACGCTCCCTTCTATGTTCTTTTCGGTAAAATGGGTGTGACAATAGCATCTCGTCAGACCCGGGAGCCTCTCATGGGTGATCAGAATGTTCCCCTCCTTCCTATCCTTCACCCAACTCTTCATCCACTAGCAATTATGACGAACCCTTCCCCTCATCTCATCTCCAGGTCCCTACCCCAAGTGAACATGGAAAATCGTGGAAGCTTTCTTCAGGGATAGAAAAGTTCCATTCTGGCCGGGCGCGGTGGCTCAAGCCTGTAATCCCAGCACTTTGGGAGGCCGAGACGGGCGGATCACGAGGTCAGGAGATTGAGACCATCCTGGCTAATACGGTGAAACCCTGTCTCTACTTAAAAATACAAAAAAACTAGCCGGGCGACGAGGTGGGCGCCTGTAGTCCCAGCTACTCGGGAGGCTAAGGCAGGAGAATGGCATAAACCCGGGAGGCGGAGCTTGCAGTGAGCTGAGATCCGGCCACTGCACTCCAGCCCGGGTGGCAGAGCAAGACTCTGTCTCAAAAAAAAAAAAAAAAAAAAAAAGAAAAGTTCCATTCTGCTCTCAACAGTCTCACTACTCAAAATGTGGTCCGTGGACCCAGCAGCTTGGGCAAATCCTGGGAACTGGCTAGAAATGCAGCTCTTATGCCTCATTCCAAACTGACTGAATCAGAACCTGAATTTCAACATGATCCCAGGGTGAGTTTCATGCACTTTAAAGTTTGGGAAGTGTTGGTCTATAGGAAAGAATTGTGCTCTGAAAACGATTTGTGCTGAATAAATACTGAGAACTATTGATGGGACACTCCCTGAGTTCAGGCACCATGTCTGTCTGGTTCATTCCTACGTCCCCCACATCTCGGGTGGGGCCGGACACACAGCTGTGCTTAAGAAGCATTTGTTGAGAGAGTGAGTGAATGGATTAGTCCCTCCCTTGCCATTCCTGCTTGACTCCCCAGGCTCCAGGCCCCAACCTTTAGCCACAACCCATGGGTGAGCCTTCCCGAGAGACCAGGCTGCCCCGGAAAGCTCCAAACCCCCAGGCAGAACTATTCTGTCCCCTCACCTTGGTCACTCGACAGGAGTCCTCCAGCTGAGTGATGATGGTCTGCACACGGTCATTCCCCGCCACCAGCATGGAGATACAGTTATTCAGTTCAGTCTAGATGGGGTTGTGGGGATCAGGAGAGGAGAGATACAAATAGCCTCAAGGCCTACCCACCGGGGCATGGCAGCAACATGGCTCCCTCCCTCCCCTCTGTGCTAGAAAGAGCCTTCAGTAGGGATCTGGCCCCTCTTTCGGGTACTGCTCAGCTTCAGAGCAGAGGATATTAGAAAGATACTGCACCCCTTATTTTACAGAGGAGGCCAACAGCAGGCAAGTGAGCTGCCCAAAACACACAGCAAGGAACTGACAGAGGAGGAGCTTGTTTCTAAGAAAGAAGGGGGAAAAAAAGAAATAGAGTCGGAGACGTCTAGAAGACAGAGACCTAGAGAAGAGTGCGGAGTGCGGAAGAGAGAGTATGGAAAGGGGGCGGCTACTGCTTACTGCACGGACAGGGTGGCAGGCCCCCACAGGCCCAGGGCCCCAGGGAAAAGGCTCTAAGCTGCCTCCTGCTGCTGGGGAATGTGAAGTCTAGGAGAAGAGGTGAGAGGCACAGGAAGAGGTGTCTGGGGGATGGAGAAGCTGTGGCCTGAGAGGACCCCAGTGGCCTGGCTGGGGCGTCTGACTGCTCCCCTCTGGCCACAGCCAGGTGCTCTCGAGTGGCTCTAAGTATAACCATGAGCTCAGCTTCCTCCCCCAAGGAAGGCCAGGGCTGCTGTCCCTGTGGCCTGGGAAGTCCCTCCAGAGGGACTATTCCTGAAAGGCCGGATCAGCAGATCTACAGGGATCAAATCTGCCTCCTGAATCATCAGGCCATGCCCAGCAGGCCCAGGCTGGGGGTAAAAGTGGCTGGAGCCAGTACCTTTTGTCCCTGGAAGACACTCTGCAATGGGGCCACCTCGCAGGCCTTGTGGACCCCAAACACCTTGCACATGGAGCAGGTGGGCACCTCACACGTGAGACAGTAGATGTTGATTTTCTCATCTTCGTGTTCCTTGCACATGGGGTGACTGCCCTTCTGCAGCGGCCGACTGCAGTGGAGAACAGTCACAAGTCATGGGGGCCCTGTGTCCTGCACCCCCCACCCCAGCTCCAAAGCACCAGTCGCAGTTACTGGGGAGGTTGAGGCGGGCGGATTGCTCAGCCCAGGAGTTCAAGGCTGCAGTGTGTCTGTGAATCTCCAGATTTATGCCCTGGGCTCTCAGTGTTGCCCTAAAATCTTTTCATCCTCTGGGGATCAAGGACTTGGGAAGCCAATGACACCAAATCTGTCCCCACATCCTAAGATGGAGTTAGCCTGAGGCTCTGCCACTGTAAAGGACACAGAAAGGGCCATAGAATTCCAGGAAAACATCCTGGAGATGTTTTAGAGAAGAGGAAACTGGGCTCCAGAAAAGTGAATTGACTTGTACAAGGTCATACAGCAAGTAAGGGCAGAGGAGGCTAGAGTTCAATTGCTCTAATTATAGTCACTTTAGCTTTGGTTACTGCAGACTGGGCTCTGAGCTAAGAAATTTATACTGATTGCCTCATTTAATTCTATATTTAATCCACCAGACTGTAACCTCCATCAAGGTAGGGAAACTTGCTTGTTTTCTTCACCCCTGAGCCTACACTGTACAGTGCCTGGCATAGAGGAGGTGGTAATTAAACAAAGGTAGAAAGAATAAATCAATAAGGCTGGGCGCAGTGGTTCACGTCTGTAATCCCAGTACTTTGGGAGGCCGAGGTGGGAGGATCACCTGAGGTCAGGAGTTTGAGACCAGCCTGACCAATATGATGAACCATGTCTCTACTAAAAATACAAAAAATTAACTGGGCATGGTGGCATGCACCTGTAATACCAGCTTCTCGGGAGGCTGAGGCAGGAGAATCACTTGAACCCAGGAGGCAGAAGTTGCGGTGAGCCGAGATCGCACCATTGCACTCCAGCCTGGGCAACAAGAGCAAGACTCCGTCTCAAAGAAAAAAAAAGAAAGAATAAATCAATAACTAGCATAGAAGTCAATAATATTCACTGTCTTGAATTTCTTAAGATTTTCCATTAAAAAATTTTTTTTTTAAAAAGAATATTTCCACAGAGTCAGTCATACCCTCTCTTTCTCTTAGCTTCATCACTTTCTAGCTGTGTGGCCTTGGATAAACCTCTGACACTCTCTGAGTCATGAGGTTGCCCCTGAGGCTCAGAGAAGGAGCAGTGTGTATGCCCCATGTCATGGTGACTGGTGAGTAGGTAGCCCAGGGCTGTCCAACAGCCCAGCACAAGCCTGACTTCTAGTCCAGAGATTCTTCCAAAGGCCTAAGTGTCTTCCTTTATTTTCTCCTATAACATATATGCTTAGAACTACCTTTCTTCCTTGAGACCTCCAACCTGTTATTTGTGCTTCTCTTGGGACATCAGTCATTTCCTAACCTAGATTCACTGGGGCTTGGGGGGGATTTTTTTGTTGTTGTTTTCTTTTGATTTTTTGCCCAGGCTGGAGTGTAGTGGTATGATCTCAGCTCACTGAAACCTCCGCCTCCCGGATTCAAGCAATTCTCATACCTCAGCCTCCTGAGTAGCTGAGATTACAGACGTGCACCACCATGCCCAGCTAATTTTTGTATTTTTAGTAAAGATGGGGTTTTACCATGTTGGCCAGGCTAGTCTTGAACTCCTGGCCTCACGTGATCCTTCCACCTTAGCCTCCCAAAGTGCTGGGATTACAGGCGTGATCCCCTGCACCCAGCTTTTTATTTTATTTTATTTATTTCCTTTTTTTTTTTTTTTTTTTTTGAGACAGGGTCTCACCATATTGTCCAGGCTGGAGTGCAGCAGCAATTCACAGACACACTGCAGCCTTGAACTCCTGGGCTGAGCAATCCTCCTGCCTCCGCCTCCCCAGTAGCTGCAACTGGTGCATACCACCATGCCTGGTGTAGATTCGATTTTTTTAGTCTTCTGTCTTCAGCTAGACTATACACTCATTGAGAGCCAACACCACCTTCGATTCCCAGCCCTGAACAGAACAGGCATCTTGCAAATGTCAAATGGTGACTGTCCCCATCAGTGTCAATGCCTCACCTCCAAACAGCCTTACATGACTGATTGCACACTGGGCTCTATTGTCCTCTTAAGTTCTTAAATAAACCCCTTTCCAGGCTTGTCTTTTTGCATCTTTTACCCCAGGGTCCTTATGCTGGCAAGGGTCTGCCATTGCCACCTGCCTCCATCCCCTTATAAAGGGATGGCAGGGAATGCAGAGGTGAGGCAAGAGCCTGAGGGTCTAGTTCCTCCCAGATGCCCACCCTCTCAAGCTTAGACTTTGGCGTCGGGGTTCATATCCAGATTGTTCTTCCACATTCATTTTTGTGATTCTGGACAAGTGATTTCACTCTCTTGCCTGGGATTCCTCCCAGAGCTACTGCAATAATGGTAGAAATTGTCTGTAACGAATGTGGAGTGCCCGGCACAGAGCAGACCCTCTATAGAGGGCAGCTGTCGTTGCCATTCAACTATGCGGAAAGGCCTCAAAGGTTCACACACAACACGCTCTTCATAGGTCGGCACTGGGTGGGCTAACATTGGTGTGGAATTGATTTTATTATTCCTTATGATCAACAATATGTTTGCATTTTGTAGTGTCGCGCTCCAGCAACGTGAGAGGCAATCTAGCGCAGCAATTAAGAATATTCACTGGCCGGCCGGGCACGGTGGCCCACGACTGTAATGCCAGCACTTTGGGAGGCCAAGGCGGGTGGATCACCTGAGGTCGGAAGTTCAAGACCAGCCTGGCCAACGTGGTGAAATCCTGTCTCTACAAAAAATACAAAAATTAGCTGGGTATGGTGGTGCATGTCTGTAATCCCAGTACTTTGGGAGGCCAAGGCGGGCAGATCACCTGAGGTCAGGAGTTTGAGACCAGCCTGGCCAACATGGTGAAACCCTGTCTCTACTAAAAAACAAAACTTAGCTGGGCACGTTGTCACGTGCCTGTAGTCCCTGCTACACGGGAAGCTGAGGCAGGGGAATCGCTTGACCCCAGGAGGCAGAGATTGCAGTGAGCCAAGATTGCACCACTGCTCTCTAGCCTAGGCGACAGAGCAAGACTCTGCCTCAAAAAAAAAAAAAAGAAAAGAAAAGAAAATTCTCACACCCTTCTTTCTTAGCTCTACCACTTGCTAGCTGTGTGGTCTTGGACAAATCTCTTGTCCTCTCTGAGCTTCAATTTCCTCATGGTAAAATGGAGACGGGAATGCCTTCCCGGGTTACTATAAGAAATAGATAGGGAAAATGCCTGAAAGTACTTCGTACGCGCCTGCACACAGTAGGTACCCAATAAATAGTTGATACATTAACCATTTTCCGTTAATATCTTATTTGACAGCCACAATAACAGATCTTACTGTTTCTGTTTGCAGACAGAGAAAATGAAACTCTAAAGGCTTACCCAAGATGATACAGTACATCAGTTACAGAGGCTGACTAGCAAGCACAGTTCCCCAGACCAGGGTTTTTTCACCTGAGATCTGGTCTGTCATCTTCCTTTGGGCTGGGCAGTGCCTGCAGGCAGATGCTTGGTGAAGGTTTTAGACCTTAAAGGCTGTGGGGTCAGCACTCCTGGAGTCTTACCAGGATGTCCTGGTTTGTAAAGATCTTTCCTGTAGCTGTGTCTCTCCCAAATTTTTGTGGGGTGTGTGTGTGTGTGTGTGTGTATGTGTGTTTAAATGGAGTCTCACTCTGTCACGCAGGCTGGAGTGCAGTGGCACGATCTCTGCTCACTGCAACCTCTATCTCCCTGGTTCAAGCAATTCTCCTGCCTCAGCCTCCTAAGAGCTGGGATGACAGGCATGCGCCACCACGCCTGGCTAATTTTTGTATTTTTAGTAGAGATGGGGTTTCACCAGGTTGGCCAGGCTGGTCTCCAACTCCTGACCTCAAGTGATCCACCCACCTTGGCCTCCCAAAGTGCTGGGGTTACAGGCATGAACCACCGCGCCTGGCCTCCCAGTTTTTTTGTCTGTTTGTTTGAGGCATAGTCTCACTCTGTCACCAGGCTGGAGTGCAGTAGCACGATCATGGCTGTGCAACCTTGACCTCCCTGGCTCAACAATTCTCCTGAAGAGCTGGAACTGCAGGCATGCTCCACCACGCCCAGCTAGTTTTTAACCTTTGTAGAAACAGGGTCTCACTATGTTGCCCTGACTGGTCTTGAACTCCTGGCCTCAAACAATCATCCCACCTTGGCCTCCCAGAGTGTTGGGATTATGAGCGTGAGCCACCACGCCCGGCCCTCTCTCCCCAGTTTAAGGCCAACCCTGCACAACCTCCACCACTCACACATTCTGCCTCTGAATGAGCTGCTATTTTATTAGCAGGGAGACTCAGAGCTAGATTGACTGGGCCAGCTCCCAGCTCTTTCACTTTCCAGCTGGAAAACCTTAGCTAATTGACTTCACCTCTTGGGCCTCAGTTTCCTCACCTGTGAAATGAGGATAATAAAGTCATGCCTGATTCATAGAGTTATTGGAAGGTACTAAGATGAAGCATTCCCAGTGACTGACAGTTCCTCGTGACACACAGGAAGGTAGCTGTTGCTATCCTTATAGACAACCTAGCTGTTTCTCACTGGGCGTTTTCTCTGCTGACTGGAGCCACTTAGCTGGCCCCAGGGCCTTCCTCTCCCTCTCACATCTCATCTTTCCCCCAGTCTCTGTCTTGGTATCGCCTGGAAGGGCAGCCTAATGTCTGGACCCCTTCCCATCCGCTGAGTGATCCTGAGAGCTGAATTGGGGTGTATAGGGCTCCAATCCTGTCTCTGAACTGGCTCGTGTAGCTAGTCCAGCTAGAGGCCTGGATCCTGAGCAGATGAAGGAGGGGGAAGGAGCTTGGGGGAGCTGGGCACAGCATGGCTGAGAAGGAGGATGGGCCCCCAGCAGGCATGAGAACCGACCTGGAGCACTCCTGTTTGTAGATGTCAATGATGTTCTCCACCAGCAGGTTCCTCTGCAGGCCGTACACTCCGTGACGATCCATGATCACCTCGTGGCGGCAGGTGGGGCAGCGGAAACGGCCTCCAGACATGGATACCGAGCTGCCCCGGCCGGTCCAGTAGGGATTTGCAGCCTGCACGTGGCAAAGGTCAAGGTGAGGCCTGGGCTCCCTCCTCAGCCCTTCCCTTTTCTAATCTCCTGTTATCCTTTCCTCTGCCTGTCCCAACCACCCCAGTCAAACCTAATGACCTGGAGCTCCGCAGGCTGCGATGAGAACCAGTCCTCACACACAGAGCACCTGAGACGCAGCTAAGCAGTCATCAGGATGGGGAGGCAGGAGACCTGGGTTCAAGTCATGTTAATTCTCTGAGTGATTTTGGGCAAGCAACCTTATCTCTCTAAGCCTCAGTTTGCCCACTTATGAAATGGGTATTACAATGAGAGCAAGCTCCTAAGGCTGCTACTTTAAAGATAATATCGTGAAAGAACATATCGTAAAGTGTCCCAGGGGAACCTCGCATCCTGCCTCCCAGCCAGGACACCTACCCGCTTCCTTTCTTGGGGATTTGGAGCCCCTTCTGTCCCCATATTGTAGGGAACAGCCTCGAAAGGGAAAATGCCTCTACTGCCCACTGCCTCCCCGACACCCTCCTCCCAAAGCTCTGGGCCTCTTGCCACCAGGACCTGGCTCCAGCCCCAGGGGTCTGGTTTCTCTCTCCTGTCCCTGCCTTCCCCGCTTATCACTTGAGGCATTTGACTCTTGATTAGAGAGTCAACAGCAGTGCTCAGGGCAGGGGTGGGGGAGCTGTGGGCAGGGTGGGGAGGGGAAACATGCGTCATGGAGAAGAACTGCAACAGCCAGAGCTGCCTCCCATCCCCTCTCAGCCCTGTCTAGAGGCCTCTGCAGGGGTTCACTTCAAAGGGGAAAGAGCCTGTCCCAGTTGGAAGGCTAAGGGAGAAGAAGGGCTTCATTAGGGAAGCCGAGTAGCCACCTGGGACCCCTGGATGAGGCTGCACCCGGCACTGACCTGGAAGATGTCACTGGCACACTTCCGGCACAGGTTGTGCTGGCATGGCAAGATGACCACTGGCTTGGTAAACATCTCCAGGCAGATAGGGCAGATCAGCTGCTTCTCCAGGTTCTCCATGGGGTTCCCATCCTGGATCAGGCTCGACTTATAATCCATTCTGTGGGCAGGAGTGAGAGCCGCGCCTAGCTGCCTCCTCTACTGACTTTGCTCTAAGTAGACCTGGGGCGTCTTGCCTTTGTCACGAAACACCAGGTCGGATCCTGTTGGCTTTCTTCTCCTGGTGCCCGAATTCTGTCTTGGTCTGAGGCCCCTCTGATATTTATAGCTAGATCTTGGTCACATGAGCCCCAGGAGGGGACCAGCTGAGCATTCCGATGCCAAGCGGCTGGTGGGGCTTGAGTTTCCTCCAGGCCTGAAAGACTGGCCCTCTCAAATCACATGCAGGGATGAGCAATCGCTGTTCTTCTGGGACGGGGGTCATAAACAAGAACAGCCTGTTCAGAGGCAGGCTTAGGGGAAGACTGGGTACCCAGAGCTTCCTCCAGAAGTTGGTCTCCCCCTGGCACCAGGCTAGCAGGTCAGGGATAGGACCCAGCAAGTGAGCCACTGGGATTCAAAGGGTTAATAGCCAATGCTATGATGAAAATGTCGAACATTTTTCTAAGTACTAGTGTACATCAGGTAACTAATATACATCACAACGTGACAGATGGATGAGTGATTTGTTTCCCTGCCCTGAGAAACTCACAGCCCAGGAAGGGAGATAGAAAGGATCGTGCAGTGGTGCGATCTCTGCTCACTGCAACCTCTGCCTCCCAGGTTGAAGCCTCCCGACCCCAACCCCCTCCCAGCCCTGCTCAACCCCTCACTGACCTAAATCAATTCCATCCCCTCTTCTGGAGTCCTGGGCAGCTCCTAGACGGAAGGGTCAGGCAGCCCCTCTCTCTGAGCTCATCCCTCTGCCTCAGACCTCAGCACAGCATTTTGCTGGAGACAGTGGAGACCCCCACCCCAGCCAGCCCATCCTCCATCCCTTGGCCACTTATTTCACTCAGTGCTGAAAGGCCTCCCTTGAAACGCAGTCCAGTCCCCTCATCTTATAGATTTTGAAATAAGACTAGAGAAGAAAAGGATTATATTCAAAGTCAGTTAGAAAGTAAGTGACAGCCAGGTATGGCATCTCACACCTGTAATCCCAGCACTTTGGGAGGCTGAGGCAGGTGGATCACGAGGTCAGCAGTTCGAGACTAGCCTGGCCAACATGGTGAAACCCCATCTCTACTAAAAATACAAAACTTAACTGGGTGTGGTGGTGCGAGCCTGTAATCCCAGCTACTCGGGAGGCTGAAGCAGGAGAATCACTTGAACCTGAGAGGCAGAGATTGCAGTGAGCTGAGATAGCGCCACTGCACTCCAGCCCGGGCGACAAGAGCGAAACTCCATCTCAAAACAAAACAAAACAAAACCAAAAAAAAAAAAAAAAAAAAAAAAGAAAGTGGCAAAGCCAGACATTTTATTCATTCATCAGACATTTTTCTGAGTAGTAGTATACATCAGGCAACTAATATACATCACAACATGACAAATGGATGAGTGATCTGTTTCCCTGCCGCAAGAAACTCACAGCCCAGGAAGGCAGATAGAAAAGAAAAACCTGCCGGGTGCGGTGGCTCATGCCTATAATCCCAGCACTTTGGGAGGCCGAAGTGGGCGGATCATGAGGTCAGGAGTTTGAGACCAGCCTGGCCAACATGGTAAAACCCTGTCTCTACTAAAAATACAAAAATTAGCTGGGTGTGATGGCACACACCTATAATCCCAGCTACTTGGGAGGCTGAGGCAGGAGAATTGTTTGAACCCAGGAAGTGGAGGTTACAGTGAGCCGAGATTGCGCCACTGCACTCTAGCCTGGTGACAGAGTGAGACTCTCTCTCAAAAAAAAAGAAAAGAAAGTAAAACCCGGCCGGGCGCAGTGGCTCAAGCCTGTAATCCCAGCACTTTGGGAGGCCGAGACGGGCGGTTGACGAAGTCGGGAGATCGAGACCATCCTGGCTAACACAGCGAAACCCTGTCTCTACTAAAAAATACAAAAAAACTAGCCGGGCGAGGTGGTGGGCGCCTGTAGTCCCAGCTACTCCGGAGGCTGAGGCAGGAGAATAGCATGAACGCGGGAGGCAGAGCTTGCAGTGAGCTGAGATCCAGCCACTGCACTCTAGCCTGGGCAACAGAGCGAGACTCTGTCTCAAAAAAAAAAGAAAAAAGAAAGGAAAACCCCTCATGCGGTGCCACAAAGCCCTGCCTGGACACTTAGAAGGCTTCCCTCAGCTCTCTGCACACATTTTAACTTTTCTTCATATTTCTTAGGACATCTTCCACGTTGGCAGGTAGAAGTCATTAGAGCAGTTCCAGTGGCTGTTTTTTTTGTTTTGTTTTGTTTTTTCGAGACGGAGTTTCACTCTGTTGCCCATGCTGGAGTGCAGTATTGCCATCTCAGCTCACTGCAACCTCTGCCTCCCAGGTTGAAGCGAGTCTCCTGACTCAGCCTCCTAAGTAGCTGGGAGTACAGGCGTGTGTCACCACACCCGACTAATTTTTGTATTTTTAATAGAGACGGGTTTTCACCATGTTAGCCAGGCTGGTCTCCAACTCCAGACCTCAGGCAATCCAACTGCCTCGACCTCCCAAAGTGCTGGGATTACAGGTGTGAGCCACTGTGCCTGGCCTTCAGTAGCTGTTTTTAAGGTAGCGTCTAATGAAAGGACTGTGGGGTCATCCGGTTCAAGGTGATGAGGCAGAGATATGGAGCAATGGTATCAAGTCCCAAAATAAGTCTAAGAGGCCGTGGAATACTCAGGAGAGGTATGAAGGATTTCAAGAAAGAGGAATGACGGGAACAATGAGACAAGACATAGAGCAGAGAAGCAAACCTTGGAAGAGAGGAAATGAGAGAAGAAGAAGAGGAACAAGGTACAGAAAAAGGAGGAGGCCTTAAAAACAAAGGGCTGGAGGATTTTGAGGAGAGAGTTGCCCCCCAAAATTTTGCTGAGCACTTAGGTTTTGCTGAGCACTTCCTATGTGCTATGCATTGTGCTAAATGCTTTGTATGCTTTATTTCATTTCACCATCTCAATAGCCAATAACAAAAGACCCATAATATCCCCACTCCACAAGTGAGGAAACTCAGGCACACAGGTAAAATAACTTGTATGAGGTCACACAGAGAGCACGAGGTGGCTCTAGGACATGAACCCAGATCTGCTTGACTTAGGAACCCAAGCTCTTAATGTAGACTCTCCTGAACTGTGTTTGGGTCAAGTCAACACTGTCAGGTTAGCCAAGGTTTGGAAGAGGATGAGGACTGAAAAAAGGCCACCTCTTCTTCCTTGCTCATGGGACCTCAGTTTATTTAAGGCATTGGGTAGCATTGTGCTCTAGGAAGATGGACCTCTCCACTGCCACAGGAGATGAGTCACAAACGGTTTAAGCCTATCATACAACCCCATTCTCTTTTCCCTAATGATGCAGTTATGGCCAGTGAGACCCAAGGATATGTCTGTTGGCTAAAGATAAAGGATCTCCTCCATGATAAAAATGAATGTGCAAAAAGAAAGCTTCATCTTTACCTTTAAATGAGGTTGTGAGAGGGTAGAGCAGCTATCTTGCAACCACTAGGGGACAAGGCTGAGCATGATGTCAACACCCTGAGGATGGCATAGAGGAACCACAGGAGGCACCTGGGTTAGAGATGCCATCATTGTGTTGCCAATTTATCCAACCCTAGAGCTGCCCGTCTCTTGACTACTTAAGACGTGAGATATCAAATGCCATTATTGTGTAATTACTCTGTTACTTGAAGCAGTAAGCACCTCATAAACATGCATGATTCCAGCTCCCATATGCTGATGATTCTCCACTCTCTAATTCCAGTTCAGACTTCTCTCCCCTAAGCTAAAGATTTGTTGGAGATTTCTACTGGGATGTTCTAATAGTATCTCAAATTCATCATACTCCAGCCAGAACACACCATCTTCCCCGATACCTAGCTCCTCCTTCCATTTTTCTTGTCTCATGTCTTAGTGAACAGCATTACCATCCACCCATTTGCACCAACCAGGAAGTTGAGAGTCACCTTAGGGTTCCCTCTTCTTCTCATCACATGCCTAGTTAATCTCTGTGTCAGGCATTGTCCATCTTTGCATCTCACTTGCCATATTACCATCATCTGCTTGTGAGTCCGACTCTCCCTCTGGACTTTGAAGATGCTGAGGGGAAAGATGGTCTCTATTTATCTCTGTACCCCCAATGCCTAGCACATAGTAGGCATCAACAAATGTTTCTTGACTGGGTGCAGTAGCTCACACCCATAATCCCAGCACTTTGGGAGGCCAAGGTGGAAGGATCATTTGAGCCCAGGAGTTAGTGTGAGACCAGCTTGGGCAACATAGTGAAATCCTATCTCTACAAGAAATAAACAAATTAGCTAGGCATAGTGTTGCCCATGTGTAGTCCCAACTACTCAGGAGACTGAGATGGGAGGATTTCTTGAGCCTGGGAGGTTGAGGCTGCAGCAAGCTGTGATCACACCACTCCACTCCAGCCTGGGTGACAGAGTGAGACCCTGTCTCAAAAAAAAAAAGTTTATTAAATGAGTGGACAAGTGAATGCGTGGCTTAAATATAAAGAAGCAGCTGCATCACTGTCAGACTTGGAGAAGGTTCAGATACTTGAGCAAGTTTTTTTTTGTTTTGTTTTGTTTTTTTGAGACAGAGTCTTAACTCTATCACCAGGCTGGAGCTCAGTGGCACAATCTTGGCTCACTGCAACCTCCACCTCCCAGGTTCAAGCCATTCTCCTGCCTCAGCTTCCCCAATAGCTGGGATTACAGTCGCCCACCAGCACGCCCAACTAATTTTTGTATTTTTGCTAGAGATGGGGTTTCACCATGTTGGCCAGGATGGTCTCGATCTCCTGACCTTGTGATCCGCCCCCTTCGGCCTCCCAAAGTGTTGGGATTACAGGTGTGAGCCACTGCGCCCAGCAATTATTTTTTTGGTTGAGATGGTGCAGCCAATGGAAAAAAAGTACTGGAAATGGGGTTTTGGGGAGATGGAGTAAATTCTAAAGCCTTGGGAAGGAGAGGGACACTCCAACCTTTGAGTTGGAAGGATGGAAAGAGAGGAATGGATGGAGGTGTTGGGAGGTGGAGAGAAAGGTGTTCATATTTGATGACCTTGATCAAGAGAGCATTGAGGTCAACTTCTGAGGCTAAGGCATCAGTGGTGGAAAAGATTTGGACCAGCCAGTGTGGAACACGAGAGGAAGTGCCCTAAGAGAGATGGAAGGACTGTCTAAGAGCAGAAGAGCCTCGCTGATGTTTTCCAGTACTGATGTGTCATTTGCGAGGAGCCATTCACATGGCCCTGTTGACTTTCTCCAGCCGCACTTGGCAGTCCAGGTGCAGATGCCAAACAAATGGACAGTGGGATCAACTCCAGCCAGGAAGCTGGCAAGGCCAGTGCTGCTGAAAGTCAAGGGGTGAGGAAAGGAAATTCCCACGTGGGCTGTGCTGGGCATCAAAACATGTCATTTAATCCTAACCACAGTCCTGCAGGGGAGGTTTTATGATCTTCGGGTTTTTTCCCAGGAGGAAATGAGGCTCAGAGAGTTAACTGGCTTGGCCGGAGTCACACAGCCACAAGTGGCAGAGCCGAGCTGGGGTTCATATCCACGGTAGCCTGATTCTTCAACCTGTGCTCCCCTCACTGGAGGATTTACTGAGCGCTTATTATGTTCAGGCATTGTGCTAAGTCCTTTCCATCCTCCCGTTCAGTCCTCCAAATGACTTGGTACCTCAGGGATCATAATTTTCCCTGTTTTGCAGGTGAGCTTCAGAGGCTCAGTGAGGATAACTCACACAGCCCAAGTCCCCCAGCAGTGAGTAGCAGAGCCACCATCAGAATCAGGAAGTTATAAACCAGCATCATTACAGTTATGAGAACATACCATGAGACTATAGTACCAGCAGTTGAAGAGACAATTATGGAACATCAGTGGTGTGTCCAGACCTAGAGCTCTTAACCCCTACATTTACTGCCTCTCTCTCTGCAAGTCACTTCGTTTCTTTTTTACTCCTTATGAATGACAGTTTCAAACACACAAACTAGAGAGAACAATATAATGAGCTCATGTAATCAAACCCAGCTTAACTTGTTCATCATTGCCCCAATATTCCCACACACTTCTTTTATCTTTTCTCTATTTCTTTTTTTTTTTTTTTTTTGAGACGGAGTCTCGCTCTGTCGCCCAGGCTGGAGTGCAGTGGCCGGATCTCAGCTCACTGCAAGCTCCGCCTCCGGGTTCACGCCATTCTCCTGCCTCAGCCTCCTGAGTAGCTGGGACTACAGGCGCCCACCACCTCGCCCGGCTAGTTTTTTTGTATTTTTAGTAGAGACGGGGTTTCACCGTGTTAGTCAGGATGGTCTCGATCTCCTGACCTCGTGATCCACCCGTCTCGGCCTCCCAAAGTGCTGGGATTACAGGCTTGAGCCACCGCGCCCGGCCTCTTTTCTCTATTTCTTGAGACAGAGTTTCACTCTTGTTGCCCAAGCTGGAGTGCAATGGTACGATCTCGGCTCACTGCAACCTCTGCCTCCCGGGTTCAAGCAATTCTCCTGCCTCAGCTTCCTGAGTAGCTGGGATTACAGGCACATGCCACAATACCCGGCTAATTTTTGTATTTTTAGTAGAGATGGGGTTTCACCATGTTGGCCAGGCTGGTCTCGAATTCCTGACCTCAAGTGATCAGCCCACCTCAGCCTCCCCAAGTACTAGGATTACAGGCGTGAGCTACTGTGCCTGGCCCACACTTCTTTTTTCTAAATTTTTCTTTTTTTGGGGGGGGACAGAGTCTCACTCTGTTGTCCAGCCTGGAGTGCAGTGGCGTGATCTTGGCTCACTGCAACCTCTGCCTCCCAGGTTCAGGCGATTCTCCTGCCTCAGCCTCCTGAGTAGCTGGGATTACAGGCGTTCGCCACCACGCCCGGCTAATTTTGTTTTTACTTTTAGTAGAGATGAGGTTTCACCATGTTGGCCAGGCTTGTCTTGAACTCTTGACCTCAGGTGATCCGCCCACCTCGGCCTCCCAAAGTGCTGGGATTACAGGCGTGAACCACCACACCCAGCCTTTTCTTTTCTTTTTGAGAAGGAGTCTCACTCTGTTGCACAGGCTGGCTGGAGTGCAGTGGTGCAATCTCGGCTCACTCCAATCTCCCCTCCTGGGTTCAAGCGATTCTCATGCCTCAGCCTCCCAAGTAGATGGGATTACAGGTGCCCGCCACCATGCCTGGCTAATCTGTTGTATTTTTAGTAGAGATGGGTTTTCACCATGTTGGCCAGGCTGGTCTCAAACTCCTGACCTCAGGTGATCTGCCTGCCTCAGCCTCCCAAAGTGCTAGGATTACAGGCATGAGCCATCGTTACCAGCCTATGCTTTTTTTTTTTTTTTGTCTCTAGAAAGGGGACTTTTCAGAGATCTGAAATCTCTGCTCACTGTAAGCTCCACCTCCTGGGTTCATGCCATTCTCCTGCCTCAGCCTCCCGAGTAGCTGGGACTATGGGCGCCTGCCACCACGCCCAGCTAATATTTTGTATTTTTAGTAGAGATGGGGTTTCACCATGTTAGCTAGGATGGTCTCGATCTCCTGACCTCGTGATCCACCCACCTTGGCCTCCCAAAGTGCTGGGATTACAGGCGTGAGCCACCACGCCTGGCGAGAGATCTAAGATTTTTTTAACGCCTCTTGATTCAGAGGAGAAAACCCCGGCCTAGGGCCCAGACACCTGGGCTCCATCTCCATCTCCGTTGGAGAACTGAAATGTGATGCCCAGCAAACCACACCCACCCTCAGTTTCTTCATCTGCCAAATGGAGCATCCACAGGTGATCCTGGACAGTCCTTCCACGTCCCCAGTGGCCAGGTTCTCAGAGGAGTGCTCCGGTGATGACCCAGGCCCAAGGGGTGGTGATGCTGGAGAGGAAACCACCGTCCGTCTCCCCTTTCATGTCCACATAGTTCAGGCTTGTGGAAATGCTTCCCTGTACATCATGGAGCAGATCTTTTTCTCATGTGTGTACCTGTTCTCCCTCATGTCCTCCCTAGGAGCATGAGGTCTGCCCTGCCTTGCTCTGGATTTCCCCTCAAGCCTCTGCTTAGAGCACCCTCGGGAAGTGGAGCAGGTGTGGCAGAGGCACTGTTTTTTTCTTATGGTTTAAGATCCCCATCACATGCTTTGATGTCATCCTCATTGAAGAATCATCCCAAATCACAGGATCAAACTGATGGGTCATTTGATCTAGTGGCTAAAGCTGGAGCAGTTGGCAGAGGCAGGTCCATGGGGTCTGGGACATGAAGCAGTGTCCTCAGTGCCAGGGCAAAGTCCACTGGGCCTGGCCTGTATGCCACAGAAGGGGAGCAGAGTGTCCCAGGACCTCCTCACTTATGGCCCGGGCTGGGAGCCACACAGGCCTCCTCCTACTGTCCCCAGGGCCAGATAATGCTTGTGGACAGCTACAAGGGCTCTGGGGAGTGGATGGTCTTTAGAGAAAGGGACTGTCCCAGGGCAAATGGAGGCAAGTAGGGTCAGGAGGGGGCTCTGCATTAATTATCCTGAAATGAAGTATTGAAAGTGCTTTATAAACTGTGCAACATATAAACTGTGAAATATAATAAATCCTTACTATAAGACCCTAAGAGTGCAGAGCAACAAAGAGGCTGCCACAGGACAAATGGATCTAAGTTCAAGTTTTGACCTCTTCACATATCAGCCCTTTTATCTTGGGCAGGTTATGTGACCTGTGTGTGTGAGTTTCCTCATCTATGAAACAACAAATGGCTAGAGTAATGTCTGTGGGCATTTCTAGTCCTGAGAATCAAGGGTTCCTGTTGACTATCCTCCCCCAGCATTCTATCCCTTGCTGAAAACCAATAGCACAGAAGTGGGAGTCCATTTGCACAGGCACATAGCACACGTCTGACACATGGCAGACACTTAACAAACGTTGTTAACATTATCACAGCTGGGAGTAACACAAGTTAGCATTTACTGAACAGTGAGTATAGGTAACCCCATGGCTTGCATACCATCTGTTGTTGCATAACAAATTATCCCAAAATGTAGCAGCTCAATAATTTATTATTATTAAGATAATAAATAAACACTTATTATCTCATACAGTTTCTATGGGTCAGGAATTCAAGAGCAGCTAAGTTGGGTGGTTCTGGATCTGGTCTCTAAGGAGGTTGTAGTCAAGAAGTTGGCTTGGGCTGGGCACGGTGGCGCAAGCCTGTAACCTCAACACTTTGGGAGACTGAGGCAGGAAGCTTGATCCAGGAGTTTGAGACTAGTGTGGGCAACAAAGGAAGACCTTGTCTCTACAAAAAAAAAAATTTTTAGCTGAGCATGGTGATGCATGCCTGCAGTCCTAGCTACTCAGGAGGCTAAGGAAGGAGGATCACTTGAGCCCAGGAGGTCAAGACTCCAGCGAGCTGTGATAGTGCCACTGTACTCCAGCCCGGGCAGCACAGTGAGACTCTCACTGTATTTTTTTTTTTTTTTTGAGTCTCACTGAGTCTATATATAGATATAGATATAGATATAGATATAGATATAGGCTGGGGCTGCAGTTGAGTTTAGCAGAATGCTTGACTGGAGCTGAAGGATCCACTAACAAGATGGCACACTCACGGTTGGCAACTTGGTGAGAGGCCTCAGTTCCTCAGTATATAATACCTCTCCACAGGGCTGCTTAAGCATCCTTATAACATGGCACTGGCTTCCCCCAGGGCCAGTGATCCAAAAGAGCAAGACAAAAGTGGTACTATATTTTATGACCTAGCCCCAGAAGTCACACACATCATTTCCACTGTATTCTATTGGACACACAGACCAACCCTGATACAGTATGGGAGGCAACTGCACAAGGACCTGATTACCAGGAGGCAAGAATTATTGAGCTCTATCTTGGAGGCTATCACAGTCTGTTCTAAGTGTTTAATAGGTATTAATTCATTTGTTAATTCATGACATTGATACCACTATCATCCCCATTTTACAGATGAGAAAACTGAGTCACACAGAGATTAGGTAACTTGCTTAAGGTTACACTTCTAGGAAATGGACTGGGGTGTTGTCATGGACTGAATGCTTGTGTTCCCCCAAAATTCACATATGGAAGCCCTAACCCCAAATGTGAAGGTATTTGAAGATGGGGCCTTTGGGAGGTAATTAGGGTTAGATGAGTTCATGAAAGTAGGTCCAATGGCATTAGTGCCCTTATAAGAAGAGACACAAGGCTGGGCAGCTGGACAGAATGGGCATGGTGGCTCATGCCTGTAATTCCAGCACTTTGGGAGGTCAAGGTGGAAGGATCACTTGAGCCCAGGAGTTCGAGACCAGCCTGGGCAATAGAACAGACCTTGTCTCTACCAAAAAAAAAAAAAAAATTAGCTGGGTGTAATGCCACGTACTGTAGTCCCAGCTACTTGAGAGGCAGAGGTGGGAGAATTTCTTGAGCTCAGGAGCTGGAGGCTGCTGCAGTGAGCTATGATTACGCCACTGCTCTCCAGCCTGGGCCACAGAGAGAGACCCGTCTTTAAAAAAAACAACAAGAGAGACACAAGAAAGCTTGCTCTCCTTTCCTCTCTGTTTCTCTTGCTGTCTCTATGTCTCTCTGAAACCGCCTTTGCAAAAATTATAACTGAGGAAACCATGACAGTGACAGATTTCAGATTTAACCAGCTCCGTCTTGCTTCCAACCTTTAAGCGGTCCTTGTTCATTCCTGGGCTTAAGTCAAACTAATCTAGGGAGGCATTTAGTTTGAAACAAAATTGATAATAGCCCTTTCCTGAAAAGACCCCCTTCTTCTGTTGGGACCAGTTTGCTTTTGTAGGACTAATAAATTAGCTACAAGATTAGATTTTATGCAGCCTCTGACTCCAAGAGTCTGAGCCTCCCCCAAATTGCTCCTGGGGACATCACTATTGTAAAACCTGAGATCAGTGCTTAAGATATTTTGCAGATCCTGTACTTGATGGATCAGCTGACACCACCCAGACCAGTAATCTGACTCAACCAGTTCTGCCATCTCACCCAGAACAGAAGATAGCAAGAAAACTTAACTTTGATCCCCTCTATGATTCCATCCAACCCGACCAATCAGTACTCCCCACTTACTGAGCCCCTACCCACCAAATTATCTTTAAAAACTCCGATCCCTGAATGCTTGGGCAGACTGATATGAGTAATAATAAAACTCCAGTCTCCCACATAGCCAACTGCGTGAATTACTCTTTCTCCATTGCAATTCCCCTGTCTTGATAAATCGGCTCTGTCTAGGCAGCAAGCAAGGTGAACCAGTTGGGCGGTTGCATCTCTCTCCCTTTCTCTATGCATGCACACCAAGGTAAGACCATGTGAGCACATAGCAAGAGGGTAGCTACCTACAAGTCAAGAGAAGATAACTCAGAATAAAACCACCTTGATCTTGGACTTGCCAGCCTCCAGAACTGTGAGAAGTAAATTTCTGTTGTTTAAGCCACCCAAGCTGTGGGATTTTAGCAGACTCATCCGGCATTGCACTCAGAGGGTTCAGGATTTGACTTCAGATCGCTGACTGTTTAGCCCTTATTCTTAACCGTTCCCTCTTTTTCCAGGACTAACACAGGCCCTGGCGCCCCTTGATTCCCACCTGGCCCCTTGGCTGGGTGAGAGGCTCTCTTCACTGACAGTGAGGCCCGACGTGCCACTGGGAAGACTTGGAAACAGGATTGGGGGAAGCCTCTGGGGCAAACTCCAAGTCCAAGGGTTCAGTGCTGATCCAGATGTTCCTTTGTTTATACCCCTGGGAGACAGTCTTGGGGGCTCAGCTGCCCACCCCACCTGGCCTTCCGCTCCCCACCCCCACAGCTTGAACCTGGGGTTTGCCATACACACCCTCAGGGACTATCCAGATTATAAACAGTGAGCAGGAGGAAAACAAACTATATTTAAACCGGCAGTTGCTTCACAAACAAAGCTGGTGGGGGAGAAAACACTAGAAATATGAAAAGACCAAATGTCAAAATCCACAATACATTCAAATTTTAAGAATAAGCAAAACATATAAAAAGGCAATTCACAAAAGAATAAATGTCAATGTCCCCAAAAACCAAAACAAAAAAGTGCTTATCCTCAATAATTTAAAAATGTCACATTAAAACCATAATAAAATCTGATTTTTCTTGGATCCAGTAGACAAAAGTATTAAAGACGAATAATATTCAAGCTTGGTGAGGGGTAGGGACATGGGGACTGGCATTGCTCTTGGCCCCGGGGGAGCAGGAGAGTGCAATTTGACAAAGAAAAATGTTAACTATGCATACATGTGACTCAGCAATTATATTCTGAGGATTCTATCTTATCAAAAAACTAGAAAGATAACAGAAAGATATAATTAGATAGGTAGATACAGATATGCAGATATATAGCTCTATTTACACACCAGGACATTTTTGCAATTTTGTTTGCCGTAGCAAAACCTTGGAAACAGCCCAAATGTCCATCAGTGGGACAAATAAATAAATTGCCGTGTGGTCACCTAGTGGAATGCTATACAGAATTAGAGTAAACAAATCTTGCTACACATAACAACATGGCAGAAGCTCATAAATAGAATGTCAAGCAAAAGAGGACATCCTGTATAATTCCGTTTATGTAAACTTCGAAAAAGGCAGAATGAATCTGAGCTGTCAGCATTCAGGATGGTGGTTATCCTTGAGAAGGCCAGAAGGAAGCATGGGGCCTCTGTGACTGCTGGTGATGGCCTGTTTCTTGACCTGGGTGTAGGTGATGCAGGTATACTCACTCTCTGAAAATGCCTTGCATTGTACACCTAGGAACTGTGTACTTTTTTTTTTGTTTTTTTGAGACAGAGTTTAACTCTTGTCACCTAGGCTGGAATGCAGTGATGCAATCTCGGCTCACTGCAACCTCCACCTCCCAGGTTCAAGCAGCCTCCCGCCTCAGCCTCCCGAGTAGCTGGAACTACAGGCTAATTTTTATATTTCTTAGTAGAGATGGGGTTTCACCATGCTGGCCAGGCTGGTATCAAACTCCTGACCTCAAGTGATCCACCCACCTCAGCCTCCCAAAGTGCTGGGACTGGAATTGTGTACTTCTCTGAATGTATATTATACTTGAAGAAAAAGTTTACTAAACAACAATAACAACAAAAAGCATACCCCAATAAGCATTCCAAGTGTCCATGCAGAAAAATAAATACTTTTATATATACATAAATATTCCTCCAATTCAAAAAAATGGACATTGAGCTTTCCATCTTGAATACCAATATCAAAAGATGTCAGCAATATATTGTTAGGCATAAACAGAAAAACACATGCCTATGACATATAATCTGATCCTATTCTTTTAAAAAATATTATACATGGGTATGTAAATAAACGTATGTATCAGATATGTGGTACAGGCATAGAAATGGATGGAAAGAAATCTCCAAACTGTTAAAAACTAGGAGCCAGGGTTCCTTAATGAGGCCCTCTAAAGGCTCCTTAATAAGCCCATTTAACGAGGCCTAGCAGGAAACTCGAGCTACAGCTCATCAGAACTGGGCCCTCACCTCTGTCAGAGCTGGCCCCTGGCACAACCCTGGGTAGGCCAGGGGCCACTTCGGATCAGAGTTTCTGGAAGCACCATGCAAGGCGAGCCCTGGGGGCCCTGGGACAGCCAGGTCAAGGCCTGGGGGAATGGACCCTGAGACGTAGGATGAAGACAGGAGAACTAGCCCTGACCTCATGGGCCCCAGTGGTGTTGGGGGAGGTGGGGGGAAGACAACCCTATCTGGACACCCCAATTAATCATCACAACCCTTAGGACACCAAGGTCATACCATTAGTAGGTGGAACAGCCAGGCCTTGATCCCAAGTTAAAGGCTCTGCACTGGGCTGGGGAGGGCGTGGTGAAGACAGCAGAAAGGAGCAGAGTGCCCTGTACAGAGACCCAGAACCCTATGGCAGGAATCACAGAAGTGGCTTTGGCCCAGTGCCTGCAGCTAAGCCACCCTCTGGGGTCAGAACTCAACCGCTAAATCTGGCCCCAAGGGCCGCTCCGTTAACTCAGCACTGACACCTCCAGCTCCAGCTTCCAGCAGCCTGGAGGCTGGCCCCATCCAAAACAGATCCCAGGAGCGAGAGCCAGGTCTGTCTACTGTGCCTCTATACACAACCACCCCCAATGCCCCTACTCACTCGCCACCCTACTCTCCCCTGCCCGCTTCACCCACCCCGCCCCTGTGTTCTGAGTCACTCAGGACATGATTACTATTAAGGAGATGGAAAGAGTAGGGGCAGAGGAGCAGGCGTGGCTGGAAGAGCCTGGGTCCCAGGTTCAAGTCCCCAGAGTCTAAGCCAGATGTGGCCTGGTTGATTGTCCTAAGCAACTTAGAATGAACAAATTTAGCAGGTGTGGGACAGGAGTCAGCAGTTGGGAGTCTACTGTGTACCAGGTTTATTCAGTCTGTATAACTGTTGGTATTAGTGTCTCCATTTTACAGATAAAGAAACTGAGGCTCAGAAGTGAAGTAACTTGTCCAAGGTCACCTACAGCTTGGACCACTGAACCAAGGAAAACGTAGATTTTGAGCACAGTCCTGCTACTTACTAGGAGGAAAGTCGTGTGGCTTGGGCAAGTTACTTTATCTCTGTGAGCCTCAGTTTCCTCATCTATGAAGATGATATTAAATTAATATTTAACTTACAAAAATGTGAGGATTCAAAAAGGTAATGTTAATCTGAGTGCTGTGGCACATACCTGTAATTCCAGCTGCTCAGGAGGTTGAAGCGTGAGGATCACTTGAGCCCAGGAGTTCAAGGCTGCAGTGAGCTGTCATTGCACCACTGCACTCCAGCCTGGGCAACCCCATCTTAAAAAAAAAAAAAAGGTAATGTTAAAACTCTTAGCATGGTATCTGGTACACAGAAGGTCCTTAGAAAATGTTTGTTTTACTTTTTTTTTGAAACAAGGTATCTCTCTCTCTCTCTCTCTCTCTCTCTGTTGTCCAGGCTGGAGTGTAGTGATGCAATCACAGCACACTGCAGCCTCAACCTCCTGGGCTCAAGTGATCCTCCTGCCTCAGCCTCCAAGTAGCTGGGACTACAGGCATGTGCCACCACACCCGGTAATTTTTTTTTTTTTTTTTTTGTAGAAACAGGGCTCGCTATGTAGCCAGGCTGGTCTCAAACTCTTGCCCTCAAGCAATCCTCCCACCTTGTCCTCCCAAAGTCTTAGCAAATGTTATGATGATTAATTTAATTATCTGACCAATGAGAGAGTTTACTCCCTCAGAGCAGTGGGGTTAGGGAAAGTTTTTAACCTTCCTAGATCAATCCAGGATGTCTTCCTGAAAGAAGCAGCATTTCTGTCCCATTTTAACCCAAGACCATGAATTCTCTAGGTATATAAGGTTGTGATGGGGTAAGCATGGGGAGTATCTGGTAGAAGGGGGCACAACTTGGATAGGGAGAATTGCATCAGTCTGGGTGTTGGGGGTCAGGCAAGGTCTAAACACAGGCAGGACTCCAGATCTCGTTCTCGGAGAATGTCCCAACATCTAGCTTGGGCACCTTGGATGATAAACAGGTTGTCACCCTCCGAACCCCAAGTGAACCTGATAAATCCTGGCAAAGCTGAGGCAAGGAGAAGAGGCCATCTATAAATACTCAGTGACTCAGGCTCAGTGTCGTGTTGAAAGAGCCGCTTGTGTTTATGGCTCGGTTGCTCTGGAGAGGCAGTCCAGCTCTAGGAGGAAGGTCCAGGATGCCCTGAAGTCTCACCCCTCCCAGTTTTCTCTGCTGGGGCAGGTTTGGGACCTGGGGCCAGACCCACCATACGCTGGCTTAGTGTCCAGTCCGTTATGGGACTCTGAACAAGCCTCTCACTTCTCTGAGCTTCCAGCCATGCAGGAAATGAAACGTTGACTCTCTCTCTACTTTGGCCAGATAGGCTGTGAGGCAGGATGGTCTAGTGATCAGGCACTCAGGTTTTTGTTGCCAGATAAATGTAGGTTCAAGTCCCAGTTTCATCCCTTAACTAGCTATGTGACTTTAAGCCAGTCAATTCATTTTTCTGAGCCTCAGTTTCCTGAACTATAAAATGGTGACAATAATGGAACTTTCTTCACAGAGTTGTCATGAGGATGAAGGAAAAGAAAATATATAAGGTACTTGGCACAGTAACTGACAGGTAATAAACACTCAGTTAATGATAGTATTATGACTGCAAATTAAGCTAACTGTTTAAAATACTTTGAAAAGAAATATTGGAGATATTGGTTCCCCAGAGAGATATTTTGGGAGTCAATGATTACCCAAGAACTTCAACCACCTCTCTGCTTCCCAAATAGAAAGAGCCAAGCTATGAAGAAAACAAGACAGTTCCCAAGGTTGGTAGGGAAAGGGCAAGGCACTGTCACTCATCAGATACCTACTGTGTGCCAGCTGCTGTCACCTCCAACATCATCTCATTTACTCTCCAACCACCAAAGTACAACTTCCCTACACCAACCAACAAACCAAGACCCTGTGAAATGAACTGAATGGCAGAGCTGCGATTTGAGCCCAGGTCTGAGTACTTTCACAATGCTTGTGTGTGGTCCTATCACACTATGGTACTTGGTTGCCTCCCTGGTCTAGAAAGGTGGCCAAGGAAGAGACAGAAGTGAGAGAATGAGGAAGGAAGACTCAAGATGCTCAGCAATAGTCAAGGGAGAGTGTAGAGATTTAGAAGGAGATGGGAGGTGGGGAGCTGTTTGGGAAGAACACATGACTTTGAGGTGACTGCTCTGTGGGTCAACCAGCAGGCAGATGGAAAAGTACAGCTGAACTCAGAACAAAGATCAGACTGGGGGCTGGGTGCAGTGGTTCACATCTGTAATCTCAGCCCTTTGGGAGGCTGAGGCGGGAGGATCATTTGAGTTCAGGAGTTTGAGACCAGCCTGGGCAACATGGAGAAACCTCGTCTCTACAAAAAATACAAAAATTAGCCGGGCATGGTGGCGCACACCTGTGGTCCCAGCTACTTTGCAGGGGCTAAGGTGAGAGGATTGGTTGAGCCCAGGAGGCGGAGATTGCAGTGATCTGAGATCACACCACTGCACTCCAGCCTGGGCAACAGAGTGAGACCCAGTCTCCAAAAGAAAGAGAGAGAGAGAGAGAAAGAAAAAAGCTGGGATGGGGTTGGGGGAAAAGAATCCTTTGCTCAAGGCTGTCTGAAATGACTTCTAAACTTACAACCCCTCAAGACTCTCTTCTGCATGGCTTTGAATGCCATCTCTGCAGCATCCTGCCTCCGGGCCTTTGCACATGCTGTGTGATCTGCCTAGAATAGTCTTTTCCTCCTCAGCTAAGATGTCACCTCTTCACAGAAGCCTTCTTTAACCACTCTATTTAAATAGGCCCCATCCCACTACTCCCGGACCGAGCACCTGCTTGGTTCTTTCTCAATATTTATCACAATCTATATTTTACTCAATTTCTGTGTCAGTTGTTTGTCCCCACCCTCCACCCAAGACAGTATCTGTTCCATGAGTGCAGGGATTGGATGAGCTTGTTCACTGCTATCTACAGGTCCTGGAATAGCACCTGGCATACAATGCAGCTTAGCGTGTTTATGGAATGAATGAATGATCCAGTCCCACCTGTCTCCTAAAATCCTGTCTCCGACTCTCTGCTCCGTTGGAACTGATTTCCCACTATTTCTCCATCGCACCCTCCTCGTTCTCCCCTTCTAAGGGCCCCTACTTGGAACACCCCCTCTCCTCTGCCTATTCAAACCCTGCCCAAGGCTGAACTCCCCTGGGAAGTGCACTCACCCCAGATCAAGTGAAGTGAATAATCTATACAACTGTACATGGTGGCCCTGCTCCAAGCACCACTACTTACCTTGAGTAAGTCACATCAACTCTCTGGACCCTATTTTCCCCAGTTAATTCTGTCTTCGGGATTGTATCCAAAGGAAGTCATTCAAAACCAGAGAAATGCCAGAAATGGCCAAACACATACTCTGAAGTATTATTTAAAATAGAGAAAAGCTTTTAAAACAACAAAAATGTTAAATGTTAATAATAATAAAAAGCTACTGTTTAATGAGTGCTTAAATGGGTCTGGCAGTGAGCAGCTGTGGTTCAGAGCTGTGGTTAAGCACACAGGCTCTGGACCCACAGCCCCACCCACTTACTGTATGATCTTTTTGTTTGTTTGTTTGCTTGAGACGGAGTCTCACTCTGTTGCCCAGGCTGGAGTGCAATGGCACAATCTCAGTTCACTGCAACCTCCGCCTCCCAGGTTCAAATGACTCTGTTGCTTCAGCCTCCCAAGTAGCTGGGATTATTTATAGGCCTGTGCCACCACAACCAGCTAGTTTTGTATTTTTAGTAAAGACAGGGTTTCACCATGTTGGCCAGGCTGGTCTTGAACCTCTGACCTCAGGTGATCCACCTGCCTCGGCCTCCCAAAGTGCTGGGATTACAGGCATGAGCCACCACGCCTAGCCCTGATCTTTTTTTTTTTTTTTTTTTTCCTTGCTCTGTCACCCAGACTGGAGTGAAATGGCACGATCTCAACTCATGCAAACCTCTGCCTCCTGGGTTCAAGCAATTCTCCCACCTTGGCCTTCTGGGTAGTTGGGAGTACAGGCATGAGCCACTGCACCTGGCTGTACTGTATCTTGAGCCAATGATTTAACTTCTTTGAGATTCAGTTTCCTCATCTATAAAATGGGAATGATAAAGTTTCCTTCCTCATAGAGCTTTTATTGTTGTTATTATTGTTGTTAAGTAAACCTTTTACTGACTGTAATCCAAATACCAAAAAGTACATGAGTAACTGTGTAGCTGAATAAATGTTCACAAAATAACCATTGTTGTGTAACCAACAAAAAAAGATGATTCTGATGATTACATGAGACAACACCTGGGGAATACTTAGAGCAGTGCCCGGCACAGAGAACATGCTGGAATGGGTTGCTCCTGTTTCATGGGCATTTTGCTAAGCACTCTCTTTACATGCATTGTTTTTATTTAATTTTTTTTCCTTTTATTTACCTCACAATAACCCTATGAGATAGGCACTAATATTACCCTCATTTCAAATAAGGAAACTGAGATTCAGAGAAGTTAAATATACTGCCCAACATCACAAAATTAGTAAATGACAGAGGTGAGAGAGGAACCCATGTCTTTTGCCAAAACCTTCTTCCAAAACTCCTTGATATACTGGCTCCCCAAGACATCTATTGCAGCATCAGTTAATAAGCTATTTTTAAAAAGGATATTCAATGACCAACTAGGTAAACTGTGGTCTGCTGAATTCTGTTCTTTTTTTTTTTTGAGACGTAGTCTCATTCTGTCACCCAGGCTGGAGTGGAATGGCTCGATCTCGGCTCACTGCAGCCTCCACCTCCCAGGTTCAAGCAATTCTCCTGCCTTAGCCTCCCAAGTAGCTGGGATTACAGGTGCCCACCACTACATCCGGCTAATTTTTGTATCTTTAGTAGAGATGGGTTTCACCATGTTGGCCAGGCTGGTCTCAAACTCCTGACCTCAGATGATCCGCCTGCCTTGGCCTCCCAAAGTGCTGGGATTACAGGCGTGAGCCACTGAGCCCGGTCAGTCAGCTGAATTCTCGAGTTGATAAAATAAATATCTGTTGAGCACCTACTACATGCCAGGCACTGTTCTAGGCACTGGAGATACAGAGAAAGCAAGAGAGAAAAGTTCCCTTTTCTCCCCAGGGAGCTTATATTCTGGCAGGAGAAGACAGATTTTTAAAAGTAAAGATAATTTCTGGTGTAACAAATGCTATCAAGAAAATAAACCAGGCCGGGCACAGTGGCTCATGCCTGTAATCCCATCACTTTGGGAGGCCGAGGTGGGCAGATTGCCTGAGGTCAGGAGTTCATGACCAGCCTGGGCAACATGACAAAATCCTGTCTCTACTAAAAATACAAAAAATTAGCTGGGTGTGGTGGTGTGTGCATGTAGTCCCAGCTACTTAGGAGACTGATTCAGGAGAATCCCTTGAACCCAGGTGGCAGAGGTTGCAGTGAACTGAGATCACGCCACTGCACTCCAACCTGGGTAACAGAGTGAGACTATCTCTCCAAAAAAAAAGAAGACAAAAGAAACCAGAATCGACTGGGAGCAATGGCTCATGCCTGCAATCCCAGCACTGTAGGAGGCTGAGGTGGGAGGATCACTTGGGCCCAGGAGTTAGAGACCAGCTTGGACAACATAGAGACATCCTGTCTCTACAAAAAATTTAAAACTTAGCTGGGCATGGTGGCACACACTTGTAGTCCCAGCTACTCAGGAAGCTGAGGGAGGAGGAGTTCAGGAGTTTGAGGCTAACGTGAGCTATGATGGTTTTGCAGCACTCCAGCCTGTGCGACATAGCCAGACTCTGTCTCTATAAAAAAATAACAATAAGGCCGGGCGCGGTGGCGCACGCCTGTAATCCCAGCACATTGGGAGGCCGAGGTGGGCGGATCACGAGGTCAGGAGATCGAGACCATCCTGGCGAACATGGTGAAACCCCGTCTCTACTAAAAGTACAAAAAAAATTAGCTGGGCGTGGTGGCGGGCGCCTGTAGTCCCAGCTTCTTGGGAGGCTGAGGCAGGAGAATGGCATGAACCCAGGAGGCGACGGAGCTTGCAGTGAGTGGAGATTGCGCCACTGCACTCCAGCCTGAGAGACAGAGCGAGATTCCGTCTCAAAAAAAAAAAAAAAATAACAATAATAAAGTATTCTAAAAAAGGAAAGAGAGAGAGAGAGTACGAAAGAAAGAAAGAGAGAGAGAGAGGAGGGAAGGAAGGAAGGAGGAAGGAAGGAAGGAAGGAAGGAAGGAAGGAAGGAAGGAAAAGAGGGACTTTGGGAGGCTGAGATGGGGGTATCGCTTGAGTCCATGAATTCAAGACCAGCTTGGCAACATAGCAAGGCCCCAACTCTACCAAAAAAAAAAAACCCAAATATATATATATAAAATATATGTATGTGTGTGTGTATATATAAATATAAATATAGAGAGTAATAGGACGGAGAGAGACTTTCAATCAGGGAGATTGCCTTGGATGCTTTAGATACGATGTTCGAGGAAGGACCTCTGAGGAGCGGACAGTTGATCTGAGACTTGGATGATGTGGAAGAGCTGACTGAGTGACAACCTTGGGGAAGGACACTCCAGAGACAGCCCCAAGGGTTATGCAGCCATTCTAATACATTGTATTGAAACCTGGAAAAAAGTAAAACAAGGCCGGGGGTGATGTCTCATGCCTATAACCCCAGCACTTTGGGAGACCGAGGCGGGTGGATCACCTGAGGTCGGGAGTTTGAGACCAGTCTGAACAACATGGAGAAACCCCGTCTCTACTAAAAATACAAAATTAGCCGGGTGTGGTGGCGGATGCCTGTAATCCCAGCTACTCTGGAGGCTGAGGCAGGAGAATCACTTGAATGTGGGAGGTGGAGGTTGCAGTGAGCCGAGACGCACCATTGCACTCCAGCCTGGGCAACAAGAGCAAACCTTCATCTCAAAAAAAAAAAAAAAAGGTAAAACAAAAAAGCATAAGATACACTAAGATGATAACTATTACAATACGTGGGCTTACCTCTTCCCAACCTTTGCCAGATAGATAACATCCTCAGAAAAGTGAAACAGTCAGTTATTGAGGCGCTATGATTATGGGTGTTTTGGTTTTATCCTTTTCCAAAAAAAATCTGCTGTTGTTACATTTTTCTTTTTGCAACTTTTTTAAAGTACAGAAGAAAGAAGACACATTCCAAGAGTCTCATTCAAACCAAATAAGAGTTCTCTGATTACTATGAAGGCTATGTGTGTGAGAAGAAGATATTATCTTAGTGAACATGCTGTGCAATCTCAAGTGAGTCACACTCCCTCTCTGGGCCACAATCCTGAACATACAGGATGTCACCTGCTCTACCTGCCAAATGTGGGGTCCTCCATAGGCAAGACCACTGGCAAAGTCAAGCCTTTCTGCTCTTCATATGATACAAACTTTTAAGAACATCTATTTTTTAATTTTTAATTTTTTTTTTTTTTTTGAGATGGAGTCTCACTCTGTTGCCCAGGCTGAAGTGCAGTGGTGCAACCTTGGCTCACTGCAACCTCCACCTCCCAAATTCAAGGGATTCACATGCCTCAGCCTCCCAAGTAGCTGGAATGACAGGCACACAACACCACACACAGCTAATTTTTTTATTTTTAGTAGAGACAGGGGTCTCGCCATGTTGCCCAGGCTGGTCTCTAACTCCTGACCTCAAGTGATCCACCCGCCTCAGCCTCCCAAAGTGCTGGGATTACAGGTGTGAGCCACTGCGCCTGGTCAGAACACTTACTTTTTAGTAACAGAGGAAAAGAAATCCTGAGTCATTAATAAAAATCAGTCAGGATAATGACAAGCCAAGTCAACAGACTGGGAGAAAATATTTGCAAAAGACAAGGGCTATTATTCAACATATACAAAGAACCCTTAAAACTCAACAATAAGAAAACAAATGGGCCGGGCACAGTGGCTCAGGCCTGTGATCCCAGCACTTTAGGAGGCCGAGGCGGGCGGATCACGAGGTCAGGAGATTGAGACCATCCTGGCTAACATGGTGAAACCCCGTCTCTACTACAAATACAAAAAATTAGCTGGGCGTGGTGGCAGGCGCCTGTAGTCCCAGCTACTCGGGAGGCTGAGGCAGGAGAATGGCATGAACCTGGGAGATAGTACTTGCAGTGAACTGAGATTGCACCACTGCACTCTTGCCTCGGCAACAGAGCGAGACTCCGTCTCAAAAAAAAAAAGAAAGAAAAGAAAACAAATGACTCAATTAAAACATGGACAAGGCTGGACTTGGTGGCTCATGCCTGTAATCCCAGCACTCTGGGAAGCCAAGGTGGGCTGATCACAAGGTCAGGAGTTCGAGACCAGCCTGGCCAATATAGTGAAATTCCATCTCTACTAAAAATACAAGAATTAGCTGGGTGTGATGGTGGGCCCCCGTAATCCCAGCTACTCAGGAGGCTGAGACAGGAGAATCATTTGAATCTGGGAGGCGGAGTTTGCAGTGAGCTGAGATCGCACCATTGTATTCCAGCCTGGGCAACAGAAAAAGACTCCGTCTCAAAAAAAACAAAACAAGACAAAAAAAAAAAAAAAAGGACAAAAGATCTGAACAGACACTTCACCAAAGAAGATAAACAAATGGCAAATAATCACATGAAAATATGCTCAACATCATGTGTCATTAGGGAATTGCAAATTAACACAACAATGAAACGCCACTACTAGAATGAAACACCTACTAGATTGGCCAGAATCCAGAACACTGACAACACCAAATGCTAGCAAGGCTGTGGAGCAACAGGAACTCTCATTCATTGCTGGTGGGAATGCAAAATGGTACAGCCACTTGGAAGACAGTTTGACAGTTTCTTACAAAACTAAACATACTCTTACTATACTAGCCAGTGATCACACTGCTTGGTATTTACTCAAAAGAGCTGAAAACTTATGTTCACACAAAAACTTACACATGAATGTTTATAGCAGCTTTATTCATAACTGCCAAAACTTGGAAGCAACCAAGGTGTTCTTCAGCAAGTGAATGGATAAACTGTGGTACATCCAGACACTGGAATAGTATTCTGCACTAAAAAGAAAGAAATGAGCTAACAAGTGATGGAAAGACATAGAGCAACCTTAAATGCATATAATTAAGTGAAAGAAGACCATCTGAAAAGGCTGACATGCTATATGATTCCAACTATATGACATTCTGGAAAAGGTAAAACTATGGAGACAATTAAAAAATTAGTGATTGGCCAGGCGCAGTAGCTCACACCTATAATCCCAGCACTTTGGGAGGCCAAGGCAGGTGGATCACTTGAGCTCAGGAGTTTAATACCAGGCTGGCCAACATGTGAAACCCCATCTCTACTAAAACTTACAAAAATTAGCCGGGCATGGTGGCGCACGCCTGTAATCCCAGCTACTCAGGAGGCTGATGCAGGAGAGTTGTTTGAACCCAGGAGGCAGAGGTTGCAGTGAACCAAGATCATGCCACTGCACTCCAGCTTGGGTGACAGAGTGAGTGAGACTCTATCTCAAAAAAATTAAAAAAAAAAAAAATTAGTGGTTGTCAGTGGTAAGCAGGGAGGAAGGGATGAATTGGCAGAGCACAGAGGATTTTTACACGAGTGAAATTAGTCTATATGGTACTACAGTGGTAAATACATGTCACCATACATTTGTCCAAACTCCTAGAATGTACAACACCAAGTGAACACTAATGTAAACTCCGGGTTGGGGTGATAGTGTGTCCGCATAGGTTTATCAATTGTAATAAAGGTACTGCTTTGATCACCTAAGGTCAGAAGTTCGAGACCACCCTGACCACCGTGGCAAAACCTTGTCTCTACTAAAAATACAACATTTAGCTGGGCATGGTGATGGGCATCTGTAGTCCCAGCTACTTGGGAGGCTGAGACAGGAGAATCACTTGAACCCAGGAGGCGGAGGTGGCAGTGAGCCGAGATCGGGCCACTGCACTCCATCCTGGGCGACAGAGCGAGACTGTCTCAAAAAAACAGAAACAAAAAAACCAAGGTACCGCTCTGGTGGGGGATGTTGATAGTCTGGGAGGCTGTGCATGTGTAGGGGCCAGGGCTCTATGGGGTATGTCTGTACCTTCCTCTCAATTTTGCTGTGAACCTAAAAACTGCTATAAAAAATAAAGGGTATTACCTTTTTAAAATCAATTTTTAATTTTTTTTTTTTTGTTTTAAGAAAACAAAGAAGCATTGTCTGGTATAATTTGTTAGCTCAAGTGGAGGAATGAAAAATTCCTGGAAGATCTTTGTTTCTTAAGATCTGCCACGGCTCCCCTGGGGAAGAACAAAATGGGAAGTTGTGTGTAAAAATGAGGAGCTGAGCTACCAACAACACCCACTATTACCAGACACTTGCTGTACGCTAATCCCTGTGCTTTTAGGAATTATTTCATTTGTCCTTTCAATGGCCAAATGAAAATGTTTCTATTGCATGTGTAAACCAAGAAGAGTGTCTAAGACAGGTCTTGGTCAGTTTAGAGGTTTATTTTGCCAAGGTTGAGCTGGAGAGGAAGGAGGAAAGAAAAAAAAAAGGAGGGCAGAAAAACCGAGACAAGTGGTTACATTGTTTTGAGGCTTTGCTAAGCCCTCACTGAATCCACATGTTGCACAGGGAAAGGAGGGGGTAGAAGAACAGTCTGTATTCTGGCTAGGTGCGAGTGCAGTGGCTCATGCCTGTAATCCTAGCACTTTGGAAAGGCAAGATGGGCGGATCACCTGAGATCAGGGGTTCGGGATCAGCGTGGCCAATATGGTGAAACCCTGTCTCTACTGAAAATACAAAAATTAGCCGGGCGTGGTGGCGCATGCCTGTAATCCCAGCGACTTGGGAGGCTGAGGCAGGAGAATCACTTGAACCTGGGAGGTAGAAGCTGCAGTGAGCCGAGATCGCACCACTGCACTCCAGCCTGGGCAACAGAGTGAGACTCCATCTCAAAAACAAACAAACAAAAAATTATGTATTCCTCTCATGCCCAATGTGCTCAGTAAATCTACACCTTACATAAGATAAACACACAGCAGAGGGAGAAGTCAAATACGCATTCCTTTGGGGTGGGTGGTAGGACTATTTCTAGTCTCCTCTTGTCCCATACCCGTCAAGATAAGCTGGTCACTTACATTTTCAGGGGAGGGAGGCCAGCTGGGGAGATACCTGTTTAAGAAGAGAAGGAAAGGCAATTGTTTATGTGTGACTCAGTTTCCAAACTTAACTTTCCCTTTTGGCACAGTGAGTTGGGGGTCCCAAGATTTTATTTTCCTTTCATATGTGGAAGGTGTAAAAAGTAAAGTAGAGGTTCCTCTTCAAAGACTTTCCTCCCCGTCTAATTAGGAATAAATAGTAACTTCTCTTAGAAGCAAAATTTATTCAAAGACCTGTGCTAACATTCTTAAATATCTGCAAGCTGTAATAAAGAAATCAATATACTTTATGTTCTTAGCTTCCAATATTTGCCCTGGCATGCTTATACTGGTCCAAGCAAGCATTAGGTCATAGCCTGTTCCTCTTCCTTATTTAAAAGTGTTTTTACCTTTTTCAGCATTCTACAAGTTACTTCCTCCTTCCTTTGTTCCCCTCTACCTTTGCCTCTTTTAAAAAGTTCTAAGTCGCTAGCCAATCGGACAGATACAGAATGTGAGGTCCCGTTCCAGCCAACAGAAACCAGACACAGCAGTGGGGTGGACGCGTCAGGTTATAAACAACCCTGTCTCCTTTGTTCGGTGTACTCTCGTGGCAAAACTGCTGGTGAGTGTACCCTTTCTGGCAGGAAGTAAAAATGGCCTTATTAAATAAATTAAATTTATGTCCAAGTACTATTTATTTACAACATCGAGGAACAAACATTTCAAACAAAGGGTTCAAACTTAGTATTATTCCCAGTTAACTGCTGAGGAAACTGAGGCTGAAGGATGTAGATTTTCCTGATCACACAGGTCTGCCTGAGTCCAAGGCAGGGGTTATGTCTAAACCCCTAAGGCAGATGGGGGTCCTTTAAGCCCCCTTCCAGCTTTGAGAGTCCTCTGTTCCATGCCTGTATCTCTTCCTTCTGGGAGCGCTGCTCTCTTGGGCTTTGGATCCCTAGAAGGACAGTGCTGTGCCCATAGGGGACTGAGGAGATGACAGCCTGGCGATTGACTTCATGCAGGAATTTCACACCTTCCCAGACCTTAGAGTGCAGGTGGAGAGTGTCTGGCAGAGAAGGCGCCAAGTACTGCCTGCTGAGGCTGGGAAGGACTGCTCCCATGGCGAGCGAGGCCAGCAGCTCCTTCTCCTGCCCTGGCCACCTGTTTCCCAGCCCTCCTCTCCCCACCTCTCCACCTCGGAATGCTAAATGCAAAGCTGGTGGGCTGGCTGGGTATTAGTAACTCGACTCTGTAGACTCTGACGTCTACACTGATAAGAAAGGCGTTTCCTACTGGAGCCAAGGCATCTGCGTGACTTCTCAGCCATCTCTCCAACCCCTCTATAACCCTGAAGAGAATGAGGGTGGCAGGATAATAATAGTAACCATAGTTACCCTGTTTTGAGTGCTGTATAGTGCCAGGCCACTGTGCCAAATGCATCACCCACATTGTTGCATTCAATCCTACAGCCACCCCTTCAGGTACTTTTAGTATCTCCATTTCATATATGAAACAATTGAGGCTTGTGAGAGGTCAAGAACTTGCCCTAGGCCACACAGCAAGTGAGCTGCAGAGAGAAACTCAAATCCTATCCTCCAGCAGCACCAAGCCCTTGTCTTCTCCCCTCTAGTAGGTGGTGAGAGCCAGAGGGAGGCATGCTGCTCTGGCTGGCTGGTGCGCAACGGAAGCTCTGTGCCTGGTTTCTTCAACTTCCAGGAACAGAGTGGACTAGGATGGGGCACAGAGGGAGGGGACGAGCTTCCAGGAAGCCACGTTTCCAGTGGATGAACAGCAGGATCAGGGCTGTTGGCCCAGGCCTCGTGATGGCCCCAGGGGCCAGGGGTAGGGCCAGCCTGGGAGAGGGGCCCTCCCCAGGCTTCTAGAGTGAGGAATCGGGTAACAGGAACATTTGTTTCTGCCCAGGGAAGGCGAGGTTGTGCTTGGAGCAGGCGGGGCCTTTCTGCCTCTGCCCACCTCTTCTCCTCTGGTCCCTGGTTCTCCATCCATTGCTCCTCCCTTCACCCCTTTCAGGTGCTTCATATTTGGAGTCTCCCAGGAAAAACGGAAAATCACAGGGGGAGGAGAGCAGAGCAGCCCATTTGTTCGAGCCTCTCAGTCACAGAGGCTGCAAATTTAGCCTTTTGATCTTGGCTTCTGAGTGGCAGTGAGGCATACTGGTTAAGCCTGCAGCCCCTGGAGCCAGATTCCTGCTGGGCCACCCTCCCAGGGCCACCCCTTAATGCTGCTTAACCTTAGGCAGGTTCCTTAACCTCTCTGTGCCTCAGTTTCTCTGTCTGTAAGATAGTGATAAATACTTCATAAGATTTTTGCAAACATGCAGTGAGTTGATAAATGTAAAGTAGGCCGGGTGCGGTGGCTCAAGCCTGTAATCCCAGCACTTTGGGAGGCTGAGACAGGTGGATCACGAGGTCAGGAGATCGAGACCATCCTGGCTAACATGGTGAAACCCCGTCTCTACTAAAAAATACAAAAAACTAGCCGGGCAAGGTGATGGGCGCCTGTAGTCCCAGCTACTTGGGAGGCTGAGGCAGGAGAATGGCGTAAACCCGGAGGCGGAGCTTGCAGTGAGCTGAGATTCGGCCACTGCACTCCAGCCTGGGCGACAGTGAGACTCCGTCTCAAAAAAAAAAAAAAAAAAAATGTAAAGTAGACATTTCTGTAAGTGTGAAGCCTGGCACAGAATAAGCACTCTCTCAGCGTTAGCTGCTGTTTCCAAATGAAGTTACATACAGAATCATGGATAGAATGGAGAGAAGGCATCCATCAACGAAATTTTCAAAAACAGTCCCCTGGCCAGACACGGTGGTTCATGCCTGTAATCCCAGCATGGGAGGCCAAGGCAGGTGGATCAACGAAGTCAAGAGATTGAGACCATCCTGGTTAACACAGTGAAACCCCATCTGTACTAAAAATACAAAAAAAAAAAAAAATAGCTGGGAGCTGTGGCACACGCCTGTAATCCCAGCTACTCGGGAGGCTGAGGTAGGAGAATCGCTTGAACCCTGGAGGCGGAGGTTGCACTGAGCCAAGATCATGTCACTGCACTCCAGCCTGGACGACAGAGTGAGACCCCGTCTCAAAAAATAAAATAAATAAAATAAAATAAAATAAATAAATAAAATAAAATAAAATACAGTCTCCTATAACCACACCACTCAGCACAACCACCAACCCCATTTCACTCTATTTCCTTTAGATTTTTTCCTGTTCATCATTTTTATAACATCATAACCATCATATGCTTAAAAGTTGTAAAACTTTGGCTGGGCATGGTGGCTCATGCCTGTAATCCCAGCACTTTGGGAGGCTGAGGTGGGCAGATTACTTGAAACCAGGAGTTTGAGAACAGCCTGGCTAACATGACAAAACCCCCTCTCCACTACAAAAGTTAGCTGAGTGTGGCGGTACATGCCTGTAATCCCGGCTACTCAGGAGGCTGAGGCATTAGAATCGCTTGAACCTGGGAGGCGGAGGTTGCAGTGAGCAGAGATCATACCACTGCACTCCAGTCTGGGGGACAGAGTGAGATTCTGCATCCAAAGAAAAAAATAAATAAATAAAAAGAGTTGTGTAACTTTGGGACTTTAACATTTTATCCTAAGCATTTACTATAATAATTCAGTAGGTTTTTGTTGAGGGTCCGCTATGCACCAAGCATTGTTCTAAACTCTGAGTATACAGCAGCCAACAGAACAAAGCCCTTTTTCTCCAGGAACAGAACAGACAAAGCCCGTCTCTCAAGGACTTGGTGACATTTTCCACTGGGCATTGATTGCTACATGGTCTTAGAGCTCGTTCTTTTAAATTGAGGTCTAATTTCATACAGTAGAGTGCACACATATAAAATGTGAAGTTCAGTGAATGTTCATGTGTGTAGTCACCCATGTAACCACCACCCATCTCAAGGTACAGAACATTTCCAGTGCTCCAGAAGATTCCCTCACCTTCCCAGTCAATAACTACCTTTCTTCCCCTCATGTAACCTTCTGGCTTCTATCAACATAGATTAGTTTCACCTGTTTAAGAAGAAGATCCACTCTTTTGAGAATGTCCACTTTCTAATGGCTGCAGAATATTCTATCCTATGGATATGTTTTTGGACACGTTTTGCTTTTAGTTTCTCACTGTTATCAATAATGCTACCTTGGGCCAGGTGCAATGGCTCCCGCCTGTAATCCTAGCACTTTGGGAGGCCAAGGCAGGTGAATCACCTGAGGTCGGGAGTTCGAGACCAGCCTCGCTAACATGGTGAAACCCCGTCTCTACTAAAAATACAAAGAAAAAAAAATGAGCCAGGCATGGTAGTGCACACCTGTAATTCTAGCTATTCAGGAGGCTAAGGCAGGAGAATTGCTTAAATCTGGGAGGCGGAGGGTGCAGTAAGCTGAGATCACGCCGCTGTGCTCCAGCTTGGGCAACAAAGCAGGACTCCGTCTCAAAAATAATAATAATAATAATAATGCTACATTGAATGTCACATTTTAAATCATTTCCTTAGGCTACAGACTCTCAGAAGCAGGACTGATATTGAAAGCGTCTTGGTAAATACTGACAGACTGCTTTCCTGAAAGAGTGTGTGGCACCAACAGTGAATGTAACTGGAGGGGCAAGCTATGGGTGCATAGCATCACTACAGTGTCCAGCTCAACTCAATTGTCTACTTCCCTATCCCTGTTTGAGCTTGAATACTCAGCATATAATACAGTGGTCCGGAAGGGTGTCTCCACGAGAAGTCTGAATGCCATGAGAAAGATCCACAAGACTCTCTTGGTGAAGTTGCCATAATAGGGAGTTTGGGCCTCAACTTTACAATGTCAAAACTCTAACTTTTTGCTTACATTAAGAGAGGATTCACCCTTAGGCTAACAACAATGAAGCAACAGACTCTGACTCAATCATAAAGCAGATAAAAATCTGTGAGTTTACAAAGATAAATTTATCAGTCAAGTATGCAAGAATGTGTGTTATCAAAAGACTGGTGTGTCCTCCCTTGTTAGAAAGCCACAGGGGAAGCCAAATGATCAACAGAAAATTTCTTGGTGTCTCAGTCTGAGTCAGAAAGCAGAGAAGGAAGCCCTGAGATGTGTAGAGAGGCACCCTTATCTTCAGCTCAAAAGACCCCCTCAGCTCTGAGCCTATAAGGAGTAGTGAGTTTTCCCTACGTGCAGCAGTTCCTTGGCTATTCCTCCTTCCCATCCCAAACTTCCAAACACCAGATCCTGTGCAATCTCCCATCTGCCCTTAAATCTACTTCTTTCCATCGCCTCATTCACAGCCTGGTCCAGACCACTATCATCTCTTGCCTAAACTTTTGCAGCTCATCTCTCCTTGCCCTCTTGCTCACTCTTGATCCAGTCTCCATCTGCCAGCCAGAGTGATCTTTTTTTGTTTTTGTTTTTTGAGACTGAGTTTCACTCTATTGCCCAGGCTGAAATGCAGTGGCACAATCTTGGCTCACTGCAATCTCCGGCTCCTGGGTTCAAGCAATTCTCATGCCTCAGCCTCCCGAGTAGCTGGGATTACAGGCATGTGCCACCACGCCCGACTAATTTTTGTATTTTTAGTAGAGACGGAGTTTCACCACGTTGGCCAGGCTGGTCTCAAACTCCTGACTTCAAATGATCTGCCCACGTTGGCCTCCTAAAGTGCTAGAATTACAGGTGTGAGCCACCTCACCCAGCCTAGCGTGATCTTTTAAACTGGACATATGAGTGTGTTTAAAGTCTCTACCTAGTTGAATGTGTTGGCTCACAACTATAATCCCAACACTTTGGGAGGCCAAGGCAGGAGGATCACTTGAGGCCAGGAGTTCAATACCAGCCTGGGCAACATAGCAAGACTATGTCTCCACATAAATAAACAAACAAATAATTAGCTGGGTGTGGTTGCACGCACCTGTGGTCTCAGCTACTTGGAAGGCTGAGATGGGAGGATTGCTTGAGCCCAGGAAGTCAAGGCTGCAGTGAACCACGATCATGTCACTGTACTATAGCCTGGGCAAAGAGCAAGACCCTACCTCAAAAACAATAAAAATAAAATAAATAAAATCTCTACTTAAAACTCTTTGGTGATTGACAGGTTAACAGATGAACAAAACACAGTATATACACAAAACGGAATGTTGTTCAGTCTTAAAGAGAAATGAAATTCTGACACATGCTACAACATGGGTGAACCTTGGAGACCTTACACTAAGTGAAATAAGCCAGACACACAAAAAAAGTACTGAATTATTCCATTCATACGAGGTACCTAGAATAGTCAAATCATAGAGACAGAAAGTAGAGGCCGGGCACAGTGGCTCAGGCCTGTAATCCCAACACTTTGGGAGGCCGAGGCGGGCAGATCACCTGGGGTTTGAGACCAGTCTGGCCAACATGGTAAAACCCCGTCTCTACTAAAAATACAAAAAATTAGCCAGGCTTGGTGGCAGGCACATATAATCCCAGCTACTTGGGAGGCTGAAGCAGGAGAGTCGCTTGAACCTGGGAGGTGGAGGTTGCAGTGAGCTGAGATTGCACCATTTCACTCCAGCCTAGGAGAAAAGAGTGAAACTCTGTCTTAAAAAAACAAGTAAAATAGTGGTTATCAGGTTACCAGGGGCTGGGGAGAGAAGGAATGGGGAACTATTGTTTAATGGATACAGAGTTGCAGTTTGGGATGACAAAAAAAAACCCTGAATGTCCCGGCTGGGTGACTCACACCTGTAACCCCAGATGCTGGGAGGCCAAGGCAGGTGATCACTTGAGGTCCGGAGTTCGAGACCAGCCTGGCCAACATGATGAGACCCTGTCTCTACTGAAAATACAAAAATTAGCCGGACATAGTAGCACATGCCTATAGTCCCAGCCACTTGGGAGGCTGAGGTGGAAGGATTGCTTGAACGGGGAGGTGGGGGTTGCAGTGAGCCAAGATCCACTGCCCTCCAGCCTGGGAGACAGAATAAGACTTCATCTCAAATAATAATAATAATAATAGTTCTGGATAGTGGTGATGGTTGCACAACAATATAAATGTACTTAATGCTGTTGAACTATACAGTTAAAATGATTAAATCAGCAAATTTTGTTATCTCTATTTTACCACAATTAAAAAAAAAAAAAAGACCCTTGCTGACCTGTTGCTTTGATCCCCAAATCCATAACATGATCTACAAGACCCTACAGGATCTCACTCCTGCTTGTGTAGGGGTTTTAAGGCTAAACCTTATATAACTTCTTCCCCCTCCAGTTGGGATCTGGACCTATTAGGAAATCCAAATGGCTACCAAGGCAATGGAAAGATAAAAATATGGGACTTATTACTGATAAAGTTGGGCTTTGGAAGCAAATGCTTGTATTTATAGCCACAATGGAGGTTCCTAGTGTCGTCCTCTCCCCATCATCTCCCCCCAACTCTTGATTTAAACTTCCAGCTGAGGCCTGCATAGAGCAGCTGGCACAGGTCGTCCTGAATGCCAAGCATGCTCCTCCCTCCGCTGCTCACTTAGCTCATTTCTGCCTCTCAGTCATTTCTTAGCATTAGCGTCACATGTGGCTGGGCATGGTGGCTCACACCTGTTATCCCAGCACTTTGGGAGGCTGAGGTGGGCAGATCACTTGAGGCCAGGAGTTCAAGACCAGCCTGTCCAACATGGCGAAACCCCATCTCTACTAAAAATACAAAAAATTAGCCAGGTGTGGTGGTGTGTGCCTGTAGTCCCAAGCTGTCTGTGAGGCTGAGGCAGGAGAATCGCTTGACCCGGGAAGCAGGGGTTACAGTGAACTGAAACCACACCATTGCACCCCAGCCTGAGCAACACAGTGGGACTGTCTCAAAAAAAAAAGGCCTCTGTCATATGCTCAGAGGCCTTCCGTGGCCCATACTACCTCCCCCCTACCTCCTAATAAGTCTCATGCACCCTAGAGCTTCTCCTGCATAGCACTCTCCAGAACTGTGTCTGTGTCTCTTTCCATGATCATTGTGGGTGTAAATAAGAAGGCAAGTTTCATGAGAACAGGCACTGTGCTATGGTCTCCATGTGTCCCCCTAAAATTCATGTTAAAACTGAATTGCTAGTGTGATAGTATTAAGAGGTACGGCCTTTAGGATGTGATTAAGTCATGAGGGTGGAGCCGTCATGGGTAGGATTAGTGACCTTATAAAAGGGGTGCAAGAGGCCGGGCGTGGTGGCTCATGCCTGTAATCCCAGCACTTTGGGAGGCTGAGGCAGGCGGATCATGAGGTCGAGATGGAGACCATCCTGGTCAACAAGGTGAAACTCCGTCTCTACTAAAAAAAAAAAAAAAAAAAAAAAATTAGCCGGGTGTGATGGCATGTGCCTGTAGTCCCAGCTACTCGGGAGGCAGAGGCAGGAGAATCACTTGAACCCGGGAGGCAGAAGTTGCAGTGAGCCGAGATCACGCCACCGCATTTCAGCTTGGCAACAGAGCGCAAGTCCATCTCAAAAAAAAAAAAGGTAAAAGGGGTGCAAGGCAGCTATTCATCCCTTTTTGCCCTCCCACTTCTGCCTTGTAAGGATGCAGCACCAAGCCACCATCTTGGAAGAAGAGAGAGCAGCTCTCACCAGAGATGGAATCTGCCGGTACCTTGATCTTGGTCTTCGCAGTCTCTAGGATTGGGAGAAGTAAATTTCTGTTGTTTATAAATTACTCAGTCTAAGGCATTTTGTTATAGCAGCATGAACAGACGAAGACGCACTGTGTATGCTGTATGTTTCCTTCATGGCCACATCCCCAGTGCCTAGCACGGTGCCTGGCGCTTTGGCTCCCATACACATTGGAGAATATTCCATTCACTAGCACTCCTCTCCAGCAGAAGTCTGTATACTGTTGGAAGACAAACGTGGATAAGGCTTGGGGCCGGGAGGTCAGGGGCCAGCCTAAGTAACATTCGCAGGTACATGGATTAGTGGGCCTTGTGGGGTCTACAGTTTGTCCAGGGCCCAAGATGTCAGGACCATCGAGAAGCTAAGTGTGGTTATCTGTACCTCCTTTCCAGCCCCTGCTCTAAATAACCATAGAGCAAATATTTGAAGAATGTCAGCTTAAAGGAGTGTCTCACTCTGACCCTCAAATCTCAATTTATTTTTAAATTGACAAAAATTTTATATATTTACACATGTGTACAACATAATACTTTGAAATATGAATACATTGTGGAACGACTAAATTTAAGGCCCAGTGTAAATGCTACCTCCTCTCTAAAGCTTTCCTACCCGCCATTCCCCTCCACAGAAGCACAGTTTGGATTTCCTCCCCTAGGCTATGTAACCTCAGCTGGCACTGGTTGAATTGTACTGTCTGCATATTTATATGTCTGTCTCCCCTCCCAGAGGAAGTCCATGAGGGCAGGGACTTTATCGTTTCGTTCACTGCTTTTTCTTAGCATCATGCACAATTTCTTGCATGTGGTAGATATTCACCAAATAGTTGTCGACTTAATGAACAAAGTGCCACCATGTGCCAGGCACTAATTGACTTCTGAGAAGGGGTATATGTCAAGACATTTGTTAGCTACCCACCAGCCTCTGAATTTAAGCCTGCCAGTAAGCCCCATCCTTCAAGACACAGAGCTTGATCAAGAAGGGGCTCACAACCCTATCCCCTACTCCCTACTCCCTAGCCCCTAGCCAATCAGGTCCAACAAGACTTAATTTTAGGAATCTTGTTTGAGGAATAGAGAAGCTGACTTTCTCATTCCTGCAGGATGTGAACTCATAAGGCTGAATTCCCACTGGTGACCCCCAGGCCCACAAGGGAAGCCAGCCTTAAGACGAAGGCAGCATCATGGGAGGCAGAACAGAGGAAACTGGAGTCTTTGGTGACATGTGAGCTGCTGAATCAAACTTCCTTCCCAAAGCTAGCCCTCCTGTCTCCATTTCTCTTAGGTATATGTACCAATCATTCCTTTCAGTCATTTTGAGTTTCTGCTCTTGCAACATGAAGCATCCAGAAGAGGCCAGAGAATCACAGGAAACCCAAGCTTTAACACCTCAGGACCTGCTGAGGAGATGGGTGAATCTTCAGTTTAGGACACTCTCAACCCTCACATCCAGCATGGTTTTCAGATGGTGGCACCCCAGCAGCTCTTGGACACAGGAGAAGGAGATGTGAACCTGGGTCTTAACCATCAGTTGCTCTAGCTGTTCTCAGTCCTCACCAAGAAGACAACTAGGACCCATCCAAAGACAAAAACAGCCAAAGTTATACCTGGCACAAGACCTTTGTGGGCCCCCAGATCACTTGTCTTGGGGGCTGGATCAGAAACAAACATTTTGGTCTTCTTGTTACAAGCATAGTGGAGGTGTAGGATTGAAGAATCAGAGTGTTGGAGCTGGAAGGATCCTTAGAGATGAGCTGGTCAGACCCCCTCATTTTGCAGATGGGGAGACTGAGGCCCACAACAGGGAGGGGTCTTTCTTGCTCAAGATAACACAGCGTGTTAGTGCCAAAGCTAGTATCCTCCCTAAAGGAGTTTCTCCCTCAGCCTCCCCCTGCAGAAATGGGGCTAGGGAGACTGGGCGCAGTGGCTCACGCCTATAATCCCAGCACTTTGGGAGGCCAAGGCGGGTGGATCACCTGAGGTCAGGAGTTCGAGACCAGCCTGGCCAACATGGCGAAACCCCATCACTAACAAAAATACAAAAATTAGGGTGTTCAGTCTGCTTCCGGACGGGCGAGGAGACTCATGGTCTGGTTCTTGGACTTCCCTAACAGCATGGCCCCTAAATGCCAGTCTCCACTCCTGCCTCAAAAGAAGAAACCAAGACCACCGCCTGCTCTGGGACCGGAGGAGATATTGGCCTCTGCAGGCTTGCCGAAGAAAGGAGAAAAAGAACAGTAAGAAGCAATTGAACACATTAAGGAAATACAAAATGAAATAGACAGACTTAATGAACGAGCCAGTGAGGAGATTTTGAAAGTAGAACAGAAATATAACAAACTCCGCCAACCATTTTTTCAGAAGAGGTCAGAATTGATCACCAAAATCCCAAATTTTTGGGTAACAACATTTGTCAACCATCCACAAGTGTCTGCACTGCTTGGGGAGGAAGACAAAGAGGCACTGCATTATTTGACCAGAGTTGAAGTGACAGAATTTGAAGATATTAACTCAGGTTACAGAATAGATTTTTATTCTGATGGAAATCCTTACTTTGAAAATAAAGTTCTCTCCAAAGAATTTCATCCGAAGGAGAGTGGTGATCCATCTTCAAAGTCCACCAGAAGCAAATGGAAATCTGGAAAGGATTTGACGAAACGTTCAAGTCAAACGCAGAATAAAGCCAGCAGGAAGACAGCATGAGGAACCACAGAGCTTCTTTACCTGGTTTACTGACCATTCTGATGCAGGTGCTGATGAGTTAGGAGAGGTCATCAAAGATGATATTTGGCCAAACTCATTACAGAACTACTTGGTTCCTGATATAGATGATGAAGAAGGAGAAGGAGAAGAAGATGATGATGATGATGAAGAGGAGGAAGGATTAGAAGATATTGATGAAGAAGGGAATGAAGATGAAGGTGAAGAAGATGATGATGATGAAGGGCAGGAAGGAGAGCAGGATGAAGGAGAAGATGGGTAATAGAACACTGATGGATTCCAACCTTCCTTTTTTAAAATTTTCTCCAGTCCCTGGGAGCAAGTTGCAGTTTTTTGTTTTTTTTTTTTTTCCTCTTGTGCTCAGTCGCCCTGTTCTTGAGGTCTCTTTTCTGTACTCCATGGTTCTCAACTTATTTGGGGGGAAATACCTTGAGCAGAATACAATGGGAAAAGAGTCTCTACCCCTTTCTGTTCGAAGTTCATTTTTATCCCTTCCTGTCTCAACAAAAACTGTATGGAATCAACACCACCGAGTTCTGTGGGAAAAAAGAAAACCCCGCTCCCTTCGCTCTGCTGGAAGCTGGAGGGTGCTAGGCCTCTGTGTAGCAGTGCATAGGATTCTAGCTTTTTTCCTCCTTTCTCTGTATGTTGGGCTCAGAGAGTACACTGTGTCTCTATGTGAATATGGACAGTTAGCATTTACCAACATTTATCTGTCTACTTTCTCTTGTTTAAAAAAAGAAAAAAAACTTTAAAAAATGGGGTTATAGAAGGTCAGCAAAGGGTGGCTTGAGATGTTTGGGTGGGTTAAGTGGGTATTTTGACAACATGGCTTCTCCTTTGGCATGTTTCATTGTGATATTTGACAGACATCCTTGCAGTTTAAGATGACACTTTTAAAAATAAATTCTCTCCTAATGATGACTTGAGTCCTGCCACTCAATGGGAGAATCAGCAGAACCTGTAGGATCTTATTTGGAATTGACATGCTCTATTGTAATTTTGTTCCTGTTAATTTTTAAATTTTCTTTTTGTTTCACTGGAAAGATGATGCTCAGTTTCAAACGTTAAAAGTGTACAAGTTGCTTTGTTACAATAAAACTAAATGTGTACACAACGAAAAAAAAATACAAAAATTAGCCGGGCGTGGGGGCGTGGTGGCGCATGCCTGTAATCCCAGCTACGCAGAAGGCTGAGGCAGAAGATTTGCTTGAACCCAGGAGGCGGAGGGAGCAGTGGGCCAAGTTTGCGCCACTGCACTAGAGCCTGGGCAACAAAGCAAGACTCCATCTCAGAAAATAAAAAACAAAAGAGAGAGAGAGAGAGAAAGAAATGGGGCTAGAGCTCCCCAAGCTTGGGAAGGAGAAGGGAGGGGACACTGATGGGGATTCTCCCTGCTACAGCAGTTAGGAGCTGCTCCCAAAACATTCACTGACAGGCCTAGCCAGTCGCCCTTAACGACCTCATTGTGGCATTTTGATAACAACTTGTGGTTGGCTCAGTGGGTACTAGGTCTCTAAAATGCATCAATGACGCCTCTTATAATTTCTCTGGAGGAGAAATTCAGAGTCAGCAATCTGGTAGGAAGACTCCAAGATGTGCCTTGGGGACAGGGTATATATGGGAACTCTGTAATTTCCACTCAACTTCACTGTGAACCTAAAACTTCTCTAAAAATAGTCTTTTCAAACACACACACACAACCGGGCATGGTGTCTCATGCCTGTAATCCCAGCATTTTGGGAAGCCAAGGTGGGCAGATCACTTGAAGCCAGGGGTTCAAGACTAGCCTGGCCAACATGGTGAAACCCCATTTCTACTAAAAATGCAAAAATAGCCAGGTGGGGTGGCATGCGCCTGTATTCCAGCTACTCGGGCACCTGTAATTCCAGCTATTTGGGGGGCTGAGGTGAGAGAATCGCTTGAACCCAGGAGGCGGAGGTTGCAGTAAGCCAAGATTGTGCCACTGCACTCCAGCCTGGGGGGAGTGAGACTGCATCTCAAACACACACACACACACACACATTGTAGTTAGACCCCAATTGAAGTGCCAGTGTGACTTTCACCTCTTAGAACCTCTGTTTCCTCAGTTGTAAAAGGGAGGACAATAATAGTATGTGCTTTACAGGGTCACGGTGCAGATGAGATGAGATCACTCTATAAACAGTACTTTGCACAGTGCCTCGCTCAGACGGTAGTATGAATATTACCTATTATTTATTTATACTACCAATTTGTATTTATCTATAGTTTATAGGTAAAATTGCTCCATGATAATCTGCTTCCAGTGGACCCATTCTAAGTAGGGACAGCCCATTTGCCTCTTCCCATGTGAACTCTGTTCAGATAGGAAACGTTAAGGCTCAGATTCATATTGATTTATGGGGCTGGGGACCTGGAGTCCAAAGACTCCAGGAGTCTTGGCTCCACCAGTGACTTATTAGGAACTTAAGTTACTGAGTCCCTTTGAGTCTCAGTTTCTCCAGATGTAAAAGACTAGGCTCATATTCTCCACTTCGTAGGGTTCTTGTGGGATAAAGGACTTGGATCTTGACAGGTCTGGGAATTCAGACCTGCTTTAGTGAGACTGGAGCATCAGCTTCACCAATGGAACCTGCCACCAGGGGGCAGGCTTGCTACATCCAAGTTTCCATTTGTCCAAAATACTCATTTCCTTTTTTGAGAGTGATTGTCTTAACTTTTTTATCATGGAAAGAGTCCAACATACACAAAAGTAGAATGGTATAAGCCTCATGTACCCAGCACTAAGTTTCAACAACTATCAACATTTCGTCAATCTTCCCCTCTCTTTTTGTTTGCTCTGCTGCTAGTGGAGTATTTTAAAGCATATTCCAGACCTCATTTTGTTTTATCCCTAATGCACGTGTGCTGCTCCAATTGCAAAAGACTTATTTTCTGCGGGGCACGGTGGCTCACACCTGTAATCCAAGCACTTTGGGAGGCTGAGGCGGGCGAATCACCTGAGGTCGGGAGTTTCAGACCAGCCTGACAACCATGGAGAAACCCTGTCTCTACTGAAAATACAAACTTAGTCAAGCGCGATGGCACATGCCTACAATCCTTGCCACTTGGGAGGCTGAGGCAAGAGAATCGCTTGAAACCGGGAGGCAGAGGTTGCGGTGAACCAAGATCGCGCTATTGCACTCCAGCCTGGGCAACAAGAGCGAAACTCCATCTCCAAAAAAAAGAAGAAAGAAAAAGACTTACTTTCACAAGCACTGTGTCACTTAACAAAAAAGAACAATAATTCCTTAATTTTATCTAAGTTCTTATTTAATTTTTTCTTTTCTTTCTTTTTTTTTTTTTTTGAGGGTCTCACTCTGTCTCTAGCCCAGGCTGGAGTGCAGTGGCCTAATCTCCACTCACTGCAACCTCTGCCTCCTGGGTTCAAGCGATTCTCCTGCCTCAGCCTCCCAAGTAGCTGGGACTACAGGTGTGTGCCACCACGCCTGGCTAATTTTTGCATTTTTTGGTAGAGACTGTGTCGTTCACTGTGTTGGCCAGGCTGGTCTCAAACTCCTGGCCTCAAGTGATCTGCCTGCCTCAGCCTCCCAAAGTGTTGGGATTTCAGGTGTGAGCCACAGTGCCTAACCTATATTTAAATTTCTGAAGACATCTTTTGACAGCTAACTCATTTGAATCTCAATCCAAATGAGGTTACTGCATTTGGTAAGTCACTTTCACATTCTACTGTCCAGTTTTACTTCTGTATCATGAATCTACCGGAGAATCCAGGACACTTGTCCTGTAGAATGCTCCACATTTGGAGTTTGACTGATTATGGTCTTTGTATATCCTTCATATTTCTGGTAAACTGGTAATTAGATTTTGGCTTCATAAGGCTTAGGCTCTTTTTCTTTTGTTGTTGTTTTTCTTTTTTTTGAGACAGGGTCTCACTCTGTCACCCACGTTAGAGATCAGAGGCAAGATCTCGGCTCACTGCAAGCTCTACCTCCCAGGTTCAAGCAATCCTCCTGCCTCAGCCTCCCTAGTAGCTGGGACTACAGGCGTGCACCACCACACTTGGCTAATTTTTTTTTTTTTTTTTAGTAGAGATGGGGTTTCACCATGTTGGCCAGGCTGGTCTCGAACTCCTGACCTCAGGTAATCTGACTGCCTCAGCCTCCCAAACTTTTGGGATTACAGGTGTGAGCCATCACACCCAGACATCTCTCTTTTTTTTTTTTAAAGGCAAGAATATTTTGTGGAGAGCACTGTTGACTTAATGAACAAAGTGCCACCATATGCCAGGCACTAGTTGACTCTTTAGGGAAGGTATATGTCAAGACATTTGTTAGTGGCCCCCACAGCCTCTGGATTTAAGGCCATCAGTAAGCCCCATCCTTCAAGACACAGAGAGCTTGTCGAGGAAGGGCCTAAGGACCCTATCTCCAATCCTCTATGCCCTAGCCAATCAAGTCCAACAAGACTCAATTCCAGGACTGTTGTTTGAGGAACAGACACTAACCTTAAAACATTTTAGTGATTTTAAGGTTGGTCAATGACTTTTAAATTAATTTTTTTTTAACTGGAAAATGGTATTTAGAGACTAAATCTGTGCACTAGGGGTGTTCCAGGGCTGGGTGACCAGCCTGGCCAACATGGTTCCTCTAAATGGTATTTAGAGAGTAAATCTGTGCACTGAGTTGGTCATTGCTTCTAGGCCTTTTCGGCAGACAGAGCTAAAAAAAATACTTTTTTTTTTTTTTTTTGAGATGGAGTCTTGCTCTGTTACCCATGCTGGAGTGCAGTGGCGCAATCTCAGCTCACTGCAACCTCCACCTCCTGGGTTCAAGCAATTCTCCTGCCTCAGCCTCCCGAGTAGCTGAGACTACAGGTGCCTGCCACCGTGCCTGGCTAATCTTTCTATTTTTGGTAGAGATGGGGTTTTGCCACGTTGGCCAGGCTGGTCTGGAACTCATGACTTCAGGTGATCCACCAGCCTCAGCCTCCCTAAAGTGCTGGGATTATAGGCGTGAGCCACCACGCCAGGCTGAAAATACATTTTTGAAAAGAAAAAATACATACTGCTATCTAATTCAGATCTAAGTTTATCCTAAGCTTCTTTTCTCCTTAAAACACTTTCTCATACACTGAAAAATCTTGGTTCCTAATGCTATTGACATAATTACTTATTTGTTTGTTCTTATATCATAGTTTCAAAATAACAACATCAATATTACTACTAGCAATAAGACGAATGAATGCAATTGTATTTCTATGCAGTTTTATTTGTCCTTAGACTATACCCCATTAGAAAGGTACAATCAAGGACAGGTGTGATGGCTCATGACTGTAATCCCGACACCTTGAGAGATAAAACAGGATCACCTGAGGTCAAGAGTTTACAAGCAGCCTGGGCAACACAGTGAGACCCTGTCTCTACAAGAAAATTTTAAAAATTAGCTATACCTATAGTCCCAGCTCCTCAGGAGGATAAGGTGGGAAGATCCCTTGAGCCCAGGAGTTGGAAGTTAGTGAACTATAATCACCACTGCACTCAAGCCTGGGCGACAGAATGAGAACTCATCTCTTTATTTTTTGAGATGGAAAGTGTCGCTCTGTGGCCCAGGCTGGAGTGCTGTGACGGGATCTCGGCTTCACTGCAAGCTCTGCCTCCTGGGTTCACACCATTCTCCTGCCTCAGCCTCCCCAGTAGCTGGAGCTACAGGCACCCGCCGCCACGCCCGGCTAATTTTTTGTATTTTTAGTAGAGACGGGTTTCGCCATGTTAGCCAGGATGGTCTCAATCTCTTGACCTCATGATCTGCCGGCCTAGTCCTTCCAAAGTGCTGGGATTACAGGCGTGAGCCACCTCACCCAGCCTGAACTCATCTCTTAAAAAAAAAAAAAATCAAAATACTTAAGAAGCCGTTTGAAATTATTTTCTCTGTGTTACACCACCAATCTGACATTAGAGATAGTTCATTTGTTTCCATTTGTTTTTAATTTTTATGGAGTGCTTCATTTTATTGAACTGTCTTATAAATGTGAAATGTTTATAAGGTTCCAAAATTGTACTATATAAAAGGTATATTCATAGAAATCTCATTCCCATCCCTATGCCCTCCATCCCATATAAGCAACTATTTTTGTAGAAGTTTGGGATTTATTCTTCCATTGTCTACCTTTTAAATATAAGTACTTAACGTTTATTTATCTCTCCATTACTCACATGTAATAGCATACTATAAACACTGTATGCACTTTGCTTATTTCACTTAATAGAGATCACTTGATATTAGTATATGTGTATTAGTATATATAAGAAATCTTCCACATCTTTTTTTTTTTTTGAGACAGAGTCTTGCTCTTTTTTTTGAGACAGTCTTGCTCTGTCACCCAAGCTGGAGTGCAGTGGTGTGACCTTGGCTCACTTCAACCTCCACCTCCCAGGATCAAGAGATTCTCCTGCTTCAGCCTCCCAAGTAGCTGGGATCATAGGCGAGTGCCACCACGCCTGCCTAATTTTTGTATTTTGAGTAGAGACAGGGTTTCACCATGTTGGCCAGGCTGGTCTCGAACTCCTGACCTCAAGTGATCTGCCTACTCGACCTCTCGAAGTGCTAGGATTACAGATGCGAGCCACGCCAGGCCTCTTCCACATACTTTTTCATGGCTGCATAGTACTTCATCCTGTGTATGTACTATAATTTATTCAACCAGTTCTTTATCATTAGACATGTGAGCAGTTTCCAATCTTTTGCTATTCATTCATTAATGACACAATGAATAGCCCTGTACATACAGGTTTGTTGGTTTTTTGTGTGTGTGTTTGCCAATATATTACTAGGTTAGATTCCTCGAAATCTAGTATTTGATCTAGGGCTACTGGATCAAATAATATGGCTATATATTGCCAAATTTCCTTGTTAACAGTATCACTTTGCCTTCCCACCAGCCATGTATGAGAATGCTAGCCTTAGGTGTATTTTGATACCGTATCAGATTGAGGAGGCTGCAGAGATCAATCACAGACAAGGTTCCTCCCCTCAGGAGGCCTACAGGCAAAAAAAAAAAAAAAAAATGACATAACATAATAAGCACGGGAAGCATTTACCCTGAAGCTAATGAATCTTAAGCTTCAGAGTCCTTTACTTATAGGGACCCTTTCCAATGTTCCAGGTATGTGTTCCCAGGGCCATTTTATAACCTTTCTCCTCAGGAGGACACGCCAAATTATTTAAGCTTCAGGCCCCACAAGATCTAAACCCACCTCACAGACTTAACTGTGAGCCTAAATTGGGGGTGAGAGTGGATTTCAAATCTCATCTGCAGCCAACTTGAGAGCAAGGGTTCCTATGATACTTAATGATTGAGACAAAATGAAAACGCTACTTTGATTGAGAGAGGGAGGTCCCTCCCCTGATTCGGATCAATAACCCACACAGGTAGTTAGCTGTCTTCGCAGAGCCTTCTATATTTTCCCTCTACTTTTGAGGGCAGGAAATAAGTCTTGGCTGACACCAGTGTTTCCAGCAAACAGCTGAAGACTTGACACTTGGATGGCACTCAGGACAAAAATCTTAACAGATTACAGAACCGTTGTGGGTTTTTTAGTTTTTTTTTTTTTTTTTTTTAAGGGGAGAGGGTGTTACACTAGGAGTGGGTATTCAAGGTAGACACATCCCAAAACAGACACTTCAGTGAAAAGAGGCAGGTGTTTCCTCACCTGTAAAAACAGGATAATAAAACCTCCCCTTGTGGGGTCTGGTTAGGATTAAGCAAGATCATGTGTATAAAAACAGGATAATAAAACCTCCCCTTGTGGGGTCTGGTTAGGATTAAGCAAGATCATTTATATAAAGACCTAACCCAGTGCCAGACTCTAGGGAGAAGGGGAATAAATGGAGGGCAGAAAATAAAATGGGTTGATCTTTGAGCACAGCGACAGGGATTCTTTGTACATCGTGCCTTATAGAGCGAGCGCTGGGAGGAGGAATCATCACCCTGCTGAGAAGTAATAGGTGCAGAAAAAATTGGGGAAGAAGGAATGGACGTTTCTGGCGGATGCTTACTGATCTAACTGGATGACTGAGAGATGCGGGACTGAGTGACCCCGGGCTGGCTGTGGGGCCGACAGCTTGAGGGATCTGACTGACAGCGTGTGGCAGCCGAGCGACTGCGGCTGCCGCAGCCGCTGGGCCCCCATTGACTGTCCCGCCCCGAGAGCAGCCGGAGCGCGGTGGATCCTGGCTCGTACCGAGGCTTCTCCCGCGCGCCGACTGCAGGCCAACCCTCCACAAGGAGCCTCCGGGGGGCGCCACGGGCACCGCAGCCAGGTGCAGGCGCCGCCGTCCCCTCACTCCCCACGCCGAGGAGGTGGCCCTGGCTCCCTGCGGCCGCGGCTGGGGAACAATGAGGCGCCGGCTTCTTTAAGGGAGATACCACCGCGCCGGCGGGGCAGGGGACGGCGTCCTCCCAGATGATCGCACCCAGCCCCGCGCCGCCGCCGCCGCCGTCTCGGTAACTGCACCGCCCGCAAACATGGCTCAGTGACTCGGACAAAAGCTGCTGTCTCCCTCCCGGCGGGGCGGACGCCAGGCCTCCTTGGTCGGGCCGCACCTCCCGGCGGGCCCGCCAAAGAGCACCGCGCCCCGTAAGCACCCGAGACCCGCGCGGAAGATGCACCGGGCGTTCCACCCCAGCGAGCCCCGCACCCCAGCCCGCAGCTCGGTAGGTCGGAAGGGGGGCGGGTAGGGGGAGGGGAGGCCGCGGCCGGGAGCGCGCAGCCCCAGGCCCAGACCTGCCGCTGCAGACCGTCCCTGGGGCCGGGGGCCCTGAGCGCCCGCTGCAGCTGGAGGGTGGCCGAGCCCCGGCATGGCGTGGCCTCGCGGTTCCAGGGCCCGGCCACCCCTGCGGGGAGCAGCACCAGTGGTGCGCTCCGGAGCGCGCACACCTCCGACAACTCCAGGCTCTGCAAATCCTCGGGAGAAGGAGGAGGCGAGCGGACCGCCGGCCGCGCGCTTCGTCGGTGGCGCGGAACGTCCCGGCTCGCGCTACGGAAAGCCGGAGGGGGGCGGGGCCGTCGGCGTAAGGGGGTGTGTCCGCGCGCACCACGGGGGCGCGCGCCGGCTGCTGACTGGAGGCGGCGGCAGCGGAGGCGCGAGCTGCCCGATAATGGCGGCCTGCAGAGCCCATGAGAGGGAGAAGCGGCGGCGTCTACCCTGAGGTAAATCTGGCCCTTCGGCGTGGCCGAGAGGCCCTGCTGCAGAGCCGACGGCCCTGCATGTGTCTCCCTCCCTGGGACGCCTGTCACAGACCTGTCAGCGGAGTCATCCCGGGGAAGGCCCCGCGCTCCTCAGGCCACCGGCCCCAGCCGCGGCCTCCTCTCGCACTGGGGCCACCTTCCCTCGGCCCTCAGCCCCCTGCCCGAGGAGTTGAAGCAACTGCAGGGCTGGCTCCTCTGAGCAAAGGGGCTCGGGAGGCTCACCTCCGGGCTTCATCTGAGCACGGCCGAGGAGGGGGAGGGCCTGACACTTGGCCAATGAGCGCGGCCTGAGTGGCCGCGTCGGGCAACACCTCTGGCCGGGACTAGCCCTTCCCGGGTGCCAGCAGGTGTCTGGCCTGGCCGGCCCGCGTCCCAGCGCCTCGTTAGAGCAGTGGGAGCGAGGGCCCGCCACTTTCGGTCGAAAGTCACTTAGGTTCGCACCGAATGCATCATTTGATCCAGGATCCCACGGGTTTCATAAACACCCCTCTCCTCGCTATTCAGGGGGGTGCTCTTCCCCATGGGGACCGTACCAGGCTGGAGAGGACATGGGACTGCTTCAGAGACACGAGCCACCTTGAGTGGATGTGATTGGCGATCCCCGTAGAGCAGGAAAGCTCGTCTGCTGTGCAGCCGGGGCAGAGGATTCTGTGGCAGGAAATTAGACACTAGGAAATTCAGTAGCGATTTGAAGGGTGGGTGTCCAGTTAGAGGAAGTGGGACTGAAAGCAATCTCAGAAGTCATTTCTTTTTATTAAATCTATCCTACGGACTTCAAGTAGTGGATCCCAACTTCTCAGGCTCTAGGGTCAGTAGTAGCCTTTTGCTTCCCCAGCTGTACAGAATAAATATTGTACAATCTCAGGTTACTTTTCTTGCCCGTGGTCACAATCAACAAATGCGAATTCGTTCGTGGAGTTCGTTAGAATCTAGACATTGTTTGGGGAGTGAGGAAGCACACTTTAGACTTTCTGCATTCAACACAGCGTTTCTGTGCAGGGCCTTTGCTCTCTCGCCTTTAAACCGTTCATTAAGTTGAATTCCCAAGAACTCTGTCAGAGAGCCCCTTGATATGCAGGATCTTTGTTGGCAAAAATGACCTAGAACTAAATAGATATTGTTTACTCCAGCTCTCTTATGATTAGTAAAAAGGAAACATAAAAATTTTAAAATAGCTATTGTTAAATGACTACAAAAAGGTAGCTGTATTGTAAGTAGCTTATTTTATTTTTAAATAAACGTTAATGGCCGGGTGTGGTGGCTCATGCCTGTAATCTCAGCACTTTGGGAGGCCGAGGCGGGCAGATCACGAGGTCAGGAGATCGAGACCATCCTGGCTAACACCGTGAAACCCCGTCTTTACTAAAAAATACAAAAAAATTAGCCGAGCGTGGTGGCGGGTGCCTGTGGTCCCAGCTACTCGGGAGGCTGAGGCAGGAGAATGGCGTGAACCCAGGAGGCGGGGCTTGGAGTGAGCCGAAATTGCACCGCTGCACTCCAACCTGGGTGACAGAGCGAGACTCCGTCTCAAAAAAAAAAAAAAAAAAAAGAGGGGGAGGGGGGGGGATAGCGTTAGGAGATATACCTAATGTAAATGACGAGTTAATGGGTGCAGCACACCAACATGGCACATGTATACATATGTAACAAACCCGCACGTTGTGCACATGCACCCTAGAACTTAAAGTATAATAAATTTAAAAAAAAAAAAAACGTTTCTTTTCCACAAACTTTATTTTCATTTGTTTTGTAAGAAATAAAGAGATGACATGAGACAAAATTAAAATATAAATAGAGTTTGGCCACTTTTACGAATGAAAACAAACATTTTCAGTTCTATAAATGATTTGGTTCACTTTCAGGCCTTAAGCATAAGCCAGGTGTTTGTATTTCTAACTGTGAGGGGGTTCTGTTTTTGCTGTTTATGACCATTATGTGTGTGGTAGCCTGAAGGAGAAGCTGCGATTTTGCTTGCTTGCCTGTTTTTTCCTGATCAGTAAATAAGAATGCTGAATTTTGGGGGTGTATTTTTAACAGTGACGTTTTCAAGCAGTTCATATAAGAGACAGTATACTGTAGTGCTTCATATCTTGGTCATCTGAGGCAGATGGCCGGGTTTCAAATCCCAGGTCCACCAGTTACTAGCTATTGACCTTAGGCATTTCATTTAACCTCTCCATTATATAGTTTCATCTATAAAAAGACCATAATAGTATCCATCTCATAAGATTATTATGAGGATTAACTGAATTTAATATTCTAAAGAACTTAAAACAGTTCCTGATATATGGTAAATACTACCTGTTAGCTTTATTGTTACTATTCCTAAAATTAGATTTCCCCTAGATATAGCAAATATCCTTCAAGCACTGCAGACAGACAGATGAGGCCGGGCGCGGTGGCTCAAGCCTGTAATCCCAGCACTTTGGGAGGCCGAGACGGGCGGATCACAAGGTCAGGAGATTGAGACCATCCTGGCTAACACGGTGAAACCCCGTCTCTACTAAAAAATACAAAAAACTAGCTGGGCGAGGTGGCGGGCGCTTGTAGTCCCAGCTACTTGGGAGGCTGAGGCAGGAGAATGGCGTAAACCCGGGAGGCGGAGCTTGCAGTGAGCTGAGATCTGGCCACTGCACTCCAGCCTGGGCGACAGAGCGAGACCCCGTCTCAAAAAAAAAAGAAAAAAAAAAAGGCAGATGACAAGTAAATCATACATAAGAAGAAATACAAGCCAGTAGGTACACATAATTTCAACAGAGCACTTTGTTGATTTTTCCAGAAACCTCGACCTTGAAGATGGTGAGTAGCCAGCCAAAGTACGATCTAATACGGGAGGTAGGCCGAGGTAGTTACGGTGTTGTGTATGAAGCAGTCATCAGAAAGACCTCTGCACGGGTGGCAGTGAAGAAAATTCGATGTCACGCACCTGAAAATGTTGAACTAGCCCTTCGTGAGTTCTGGGCACTAAGCAGTATCAAGAGCCAACATCCAAATGTGATTCACTTGGAGGAATGCATCCTACAAAAGGATGGAATGGTGCAAAAGATGTCCCACGGCTCTAATTCTTCCCTTTATTTACAGGTATGTGTTGTTGATTGGGAAATAGAAATGATTTGAACATGGCATTGGTCAGCAAGAAGAGGAATGAAAGGGTCAGAAGAACGTTTCCCTTTAAATGCAGGTGTTTTGTAGTTAGAAATAGATAAGTGTCTGCCAAGAATTGAGTAGATGTTTGCTTAAAACAAGGTTTTATTTAAACCTGTGATGCACATACCTAAAAATAACATAAGCCACCTGTTATGCAATGGTACTTGCCAGTCTGCATAGGAATGGGGCAAGATAGGAGCTAGAGAAGTGCTTGAGACTACAGTCTAATAACTTCATTTCTTTGAAATCAGTAATTTTGGACTTGAGGACAGAAGAAAAGGAAAAATTCCACAAGCAGTAGCAACACACCTAAGTAATTGAGCATCTCTTTTATAAATCACTGGTTTGAATGTAAGCCTCTGCTGTTTTAGAGGGATATTTGGTTTCTTCACCATGCAATTCCAGTTAATTTTCATGCAGTACATGGTTTAACACCTGAATGTTATTAACAGTGCTCACAGCTAACATTTGAATTTGCCCTCAGTTCCATGCTCTGTGCTGAGTGCTTTAAAAGCAATTGCTCAAAACAATCCAATGAGGACCGGGCATGGTGGCACACGCCTGTAATCCCAGCACTTTGGGAGGCCGAGGTGGGCGGATCACGAGGTCAGGAGATGGAGACCATCCTGGCTAACACGGTGAAACCCTGTCTCTACTAACAATACAAAAAATTAGGTCGTGGTGGCAGGCTCCTGTTGTCCCAGCTTCTTGGGAGGCTGAGGCAGGAGAATGGTGTGAACCTGGGAGGCGGAGCTTGCAGTGAACCAAGATTGCACCACTGCACTCCAGCCTGGGCGACAGAGTGAGACTCCGCCTCAAAAAAAAAAAAAAATCCTATGAGGAAAGGACTATTATTATCTGCATTACAAATGAAGAAACTGAGGCTTAGTATAGCTAATGAATTTATCCAAAGTCACATACATAGTAAGTGGTAGAATTGGGAGCAGGAGCTAAGACTGACAGCTAAAGCTTATGCTTTCTTAACTCCCAAATTACTCTTCTGTAAACCTGAGGAAATGGAAAAGCTTTTCTGTTTTTCTTTTGTTGGCTTCTGCCAGAAATTGAAATCTCTAGTAGCTCTATACTCAAAGAACAGAATATATATTAAGACATAGCTTCTTAAAGACTAGGGCAGAATTTCTTAAAGCTAGTCATTCTTGGCCGGGTGCGGTGACTCACACCTGTAATCCCAGCACTTTGGGAGGCCGAGGCGGTTGGATCATGAGGTCAGCAGATCGAGACCATCCTGGCTAACACAGTGAAACCCCGTCTCTACTAAAAAAAAATTACAAAAAATTAGCCGGGCGTGGTGGTGGGTGCCTGTAGTCCCAGCTATTTGGGAGGCTGAGGCAGGAGAATGGCGTGAACCCAGGAGGCAGAGCTTGCAGTGAGCCGAGATCATGCCACTGCACTCCAGCCTGGGCAACAGAGTGAGACTCTGTCTCAAAAAAAAAAAAAAAAGCTAGTCATTCTTGGAAAAGAAAACAACTTTTTGTGAGTGTGTCTAAATTCAGAATTTACCATCAGACTTTTACCACTTAAAAGTCTGTCTCTACTGAAAAACGACAAAAATTAGCCTGGCATGATAACATGCAACTGTAGTCCTAACTACTCAGAAGGCTGAGGCAGGAGAATCTCTTGAATCCAGGAGGCAGAGGTTGCAGTGGACCAAGATCGCACCACTGCACTCCAGCCTGGGGAACAGAGCAAGACTCCATCTCAAAAAAAAAAAAAAAAAGAAAAAGTCTGTTTTTGGCCAGGTGTGGTGGCTTACGCCTCCAATTCCAACGTTTTAGGAGGGTGAAGCGGGAGGATAGCTTCAACCCAGGAGTTCAAGACCAGCCTGGATAACATAGCAAAACCCTATCTGTACAAAAAAAAAAGTACAAAAATTAACCAGGCATGGTGGCATGCACCTTATAGTCCCAGCTACTTGGGAGGCTGAGGTGGGAGGATCACTTGAACCCAGGAGGCAGAGGTTGCAGTGAGCTGACATCATGCCACTGCACTGCAGCCTGGGTGACAGAGCGAGATTCTGTCTCAAAACAAACAAAACAAAACCTCTGTTTTTAAAACAAAAGTTTTGGACTAGGAACAACAAAACAAATACATGAATGCATGTATTAAGAAACTTGCAAGTTTCCTTGTATGATGAGCAATATTAGTCTTGAGAATTTATATTGCAGTTTAGCACTCTGTGCCCTGAAGTTTTCTTTTTTTTTTTTAGTTTTTTTGAGACAGAGTCTTGCTCTGTCGCTCAAGCTGGATTGCAGTGGTACGATCTCGGCTCATTGCAACCTCTGCCTCCCAGGTTCAAGTGATTCTCCTGCCTCAACCTCCTGACTAGTTGGGACTCCAGGCGCCTGTCACTATGTCTGGCTAAGTTTTGTATGTTTAGTATAGACGGGGTTTCACCATGTTGGCTAGGCTGGTCTTGAACTCCAGACCTCAAGTGATCCATCCGCTTCAGCCTCCCAAAGTGGTGGGATTACAGGCGTGAGCCACCTCGCCCAGCCAGTGCCCTGCAGTTTTCCGTTTTATGACAGTAAAAATAACTATTTAGCCTCTGTTCATTTTATTGCTTTTCTAAAAGTGCTTATTATGTAAGTTGAATTTATAGAAAATATTGGAAACATTCTTACTATATTCTCTGAAAAGTGGATAGAGGCCAGGCATAGTGGCTCACACTTATAATCCTAGCACTTTGGGAGGCTGAGGCGGGCAGATTGCCTGAGCTCAGGAGTCTGAGACCAGCCTCGGCAACACGGTGAAACTAAAATGCAAAAAATTAGCCGGGCGTGGCAGCGTGTGCCTGTAGTCCCAGCTATTCAGGAGACTGAGGCAGGAGAATTGCTTGAACCCGCGAGGCGGAGATTGTAGTGAGCCAAGATCATGCCACTGCACTCCAGCCTGGGTGACAGAACGAGACTCCATCTCCAAAACAAAAACAAAAAAAAAGTGGATAGAAAGCTAAACATGGTGGTTCACACCTGTAATCCCAGCACTTTGGGAGGCTAAGGCAGGCAGATCACTTGAGGCCAGGAGTTCAAGACCAGCCTGGGCAACGTGGCAAAACCCCATTTCTACGAAAATTACAAAAAGTTAATTTTAATTTTTCTCCATGTTTTTCCAGATGTCTTCTTCCTTCATCTCAGTTAGAATCATTAAATCAGTTCCTGATAGCCAAAAGCCTCACCTAGAAGAAAATGTAAAACAATTCACAGAGGTTACAATCTCATGCGAACCTAGTGGCCAGTCTGTGTACTTGTGATAAATATCATGAATGACAAGTACAGGATGCATACAACAGGGAAACCTACATAATCCTGTGGCTCAAAAGTTATGAATCGTTGGGTGGGCGCAGTGGCTTACGCCTGTAATCTCAGCACTTTGGGAGGCTGAGGTGGGTGAATCACTTGAGCCCAGAAGTTCAAGATTAGCCTGGGCAACATGGTGAAACCCTATCTCTACAAAAAGTTTAAAAATTAGCTGGGTGTGGTGGTGCGTGCCTGTAGTGTCAGCTACTTGGGAGGCTCAGGCAGGAGGATCACTTGAGCCAGGGAGACTGAGGCTGCAGTGAGCCATGATTGTGACACTGCACTCCAACCTGCGTAATAGAACAAGACCTTGTCTTGCACACACACATACAATATATATATATAATTGTCTAAAACTTGTAGTGTGAAGAGGAGTTAGCTAGATAAGTGAGAAAAATTTCCTAGGCAGAAAAAAACCGTACATACAAAGGTCTTCAAGCATGAAGTATTTAAAAATTGAAAGAAGAGGCTGGGCACAGTGGCTCATACCTGTAATCCCAGCACTTTGGGAGGCCTAGGGGCGGATCACAAGGTCAAGAGATCGAGACCATCCTGGCCACAATGGTGAAACCCCATCTCTACAAAAAATTCAAAAATTAGTTGGGCATAGTGGTGCATGCCTGTAGTCGCAGCTACTTGGGAGACTGAGGCAGAAGAGTCTCTTGAACCTGGGAAGCAGAGGTTGCGGTGAGCTGAGATCATGCCACTGCACTCCAGCCTGGCAACAGAGCGAGACTCTGTCTAAAAAAAAAAAAAAAAAAAAAAAATTGAAAGAAGATAGAGTTGTTTTAGATGAGGTTAGAGGGGACAGCAGGAGTCAGAGCGCACAAGGTCTCATAACCCATGTTAAAGAGCTTAGACTATATCCTAAGAGAACAGGGAAGCCATTGAAGGGCCTTAGTCAAGAGAAACCAATGGCTAACATCCTCTACATGTTAAAATAAGCAGATTGGGTGCTGCATTTCCATAGCTCTCAACCAGAGGCCCTGTGGCCTGTTTTCATATGGTTTTCCATGCTAAAAATAGTTTTTAGATTTTTTTTAAGACTTGTGGGGGAAAAAAAGGAAAGGAAAAAGTATGTGGTACAGAGACCTTATGTGGCTGTCAGGCCTGAAATATTTACTATCTGGCCTTACTCTAAACCATTCTTTGAACGCTGGGACTCGGTATTGCTCAAAGCTATTGAGGAAGTTTGCTTTTGAGAGTAAAGACAGAAGAAGAAAAGCATGTTTAGTGTCAGTGCACCTGGTAAATAATTATGTGATCTGTACCTTTCTATTCTTTCATTTTCTGTCTCCCTGGCAAACACATGCAACAAGGAAAACTCATGCAAAAGAGATAACTGCAGATCATTGCAATTACTATTGTCTGCTGTGTGGAGAGATGGCGTGAAGGGATGTTCTTTGCTTGTGCTTGGCCAAATGGTAGAGGAAGTACCAGTAGATTTAAATGTGAAATTAACAATTCATTCACTCTTCAGCAACTCTTTGGTCTTTTCTGTTCAACTCATGGGTCTGAAAAGGACACCATACAACAAATGCTTTTAAAAGACAATATACGGGGCCTCGCACCTATAATCCCAGCACTTTGGGAGGCCGAAGTGGGTGGATCATGAGGTCAAGAGATTGAGACCATCCTGGCCAACATGGTGAAACCCTGTCTCTACTAAAAATACAAACGTTAGCTGGGCATGGTGGCACACACCTGTAGTCCCAGCTACTTGGGAGGCCGAGGCAGGAAAATCTCTTGAACCCAGGAGGCAGAGGTTGCAGTGAGTTGAGATAGTGCCGTTGCACTCCAGCTTGGTGACAGAGCAAGACTGTCTCAAAAAAAAAAAAAAAAAGACTATATACTGTGTTTTAGAGTGATAGTTCATGTCCAGTGAAGTAATTCTATTGAATTTCAAGTAAAGGAGAGTTGTAACTAGATAATAATAACAAATAAAACTGTGATTTAGTCTAGGTTTTCAGCTTGTATGAAAGAAAAAATATACAAATTCAGAGTTGATTTTTTATATCAAAATGCATATTTGAAAACAAAATATTTAAAAATTTTAAAAATGCATATTTGATTTTCATAAATTGGTTTTTAAAAGTCATCCAGTGAAAGAGCCAACATATTTGCATTCTGCCTATAGAAGTTTATGAAGTAACGATGTCAGTCTTTATTAGTGACTACAGGAACAGCTATTTCTGCAACAACTAGTTGTTCCTTGATCATTTTTCTCTCGATTTCACAGGTTATGTTGACAGTGTATGTGCAATGAGTAAGAAGTGTATTTCAGGCGATTTCATTGAATAGAGTTTGCTAATTGAGGTTTATACCCCAACTGGCAATTTCCTAGGTCTATCTGCTGAAACTTTGGTCTTTTCATGAAGCTATGAGCTAGGTGGGTAGAATTCAGCTCCACTGACACATGGAGAAAATGTGTGGCCACTTGGACTCTTTTCAAAATAAAACTATTTTAAAATTTTTACCCCTTGGTTTAGAGCTTTGGTGTATATTTATCAGGGACAAAATGACAGTTTGAAGCATTTTTTAAGGTTTAAAATAAAATGCATATATGAAAGCACTGATTAAATATTAATAGAGTTTCCACTTAAAGGTGGAGACTGACTTAACCTTTAAATTATTCTTTTCCTATAACTGAATTGTATAACCTATGCAAATGATTGTAATCTTTTTTTTTCCTTCTTGTAGCTTGTAGAAACTTCATTAAAAGGAGAAATTGCCTTTGATCCCAGAAGCGCCTATTATTTGTGGTTTGTGATGGATTTTTGTGACGGAGGAGATATGAATGAGTATCTATTGTCCAGGAAACCCAATCGTAAAACTAATACCAGCTTCATGCTTCAGCTGAGCAGTGCCCTGGCTTTCTTGCATAAAAACCAGATCATCCACCGAGATCTTAAGCCTGATAACATCCTGATTTCTCAAACCAGGTTGGATACCAGTGACTTGGAACCTACACTCAAAGTGGCTGATTTTGGTCTAAGTAAAGTTTGTTCAGCCTCTGGGCAGAACCCAGAAGAACCTGTCAGTGTAAACAAGTGTTTCCTTTCCACAGCATGTGGAACAGATTTTTACATGGCTCCTGAAGTTTGGGAAGGACATTACACAGCGAAAGCTGACATCTTTGCTCTGGGGATTATCATCTGGGCAATGCTGGAAAGGATCACATTCATAGACACAGAGACAAAGAAGGAACTCTTGGGGAGTTACGTAAAACAAGGAACTGAGATTGTGCCTGTTGGGGAGGCACTTCTGGAAAATCCCAAAATGGAACTTCTCATTCCTGTGAAGAAAAAGTCTATGAATGGGCGAATGAAACAACTGATTAAGGAAATGCTGGCTGCAAACCCTCAGGATCGCCCAGATGCTTTTGAACTAGAACTCAGATTAGTACAAATTGCATTTAAAGATAGCAGCTGGGAAACGTGACACATATTATTTGCAAATACCATGGATGATATGCTGCTTCTGTTTAACAGTGATGCAACATTATGTGGCTGAAAAAGAATATAAAAAGCTAGACTCCACCCTCTAAGGGTTTAGATTTTTTGTGGGATTTTTTTTTCCTCATTTTTCTTAAATCCAAGTTGGCCGTTTTATTATATTAGTATGTTTCAAATGTGTATTACCAATGTGGGTGTAAATTTTTAAACAATGATTATTGATAGAAGTTTGGCAGGAAAATTCTCTAAAAGCTAAGAAGAGAAGAGCGTCCAGTTTTCTGGAAATATGTCTCTAAGTATTTTAGACATTCCTTGTCAGTATTAGGAATTTCCATGGGAAAAGAGGTTTGCATGCTGGTAATGCAACCTTTGAAACTTTGTAAAGGAAACATATATGTATATATTTATGTATATGTAAGTATGTGAATGTACGCATTTTGCATTCCATATGAAAAAAATGCCACATCTGTTTAAATTATTTGATGTAGGTTTGGGTTTTTGAGATTTGCTGGTGAAATCAGTGATGAAAAATAAACAAACCTTCCCTTATCTTCCTACTCTGCCCCTTCCCCTAATGAAATCATATTAGGGTTTTTTTATTTTTGTAATATACAGCTTTTTTTTTAAAGGGATCATTTTGGAGGGTCTAAAATTATCTGGTAAAACATAAATGAAATTAAGTGATCCAAAGCTGCTGAAGGATGTTTGAACTCTCCAGTGCCCTGAGCTGCAAGAGTTGAATTAGTCACGCAGTCATATGGTAGCAGGTTGGTGATTCAGTCCTACCTTCTTTAGGTAACCGAGCATTTATTTAACCAACTAAACCACTGCATTGGGACGTCTGCACTTGAGCTTCTACAATCTGATATAAATCTGAATACAGGATTCTGTTTCTGAAAACTTTGCTATGTATGAACTGTAATACTTGATATATTTTTGGTTTGAAGACTTTGTCTAAGCCTCATTATACTGAAGTTGAAGAAACCAAATGAGCTCTACCCTCACTTTGCCTGCCCTGATATGGTCACTTGTTGAGTCACTGGAGTTCCTTTCATTTTGGCACTGATGCTGTTTTCTCTTGTCTGATTTGAGACAGTAATGATAGTAATATGGTTGTTGAAAATATTGATCACCTTTATCTAATATAGGAGAAGATACGTATACAGTATGGCAAATGGATAAAATATTGTGGCAACCACTACTTTTAAAGTAGAAAAACTATCCATTTTATACAATCACTGATATAGTCTATGTCAAAAAACCAACAGACCATTATTTCTCTTGAAGTTAGTTTGATTTTAACTTTGTATGATTGTCTACGATTTGTTTTCCTGTAAATGCAGATAGTTAAAATCTAAAGGATAGAATGCTTCCCTAAAACAGAACATTAGCCTTTAAGGTTAAATAGACTTTACATTGTATCTAAGTTAATCTTTATAAAGCACTAGAATTTTTGGTCAAAAGTCGAACAAAATAGTATTAGAATATTGAAATTATTTATTTTTTTTTTTATGAGACGGAGTCTCACTCTGTCGCCCAGGCTGCAGTGCAGTGGCACGATCTCGGCTCACTGCGAGCTCCGCCTCCCAGGTTCACACCATTCTCCTGCCTCAGCCTCCCGAGTAGCTGGGACTACAGGCGGCCGCCACCGTGCCCGGTTAATTTTTTTTTTAATTTCTAGTAGAGACGGGGGTTTCACCGTGTTAGCCAGAATGGTCTCTATCTCCTGACCTCATGATTCGCCCGCCTCGGCCTCCCAAAGTGTTGGGATTACAGGCGTGAGCCACCGCACCCAGCCTAGAATACTGAAATTATTGATAGCTTGCATAATCTCAGCTTTTTTGAACTTCCACAACTTTTGGAATATGTCATAATTTTTCCGTTTCAAATGTGTTCAGAGGAAACAGAATATAAAACATCACCAAAAAATTGCAGTACGTAAAATTTCTGGACCATGTGTTACTTGATCTGGAAGTTTAAAATTTGGACTAAAAGGTTTTATTGAAATAAAGCCTCTTAAAATGAAAAATCATATACTTTTAACATCACTTTCAAGCTAATAAGTATAAGAATTCTTTTGGAAATTAGAAGTGGAAACACCCTGGAACCTCATGATAATTGACCCTCTGGATCACCAGATTAGTTTAACAGATATGTCCAAGGAAGTTGAGCTATAGGGAGTAAGAAAAAGCATCATGATAATGTTTTGTCAATAACATGGCACTTCAGCAGAGATTCATAGATGATGGTATGCCCATGCATCATTTGCTCTTCAAATATCTATGTGCTTGGAGCCACAGTTTCCTAAGCGCATAGTTTTTGGTCCTGCCTCATGTAAAATAGTTAATGATTATCATTTACTTGGAAAGATTTTACCTGTGAAGTGTAATTCTTTGATTAGGGGTAGGGGTATGAGGTAACAGGAAGTTTCTTCTGGAATTTTCTCAAGTTCTTGTATTCTAAAATAGCCAAGCAAAATGATAGTAAATTCTTTGTCTTTGTTCTTTCAGTCAGAAGTATTTATTAAGTACCTACTGTGTGCTCAGCACTAAAGGTTTGTTGATAAAATGACTTTAAAAAATGGCATTTAGCCAAAGGCCTTTTCCAGCCAGGAGTAAGAAAAGATGATTAGTGATATTTGGAAATACCTGGATATTTGCTAGAGGAAAAATGAAAGCAAAACTTTGTGCACAGTGCCTTGCCCATAATAGGTACTCAATAAGCAATTGTTCCTCATAGAGTCTCTTGCCATGGTTTATGGTGTTTTTTGAAATTTGTCTTAATTGAAAAAAGACCAAATATTTCAAATGAGCTTATAGGCAACTGTGGCCAGTTAAAATATGGGGTTGTACAGTTAGTTCCTAGAATGTTATTTTGCACTAGTTGTCACTTAGAAAGATGGGGTTCCTGTAGATTTTTTGGTGCTAAGGGATACTTTGTCATTATGATGAAGTAAGTGTTAAGTGTCACATAAATAGCACACAGAATAGTTCTTTCTGCTGGTCTGTTTTTTCTCTTCGTTGTTGTTGTTTTTAATTGTAAATTGTTATCAAACTGTTGTAGCAGCTACAAAATAATTCACCAGCATGACAAAATGGTCAAAAAATAAGTCATCAGCACTTAAGAAATGAAAGCAACTTTTGAAATTTTCTGTTAAAATTGTCAAATATATTTTATGAAGAATTTATAAAAGGGGGAAATGATTGTAATTTATTGTTCATGACTTTTTTTTTTTAAATAAAGTGAGTTTCAACAAAAAAAAAACCATGAAAATTCTACATTGCTGCTTTAGTGGCTCTGTGAGTAGTTCTGTAGTTCTTTACTTCATGAGCACAAAATAGAAGGTATAAAATCTGAAACAATGTATTTTTCAGACTTAACCTATTAAATGATTCTTTCTGAAATAGAATTGATTGCCAAGGAAAAGATGATTGAATTATAGGAGTTTCAGCATTTCAAGTTCTCTAAAATTTTAATGCTGTATTGCTGTATTTGCTTTGCATACAAGAAGAACTCGTATTGCCAGAGATGAAATTTTTTATTCATTTATCGTTCTGTTTCATTAAGCTGAGGATGCAGCTCAGACTAAGCATAGTATATATTAAATAAATGAGGGGATGCAATTTTTCAATCTGTAACTTGAGACCATGGTTTAATTTTCTTTTAAAAAGTCGGGCCTACTTTTTTATGTTTATCATTTATGCCTGAAGATACAGTCTGTTTAGTGGTCTAGTGGAACAGCAGAGGGGAATATGGAAGACAGAAAACAACTCTACATGTGACCTAGTGAAAGTAGGCATCAAGAATTGTGGCTTCAAAAATAAAACCCAAAAATGGGGGAAAAAAAAGAATTGTAGCTTCTGACTCTTCTGCTTTCCCTTTATAGACAGACAAATTTTGCTTTCTAGAGATTGTTTTTAATTGAAGCTTTAAATATTGATATTTACTAGCATTTTGTAATCATTTGCAGTTTACAAAGCACCTTCACATGGTTTTTACATATCTTTTTCACTGAGTTTTACTTAAAATAGGGGCTGATTTCCTGATGAAATTAACAGTAATAACACCAGTTACTGAGATGATGACAAAAGTTTTACCTTAAGGCAGGGTTTTGGTGCCTAATCTCTGACTCCAGTTGGAGTATTCTCTGACAAGGAAACTTTATCTCTCACTGAAGTAATGACACTTGGTTGTTTTGGTCTTTTCTTTAAATTCAAATGTTGCTCTCTTTGCCAACCAATCCTAGACATCCTCTAAAGTGCAGTGTAATGACAGACGGTTGGTTTGTGGTTAGATAGTAACTCCCACTTGAGAAAACCTACAAGGCTGCCACACCTCTTGAAGGCCAAGTGCGTCTTTAAAGGCAGTACTTTCACCTTTGAAATCATTTTTCATTGGTTAGAAGGAAATTGAGAAGAAGAAGAAAAAAAAAAACCCTGGGCTTTTGACTTTACGCTTTTATTTCCTGTTCAGCCCAGTATTTCAAGCTCAGCTTGTTCTGAGCAGAAGTTGGGCAACTTGGTATTACCAAAGGCATCCTGGTCTAGCAGAAAAAGCCCAGGCTTTAGAGTAGCAGATGTTGCTTGGTAGCCTGTAATCCCAGCACTCTGGGAGGCCGAGGTGGGTGGATCACCTGAGGTCAGGAGTTCGCAACCAGCCTGGCCAACATGGTGAAACCCCATCTATCTATCTATCTATCTATATATATATATTTTTTTTTTTTTTGAGGCGGAGTCTCGCTCTGTCGCCCAGGCTGGAGTGCAGTGGCGCAATCTCGGCTCACTGCAAGCTCCGCCTCCCGGGTTCACGCCATTCTCCTGCCTCAGCCTCCCGAGTAGCTGGGACTACAGGCGCCCGCCACCGCGCCCGGCTAACTTTTTGTATTTTTAGTAGAGATGAGGTTTCACCATGGTCTCGATCTCCTGACCTTGTGATCCGCCCGCCTCGGCCTCCCAAAGTGCTGGGATTACAGGCGTGAGCCACCGCGCCCGGCCCTATATTTTTAAAAATACAAAAATTAGCTGGGTGTGGTGGCGGGTGCCTGTAATCCCAGCTACTTGGGAGGCTGAGGCAGGAGAATCGTTTGAACCCAGGAGGCCGAGGTTGCAGTGAGCCGAGATCGTGCCATTGCACTCCAGCCTGGGCAATAAGCGAAACTCCGTCTCAAAAAAAGAAAAAAAGAAAAGAAAATTCATCAAGCTGCACTTAAAATGTTTACATTTTTCTCTAGGTATGTTATACTTCAAGAAAAATTTTATTTTTAAAAAATGTGCACTGGGGCTACTGGTGACAGCTATTGTCAGGCAGAAGGAAAGGACACAGACTTTGAAAATAGACTCTTTACCTTTCTGTTACTAGCCGTATGACTTTCATGAGTTCCCTAGCCCCTCAAATTCAGTTTCCCACATGTTTAAGCAGAGACAGTACCTGACTCAGAGCACTATGAAGATAAAAGGAGCCGATGCATGTAGAAATGTGTGGCATGCTCAGGAAATGTGAGTGCTTCCCGTTCACCCAGGAGGACGCATAGGAAGTGACTCTGAGCTACCTTTACGGCTAATTTGTACTGCTGATAGGGAGCACGTTGATTGGTTTGTTTAGCTTACATTTTTACCACAATTATTAGAGAAATGCATTCAGTTATGATAATGTCCTGTGTGTCTCTTTGCCCTGCAGCCCTATTTAAGAACAAGGATAGTTCAATAAAAATCCCCTTAGCCCAGTTTTCTTTCCTCCTTCTACTTGCTGATAACATGATTAATAGTAATTCAGAATGTTTACTGTCTCTTTCAGAAGACTACCACGCGTGGAAATTAGGAAAGCAGTAATAAGTACCAAATACTAGAATGATATGCCATTTCTCCTGGCTTTAGGTAGAAGGCAGGGAGCGTTTACCGATGTGATTTGAGAAGCAACAGTAGGAGCACAGCTGCGAGGGGGGCGTTGAGCAGGGCAGCAATGTCTAGAACTTGGAAGTTGGAATTACAGTAGACTCAGTGGTTCTCAACTCTGGCTGCATGTTATAATTTTAACCTGAGGAGGACAAAAGCAAGCAAAAATCCTGATGACTTCTGCTTCTGGCCATTATGGAGTAACAGGGTTCTATTCCTGCTGTAAACAATTCAAATTCAGACACTGGGAAACTAACAGTGCAGGACAGCGATCCCTGGGAGAAAAGGATGAAATGGGGTGAGCCCTGTGGTTGCCCCAACTTGGAGGGAATCTTTATGCTGCTGTACAGGGAATAAGTACCTAAACAGAGTTCAACAGTCTCCCTGAGTTGAGGAGACAGAGTTCAGGGTTCAGGCAGCACAAGCCAGCTAGGATTCATGGGGCAGAGTATGAGAGAGAGAGAGAGAAGAGAGAGAGAGAGAGAGAGAGAGAGAGAGAGAATTCCAGACCTTATTTATTTTTTTCTTTCCTTTTTTGTTCTGTTTTTTATTTGTCGGTGAGAGTTCCAGACCTTTGCAGAAAGTTTTCTTCAAGACATCAGCTGGGGCAGGGCCAGGTGGCTCACACCTGTAATCCCAGTACTTTAAGAAGCCAAGCCAAGAGGATCACTCGAGCCCAGGAGTTGGAGACCAGCCTGGGCAACATGGTGAAACCCCATCTCTACAAAAAAAATACAATTAGCCAGGTGGGGTGGTGTATGCCTATAGTCCCAGCTACTTGGAGGCTGAGGTGGGAGAATCACCTGAGCCCGGGAAAGTCAAGGCTGCAGTGAGCTGGGATCGTCCCGCTGCACTCCGCCCTGGGCATCAGAGCAAGACTTGCCTTAAAGAAAACACACACACATTCACACACACACACACACACACACACACACACACGGTATCAGCTAAGTACTAATCAGTCATGCTTATGAAGAAACTATCGGACCTGAATGCAGGAAAAATCACCTGAAAGGATTAGGCAGAACAATCCTGGAGCTCACACAGGACCAAGAATAATTGATATTTCTACCATTTCTACCAGCCAGAACAGAAAGATCTTCTTCCAATACACAGAGCATCACAGAAGAGTATTGTCTCAGTAGTGAGGCCAAGGCTAACAGCTATTCTGGACCTGTCTATTAAAGCTTAAAAATAAGTCTTGAAAGGTACTCAGATAAAATTACAGCAAATTTGATTTAAAGATCTATATTGGCTTTTCTTTGTGATTCTAGAAAAAGGCAACACCTTATTCTATAAAATACAGTGAGTGTTCTGATAAGCCAAGCAGAAGAGTTTGGTTTTATCGACAGAAAAGGGCTGAGAAAAGCAGAAACAGAGAACAAAAAATTGTTAGGTTGTTTCAAAGTTACTTTCCTCATAGGGTTAAAACAGACACAGGCACAGTGGGTTGCTGCACCCTCCCAGGCAGTCCCAACAACTAGTTGACCAGAGCCCCCAGGGGACACGGCCTAAGTCCCTGCACATCACATCATCCAGAACTTCTGTTCAGAGAGGAGAGAGCTACTGGAAATTCTCTCAGTCAAGGTCCAAACCTAAAAGAATCACTGGCACACCCACCAGAACTAAGACCAATTTTTAATGAAATTGTTTCTGTGTTTGGGGTGCATAACTATATTTCTTTATAACAAAATTACTTATTTTAAATGTTTTGATTTTTTTATTCCTCATACGCATGGCCTGTGATAGACCAGGGGACTCATAACTCAGTCCATGAAGTCAGAAGCTGACATCCTAAATGTCTATTTAGAATGAATTTAAACAAACCAAAAACTCTGCCATGAAACTCAGACAGACAAGCAATTTAACAAAAATTAACCAGTCTCTAAATAAATAAAAAGATTAAAATTTAAAAATTAAAAAAACCAACAACAACAACAAAAAAAAAACAGAGGGAACTTCATTTTCATGCCAGCTCAGATAAACTGGGCGCCTTTTGATTGGTTGCTATGAATCTCCTGGGGGTATTTTTTTTGGTAGCGGGGTCGGGGGTAGACTGGCCTGTTTCAGAGTTCAGCTTAATTATGTGGCACCCAGCATGAGTGACTCCATTCCGATTTGGCCTGGTCTGCTAGTGCCTAGTGTACGAGGCTAGTCCAAAATAATGGTCGCCTATACATTTTATTTAACAAAATACATTTTTTTCTTTTTTTCTTTCTTTTTTTTTTTTTGAGACGGAGTCTCGCTCTGTAGCCCGGGCTGGAGTGCAGTGACCGGATCTCAGCTCACTGCAAGCTCTGCCTCCCGGGTTTACGCCATTCTCCTGCCTCAGCCTCCCGAGTAACTGGGACTACGGCGCCCGCCACCTCGCCCGGCTAGTTTTTTTGTATTTTTTTAGTACAGATTGGGTTTCACCGTGTTAGCCAGGATGGTCTCGATCTCCTGACCTCGTGATCCACCCGTCTCGGCCTCCCAAAGTGCTGGGATTACAGGCTTGAGCCACCGCACCCGGCCACATTTTTTTCTAAGTAACATGATGTGCTAGAACAAAGCTCAAAAATACTTGAGTCCAAAAATTCCACTTCTCAACAATATAAAATTCAAAATGTCTGCCAGCCAATTAAAAATATTAGAAAGGGGCCAGGTGCAGTGGCTCATGCCTGTGATCCTAGAACTTCGGGAGGCCAAGGCAAGAGGATTGCTTAAGCCCAGAAGTTCAAGACCAACCTGGGCAACATAGTGAGACCTCATCTTTACTGGGGAAAAAAAAAAAATTAGCTGCGGGTTCTGGTGTGGTGGCACGTGCCTGTAGTCCCAGTTACTCAGGAGGCTGAGGCGGGAGGAGCACTTGAGCCCAGGAGTTAGAGGCTGCAGTGAGCTGAGATCGCACCACTGCACTCCAGCCTGGATGACAAAGCAAAACCCCAACTCAAAAAAAAAAAAAATTAGCACTTCCCATTTCTGGTTTGGCACAAAAGGAGCTTAGAAGTCACCACTCCATCCTAACAACAATTAAAAAGCTGAACACATGGAAAAATCAACAATTCTTAGATATGTCAGAGCAGTGAGGTCACAGGGCAAACTGCTGCCCCCATAATTGGAGAGATGCACTGGTGGATACAGAATATCACAATTTACTAGTGTGGAAAAGGTGCAGGGGGAGGAAAACCTAAACTGTAATTGATGAATTGCTCAGTGTGGACAACTCTGAGAGTTAAAAAGTCCAGGGGGACCCAATCACAGGCCCCCCCGCCCCACACACACACACACAGTAGTGTTGTGGTTTTATCAGCAGAGGCTAACCTATCTGAGGGAAGGGAAATACCCAATTCCAGCCCCCCTGGCCATTCTGATCACCTAAGGGAACTTCACCAAGAGAAGCACTGGTGAAGTTCACAGTCCAAGGGCACAGGCTCACCTATGAAAAGCCCACGACCAAATCATAGGATTATAGAACACCCGCCATCCCCACACGTTACTGCGTTACTAAAAGCCTATCTATGACAGTTCCTTTTAGCCAGTACATTACGTCCACCTTTCACAAAAAAGTACAAGACATATACTAAAAAGCAAAAATCACAATCTGAAAAGTCTGAACAATCATCAGAATCTGAGTCAGATATGGCAAGAATCCTGGAACTATCGGGCCAGGGATTTTTTTTTTTTTATTGTGATTAATATACTAAGGACTTCAATGGAAAAAGTAAACAATGCGCACAAACAGATGGATAACGTAAGCAGAGAGATGGAAATTCTAAGGGTCAAAAGATGCTAGAGATGAATAACTCCGTAATAGACATGAAGAATGCTTTTGATGGGCTCATTAGTAGACTGGACATGACTGAGGAAAGAATTTCTGAGCTTGAACATATGACAAGACAAACTTCCAAAACTGAAAAGCAAAGAGAAAAAGTCTAAAAAAAAATTTTTTTTTAAAGAACAGAATATCGCCGGGCGCGGTGGCTCAAGCCTGTAATCCCAGCACTTTGGGAGGCCGAGACGGGCGGATCACGAGGTCAGGAGATCGAGACCATCCTGGCTAACACAGTGAAACCCCGTCTCTACTAAAAATACAAAAAAAAAAAAACTAGCCGGGTGAGGTGGCGGGCGCCTGTAGTCCCAGCTACTCGGGAGGCTGAGGCAGGAGAATGGCGTAAACCCGGGAGGCGGAGCTTGCAGTGAGCTGAGATCCGGCCACTGCACTCCAGTCCGGGCGACAGAGCGAGACTCCGCCTCAAAAAAAAAAAAAAAAAAAAAAAAAAAAAAACAGAATATCAAATAATTGTCGGCTAACTATAAAAGGTATAACTTACATGTAATGGGACTATCACAGGGAGAAAAAAGAGAGAAAGGAACAGAAGCAATAATTGAGGTAATAATGACTGAGAATCTCCCCCAATTTTTTTTTTTTTTTGAGACAGGATCTGGTTCTGTCACCCAGACTGGAGTGCAATGGTGCGATCTCGGCTAACTGCAACTTCTGCCTCCTGGGCTCAAGCCACCCTCCTGCCTCAGCCTCCCTAGTAGCTGGGACTACAGGCGCCTGCTAATTTTTGTATTTTTTGTAGAGATAGGGTTTGGCCATGTTGTCCAGGGTAGTCTTGAACTCCTGAGCTCAAGCAATTTGCCTGCCTTGGCCTCCCAAAGTGCTAGGATATGAGCCACCATGCCCAGCCAAATTTCCTCAAATTAATGTCAGACACCAAACCACAGATCCAGGAAACTCAGAGAACACCAATCAGGATAAATGCCAAAAACCCCACAAAATGACACCTAGACATATTCAGACTATACCTAGACATATTCAAACTTCAGGAAATCAAAAATAAAGAAAATATCTTGAGAAGTCAGACAGAAAAAAACACCTTACCTACAGAGGAGTAAAGATAAGAATTACACTCAACTCCTTAGAAACCATGCAGGCAAGAAGCAAGTGTAGGAAAATGTGTAGTGTTGAGACAAAAAGAAAACCCACTAACCTACAATCCTGTACCCTGTGAAACTGTCCTTCAAAAGTGATGGAGAGGCCGGGCGCGGTGGCTCACACCTGTAATCCCAGCACTTTGGGAGGCCGAGGCGGGCGGATCACGAGGTCAGGAGATCAAGACCATCCTGGCTAACACGGTGAAATCCCGCCTTTACTAAAAATACAAAAAATTAGCCGGGCGTGGTGGCGGGCACCTGTAGTCCCAGCTACTCAGGAGGCTGAGACAGGAGAATGGCGTGAATCCAGGAGGCGGAGTTTGCAGTGAGCCGAGATCGCGCCACTGCACTCCAGCCTGGGTGATAGAGTGAGACTCCATCTCAAAAAAAAAAAAAAAAAGTGATGGAGCGGTCAGGCACAGTGGTTCACACCAATAATCCCAGCACTTTGGGAGGCCTAGGTTGGGAATCACTGGGCAGCCTGGGCGATGTAGTGAGACCCTGTCTCTACAAAATGAAAAAATTTAAAAAATTATAGCTGGGTGTGGTGGTAAGGTAGGAGGCAAACTAAACTCCAGAGGCGGGGCTTGGACACCAGACCAAATTGAGGACTTGTTAACACAGGTCCCTGTATGGAAGCAGCTTTCCATAAGACAAGCCCACCGGTGTGCCATGTCAGTTTACCGTTGTCATGACAACACCTGGACATTACCACCCCTTTCCATGGCAATGACCTGACGACTCAGAAGTTACCATGCTCATCCTAGAAATTTCTGCATAAACCACGCCTTAATTTGCATATAATTAAAAGTGGGTTAAAAATATGAGTGAAGAACATATTCTGAGCTGCTACTCTGGGCACTGCCCTGCCGTACAAGGAGCCATACCTCTGCTGCTGCTGTACACTGCTACTTCAATAAAAGTTGCTGTTTACCACCATTGGCTCCTATTGAATTCTTTCCTAGGTGAAGCCAACAACCCTCCCGGGCTAAGCTCCAATTCTGGGGCATGCCTATCCTGCATCAGTGGTGCATACCTGTAGTCCCAGCTACTCAGGAGGCTGAGGTGGGAGCCCTGAGGCTTGAGCCCTGGAAGTCAAGGCCACAGTGAGCCATGATCACACCACTGCACTCCAGCCTGGGTGACAGAGCAAGACCCTGTTTCAAAAAAAAAAGTGATGGAGGGCCAAGTACAGTGGCATGTACCTGTAGTCCCAGTTAGGAGGCTGAGGTCGGAGAATCATTTGAATCCAGAAATTTTTTTTTTTTTTTTTTTTTTTGAGACGGAGTCTCGCTGTGTCGCCCGGGCTGGAGTGCAGTGGCGCGATCTCGGCTCACTGCAAGCTCCGCCTCCCAGGTTCCCGCCATTCTCCCGCCTCAGCCTCCGAGTAGTTGGGACTACAGGCGCCCGCCACCGCGCCCAGCTAGTTTTTTGTATTTTTAGTAGAGACGGGGTTTCACCGTGTTAGCCAGGAGGGTCTCGATCTCCTGACCTGGTGATCCGCCCGCCTCGGCCTCCCAAAGTGCTGGGATTACAGGCTTGAGCCACCGCGCCCGGCCTTGAATCCAGAAATTTAAGGCTAGCCTGGGCAACAGAGTCAGACTCTGTCTCTTAAAAAACAAACAAACAAACAAAAAACACTGGGTGCAGTGGCTCACGCCTGTAATCCCAGCACTTTGGGAGGCCGAGGCAGGTGGATCACGAGGTCAGGAGATGGAGACAATCCTGGCTAACATGGTGAAACCCCGTCTCTACTAAAAGTACAAAAAATTAGCTTGGCAGAAGAATTGCTTGAACCTGGGAGGCAGAGGCTGCAGTGAGCTGAGATTGCACTACTGCACTCCAGCCTGGGTGACAGAGTGACACTGTCTCAAAAATGAATAAATAAGAGCAGGCAGCCAGGTGCGGTGGTATGCACCTATAATCCCAGCTACTTGGGAGGCTGAGGCAGCGGGATGGCTTGAGCCCAAGAGTTAGAGGAGAAGTAGATGAATCTACTATTTTTTTTTTTTTTTTGAGACGCAATGGCACGATCTCAGCTCACTTAAACCTCTGCCTCCCGGGTTCAAGCAATTCTCCTGCCTCAGCCTCCTGAGTAGCTGGGATTATAGGTGCATGCCACCATGCCTGGCTAATTTTTTTTTTTTTTTGGTAGAGATAGGGTTTTACCATGTTGGTCAGGCTGGTCTCGAACGCCTCATGATCCGCTTGCCTCAGGCTCCAAAGTGCTGGGATTATAGGCGTGAGTCACCATGCCCAGCTGAATCCACTATTTTAATTGAAGACTTTAACACCTCTCTATCAGACATGGACAGATCCCAGCAGGCAGAAAATCAGTAAGGACATAGTTGAAATCAACAACACTTCAATCAGCTGGATATGATTGACATCTATAGACTTCATCCAATAACAGCAGGTTACACACTCTTATCAGCTCACATGGAACATTCACCAAAATTAACCACATTCTGGGTCATAAAACACACCTCTACAAATTTAAAAGAATAGAAATCACACGATGTGTGCAAATTCAGACCACAATGGAATTAAACTAGAAACATGAATGGAATGGTACCTGGAAAATCCCCCAAATACTTGGAGATTAAAACAACACACTTTTAAATAACACACAAGTCAAAAAAGAAACTTCAAAATAATTTTTAAAATATTTTGAACTAAATGAAAATGAAATATAATTTATCAAAATTTGAGGGATGCAGTGAAAGCAGTGCTTAGAGGGAAATTTGTGGCACTGTTAGAAAGCATAAAAATCTAAAATCAATAGTCTAATCTTCCACTTTAGTAAACTAGAAAAAGAAGAGCAAATTAAATCCAAAGTAAGCCAAAGAAAAATAATAAAAATTAGAGCAGAAATCAGTAAAACTGAAAACAGAAAATCAACAGACAAAATCAATGAAACCAAAAACTAGTACTGAAAAGATCAATAAAATCAACAAACCTCTAACCTGGCTAACTAAGAAAAAAAGAAAGAAGGCCAGGAGTGGTGACTCACGCCTGTAACTCTAGCACTTTGGGAGGCTGAAGCAGGTGGATCACTTGAGCCCAGTAGTTTGAGACCAGCCTAGGTAACATGGTGAAACCCCATTTCTACCAAAAATACAAAAAAAAAAAAAATGTAGCCGGATGTGGTAGCATGCACCTGTAGTCCCAGTTACTAGGGAGGCTGAGGTGGGAGAATCACTTGAACCCAGGAGGCAGAGGTTTCAGTGAGCAGAGATCATGCCACTGCACTCCAGCCTAGGTGACAGAGTGAGACCCTGTCTCAAAAAAAAAAAAAAAAAGAAAAAAGAAAAGAAAAGAAAAAAGAAAGAAAGAAAGAAAAAGAAAACAGAAAGAAAGAAGACATACATTTCTAATATCAGAAATAAAAGAGGGGATATCACTACAGACCCCATGCACATCAAAAGGAGAATAAAGGAACATTATGAACAACTCTATCCCCACAAGTTTGATAACCTAGATAAAGGGGCCGATTCTTTGAAAGATAAAATCTGCCAAAATTCATACAAGAAGAAACACAATGTGAATAGGCCTTTTTATTAATAGGCCCATTTACTAAAGAAATGGAATCAATAAATAGTAACCGTCAAAACAGAATTCATCAGCTCAAATGGTTTCACCAGTGAATTCTACCAAATGTTTAAGGAATAAATTATACGGTCTCTCTACAAACTCTTCCAAAAAATTGAAGCAGAGGAAATACCTCTTAACTCATTCTATGAGACCAGCATTGCCTTAATACTGCTCCCTCATGAACATAGATGCAAAAATTCTCAACAAAATATTAGCAACTTGAATCCAAATTCAATGTATAAAAAAGAATTATATGCCATGACCAAGTGGGATTTATCCCAGGTATGAAGGCTGGTTCAACATTAGAAAATGAATTAATTCAATCTATCACATCAATGAGCCATAGAAGAAAAATCACAGTAACATATCAATAGATACAGAAAAATCATTTGACAAAATCCAACACCCATTCATGATTTTTTAAAAAGCTCTCAGGAAGCGGAATAGAAGGCACCACTGATTTTTAGCATTATACTAGAAGTCCTAGATATTACAACAAAACAAGAAAATGAAAACATACAGATTTGGAAGAAAGAAATAAAACTGTCTTTGTTTACAGATGACATGATTGTCTATGTAGAAAATCCAAAGGAATCATCAGCAACAACAAAAACTCCTAGAACTAATTAGCAGTTATAGCAATGTTGCAGGATACAAGATTAATGTACAAAAGTCTATCACTTTCTTATTTATCAGCAATAAGCAAGTAGAATTTGAAATTAAAGAGGCATTACTACTTACATTAAGTTGTACAAATTAAGTGTATAAATTACATTAAATTGATGTAAATTGTTTACTCAAAAAAGCCACTGAGGTATAAATCTAACAAAATGTATACAAGACTTACGTGAAGAAAACTACAAACCTCTGATGGAAAATATCATAGAAGTTGGCCAGGTGTGGTGGCTCACACCTGCAATCCCAGCACTTTGGGAGGCCAAGGCAGGCGGATCATGAGGTCAGGAGTTCAAGACCAGCCTGACCAACATGGTGAAATCCCCTCTCTACTAAAATTACAAAAATTATTCAGGTATGGTGGTGCACGCCTGTAATCCCAGCTTCTCAGGAGGCTGAGGCAGGAGAATTTTGCAGAGGCAAAAGACCCAGAATAGCCAACTCGAAATTGAACAAAGAAGAATGAAGTCAGAGGACAGACACTACCCAACCTCAAGACTAACTATCAGCCTACAGTAATCAGGACAGTGTGGTATTTGCAAAAGAATAGACAAATAGATCTATGAAACAAAATAGCCTAGAAATAGACCTATGTAATACCATCAACTGAATTTGACAAAGATAACAAAAGCAATACAACAGAGCAAAGACAGTCTTCTCAACAAATGGTACTGGAACAACTGGACATCTACATGAAGGAAAAAAAAGAATCTAGACAGAGGTCTTATATACTTCCCAAAAATTAACTCAAAATGGATCACAGACCTAAATGTAAAATGCAAAACACCTAAAAGATAACATAATAGAAAATCTGGGCCAGATGCAGTGGCTCACACCTGTAATCCCAACACTGTGAGGCCGAGGCGGCTGGATCATCTGAGGTCAGCAGTTCGAGACCAGCTTGGCCAATATGATGAAACCCCGTCTCTGCTAAAAAATACAAAAAACTAGCTGGGCGAGGTGGTGGGCGCCTGTAGTCCCAGCTACTCGGGAGGCTGAGGCAGGAGAATGGCGTAAAAACCCGGGAGGCGGAGCTTGCAGTGAGCTGAGATCCAGCCACTGCACTCCAGCCTGGGTGACAGAGCGAGACTCCCTCTCAAAAAAAAAAAAAGAAAAAGAAAATACAAAAAATTAGCCGGGCATGGTGGTGGGCACCTGTAATCCCAGCGACTCAGGAGGCTGAGGCAGGAGAATTGCTTGAACCTGGGAGGCAGAGGTTGTAGTGATCCGGCTACCGCACTCCAGCCTGGACAACAAGAGCGAATCTCTGTTTCAAAAGAAAAACAGACTGGGCGTGGTGGCTCACACCTGTAATCCCAGCACTTTGGGAGACTGAGACGGGCAAATCACGAGGTCAGGAGTTCAAGATCAGCCTGACCAATATGGTGAAACCCTGTCTCTACTAAAAATACAAAAAAATTAGCTGGGTGTGGTGGCAGGGACTTGTAATCCCAGCTACTCAGGAGGCTGAGGGAAGAGAATCGTTTGAACCTGGGAGGTGGAGGCTGCAGTGAGCCAAGATCGTGCCACTGCACTCCAGCCTGGGCGACAGTGCGAGACTCTGTCTCAAAAAAACAAAAACAAAAACAAAAACAACAAAAAAAGAATGGACAACAAAGGGATCAGAGAGCAAAGTCACGGATTGGCCCAAAGCAGGCTGGAGTTGATTGGCTATCCCCTGAAGGAGGCAACCACTCTGGTCCAGGCCTACATGTCAGAACACAAAACCCTGTGTCTGCTAGGGCTCTCATCCTGCTGCTGCTGGCTCACAGACTCACTAGTCTGCTCCAGAGTCTTGACTTGGGCCCTGCTTCTCCCAGTTTTGTGGGCAGATTTCCTGAAGCTAATGAGAGACCTTGTGGGCCCTCAACTGCTCCACTCTAATTATATCAATGCTTGCAGATGGGGGAGGATAGTGGGTTCTTCTAGTCTGTCCTAAAGGAATATCAGTGCCTGTGGGCTACAGTGGACTGTAGAGAATGTATTGTTTGTTAAACTTCATGTTTATCTAAGGCCTGCCTTTCAGCCTAGGCCCAGTCCCTACAGGTGAAATTTCTTGACCTCAGGATTTCCAAGACTGGGGCCGGGCGCGGTGGCTCAAGCCTGTAATCCCAGCACTTTGGGAGGCCGAGACGGGCGGATCACGAGGTCAGGAGATCGAGACCATCCTGGCTAATACGCTGAAACCCCGTCTCTACTAAAAATACAAAAACTAGCCGGGCGAGGTGGCTGGCGCCTGTAGTCCCAGCTACTCGGGAGGCTGAGGCAGGAGAATGGCGTAAACCCAGGAGGCAGAGCTTGCAGTGAGCTGAGATCTGGCCACTGCACTCCAGTCCGGGCGACAGAGCGAGACTCCGTCTCAAAAAAAAAAAAAAAAAGAACATAAGACTGGGCTGGGTGCAGTGGCTCACGCCTGTAATCCCAGCACTGTGGGAGGCCGAGGCAGGCAGATCACAAGATCAGGAATTCAAGACCAGCCTAACCAATATGGTGAAACCCTGTCTCTACTAAAAACACAAAAAATTAGCCAGGCGTGGTGCCGCACGCCTGTAATCCCAGCTACTCAGGAGGCTGAGGCAGGAGAATTGCTTGAACCTGGGAGGCAGAGGTTGCAGTGAGCCAAGATTGTGTCACTGCACTCCAGCCTGGGCGACACAGCAAGATACTGTCTAAAAAAAAAAAAAAAGGCTGGGTGCAGTGGCTCGTGCCTTTAGGAGGCCAGCATTTTAGGAGGCCAAGGCAGGTGGATCACCTGAGGTCAGGAGTTCGAGGCCAGCCTGGCCAACATTGCGAAACCCTGTCTCTACTAAAAATACAAAAATTAGCTAGGTACAGTGGCACAGGCCTGTAATCCCAGCTACTGGGGAGGCTGAGGCAGGAGAATCACTTGAAACTGGGGTGCAGAGGTTTCAGTGAGCCGAGACTGTACCACTTCATTCCAGCCTGGGTGAAAAAGCAAAACTCTGTCTCAAAAAAAAAAAAAAAAATTAGCCGGGCGTGGTGGCGCACGCCTGTAGTCCCAGCTACTCAGGAGGCTGAAGCAGGAGAATCGCTTGAACCCAGGAGGTGGAGGTTGCAGTGAGCTGAGATCGCACCACTACACTCAAGACTAAGAGACAGAGTGAGACTCCTCCTCAAAAAAAAAAAAAGAAAAGAGAAAAAAAAGCATAGGACCGAAAGTCTTCAGTAGATTGGTATTTTTGGCCTTCATAATAATTACTCACTATTAGTACTAACCAGGTGTAATTCCTAAGTGCACTCCCACCTCTAAAATTCAGGGATTCTATCCATTCACGAAAAATTACTAGTGAAAAGATGATGTGAGCCACAAAGGAATGTCACACAGCCCCTGCCCTCAGCTCAGGAAACAAAATACACAGGTTACAATTAGCAGGAAAATTAAAGGCTAACATATATATGTATTGTTATAAATTTGCCCTAAGACACCAAGGTTTAAGGAACATCACATTTCTTTACCTTTCCGAAACAGCCATGCCTTAGGCGGCTCTTAATCCTCTCCAGCATATCTACAGAGCTCGGAGAAGGGCCTCTGGTATTCCAACTCTCTCTGAGATGCTTATTGACCAAGTCCACATGAGCCTGTATTTCCTGTACATGGAACACTCTTCACACCCTACAAACACTCACTAGGACTTTCATTCTATTCCATCTCATCAGAAGTCTTGCTGTCAGGGGTCAGTGGTTGATCTTAGCTCTCACAGAATCAGCCACCTGCCTATTTCCTCTAGTCTGAGGAAATACCACCTTTGTTGAGGTCGAAGGGGTGGATCATTCCCCTGTCTTTCAACACTGAGCTATTTCATTGCCCTTGAGACTTGAAAAGTGAAACATTTGTCTCTCCACCCAGACAAGTGAAGCCTCCAGTACATAAAGTCCCACTGGGATCTTAAAATGGCAAAAGGAAAATTGCCTCTCAAGAAAATAAGCCCTACTATGTGCCAGGCACTTCGTTAGCTTTTTGTTTGTTTGTTTGGAGACAGGGTCTCCCTGTGTTGCCAAGGATGGACTCCTCCCACTTCAGCCTCCAGGGCAACTGGAGCTACTACTGTACCGGGCTACTTTGTTAGATACTTTCTTTTTTCTTTTTGAAGACAGGTCATGCTGTGTCACCTAGGCTGGAGTGCAGTGGCGCAATCACGGCTCACTGCAGCCTCGACCTCCCAGGCTCAAGCAATACTCCCACCTCAGCCTCCCAAGTAGCTGGGACTACAGGTTGGTGCCACCACGCCCAGTTAATTTTTTTATTTGTAGAGACAAGGTCTTTGAGGCAGCCTGTTGCCCAGGCTGGTCTCAAACTCTTGGACTCAGGTGATCCTCCCACTTCAACCTCCCAAAGTGCTAGAATTACAGGCATAAGCCACTGTGCCCAGCCTGTTAGATACCTTTAAAAACGATTTTATTTGTAAGAATCCTCTCCCAGTTTACAGATGAGATCTAAGAAACTAATAATGACACACGATATAGGATAGAACAGTTAACAACAGCAAAACTGTAGCAACCAATTGCTCTGTGCAAAAGACCACTGTGAGCGCCTCACATGCATTGACTCACATAATCCCCCACAACCCTGCAAGGTAGGTACCCTTCACCGTTTTACAGATAGAGAAACAGAGGCACAGAGAGGTCAGATAACCCGCCAAGGCCCACAGAAAGTTTTAGAGCCAGGATCTGAACCCAGGGAGCCTTGGCCTTAGAGCTCATGATCTTAATCATCACAGACGCAAGCACAGCTGCCTGGGTGGAAAACTGCTGGAAATGTGTGTTAGGAAAAAAGGTTGGATGAATAAAGGGTCTTCAGGACAAGCAGAAGAGGCTGGGCATGGTGGCTCACACCTGTAATCCCTGCACTTTGGCAGGCTGAGGTGGGCGGATCACTTGAGGCCAGGAGTTCGAGACCAGTCTGGGCAACATGAGAAAACCCGTCTCTATGAAAAATGCAGGCCAGGGGCAGTGGCTCACGCCTGTAATCCCAGCACTTGGGAGGGCAAGGCGAGCAGATCACCTAAGGTCAGGAGTTAAGCCTGGCCAACATGGTGAAACCCCATCACTACTAAAAATACAAAAATTAGCTGGGCATGGTGGCATGTGCCTGTAATCCCAGCTACTTGGGAGCCTGAGGCAGGAGAATCACTTGAACCCAGGAGGCGGAGTTTGCAGTGAGCCGAGATCATGCCACTACACTTCACTACACTTCAGCCTGGGCAACAGAACGAGACTGTCTGTAAAAAAAAAAAAAAAAAAAAAAAGAAAAGAAAAAAAAAGACAGGCAGAAAAATCTGAATTTGTGATCAAAGCTAAAAAATGAATGTGTCTTTTTGTTCAATCTTTCAGCGCTGTAATATACAGGAGTTTTTATTGTAGAATCCACGGATGGATCTCAGAGAATCCCAACCCTCCTAAAGTTTTAGTGTCCTTGTATCAATGCACATATTTCTGGTAAGACAGTGTAGAGTTTTTATCAGATTCTTAATCAGGGGAGGGGAGGTCTCTGTCCTCCAAGGGCTGAGAACATTGGAGTATGAATACCAATGGCTGAAGGCTCTGTTGAGTCATTTAGCTTTACTCTTAAAACTTGGAGCCTATGTTTCTTCATCTGTAAAACAGGAATAATAATATCTACCTTCATGGTTGCAAAAATTAAATTATATATTATCATTATAAATAATAATATGCACAAACCATACTATATGAAACTCAAATTAAAATGTGCAAAGACTATAAAATGTCATAAAACAAATGTGAGTTATGACTATGAAATCCGTGTTTTAATATTTTCCCAGTAGCCAGGCGTGGTGGTTCATGCTTGTAATCCCAGCACTTTGGAAGGCCGAGGCGGGCGGATCACCTGAGGTCAGGAGTTCGAGACCAGCCTGGTCAACATGGTGAAACTCCGTCTCTACTAAAAATACAACACATACAAAAATCAGCCGGGTGTCATGGCATCCACTGGTAGTCTCAGTTACTTGGGGGCCTGAGGCAGGAGGATAGCTTGGACCCAAGAGGTGGAGGCTGCAGTGAGCTGAGATCACACCACTGCACTGTAGCCTACGTGACAAAGTGAGACCCTGTCTCATTAAAAAAACAAAAGAAAAAGAAAGAAGAAAGAGAAAGAAAGAAAGAAGAAAGAGAAAGAAAGAAAGAAAAAAAGTCTTGATACTATGTGTTAGCAAGTAAATTTCCAAAAGAACCAAACACAATTCCTGAAAATGAAAAAAATATGCTAATTGAAATGGAAAACTCAGGAAACAGACTCATCATTAGGTTAGAATTGTTGAGATAACCATTAAAAAAAAACAGACCTAGAACCAATAACTTCCAAACTAACAGTGGGGGAAAAAAAATCAATGTAAAAAAGGTATTTTTTAGGCTGGGTACAGTGGCTCACACCTGTAATCCCAGCACTTTGGGAGGCCGAGGTGGGAGGATCACTTGAGGTCAGGAGTTTGAGACCAGCCAGGCCAACATGGTGAAACCCTGTATCTACTAAAAATACAAAAATTAGCCGGGCATGGTAGCACATGCCTGTAATTCCAGCTACTTGGGAGGCTGAGGCAGGAGAATTGCTTGAACCCAGGGGGCAGAGTTTGCAGTGATCCGAAATCATGCCACTGCACTCCAGCCTGGGCAACAAGAGTGAGATTCCATCTTAAACACGTTTTTTTCTTTTTTAAGAAAAAAAAAAGTGTTGTTTTTAAGAGGGAGGGAAAGTACAGCAAATAGAATGCACATTACAAAATGAGTGAAATAAATAAAAATATAGCAATGTCTACAAGTGGGCTAAATTCTCCAAAGATAAAGGATGTCGCACTAAATAAAAGAATAAAATCCACTATTAATATGTTCTGTTTACAAAAGACAAATCTAAAACATCAGGACATAGATTGGCAAAGTTTAGAAAAAGAAATACTTGGCACACACACAAAAAAGAGGATGAAATAGCTATATTGAAGCTAAAAGCATCACTAGAGATAGTTTCTACCTAATGATAAAAGTTCCATTCATCAGAGACAGAGATAATATGTCTAAACTGCACACATCTAGTAACACTGCCTGTCAACACTTCACTGTCTTAATTACTGTAGAATTAAATAAGTGAACCCTTAACATCAGCCTTGGCACATAGCAAGTGCTTAATAAATGTCAGTGAGAGCAGCAGCAGGAACATACTTTGTGACTGGTAAAGCCATTTGACTTCTATGAGGCTTAGTTACCTCTTCTGAAAAGTGGCCATAATAATAAATAATTTTTTCAAGTTGCTTTGCGAACCAAATGAGAATAACGTATGTGAAGATATTTCATACACTACAGAGAACAATATAAACGCAGAAATCGCTGCTCTTATCAGTTAACTGGTATTACAAGCACCAGTGTCAAGGTAAGCAACCAGGTGAGCGGTCCCCAGGTGAAACAGCAGCTCTGAGTCTGAGCATGTCCAGGCAGTGCGCAGCGAGGCCAGGCAACAGTGAGGCCCCCTGTGCTGCTGGAGCTCAGGAAGAGCCGTGGGCAAAGTGGTACCAGGAAAGCTTCTTGGAGGGTGAAGCCCACCCTCTGGTGGATGACCCTTGCTCAGACTCAATCAGACGAGCTTTGCACACGTCCTCGTGGAAACCATTCCTCAGAGTCTCACATCTCCCCAGTCCCATGGTCTTGCTTTCTGCAGATCTTCTGGGGTAGGGTGGGATAATTTTGGAAGCAAAATTATTGTGACCTGTACCTCATGGTGCCAAGCTCACCTAAACTCAGAGTCCCTCCATTAGGGGCAGTCTTTAAACGGTAAGCAATTTACCATAGGTCCACAGAGTGCGCCACTAACCAAGGCTTGGACTTGGCTCCCGTCTCCCAGTGACCTATCCTTTTTTAGCTCACTAGGAATGGCAAGCGTGACCTCTCTAGCTCAACCGACCTGGCTGGAAGGTCTAGAGTGACTATTGTCTGTCTGAGTGTCCTGCATTAAACTGGAATGGCCTGACCTTTACACCCCACCTCCTTCAATCGCCAGATACAGGCTGCCCCGGGAAGCGTGGGACTTTGGGTGAGTGGGTTCTCAGCCACTGAGGCAGACCCTGAAGGAGGTGACAGCAGCAGGCCATCTGCTCACTGCCCTCCATACTAGTGGGCAGCAATGGATACCGTCGAAAGCTGCTGTCTATACACATTGAAGGCACAGCGCCTTCAGAATTCCTCTGGCCCTCTTCCCAAGGGGGAACTTAGGGGAGGAATGCCAGTGGGACAAACTACAGCCCCCACCACGGCAGCCGGTCCTGGGGCTGCAAGTGATGGTCCTCATCTCCCTCCTCCTCTATTGGCTCTAGACTCCCTTCACCCTCAGCTGCCACTTCTGCTGGTCTCGGTGGCTCACGTGGTGGTGGGATCCAGACCTTCATCCCCAAGAAGCCTGAGCCCCTGATCATTATGCCCTTCTCAGGCCAGAGTTGCATGACCTGTCCATTTGCAGTTACAGTGGAACAAAGGAACACAAAGAAGAACCCAAGCAGATCACCCTGGATCCACAGGGATTCCTCCTTGTCCCCATTGTATAAGAGCAGCCTTATTCCGATTTATAATCAGGGTCAAACACCTGTGCCAATGCCAAGACAGGGGTGCCAAGACCCAAGACCCTGCTTCTTCTTTTTTTTTTTTTTAGACAGAGTCTCCCTCTGTTGCCCAAGCTGGAGCGTTATGGTGCGATCTCAGCTGACTGCAACCTCTGCCTCCTGGATTCTCATGCCTCAGCCCCCATGTAGCTGGGACCACAGGTGCACACCCCCACACCCGGCTAATTTTTGTATTTTTAGTAGAGACAGGGTTTTACCATGTTTGCCAGGCTAGTCTCGAACTCCCGACCTCAGATGATCCACCCACCTCAGCCTCCCAAAATGCTGAGACTATAGGCATGAACCACCATACCCAGCGACCCCTTTTCTTGATGGCTAGTCCCAGACACAAGCAGCTCAGTGCACCCAGGAGATAGACATTGCTTATAATTTAACACAGATCTGTTTTTCTTTTTCCTTTTCTTTCTTTCTTTTTTTTTTTTTTTTTGAGATGGGGTCTTACTATCTTGGCCAGGTTGGTCTTGAACTCCTGGCCCCAAGTTATCCTCCCACCTCGGCCTCCCAAAGTGCTGGGATTACAGACATGAGTCACCATGCTCAGCCCTTCAATATAGATCTTTTTGGCAAAAATGTGCCCCCTTTTAGGACCGGGACCTCTAACCCTGCAGAGCCCAGGGTTGCAGGGCTGGCAAGTACAAAGTCTCCCTCTGGGCCACTGGAGTAATGGTAAGTGGGGTCACTCTTCCTTCCACCCCTTGGTTCCTGTACTTCTTTTTTCTTCCTGTACTTCTTTATTCTTCTCCTTTTTTCTTCTCCTGTACTTCTTTTTACTCCTCCAATGAAGGGCCTGCTGCCCATCTGCAGGGAGTGTAGGCAGCTGACTGCCTATGGCCATCACCTCCCTCAGGGTCTGCCTCAGCTGCTGAGATCCGCCTTCCCCAAGGTCATGCTCTTCCCAGGGCAGCCCACCTGTGGTGATTGAGGGAGATGAGAGTACCAAGGTCTGGCCTTTTGACCCAAAGTGGGACACTGATGGGCAATCCTCACTCCAAAGCATCGGCTGAGAAAGACCTTTATCTTTTTGTTTTCTTTTTTTCTTTATTTTCTTAAAACAGAGATGGGGTCTTGCTACATTGTTCAGTCTGTTCTCAAGCTCCTGGGCTCAAGTGATCCTTTCACCTCGGCCTCCCAGAATGCTGGGATTATAGGCATGAGTCACTGTGCCAGCCTGAACAAAGACCGTGTAAACATGGCGCTGGATAAATACAAAAATTAGCGGGGTGTGGTGGTGTGCACCTGTAATCCCAGCTACTCGGGAGGCTGAGGTAGGAGAATCACTTGAACCCGGGAGGTGGAGGTTTCAGTGAGCTGAGATTGCACAACTGCACTCCAGCCTGGCTACAGAGTGAGACTCCCTCAAAAAAAAAAAAAAAAAAATTTAAAGGAGGGGAAGGCGTCAGCAAAGTGCATAACTGAAGGAAATGCATTCCTGGCAGAGTCCACAGGCCCCCAGGTGGAGCGTGGTTGGTGTGTTGGAGGAACAGGCAAGGAAGACATGTGCATTTGGGTAGGGAGGATGGCAGCCCCGGAGGGCAGGGAGCTCATAGGGCCCGGCCACGGGAAGCATGCAGGCTGCTAAGGATTTAACTTTACCTTGAGTGAAATGGGGAACCTTTTTCAGAGTTCTGAGAAGAGAAGTGACATGACTGATATATATATATATTTTTTTTTGAGACGGAGTCTCGCTCTGTCGACCAGGCTGGAGTCCAGTGGCCGGATCTCAGCTCACTGCAAGCTCCGCCTCCCGAGTTTACTCCATTCTCCTGCCTCAGCCTCCCGAGTAGCTGGGACTACAGGCGCCCGCCACCTCGCCCGGCTAGTTTTTTTTTTTGTATTTTTTAGTAGAGACGGGGTTTCACCGTGTTAGCCAGGATGGTCTCGATCTCCTGACCCCGTGATCCGCCCGTCTCGGCCTCCCAAAGTGCTGGGATTACAGGCTTGAGCCACCGCGCCCGGCCTGACTGATATATTTTTAAAGAATTGATCTAGGCCGGGCGCGGTGGCTCAAGCCTGTAATCCCAGCACTTTGGGAGGCCGAGACGGGCGGATCACGAGGTCAGGAGATCGAGACCATCCTGGCTAACACGGTGAAACCCCGTCTCTACTAAAAAATACAAAAAATTAGCCAGGCGAGGTGGCGGGCGCCTGTAGTCCCAGCTACTCGGGAGGCTGAGGCAGGAGAATGGCGTGAACCCGGGAGGCGGAGCTTGCAGTGAGCTGAGATCCGGCCACTGCACTCCAGCCTGGGCGGCAGAGCCAGACTCCGTCTCAAAAAAAAAAAAAAAAAAAAAAAAAAAAAAAAAAGAATTGATCTAGACTGGTATTGAGAATAGACTCTATGCGGGATGAGGTTAGAAGGAGGGAGACTTATTAGAGACTATCACAGCCAGATACGATGGCTCACGCCTGTAATCCCAGCATTTTGGGAGGTCAAAGCAGGTGGATCACTTGAGGTCAGGAGTTTGAGACCAGCCTGGCCAACATGATGAAACCCCGTAATTACTAAAAATACAAAAATTAGCTGGGCGTGGCGGCGGGCGCCTGTAGTTCCAGCTACTCAGGAGTCTGAGGCATGAGAATCACTTGAACTGGGAGGCAGAGGTCGCAGTGAGCCAAAATTGCACCACTGCGCTCTAGCCCAGGTGACAGAGACTCCATCTCAACAAATAAAAATAAAATAATAGAGACTACTACTGTGCCAGGCAAGCGGGGACGGTGGCATGGACCAGGGCAGAAGGAGTGGAGCAGGAGAGAGTGCTCTAAATCTGGATGGATTTCAAAGACAGAGCCAACAGATGCTGATGTATCAGATGTGGAATGAAAGAGAGAGAGGGAGGTCAAAGTTTAGCCAAAAGGTTAGCCCTGGCCTGAGCAATTGCACAGGTGCTGAGTTAGGGAAGGATTGAATGAGATGAGGAAGTCAGTGGCAGAACAGGTTTGTGAAAGAGCGAGGTATTTCCGTAGTTTTGGACACGGGAATCTTGGGTTCCCAGATACTAGCATTACTTTAAAGCCAACATCTAGTACTTCCTAAATGGTCTGGATTATCCCTTCCTTCTTCCTTGGGAGAAGTTTTACAATATGTACATGTGGCAGTGCTGCGAGGTCCTTCTTTAAGGGACCTGGCCTCCTGTTCAATCAGAGCTTCAGGTCTGTGGACTGGCTGAGATCTGGAAATCAGCTGAGAGGCTGAGATGCTCCCTCATGACAATTCAAGTTAGGCCTCTGGCCATGACATGGAGGCTTTTCTGTTTTATAACTCAATAACATTTAACACAGTTATTCCACTTCATTCCTAGGGACACTCCGGTCAAAGATTCCTGTAAGTCACAGGGTTCTGGTTGTCACTCCACCCCACTGCATGTTACAGTGAAGGCCCCTTGACTCTGGCAATTCAGCTCTGCCCCTTGGCCTCTGCCCCTCTGCGACCCCATCACCCCCAGTGAGATCAGAGAGCCCATCTCAGTGGCGGCCTCTTCCAATATGCCCAATAACAAAGGACATCCACCATAAAATGTATCGAGGATGCAGATGTTACTCTCAATAATGCTTTCTCAACTCCTAGGTGAAGAGCACATCCTCTGGGCCTTCTCGGTGAATCCACAGAGGGATCAGGGAATCCACAGAGGGATTGGGGTACATGCACTCAGAGGGATGGGGGGAATGCACAGAGAGATCAGGGAATCCGCAAAGGGATCGGGGAATCCACAGAGGGATCGGGGTACATGCACTCAGAGGGATGGGGGGAATGCACAGAGGGATCGGGATACATGCACTCAGAGGGATCGGGGAATCCACAGAGGGATTGGGGAATGCATAGAGGGATGAGGGAACGCACAGAGGGATCGGGGTACAGGCACTCAGAGGGATGGGGGAATGCACAGAGGGATCGGGGAATCCACAGAGGGATTGGGGAATCCACAGAGGGGTCAGGGAATCCACAGAGGGATCGGAGTACATGCACTCAGAGGGATGGGGGAATGCACAGAGGGATCGGGGTACATGCACTCAGAGGGATGGGGGAATGCACAGAGGGATGGGGGAATGTACAGAGGGATGGGGGAACGCACAGAGGGATCGGGGTACATGCACTCAGAGGGATGGGGGAATGCACAGAGGGATCAGGGAATGCACAGAGGGATCGGGGTACATGCACTCAGAGGGATGGGGGAATGCACAGAGGGATCGGGGTACATGCACTCAGAGGGATGGGGCAATGCACAGAGGGATCAGGGAATCCACAGAGGGATCGGGGTACGTGCACTCAGAGGGACTGGGGTACATGTACTTTCCTTTTTTTTTTTGAGATGGAGTGTCACTCTGTCTCCCAGGCTGGAGTGCGGTGGCATGATCTTGGCTCACTGCAACCTCCGCCACCCAGGTTCAAGCAATTCTCCTGCCTCAGCCTCCCTAGTTCTGGGATTACAGGTGCGTGCCACCATGCCCAGCTAATTTTTGTATTTTTAGTAGAGACAGGGTTTCACCATGTTGGTCAGGCTGGTCTGGAACTCCCGACCTCAGGTGATCTGCCCGCCTTGGCCTCCCAAAGTGCCGGGATTACAGGCGTGAGCCACTGCGCCTGGCCCATGCGCTTTCATGTACGTTTTCTCCAATATTCTTGTCTTTTGAAACCTTAGGAATTTAGCCAGGTGTCTCAACCTCACTGATAAAGGTCATGTTGAGTACTAATTTCAGTTGACCAAACAAGCAAACTATTAGAGCTACTTTCAGCTGCAAGAGGTAACCCATTAAATCTAGAATCTCTAATAACAGCATTCATACCAGTAAATTCAGACTGATCCAGTGTTCTCTTCTTTCCTCCATGACTCTAGCCCAGATCTACTAAATTAGGGTCTCTGAGAATGAGAGCCTGGCATTAGCCTTGTTATCAAGCTCACCACGTAAATTTTTCTCTCTCTCTCTTTTTTTTTTTTTTTTTTTTTTTTTTGAGGTGGAGTCTCGCTCTGTCGCCCGGACTGGAGTGCAGAGGCCAGATCTCAGCTCACTGCAAGCTCTGCCTCCCGGTTTTCGCCATTCTCCTGCCTCAGCCTCCGGAGTAGCTGGGACTACAGGCGCCCGCCACCTCGCCCGGCTAGTTTTTGTATTTTTAGTAGAGAGGGGGTTTCACCGTGTTAGCCAGGATGGTCTTGATCTCCTGACCTCGTGATCCGCCCGTCTCGGCCTCCCAAAGCGCTGGGATTACAGGCTTGAGCCACCGTGCCCGGCCTCTCTCTCTCTTTTTTAATTGTAGAGACAGGATCTCACGATGTTGCCCAGGCCAGTCTCAAACTCCCAGGCTCAAGCGACCCCTCCTGCCTCAGCCTCCCAAAGTGCTGGAATTACAGGCATGAGCCACCACGCCCGGCCCCTACATACATTTTTATGTAGCCAACTGGAATCCGCCCAAGGAATGGCATTTGGCGGGGTCTAATCCACTTCCCTGAATCTAATCCACTTCCCTCCTTTCAACAGATCAGAAACTAGAGGCTCAAGAAAGTGACTTGCTCTAGACAAAGAGTGAGTTAATGACAAAGTCAGGATCAGAACTTTGGTCTCCTGACTTCTTAAGGGAACGTCTACTGCACTTCCAGGACAGCTTTAAACAAACCTGGAAGTATTTGGTCAGCATACCTTCCAAATGACTGTGGAGATGGGATGGATGGTGAGCAAACTGAGGCTGCACATGTTCAACGTTACAACCATCATGAAAAACATGATCCTAGTTCAGGAGGGAATGATGTGCTTCCTTCAGATTTATTTCAGTTGTAAGTGACTGAAAAATCAACCCGACAGAGTTAAGCCTGGGGATTGCCTTCCCTAGGTATAGAAGGGTCATTTCCCAGGGTTGGATATGTGCACGGTGACAGCACCTCCCTGACCATAGCTCAGTGCCCTCCTTAAAACTGGATAGAGGGGCTCCTGCCCTTTAAAGGAACCCATAAACCAGGGGCGGTGGTGCTATGCCTGTAGTCCTAGCTATTCAAAAGGCTGAAACTTGAGCCCTGGAGTTCAAGGTTGCAGTGAGCTATCATCATGCCACTAAACTCCAGCCTGGGCGACAATGAGATCCTGTATCCAAAAATAAGTAAATAGGCTGGTGTCTCACGCCTGTAATCCCAGCACTTTGAGAGGCTGAGGCGGGCAGATCACCTGAGGTCAGGAGTTGGAGACCAGCTGGCCAACATGGTGAAACCTTGTCTCTACTAAAAATACAAAAATTGGCTAGGCTTGGTGGTGGGCGCCTGTAATCCCAGCTACTCGGGAGACTGAGGCAGGAGCATCACTTGAACCCAGGAGATGGAAATTGCAATGAGCTGAGATTGCGCCACTGCACTCCAGCCTGGGCAACAAGAGCGAAACTCCAACTAAAAAAAAAAAAAAATGTAGTAAATAAATAAAAATGAAAATAAAGGACCCCATATAGCAAAAGCATCCAGAAAGGAATTTATGAAAGAGCCCCTGGGCCTCTGTCACGCAGGACCCAGTGCTCAGTGCTGCACAGTGGAAGCTGTAGCTCTCAACATCTGCTCTCACACCTCATTCCATTCAATCCAGAGAAACACATGCTTAAAAACAAACGAACAAACGAACAAACACATGCTTCTCCACATCTCTTGCCCTGTGTCCTTGAAGCAGAAGCCTACTGCATCCGAATGCCAAGAAAGTTAGTGTGTGGTGCTGCTGCTATTGTTGGAGAATGAGCTGTTTGGAAGCTGGGAAAGACTAAGTGGTGGAAGCACTCAGGTAAGAGAAAAGACATCAATTAACTCATCAAATTCATCCTATCTGAGAGCAGGAGTGCTGCAGATTCTTGCATAAGAAAATGTTGTTTCCCAGCAGTACTGTGTCCATTTCCTCGATTCACCTCGTGTTCCAACTTGTAGCACAGCCCAGTATCCCCGCCTTATCCACAGTTTAACTTTCCACAGTTTCAGTTACCCACAGTCAATCGTAGTTGGAAAATATTAAATGGAAACTTCCAGAAATAAACAATTCATAAGTTTTAAGTTGCTTGACGGTCTGAGTACAGTCCCTCTCCATCCCTTCTCCATCACAAGAAGCATAATACAATGAGATATTTTGAGAATGAGAGAGAGACCACATTCACATAACTCCTTTTTATTTTTTGTTTTGGAGACAAGAGTCTTGCTCTGTCGTCCAGGCTAGAGTGCAGTGGTGTGATCTCGGCTCACTGCAACTTCAGCCTCCCAGGTTCAAGCTATTCTCCTGCCTCAGCCTCCTGAGTAGTTGGGACTACAGATGTGTGCCACCAGGCTCGGCTATTTTTTGTATTTTTAGTAGAGACGGCGTTTCACTATGTTGGCCAGGCTGGTCTCGAACTCCTGGCCTCGTGGATCTGCCTACCTCAGCCTCCCAGAGTGCTGGGATTACAGGCATGAGCCACTGCGTACGGCCTCACACAACTTTCATTACGGTATATTGTTTTGTTATATTTCATTATGGGTTTTTGTTATTAATATCTTACTGTGCCTAATTTATAAATTAAACTTCATCATAGGTATGTATGAATAGGAAAAAACATAGTATATATAGGGTTTGGTAATAACTGTGGATGCAGGGATGCCTTGGGGGTCTTGAAACATATCCCTCTCAGATAAGGGAGGACTACTGCGTTTTCAAAAGAAGCATAGAATGGCTGAGGAACATTCTGCAATATGAAACAATTCATTTTACTCGTAAATTTGTAAATGAAGGCTAGGTATAATATGAATGAAGCATGGTGCCAATTCCTTACTATTAATTCATGAATCTAGGTTTGCTTTATGAGATGTGACAATTATGATGTAAGAGATAGGCATGTATATGATAACATTGACATATCTTGTAATGTGTCCTGTGTTCACCATCATTTATCATATGTTTAAACCTGTTTTTTTTTAAATAAATAAACATTTATTCAATGTTTAAACTTGTTATGTAACATACATAGTTCCTCTCTAAATTTAAATATTACTTTAATAATTTTCTTTCTTTCTTTCTTTCTTTTTTGAGACAGGGTCTCACTCTGTCACCCAGGCTGGAGTGCAGTGGTGTGATCTCGGCTCACTGTAACCCCCACCTCCCGGGTTCAAGCGATTCTCCTGCCTCTGTCTCAGGAGTAGCTGGGACTATAGTTGTGTCACCACGTCTGACTAATTTTTGTATTTTTAGTAGAGATGAGATTTCGCCATGTTGGCCATGCTGGTCTCAAACTCAAGTGATCCACCTGCCTCAGCCTCCCAAAGTGCTGGAATTACAGGTGTGAGCCACTGCGCCCACCCTTTATTTTGATTTCTAGTTGCGAGTATCTCAGCAGAGCAATGTTTCTGTAAACTGAAACTAAAAAAGAAAAAAACAAACAAAAAACACCCCAACACAGATATAGGAGAGGTTGTCTAATTAGGCATTACTGTCAGTAGAATACAAATTCTGTGAGACTTGATTACAGCAACACAATGATTAATTTTGCTGAAATCAAGGCAAGAAAATAAATTTTATAGGAGAAAGATACAATGTATATCTTATACTCATCTTTGTTTTCTTACTCACTCATCATTACTGGCCCTTTAACAGAACACCCATATGTGTTCAATACTAATTAAATCCAGTCACCTTTGACATTTTGTCAACTCTCTCTGTTTCAAAAAATTTAAAAATAGTTGTTTTTTTCTTTGAGTTAGGGTCTTGCTCTGTCACCCAGGCTAGAGTGCAGTGGCGTGATCATAGCTCACTGCAGGCTTGATCTGCCAGGCTCAGGTGATCCTCCCACTTCAGCTTCCCAAGTAGCTGGGGCTACAGGTGTGTACACCACCATGCCTGGCTAATATTTTTTATTATTACTTGTAGAGATGGGTCTCCCTATGTTGTCAGGCTGGTCTCCAACTCCTGGGCTCGAGGGATCCTCCCTCCTCCACCTCCCAAAGGGCTGTGATTACAGGTGTGAGCCACTGGACCTGGTCATATTTTTCAATGTTGTCATTATGAAGACATATATTGTCAGGGTAGGAGGAGGATAGATTTCTTGCCAACTCATTCCGTGAGAAACCCTGTTTCTTTTCCATGTGTTCCCCTATTTTACTTAGTCTAGATGAGATGTTTTTTGTTCCTTGTACCCAATCTAAAGGAACTGTGATGAAGACATGTATGTGGAAGGGGAGATGGTGGAGGTGGAGAGGTGGTGGCTGAGGTGGAGATGACGAGAATGGCAGTTGGGACTGTCTTCATGCCCATCCTTGCCTCAGTCCAGAAGACAGGGCAAGCAAGGCAGGGAGGCCAGCAGGCGGTGAGAACAGATTTGCTCTAGCCCTGCTTAAGCCACATGGGGTGGACAGCTCTCCCCCAAGGTTAAAGCCCCAGCTCTACCATCTACAAGCTGTGTGACTGTGGGTGAGTTATTCTACTTCTCTGTGCCTCTGTTTCCTCATCTATAAAAGTGAGCTAGTAATAACACCCACCATTTCACATAGGATTTTGGAAGAAGTCAGTGGGGCACTGAGTGTGAAGCATTGGCATAGTGCCTAGTATATAGGGAACAGTAAATGCAGTTGGTTTTGTTATTCTGACACTATGCTGGAGACTCCGTGAGAGCAGAAATCTTATCTTATTCACTTTGTTCACCAGCAACATATAATTACTCAGGAAAAAAAAAAAAATGCTTAGGCTGGGCTCAGTGGCTTATGCCTTTAATCCCAGCACTTTGGAAGGCCGAGGTGGGAGGATCACTTGAGGCCAGGAGTTTGAGACCAGCCTGGCCAACATGGCGGAACCCCATCTCTACAAAAAATACAAAAATTATTTGTGTGTGATGTTGCACACCTGTGGTCCCAGTTACTTTGGAGTCTAAGACAAGAGGATCACTCGAGCCTGGGAGGTTGACGCTGCAGTGAGCCGTGATCACACTACTGCACTCCAGCTTGGGCAACAGAGCAAGACTTGGCCTAAAAAAAAAGAAAGAAAGAAAAAGAAAAGAGAAAAAAAAAGTTTAATGGCACCTTCCTTCCCATTCTCCCCCGCTCCCTCCTCCGTGAGTCATGCATGGGTGGTGAGTGTGGGGCCTGGCTCTGCCCAGAGGCCACACCCCTCAGAGGGAGCGCAGGCACTGGGGCCAGGCTATTGTTGTGGCTGAGATTCTTTCCAAAACGGAAAGCCCTGAATTAGAGGACGGCTGCTCTAATCTCTGTGGGGGGCTTCTCCTGTGGCCTTGGGGCCTGGCAGATGCCCCTACCCTCTCCCCAGCTCTGCTTTCAAGAAACCCCAGTCCCTTCCCTGAGCCCTTCCCTTCCCTGAGCTCCCATCTTTTCTCTAAGTCCCCTCGCGCCCCTTCTCTCAGTCTGCACCTATCCATCTACTCACAAACCCCATCCCTTCTCTGCACCCCCTCTTCTCTCCTACGCCCTCCCACCTTCTCTCGCACTCCTCCCTCTCTCACTCTCTGCGACCCTTCCCTGGCCTCTTACTGTCACTGAGACCTGGCGCCTGCAGTGCTCTCGGCCCAACACTCTTTCCTTCTCCCCCATTCCTAACCCAGTCAAAAATCCCTTCCCAGTAGGGCTCAGATACCCCTCCTCTGTGAAGTTTCCCACCCCACCCCGGGCAGAAGAGATCACCACCCCCTCTGCTGTGTTCATCTTGGTTGCAGCAGCACTGGTCTCTCACCAGTTGTGGTGAAGCTTCCTGCCTCTGCCACCACCTGAGAGTAAAACCACATCAGATTCATCTGCGGAGCCCATGGCACAGTGCAGGTGTTCCCAGTGATTAGCCGCTGGCTGCTGTGAGCAAGACTGTGGGATTAGGAAAAGAGATGTAGGCCAGAGGTGCCGGAAGGCATTGGTGATGGGCAAAAACTGAAGTCAGATTCATCCAACTTGTACCTTGCGGATTGCAGGCCCCACATTCCAGAGCACCTTGGGGTTGCAGGCCCCACTTCCCTGCATCTCCAAGCCGCATGGGAGCTGGTTCTCACCATTCCTGCCTGACACAGAAGGAAACTCAGCGAGGTTATGTTCTTGCTCAAGACCACACAGCCAGCGAGAGGTAGACTAGGGCTGGAATCAAAGGTAGGACTGAGGTGTGGGGGCTGTAGCCAGCTAGTGAGGGGGTGACACACATTTCCTAAGTGACAATGTGGATGTGGGATGTGAGACTGGACCTGAAGGCCTCCCTGACCTGGCTGGTTATTCCCGACACTGACCAGAACTGCTCCCCATCCTCCCACCACCCTCTCCTGGAAGGAGACTTTCTGACTCAGGCCCATTCCCGATCTCCATCCTCAAGGTGATCTGGGAATGAGGTCGGAAGTAGGAAGGAAACACCCCCCGCAGACTCGCTTCCCCCCTTGCCTGAGGTCCTGGCTCTAGGGCTGGAAAGAGCCACTTTAAGGCAGTCCCTGGGGACCCACAACCAGAAACAGGGACGGTCCGGTTCTCGACGAGGGTGGCTGGGAGCCGAGGCCAGACAGATACAGCCCACCTTATCCTCTCATCCGCCCCCACCTCCCCTCTCCTCTGCTGACTTTTTCAGGGCCCCCTCACCCAGAAAGCCGATCCAATTCGACCTCTCCTCCCTGACCCTGCTTTGCCCGTAGGGTAGAGGGTCTGTGCCTGTCTCCCAGGATTCTGTCCATTGGCATCAGGGCAGGGGTCTGTTGCCCTCACACTGGGAGCCCCTGAAAGCAAGGCTGCTTAGCCCTCCCCCAGCCCCCAACCAGAGATCCCTGAGGGCAGAGCTGTGCCACTTCTGTCTGACTGGGGGCTCCCAGAGCTGGGGCTGTCTCCCCTCCCTGACCAAACCCTCCCAAGCAGAGGTGGGGGCACTTCCAATTGAGGGCTCTGGCGTGGAGGACCAAGTCACCCCTGTCAGACCAGAGCTGCCCCAGGGTGTCACCTGCATTGCACCCCGACTCCCCTCTTTCTGTGGTCCAGCATCTGTCCTCGATCCCTAGAAGGGAGCTGTGAAGGGGCCCCTACCGGTCCTACTACCCAACCTGGATGCTCCTTTAAGACCAAAGGGATGGGGGTTGCAGAGTCAGACACAACAGCCCCATCCTCCCCCCAGGCGGCGGACCAGGTTTCCTGCCATTGACAGCATCCCAGCTGGGCCCTGCCCACCTCCCATGCTTAACCCCTTCCTGACCAGATCTCAGAGCCAAGCTGGCACCCCCAGCCTTCATCTAGAAAGTCAGGAGAATGAAAGTGACTTTTTTTTTTTTCTTTTTTGCAGCCTTGTCACCCAGGCTGGAGTGCAGTGGTGTGATCTTGGCTCACTGCAACCTGCCTCCTGGGTTCAAGTGATTCTCCTGCCTCAGCCTCCCAAGTAGCTGAGACTACAGGAGTGCACCACTAATTTTTGTATTTTTAGTAGAGACAGGGTTTTGCCATATTGGCCAGGTTGGTCTCCAGCTCCTGGCCTCAAGTGACCGGCCTGCCTCTGCCTCCCGAAGTGCTGGGATTACAAGTGTGAGCCACTGTGCGTGGCCCAAAAGTGCCATTTCATCAAGTTGTTTTGAGGATTAAAGATGTTAATCCTTATGTGAAGTACTTAGAACAGCCCCTAACATATATTAATCGCTCAATAAAAGTTAGCTATTGGCCGGGCGCGGTGGCTCACACCTGTACTCCCAGCACTTTGGGAGGCCGAGGCGGGCAGATCGCAAGGTCAGAAGTTCAAGACCAGCCTGACCAACATGGTGAAACCCCGTCTCTACTGAAAACACAAAAGTAGCCAGGCGTGGTGGCATTCACCTATAATCTCAGCTACTCAGGAGGCTGAGGCAGGAGAATCGCTTGGACCCAGAAGGCGGAGGTTGCAGTGAGCCAAGATCATGCCACTGCACTCTAGCCTGGGTGTCAGAGCGAGACTCTAACTATTATTCCTAATTCGGTGAGCTTGGATAAGTCATTTCTCCTCTCTGAGCCTCAGTCTCTTCAGCCATAAGTGTGAAAAATAATAAAACCTCCCCCAAAGATTGTCATGGGATTATGACAATGTAGCCGATGGCATTTTGTAAAGTGCTGTAACAACACAATAGGGAACTATCACCAACAAAATCCCCAAAACAAAATCCCCCCTTTAGGCAATAAAAACCTCTTATCAGGAGATGGGCCTTGGGTTTTCAGACCCACCACTGACTTGACAGGCAGAGGGTACAGTTCCACGCGTGGATTTGGAGCTGGGCTTTGGGCATCTCTCTCCCCACTCAGCTCCTGTTTCCTTACTCATTAAGTGGGGTGGGGGGGGTCATTCCTGCTGGACCCCTGTCTAGGGTCCTTATTGGGGGGCCGTCAAAGGAGATCAGAGAGCACAGATGGGAATGTGCTTTGCAAACATGAAAGAGGGCTAGAAAGGAGGAGGAGGGACTTGGGGAAGGTGGCCAGCCAAGAGGGGCAAGGATCCTTTGGCTGGGCACTGGTTTTTGTCTGGGCTGGAGAGTTTAGTTTGCCTGCTGGGGAAAGGGGAGGAGCTCTCCTATGAGGTAGGGTTTCACCTTGAGACAAAATGTGTCAGAGAAGAAACTCTGATGGAAGAAACTCTAAGAGGCTCCAAGTGTAGGCAGAGAAGGAAGCAGGCTGAAGGACCTGGGCTTGGCCCTGGAATCAGCCCCTCATCACTGTCTTCCCAGGTAATCCCATCTGCCATAAGAGGACTTTGGGCAGAGGCAGCTCCAGGGTCACCTTCATGCCAAGACTTGCCGCCATAGGCTCACCTGCACATCTACAGCACCAATGCCCCTACGCTTAGGCTGCAGATTCCTGGCCTCACCCTTAGGGAAAGCAGGCTTGACACCATCCAGCACCCAGACCAGGACAGGTCTCAGCCTGCTACAGAGGGAAAAAAGCAAGTCGACTAGAACCCTGTTCTGCCTTCCCATTCAGACTGTCAGAGCATCTGCCACAGCCCAGGGAGGGGGCCGATCCCACATACAGAGCCCCCACCTCAGGCCTTTGGAGGAAGCCTAGGGATCAGGAGGCCTTGTTTGGAGTCCTGGTTCTGCCCAAGCTCACGGTGCTTCCACAGCCAATCACCTAACCCGGGAGGGACTGTTTGATCATCTGTAAAATAAAGGGAGCTAGACTTGGTTCACAGGTCTCCTCAGCGCAAGAGACTGTGATCAGGAAAGAGTTAATGGAGGCCAGGATCTGCCTCAGGAAGGCGAGGGTTAATTTGGGGGGCGGGGGTTGGAGGCTCTCTGCTTTTCCTGTGGAGAGTGAGGTTTGGCTGCCACCAAAGTAACTTCTAGTCCCTGCTGTCCACTCCTGCCCTCAGTCTGGACCTGCCCAAGGACCCCTGCAATTAGGCCTCCCATGCAGAGGTGAGTGTACCCTGAGCCCAGGGCTCTGGTAGGAAGGAACCCAGGGGCCTGAGGGCAGGGAGACTGGTACCAAACTAGTGAGCCTGAAAGATGGCCCATTCCCAGAGCAGAAGCCTTGGACAGAGTTGGGAACACAAGCTTCAGGACAGGGAGAAGGCAGGCAAAGGAATGGAGGGCCCGAGACCGCCGGCCAGGCTTCTAGGGCGGGATGTCTGAGGTCCAGCCTCCAGGCTAGCCCAGAAGGCAGGGAAGAGGCTGTGGATGACAGACTATTTTGGTCCTTGTGATTAAGGACTTTTTATAGTCTCCCTGCTCAGGGCTGGGGAGAAGAGGAGAGGACAGAGGGCACCCATGGGGTCAGACAAGCAGTGCCTTCCTGGGACTTTGGAATCCGACCCACTGCCCAGGAGACTCCCTGGGAGACTGGGAGGGGGACAATGCCAGACTCCCCTTAGTTCCCAGGCCTCAACTACCCATGGGCAGACTGACTACACACTAGGTGCTGGATGAAGGGGTGGGCTGGGCCTGGCAGGGTCCCTGTCCCAAGGCCTCTCACAGACCCCTTCCCCGCTTCCCTAGTTAATTCTGTTCCTTTGTTGTCCCCAGATCTAAGGTCCCTCAGCCTTCAGGACTCAGGGGGAGTAGGGGGAGATAGGGGTGGGGTTGGGTGTGCAGGGCCATGTGGGTGGCCCATTCTGTTACTGCCAAGAGAACTGTCAGCTCTTGATTTACAACCCCTCCTTGCCCCTTCCCCCAGCAGAAAGGAGGTGGAAAAGGGTCATGAGGTCTTAGGATAAAAAGGGGACAAGGACCCTGAGGGCAAATTTCTGGGAGTGGGAGTGCAGGTTATTAGGAAGAATTAGTGGAAGGAACTTTTTGGTGAGGCAAGGGGCCCATCTCTAATGGAAATTGCTTGGTTTTATAGCAGCAGGAATACATGCAAAATATCAGTGAGGTTTTTTTTCTTTTTCTTTTCTTTTTTTCTTTTTTTTTTTTTGAGACGGAGTCTCGCTCTGTCGCCCAGGCTGGAGTGCAGTGGCGTGCGATCTTGGCTCACTGCAACCTCCACCTCCTAGGTTCAAGTGATTTTCCTGCCTCAGCTTCCCAAGTAGCTGGGATTACAGGTGCGCGCCACCACGACTGGCTAATTTTTGTATTTTCAGTAGAGACAGGGTTTCACCATGTTGGCTAGGCTGGTCTGGAACTCCTCACCTAAGGTGATCCACCCAACTCGGCCTCCCAAAGTGCTGGGATTTCAGGCGTGAGCCATCGGGCCCCGCCTCAGTAGGAAGTCGTGACAGGCAAGTGAGAGATCCAATCTGGGCCAGGCGTGGTGGCTCAAGCCTGTAATCCCAGCACTTTGGGAGGCCCAGATGGGCGGATCACGAGGTCAGGAGATCGAGACTATCCTGGCTAACACGGTGAAACCCCGTCTCTACTAAAAAATACAAAAAACTAGCTGGGCGAGGTGGCGGGCGCCTGTAGTCCCAGCTACATGGGAGGCTGAGGCAGGAGAATGGAGTACACCTGGGAGGCAGGGCTTGCAGTGAGCTAAGATCCAGCCACTGCACTCCAGCCTGGGTGAAAGAGCCAGACTCCGTCTCAAAAAAAAAAAAAAAAAAGAGAGAGATCCAATCTGAACTGCAAGGCAAGAAACCTGGGTTCCAGTCCTGACTCCTAACTCTTAATAGGACCTGAGCAAGCCCCCCTCCTCTCCAGGCCAATTTCCTCCTCATGAAATGGAAATGCAAAGGTTAAACAAGGTGATGTTTACAGTTTGGCATTCTGCGATCCCCTTGGCAGGGGCAGAGTAGCTGGCATAGCTGATAGGGCCTGGGGACCACCTCCCTCTCCTGCCCCGATGGCCCTGCTGGGCCTGGGCAGGGCAGTTGGCTGCAATTACTGGAGGTTCCTACCCTGTGGTTATATCCCTGACCTCGGGTGTTTGGGGGCGGGAAGGGTGGGCCCTGCTGGAGCCAGCCTGTGGCTGGGAGCCTCCTTGTCTTGGGCTCAAAGCTGCTGGGTTGGGAAGAGGTATTTTTTCCGGTTGAAGCCACTTTCGGGAATTGGGCAGGGTTTCCTTTTCCAAGTGTCCTGCTTGCTGAGGCCTGCTCGCATGGCCCTGTGGCCAGATTGGGGCACCTTCAAAGGGGCATATGTTTCTGAGTGGCCAGAGAGACCCCGCTCAGTGTCTCTGAAGGACAGGGAAAGGGGATGGCCTGAGCCTCTGCTCCCTGAACATGGCACCGGCTAACCTGGATGGGAGAGGGTGGCTGACTGATCTATACTGAGGAATGCCGGCAGGGGAGGACCAGGGCATTTCCTCCCCTTCCCCTGACCTTCCTCTCTCCCTGCAGGTCTGTGAGAGCCCAAGTCAATTGCTCTTGGCCCCCTGGCTGGCTACTTATGGGGCACTGTCCTGAACACCTCTGCTAAGATGCTCCTGGCCCCTCCCTCCACCCCGTCCAGAGGACGGACCCCCAGCGCTGTGGAGAGGTTGGAAGCCGACAAAGCCAAGTATGTCAAGACGCACCAGGTGATAGCTAGGCGACAGGAGCCAGCCCTGCGTGGGAGTCCTGGGCCGCTCACGCCGCACCCCTGCAACGAGCTGGGGCCCCCTGCATCGCCCAGGACCCCCAGGCCGGCCCGCCGGGGAAGTGGCAGGCGGCTGCCGAGGCCTGACTCCCTCATCTTCTACCGCCAGAAGCGGGACTGCAAGGCTTCGGTGAACAAAGAGAACGCCAAGGGCCAGGGGCTGGTGCGACGCCTCTTTCTGGGTGCCCCGCGGGACGCTGCCCCGAGCAGCCCGGCCTCCACAGAGCGACCTGCGCCTTCAGGAGGTTGGGCCGCGCCCCAGGATGCCCCGGAAGCGGCGGGAAAGCGGGCGCTGTGTCCCACGTGCTCACTGCCCCTGTCGGAGAAGGAGCGCTTCTTCAACTATTGCGGCCTGGAGCGCGCGCTGGTGGAGGTGCTGGGTGCAGAGCGCTTCTCCCCGCAGAGCTGGGGGGCCGACGCCAGCCTGCAGGCCGGAACTTCCCCGCCGCCCGGCTCCGGGGACGCCAGCGACTGGACATCCAGCGACAGGGGCGTGGACAGCCCGGACGGCGCGGGCGGCGGCGGCGGCGGCTCGGAGGCAGCCGGCTCGGCGCGGGACGGGCGCCCTCCGGTGTCGGTGGTGGAGCGCAATGCGCGCGTCATCCAGTGGCTGTACGGCTGCCAGCGCGCCCGCGGACCGCCGCGCGAGTCAGAGGTGTGACCGCCGCGGCTCCAGAGCCGACTTCCCAGGGAGTGCCGAGCGCGGGGCTGGCCCCGGGTACCGACAGGAATACCCCGCTTCTGGCGCGCTGGCTGCCTTTGCGTAAGCCCTTCCCTCTGGAACTCAGTTTCGCGTCTGAACCTTGGGGAAGTGGGACAAGTTGTTGCCGAAGGCCCTTCCCTGCGCCCGCGGCGAAGGGGGAGGGAGAGGCCTCGTGGTCCTTGTGGAGGCCCGGTCTGGGGAGTCACGATTGGGGTGGGAGATGAGCAAACCTGCTGAATAAACTTAAAACGTTATTTAAATGGGGAGCTGAGGAAGGAGGCAAACGGGTTTTCGTGGTTAAGCGCGTGGGTTTTGAAGTGTGTGCTCCCGGTTGACTGTGACACTGGGCAAGCACTTGACCTCCCTGGATGCAGCGGCACCCCTCGGTTATTAAGGAGGGAGGAGTAGGGGATACAAGTATTTCAAAATAGTTGTAATGCGCATGGCAAAGTATCCAGCATATAGAAAGTGCTCAATAAACGGTAACTGCTGTGACTTCTACCGAATGAGTACTAACACGGTTGTGATCTCCACTGGCCTCCAGGTCGATCCAAACTACAGCTGGGAGTAACGCGCTTTGGGAGTCCGAGGGGGTGTCTGCTCCAGAAATCTGGGCTCCACCAGTTCCTAAAAGGCCCCCATTCCCGGAGTTTTGCTGCCCCGGTTGTGGTCACTGGGTATGAAGGGCTGAGATGTGGAGGATCCAACCTTTCGGACACGAAAAGAAGGGAACCGGGCCGGGCGCCGTGGCTCACGCCTGTAATCCCAGCACTTTGGGAGGCCGAGGAGGGCGGATCACGAGGTCAGGAGTTGGAGACCAGCCCAGCCAACATGGTGAAACTCCCGTCTCTACTAAAAATACAAAAATTAGCTGAGCGTGGAGTGTGCGCCTGTAATCCCAGCTACTCCGGAGGCTGAGGCAGGAGAATCGCTTGAATCCGGAGGCAGAGGTTGCAGTGACCGGAGATGGAGCCATTGCACTCCAGCCAGGGTGACAGGGGGAGACTCCGTCTCAAAAAATAAAAATAAGTAAAAATAAAAAAAGAAAAGAAGGGAACCTTTTCTGCCAGCCCGCAGGCTCCTGCCACTGCCTCCCTTTCCTGCAAGGACACACAAGATCGCCTATTTTTATCACAGGTTCCCACCTCCCAGCCTTCTTCGTTCATGCGCCTCCTTCCTCAGACTGGGTTGCCATTCCTTTTCTCTCTACTCTTCCTTCTCGGAGATAACATATATTCTCCTCCAGGAAGCCTTCCTGAATGCCCCAGTCAGCCTCACCTGCTCTGAGCTCCCAAGTGCAGCCCTATTTTTGGGCCTCAATTTGTCACCTTTTGTGGGACCCGCTGGTAGTCTGGGTTCTCTAGTTAATCTTTGACCTTTTCCTAGTACAGGGACGGCGCACATAGTAGAGCCACAGGCACAGTTTGTTGAATTAAATGAGGCTGGAGAGGGCGATGGACGCAGTCCTCTGGAGCTCCCCAACTTCCTGGAAAGTTGTACCTTAAATAAAAAACCCATCTTGATATGCGGGCTGACTCTAGTCATTTTCGCCTTGTATGTTTGGTGAGCTCCAGTTGGACCCCGCCCGAGGTCGCCCCCCGCAAAAGCAGTCTTTCTGGATGTCTGGACAAAAGCACGCGGTCACACAGACTGTGGGGCCTGGGTTTTTATCAGGGGTGGGAGCAGCGGGCGCCGGGTTCGGCCAGCCCGCTAGTCGCCCTTGGGCGCGGCTTTCACCCTCATCTCGGCCAGTTTGTGAGTGAGGAAGCCCCACTTGAAGCTGGCCACCGGCTCGGCCTCCTGCGACTCGGGGCGCTCGGCGGCCTCGTCCGCGGGTTCGGGGTCCGGCTCCGGAGTGGGCTCGGTGCCACGCAGCACGGACGCCGCCGCCGCCTGCTGCTGCTGCCACCTGCTGGCGAACGCGTCCCAGAAGCCCGGACCGCGCGCCTCCGCCGCCGCCGCCTGCGAGGGGGGTCGCGCCGCCAGAGGGCTGCGGGAGAGGGCCGCCGTCAGGGAAGCGGTCGAGCGGTCCCGGGGAGGAACATCGGACAGGAGGCTGGGCCGAGGGACAAGTTTAGTGGGGCCGGGGGAACCCGGGCGGAGTCAGGGGCAGTGGTGAGGGAGCGGGGTCAGGTGACCAGTGGGGGACCGGGACGAGGAGGCGGGTCAGGGCCTGGAGGCAAGGGGAGGGCTCAGAGGCCCTGGAAAAGGGGGCTGGGGTGGGACAGGGTCAGGGGATTAGGCGAGGGGTGTGGAGGGAAGCGACCGGGATCAGGATCCCTGGGGAGAGAATGAGGTCGGGGTTCACGCGTGGCTCGAGGAGGGACGCTGGAGGCGTGCCCCAGGTCTGGGAAGCTGGAAGGATCCCTGGGAGAGCAGGTGGGAGCGGGAGGGGCTGTTCAGATCCCACCTGAGGGAAGCCCTGGGGAAAAGAGAGGGAGCCCGGACAGGGATCAGGTCCTGAGATTGAGGGAAAGGGGGACTAGGGGCACAGGAGAAAGGTGGAGCAACAGGAAGGCCTAGGTCAGAGCCTTAGGGGACAGCAGGGGACTCAAGAGAGGTGGGAAGATGTTGGGGGGAAGGGCAGTCACAGAGAGGTGATGAAGCTTGAAGTGGAAGCCTCGAGTCCAGGAAGTTTCTTAAGGAACCGGGGGTGAGGGTGGGGGGAAAGAATGGAAACCTGGGGGCAGGAGAGGCTGCTGGGTCATGGGGGCCCTACGAGAAAAGAATAGGGTCAGTGGTGAGAGGGGGATGTGACCAGGATGGAGAAAAGGCAGAAATGGAAAATGTGCCAGAGATAGAGCCAGGAGGGAGACTGAGGTCCCGGGTCCCACCGGCTAATCTTCGGCATCAAAGACCTTCTAAGACAGTGATTCCCAAAGCAGCATGCTGCAGGGCCCTGGTGGGGCTTGCTGAAAACATGGCTAGATCTCTAAGACTCTGCCACACCGGCGAAATCGGAGTCTCTGAAGGAGAGTCCAGGAATATATTTGTGACACGCTTCCTTGGAGGGTGAGGGTTTAGACAATACTTGGGAACCTTGGAGCTGGATCACCTATTGCAAACACCTAAAGGTATTCTCCATTCTTGGATTTTAGAGAGATGGCCCCTCCCAAGCGGATGGATCCAGAGAGCCCATAAAATACCTTCTAGCACCTCAATCCCAACAGCTGGTCAATTCCTCCAGAGATTTACCCTAATCTCCCAGATACGCTGATTTGGCCTGTTTCCTGCTGAGAGAAACAAACAGCCTGGGACTGCCCCTCCTCCAGCCCTCAGTGGTTAGAAAGACAAACAAACCAGAAGGAAAGGACCAGGCAGAAGGGGGACCTCAGGCCCCTTCCAGAACCACCACAAACACATACACACATACTGGTCAGCGCAAGGCTCTGATGGTAGCAGCTTATCTTCATCTTCTTTGTTAAACAGAGATGACATTGTCAGCCAGCCTTTCACCCCGACCCCCTGAATCTGGAAAAGGGGTTGGGAGTCAGGGAAGGGGCCCAACACAACCTCCCAGGACTCCACAGAAGCCTCTGCCAGGCTGCCCAGGGTTGGGGTGGAAGAAGGGAGAAGACTCACCCGGCGGGCCAGCTGTGACATGGGATTGAAGGTCTCCTCGGTTGGTTCTGCTGTCTCAGACTCCACTAATGCTGGGTTCTCCCTCTGGGACACAAGATCCCCACACTGCATGAGAGAGGCCGCAGAGGAGTGGGATCTCCCTCCTCCACTGCTGGCCTAGTACACACAGACCGGGCACCCCAAATCCCACAGAACTAAACACACTTATATACTCCACAGATCCACAAGGGCAAATGGGAATGCATACAGATATACCTGCAGAGTAAATCCCTGCAGACAACCTTTTTCCTCGTGTGTGTGTGTGTGTGTGTGTGTGTGTGTGTCAGAGTCTTGCTCTGTTGCCCAGGCCAGAGTGCCGTTGGGTGCAGTGGCACGATCTCAGCTCACTGCAACCTCTGCCTTCCAGGTTCAAGTGATTCTTCTGCCTCAGCCTCCTGAGTATCTGGGATTACAGGCACCTGCCACCACCCTGCTACTTTTTGTATTTTTAATAGAGATGGGGTTTTGCCATGTTGGCCAGGCTGGTCTTGAACTCCTGGCCTCAAGTGATCTGCCCATCTCGGCCTCCCAAAGTGCTGGGATTACAGGTGTGAGCCACTGGCCCGAGCTGCAGACACCCTTGAGCACACATACCTGCCCACCACAGACACATCCATATACACTCAAAAGCATATGGACGGCCGGGCGCGGTGGCTCACGCCTGTAATCCCAGCACTTTGGGAGGCCGAGGTGGGAGGATCACGAGGTCAGGAGATCAAGACCATCCTGGCTAACACAGTGAAACCCCATCTCTACTAAAAATACAAAAAAATTAGCTGGGCGTAGCGGCGGGCGCCTGTAGTCCCAGCTACTCGGGAGGCTGAGGCAGGAGAATGGCGTGAACCCGGGAGGCAGAGCTTGCAGTGAGCCGAGATCGCGCCACTGCAACACCTGTACATGAGCATGCCCCACATGGCTACAGCTCTTCATCTGTACATAGACGTACATGTTGTGAGGTACCTATACAAGGACACACACAGTTATACCATTCACACCTGTGCACTTATACAACCACAGAAAGCTGTACGGAGGCCCATCCGCAACACACAAAACCTCTCCACCCAACCACAGACACCAAAACACATACACCATACAAACATAACACCTACAAATGTCTACACAGAGGCATGCAGGCATAGACTGCTGCCCAAAATGTTCACACCTACACATACACCTTCACTGGGGATTCCACACAGACACTGATCACACCAGTCACCCACCGACATTTCTGCACAAGCCCAGCCTTAGACACCAACCTCTCCAGACATTCAAGCATTCAAACCATTCTCCGCCCCTCTCAACCAATTCCTGCCTCTGCCACGCTTCGTGTGATTGTGTGACTGCCACTTATCACAGCCTCCAGACATAAGACTGTCCCTGGTTTCAGAAACTTTGCTGTTGTCGTTGTTTTGAGACAAAGTCTCACCTGTCGCACAGGCTGTAGTGCAGTGGAGCTTTGACCTTCCTGGGCTCAAGCGATCCACCCACCTCAGCCTCCTGAGTAGCTGGGACTACAGGTGTGGTGCCACCGTGCCTGTCTAATTTTTGTATTTGTTTGTTGAGATATGGTTTCACTATGTCACCCAGGCTGTTCTCAAAATCCTGGGCTCAAGTGATCCTCCTGCTTCAGCCCCTGAGTAGATGGGATTACAGGTGCCCGCCACCATGCCTGGCTAACTTTTGTATTTTTATAGAGGCAGGGTTTCGCCATGTTAGCCAGGCTGCTCTCTAATTCCTGACCTCAGGTGATCCACCCTCTGTGACCTCCCAAAGTGCTAGTATTACAGGCAGGAGCCACTGCACCCAGCCTGTTTTTTTTTTTTTTTTTTTTGAGACAGAGTCTTGTCCCGTCACCCAGGCTGGAGTGCAATGGTGCAATCTCAGCTCATTGCAACCTCTGCCTCCCAGGCTCAAGCAATTCTCCTGCCTCAGCCTCCCAAGTAGCTGGGATTGCAGGCGCACGCTGCCATGTCTGCCTACTTTTTTTTGTATTTTAGTAGAGACTGGGTTTCACTGTGTTGCCCAGGCTGCTCTTGAACTCCTGAGCTCAGGCGGTTCACCCGCCTTGGCCTCCCAAAGTGCTAGGATTACAGGCATGAGACACCGTGCCCAGCTCAGCCTGTTTTTTTTTGTTTGTTTGTTTGTTTGTTTTTTTGTTTTTTTAATGTCAGAACAACACATGGTCTAAGTATGGTTTTGATCTGATGCTGCTACAGTGACCTTTCTAGTATAGGCGCCACTCCCCCTACCTCTAGTAACAGGGGGCTCACTATATCACTTCTAATTCTACTCCCATTAGAAAGTTGTGTCCAGCTAAGTGTGCCCATGTGCCTACTGCCCACTGGTCCTAGAAGAATCTCTTCCATGTGGCAGCCTCGAGATCTTTGGAGACAGTGGCCACTCCTCCCATGGTCCCTAAGTCTTTTCTTCTTCCTCAGTTTTCTTGAATGTCCTGGCTTTCTGATGTTGCACCATGCTCTTTACCATTCCTGAATGTGCTGGTCTGCACAAATGTGGCCCCCCCACCTCCAAGCCTATCCTGTGCCCCACTTCATACTGCTCATTCCTGCTGCCCCTCTGCATATGCTCCACCCAGCATGCATGGATGATACCCACCTCCTCTGCCAGGTCTTCCTCAGATTCCCCACTCAGGGTCTGTACCACTTTGGACTTGTAGGTTTTCCAGAAGGCCTGGTTCATGGCTGCAGGGGGAAGGGGTCTGGCACCCAAGCACAGGAAGGTGGTGGCTCAGTGGATACCAGTGAGTCTGGCTCCAGGAACTTGGTGAGGCCAAGAGCCTGTCCGAGGGATCCAGTGACTTCATTAAAGATGCACCAGCCTCCCCAGCTGGCACAGTGCCCAGGAGGTGAACCTGATCCAAATGAGTCAGGGGGGTGGGGGATGGAACAGCCTTCTGCCACCTTAGCCCCTTGTCTTGACCCATATTGGCCAAGAATAACGAAGACATCTGTCTCTAGAGAGGCTTTCTTCCTGGGCCGAGGAGTACTTGAGGTTGTTCATCTCTTAGCATGGCTCCAGGAAAATCTTCTATTCACAAAATCCTGAGGTCTGGGACCCACACTAGAGCTCCTGTGACTGTAGTCATACCAGTTGTGTCCTCAGCAGGGCTCCACCCCTTGTCCCTACTCAGCCTCAATGAACTGGAGGAGGAAGGTCCCCAGTCCCCCAGTGGGCACCTTGGGCTTACATTTCACTCCTTTGTCTGGGTTGGAAACTGATTCGTCTCCCCAGGGATACATGTGCCTGTCTCCTTGTTTCCTGGCAACAGATTCCAAAGAGCTGGAGCCCCTGAATTATTGCTAAGCTCCTCTGGCCCCTTCCAGCTGAATTGGCTCTGGCCAGCCTGGGAGGCACCAGGATTCTGTGAACGAGGAAAGGCCCTCTAGGCTTCTGCCCACTCTGAGCATGCAATACCTAGGCCTTTGCTGCCAGCCCACCTCTGGGAGCCCAGAGCTTAGAGAAAGGAGGCAAAGATGGAGCCGTCCTTCTATCAGTACTTGTGAGAGGAACTGAGCCCTCTGGAGTCTGAATGCCTGAGGACTGCAATCTCTGGGGAGGAACACCCTTCACGGATTTGGCTGGGGGCAGAGAGAGGATGGAGATTCAAGGGAATAAGAGGAGCCAGGAGAAGTGAGGGCTTTTTCAGAGACTGGAGATATCTCGGGAAGCCCGGTGGGGCTGGGATTCCAAACTTATTCACTCTCAGTCATTTACTAATTTATTCATGACACAGACATTTATCAGTGCTTTCCAGAGATACAGCATCCCACCCCCACCGCGGAGTCCAAGGTCTGGGAAACAGGAAGGGACAACAGGAGCAGAGGTTGGCACTGATACTGGTTGGGCCAGGCCAGGGAGAGCAGGGCAGCAAGAAGGCCCCGAAACCCCTAAGCGCACGCACCACCCCGCGCTTCCCCAGCTAGGGCCCGCGTGGCCATGCCCTTCAGTGGTCACACTTTTGGGGACCCGTCCTGAGCTCGGTCACTGACGTCGACGGCCGCCTGGCGGCGCTCGAGCCGCTGGCCGAGAGTGACGTCATCAGAGGCGGTCCAGCCGAGCCTGCCTTGCCCCGCTGCGTGGCCTGACGTAGCTGATCGGCCCGGAAGCGCTCACACGGGTGCTCCCTGCCCTGCTCCTGGCCCCTTGGCCGGCCGGGCTGTTTCTGGCCATGGGTCGCTCCCGCCGGACAGGCGCGCACCGAGCGCACTCTCTAGCCCGGCAGATGAAGGCGAAGCGGCGGCGGCCGGACCTGGATGAGATTCACCGCGAGCTGCGGCCTCTGGGACCCGCACGGCCCCAGCCCGACCCAGACGCCGAGCCCGACCCCGACCTGCCAGGGGGCGGCCTGCACCGCTGTCTGGCCTGCGCGTGAGTCCCGGACGAGCCCGGCCTGGGGCGGAGGAGGGTCCGCGGTACCGGCCGGGAGATGTGAAGTTCACGCCCCAGGCCGTGCGCAGTCTTCTCTCTTGGGACCCGTGGGTTCGCCCGCCTCCCGTTTCTCAGACCCTGATCCTGGCGTCAGGGACAAGCTAGGGCTAGGGAGATAGGTGTACTTGGGAGACTATCACTTCCTCACTCTCCTTCTCACTTCCATCCCTACAGGAAGTACTTCATCGATTCCGCCAATCTGAAGACCCACTTCCGATCCAAAGACCACAAGAAAAGGTATGAAGGAGTAAGGAGAGGATTGATGGATGGGTACTCAGCATATAGGGCTTTCACCTGGTCAGCTCCCAACTCCTGTTTTTCTTTCTCCCAGGCTGAAGCAGCTGAGCGTCGAGCCCTACAGTCAGGAAGAGGCGGAGAGGGCAGCGGGTATGGGATCCTATGTGCCCCCCAGACGGCTAGCAGTGCCCACAGAAGTGTCCACTGAGGTCCCTGAGATGGACACCTCTACCTGACATGTCCTGAAGATGCAGGGCAGAGGAGTTGCCCATGGACAGTGACGCAAGGACTAGGCTGGGAGGGAGCTGCCAACCCCTTTTGGCTCTGGGTTTGGGGAACGGAGGGCCTCTTCTGGGTGCCCTGCCCCCAATAAAGGAACTGGACAAAGAGAGCTTGCCTCCAACTCCAACTTCCAGGTCGCTGGAAGGGCTTCTCTAGTACTTTCTGTGCACCAGGCCTAGGGTGTCTATCTTGGTCTATCTTTGGAGCCCACATCCCTGCCTTCCCTCTGAGGTCCTAGCATCTGAACTGGAGCACCCAGATGGAGACCTGATGCAGTGTGGGGTGGCGGGAGTGGGATCAGATTACTCTGTCCTGCTTCCGACAGAGACTGATCCCCAGAAAAGAAGGCTTCTGAGATTGCAGCCCCCTCCCGAGTCACCTACCCCCAGCGTCCAGGTGAGAGTCTCTCTTCTTCATTATGGGGCCCGTGGCACCCGCCGCTGCCCCACCATCTTCCAGACGGCATAGCAGGAGCCACCCAGCCCGAGAACAGCTAGCACCGTAGCCACAACTCCCGCCCACAGACTGCGGGGCTCTGCCTTCAGCTCACCAGCTACCTGCATCTGGAGGTGCACAGAGGGTGTGCCTCAGGGGTCAGTTGAGACTGCCAGGAAGGTGGGGAGTGGGAAGGGGCTGAGTAGGTATAGCTAGGGGAAGGAGACAAGGACGCTGGTACTGCCCCAGGGAGATTCCACCCCAATCCCTTTCGCCTCACTGCCCATCTAGGCCTGCCTGCTCAGGCGGCAGGGAACGTGACAGCCTGGCTGTTGGGGGTGTCAACCCAGCTATGGTAGGGGGAGGAAGGGGTCCGTCGTGCCAGAAACTATTGATCAGGGGTACTTACCTGTAGCACCCGGAAGTAACCAGGGGTCAGGCGTCGAAATCGCATGGTGGGCGGCACTGGTCTCCCTGGCGGCCTGTAGGGTGGGAGTGGACATGAAGACCAGTGGTCTTTATGATACCAAGAAGCGGAAACTAGGGTAGAGGGGTCTCTGACCTTCTATATACGCAAGACCCAAGCCCTCAGAGGATGCTCACCCGCGCCTGCCTGCCAAGGTCTGGCAGGGGGCGGAGCAACTGGACCTTTAAATCTGGTCCCTTCCCCCACTGCCTACCATCCTGCCAGCCTTAGGAGCAGCTGTCAAAAGAGATCAGCATCAGGCTTGAGCGGCACCTCCCCCACTGTCCAAGGAGGCGGGTCTGGGTAGGCAGAAGAGGCCTTGGCTGGCAGTGCTCAGGAGTCCCAGGCCTGGACCAGGTACTGGGCGGGCCTCCCTCAGCCCCTGGTCCGAGCCCCATCCCTACTTCAGATGATTGGATGCCAGCATTATGGAAGGAAGGGGAGGGTGCCTTTTCCATTTGATTTCTGTGAAATCAACCACCCCTACCTTGAGGGATGGCACATTTAACCCATTTCTTTCTTTTTTTTTCAAAGACAGAGTCTCACTCTGTCACCCAGGCCTGAGTGCAGTGGCATGATCTCAGCTCACTGCAACCTCTGCCCCCCAGATTCAAGCGATTCTCCTGCCTCAGCCTCTCGAGTAGCTGGGATTACAGGCACCTGCCACTGCGCCTGGCTAATTTTTGTATTTGTAGTAGAGACGGGGTTTCACCATATTGGTCAGGCTGGTCTTGAACTCCTGACCTCATGATCCACCCACCTCGGCCTTCTAAAGTGCTGGGATTACAGGCGTGAGCCACTGCGCCCAGCCAGTTTAACCCATTTCTTCAAGACAAAGTTTCTGCAGGGACTTCCCTGCCCTCAGCTTGAAACAGTGATAAAAGCATATCTGCATATACCAATTAAGAAAGCTGCCCATGACACGTTAAAAATAGTAGTCATTGCTCTAAGCACTTAACTTGTATTTCATTTGGTATCCATTATCTCTTAAATGAAAAAGTATGGTTGGGCAGCACTTTGAGAGGCTGAGGCAGGCAGATTGCTTGAGTCCAGGAGTTCGAGACCAGCCTGGGCAAAGGTGAAACCTCATCTCTACCAAAAAAAAAAAAAAAAAAAAAAAAATTTAGCCAGGCATGGTGGTGCATGCCTGTAGTCCCAGCTACTCGGGAGGCTGAGGTAGGAGGATCACTTGAGCCCAGGAGGCGGAGGCTGCAGTGAGCTGAGGTCGCACCATTGCACTCCAGCCTGGGTGACAGCCAGACCCTGTCTCCAATAAAAAAAAAGAAAAGAAAAGAAAAGTACAATTTGCAGAATAGTATGTAGACTATCTGCAGATATAGCAAATAGAAGAATATCCCAAATTTAGCAGTGGTTCCCACTGGGGAACATGATAGAGACACACTGGGCAAAGGTCACATCCTGCTTTCACTTAACCTATTACCTTTGAAATGTATACAGCAAATATGTAGAACTTTATATTCATAAAGCTTTTTAAAATAGGCCGGGCATGGTGGCTCACGCCTGTAATCCCAGGGAGCCAAGCGTGGGAGGCCGAGGTAGGTGGATTACTTGAGGTCAGGAGTTTGAGACCAGCCTGGCCAATGTGGCAAAACCCTGTCTCTACTAAAAATACAAAAATTAGCTGGGTGTGGTGGCGCATACCTGTAATCCAAGCTACTCGGGAGATTGAGGTATGAGAATCACTTGAACCTGGGAGGGAGAGGTTGCAGTGAGCCAAGACTGCACCACTGTGCTCCAGCCTATGCAGCAGAGCAAGACTCTCTCAAAAAACAAAACAAAACCCTTTAAAATAGAAGCTGCCGGCCGGGCGTGATAGTTTATGCCTGTAATCCCAGCACTTTGAGAGGCCGAGGCAAGTGGATCACTTGAGGTCAGGAGTTTGAGACAAGCCTGGCCAACATGGTGAAACCCCATCTCTACTAAAAATACAAAATTAGCCGGGTGTGGGGGCGCACGCCTGTAATCCCAGCTACTTGGGAGGCTGGGGCAGGAGAATAGCTTGAACCTGGGAGGTGGAGGTTGCGCTGAGCCAAGATCACGCCATTGCACTCCAGTCAGGGCAACAAGGCAAAACTCCATCTCAAAAGAATAAATAAAAATAAATAGAAGTTGCCACTTACTGTGTCCCTAACTGTCCCTGGCAGATGCTGGAAGCATAGAGTAAAGGCGCCGTGGTTCAGGGAGGAAAGGGGCTGGTTCTCACCTCTGGTGGCAGCTCAGGAAAGATATTTGATGAAATCAAGATCTGTCTACCGAACACTGTGATAAAGGCTCTATTAGAATTTACTGGACTTCGCTAGAGTGCCATAGGGAGGCTGCTGCATGAAGAGGCAAAAATGTTAAAGGAGGATGCAGCACAGAGTGTTCAAAGGACACAGATCCGAGGCAAAACACAGGCAGGAGACAGGCATTTTGCAAATTTGAAGCCAACTGGCTCATCAAATGAAAGAGGCTGTTAATACCAAGTGTGAACGTGGGATGGCATCACCAGAGCTGGCCAAGTTCAGAGAAGCTGAAAATCTCAATTTGTATGTGACATTATTAAATAATGACAACACACATACACTACATGGGCCAACCATGGGCGAAATTCAGACTTTGGGTCTCTAGGTTACAGGTAAGGTCGTGACAGGCTTTGACGACTGGGGGTGCTGGAGAAATTCTGAAGTAGGTGACAATGGTTGGCTCCTCCCCACAGAATTAAAGCAATAATAACTCATATCTACCCCATGATACAGATTTCAAAGTACTTAATGTCATCACAGTGCTAAGGCCTAGGTATCTACCCCGTCTGGAGAGGAAGAAACAGATTCAGAGAGCTGTAGAAGTTGGGCTGAGTCACATAGCAGTTGAGTGTGGAACTGATTTTATCTGATTTTTTTTTTTTTTTTTGAGACAGTTTTGCTCTTGTTGCCCAGGTTGGAGTGCAATGGCACAATCTCGACTCACTGCAACCTCTGCCTGCGGGTTCAAGCAATTCTCCTGACTCAGCCTTCCGAGTTGCTGGGATTATAGGTACCCTCCACTGCACCTGGCTAATTTTTTGGATTTTTAGTAGAGACAGGGTTTCGCCATGTTGGCCAGGCTGGTCTCGAACTCCTGACCTCAGATGATCCACCCGCCTTGGTCTCCCAAAGTGCTGGGATTACAGGCGTGAGCCACCGTGCCCAGCCTTTTTTTTTTCTCCTTTTGAGATGGAGTTTCACTTTTGTTGCCCATGCTGGAGTGCAATGACGCGATCTCGGCTCACCGCTACCTCTACCTCCCGGGTTCAAGCGATTCTCCTGCCTCAGCTCCCGAGTACCTGGGATTACAGGCATGTACCACCACGCCTGGCTAATTTTGTATTTTTAGTAGAGATGGGGGTTTCTCCATGTTGGTCAGGCTGGTCTCGAGCTCCTGACCTCAGGTGATCCACCCGCATCAGTCTCCCGAAGTGCTGGGATTACAGGCCTGAGCCACCACGCCTGGCTGATTTTATCTGATTCTAAAGTCCTGGTAGTCCCCTGACCTGAGATGATGATGATGAAAATGAACATTTACTATGTGTCAGATATTTTTCTAAGATGAAAGCTCTTACTCTGGGGTCCAGAATTCAGGGGATCCATAAACTTGGATGGGAAAAATTATATTTTTATTTTTGCTAAACTCTAACCAAACTTTATGATTTCCTTCTATATGGATTGAATTAGTAGTATCTTTGGCTTAGTCACCAATAGAAATCACAGACATTTTGGCCGGGTGTGGTGGCTCATGCCTGTAATCCCAGCACTTTGGGAGGCCGAGGCGGGCGGATCACGAGGTCAGGAGATCGAGACCATCCTGGCCAACACGGTGAAACCCCGTGTCTACTAAAAATACAAAAAACTTAGCCAGGCATGGTGGCAGGCGCCTGTAGTCCCAGCTACTCGGGAGGCTGAGGCAGGAGAATGGCGTGAACCCGGGAGGCAGAGCTTGCAGTGAGCCGAGACTGCGCCACTGCACTCCAGCCTGGGCAACACAGCGAGACTCCTTCTCACCAAAGAAATCACAGACATTTTCATGTCAAATTGTAGTTATTGCAAGTATCTCAAAATATTTATGCTCGAATGATTTCAAAATCACAGTGGTTGTTAAACCACCACTAAATTGTTCATGAGCACCTTCTGTTTCAGATGCTCCTGTGATGTAGCCGCCATTAACTGGGCACCTCCAGGCCTAGCAGTGGTTCAGTGACCAAAGGGTGAATCTGCCTGTTCTCAGTAGAGCTTCTCTACTCTTCTACATTCCCTGTCTTTAGTTGTTTGCTGATCAATATGTAAGAGGAGGGGAGTCAAAGACCACTACACAGTTTAATGTTCTTATTCAAGCTGGTCGACAACACACTGAGGTCATTAAAAAAGGAAAATTTAACTTTTGGCCAGTCTTGTTAATGTTAATAAACCCATAATATCATAAATTTCTGGTTTTATTTTTTTGAGATGGGGTCCTGCTATGTTGCCCAGGTGGCTTTGAACTCTGGGCTTGAGTGATACTCCCCCCGCTCAACCTCTCAACCTCTCGAGTCGCTAGGACTACAGTTGTGTGCCAGCGCTCCCCAGCTCCAAATTTGTTTTTTGTTTTTTGTGGGTTTTTTTTTTTGAGATGGAGTCTCGCTCTGTCACCAGGCTGGAGTGCAGTGGCATGATCTCAGCTTACTGCAACCTCTGCCTCCTGGGTTCAAGCGACTCTCCTGCCTCAGCCTCCTGAGTAGCTGTGACTACAGGCATACACCACCACACCCAGCTAATTTTTGTATTTTTAGTAGAGATGGGGTTTCACCATGTTGGGCAGGCCGGTTTCCATCTCTTGACCTCATGATCCACCCACCTTGGCCTCCCAAAGTGCTAGGATTACAGGCGTGAGCCACCACGCCTGGCTAAATTTGTTTTTAAACATAGTTTTGATAATTGTTCTCATTGTAATCCTAAGCATTTTGTTTTGTGCATTTGTTTATTCATGTATTTATAATATAGAGTTTTGCTCTGTGGTCCAGGCTGGAGTGCAGTGGTACGATCTTGGCTCACTGGAACCTCCACCTCCTGGGTTCAAGCGATTCTCCTGCCTCAGCCTCCTGAGTAGCTGGGATTGTAGGCACCCACTATGCCCAACTAATTTTTTGTATTTTTAGTAGAGATGGGGTTTCACCATGTTGGCCAGGCTGGTCTTGAACTCCTGACCTCAATTGATCCGTCCACCTTGGCTTCTCAAAGTGCTGGGATTACAGGCATGAGCCACCACGCCCAGCCTGTTTTATGCCTTTATAAGCAGCTATTCTGAGAAAGTGTTCACAGTCCTCACCAGATGCTAGAGTCCCTACTGCAAAATCAAAGGGAGGCTAAACACCCCATTTCTAAAATGTTTTCAAGCTATTCAGATACTGTGCACACCTGCCCTTTGAAGTAAGGTCTATTATATCTCCTTTACAGACCCAGAAACTGAGGCGCAGAAGTTAGGGTCAGCCCCAGGTCACACAGCTAGCAAGAGCTGGCCTAGGCACCCAGGGACCTGGCCCCCTAGCCTCTGTGCTTTGCTACTGAGCTTAGCACTCCTCTTGTGGCTTTTTCTTGAGGAGCCCAAGGGTCAGCATCCCGCCCAGCGATATGAGGCCAGTGGCACTGCCCCCTAGCTGGGGTGAGATGCCAGAGCCCTAGGATGCCTGAAGGGCTGGGCAGGAGGCGAATGGGCGTGGACCAATGGCTGCCGCAGCGCCTCACCTGGCCGTCTGTGTGAGCCCAGGTATGCAGTAGGCTCCGCCCACGACCCAGCCTGGCCACTCCTCAGGCCTGGGCTCTGGGAGCGGAAATTCCGGCGCCAGCGGGGCAATACAGGAGCTGATGCGAGCCGGCAGCGCTGGGCCATGGAACCGGTAGAGACCTGGACCCCCGGAAAGGTGGCAACTTGGCTGAGAGGTGGGTGGGGCCGGGGTAGAGTTGGGCTTGAAGGGGACTAGGTGTGGGTCCCACCGGAAGAGGGAGGAGGGGAAAAAGAAAAATAACCTGTGGACTGGGTGCGGTGGCTCACACCTGTAATCCCAGCACTTTGGGAGGCCAAGGTGGGTGGGTCACGTGAGGTCAGGAGTTCAAGACCAGCCTGGTCAACATGGTGAAACCCCATCTCTACTAAAAATACAAAAATTATCTGGGGGTGGTGGCAGGTGCCCGTGTAATCCCAACTACTTGGGAGTCTGAGGCAGGAGAATCACTTGAACCCAGGAGGTGGAGGTTACAGTGAGCCGAGATTGCACCACTGCACTCCAGCCTGGGTGACAGAGTGAGATTCATCTCAAAAAAAAAACAAAAAACAGAAGAACCTGCGGGCTCTATCAGTCGGTCAGTCAGTCAACAAGTATTTACAGAGTATCTACCATGTTCCAGGTACTGTGCTGGGCAGAGAGACAGATGAGATGACCCTGGGGGGCCCAAGTACCCAGAAGGGGGCCCCTCATTGTGGCAGCAGCCAAAGAGGCCTCTAGGGTGGTAATGGGGAGGCAGTGTCATGAAAACAGGAGGGAGGCCTGGCAGGCCCACGCCTACTGTATCTTCTTCATCTTCCCTGGCCCCAGGGCCAGTGGGCTGTTGTTAAATCCATTTCTTAGAGTCAGAAACTGACGCACAGAGCCGGGAAGTGATTTGCTCAGTCTCTGTTGTCATTCTGCCCCCTCCACACCCTGAGCTCCTAGTGACAGAAGCAGAAGGCCTAGGCCAGATTGAAAAGAGGTTGACACAGCCCCACCCTGGGGCTCCTATCCAAGGGGCAAGGTGCTGTCCAGGCTCAGCGAGCCCAGACAGATGGGAAGCAACAGATCCCACAGTCAGACTCAGAGAAGGGCCTCCTGACGCGCAGTGCAGTGCAGCCAGGAGCAGGCAGTCAGGACACCCCTCACAGAGCAGGGAGCTGGAGCGCACTAAACAGTCTCAGGAGGACCAGCTCAGGTAAGGGCAGGAATTCAGGGCTGGGTTCAGACTCCCAGACTGGATTCCAGGCCCACCCCCACCACTTGCCAGCTCTGTGACCGTAGGTCTCAGTTTTTCTGTCCATCAAATGGGAAAGGCAACTCTGACCTCATGAAGTGGATAAAGTGAGACAATCATGACACAGCTCATTTGTAGCTCAATTCCTGGGTCTATTGCGAGGGCAGCAGCCGAATACAGTCACCATGCAGGAAGGAGGTGGCTCAGGGACCCATAGCCAGGGAGTAACAGGTTCATGAACTCCCAGTCCGGTGCTCTGAATGTGACACAGGGAACACACACACACACACCCCAGTGAAGGAGCCTGGCTCAGGAGGGGAAGAATTCCTTTGAAGAGTGAGCAAGCTACTTAACCTCTATATCAATTTTCCCATCTGTAAACAGGATAATGATAGTCTTTACCTCCTAGAAATGTAGTGAGAATCAAATGTGTTAATATATGTAAAGCTCTTATAGCTTTGCATAGCACATAGTAAGCCCTCGATAGACACTTTTCTTATTTTTGAGTGTCTACCTTGTCCAGGCACAGGCTGGGGGTTAGAGACAAATGGTTATCTGAGGCTTGATCTTTGAAGAGCCTGTAATAAATTGGGAAAGACCGATGGTCAAGTTCAGGGGTTTGTGGAGGCTCGGGGGCGGTGGGAACAAGAGGAGAGCCCCCCACCCCACTCAGCCTGGGAAGTTATGGAAGTCTTCCTGGAGGAAGTTAGTTGAAAAAGGAAGTGAAGGAGCTAGAACAGCAACACCAGCAGGAGGAATAGCACTGCAAGGACCCTGAGGTAAAAGGGTGTTCCAGGAGCTGCAAGGAATTAGCTCTGTGCATCTGAAGTGTTGAGTCTGGGGGGCTCTTCAGGATATGATGCTGGAAAGGGAGGTGGTAGCCTAATCATACAGGGCCTGTAGATCATGGTAAAGTCTGGCAATAATAATATGATGGCTATTATTGACTTGTCTCCCACGAACCAGACAATGGCCAAGGCCTTGACATATGTCGTGTCATTTAAAACACACATGATTAGAAGGTAGGTACTTTTATTATTCCCATGTTACAGGTGCGAAAACTGAGGCACAGAGCAGTGCTATTACTTGCTCAAGTGTTCACAGTGTCTCAGTGACTCCATGGCCTCTTGTTCTTATCCCCTGTATCGTTAGTTCTCAAACTTAAGGGAGCATCACAATCACCTGCAGGATTCATTAAAATACAAACAGCTGGATGGGCATCATGGTGAAAGCCTGTAATTCCAGCACTTTGAGAGACTGAGGCAGTCAAATTGCTTGAGCCCAGGAGTTCGAGACTTGCCTGGGCAACATGGCGAAACCCCGTCTCTGCAAAAAATACAAAAATTAGTTGGGTGTGGTGGTGTGTGCCCGTAGTCCCAGCTACTCGGGAGGCTGAGATGGGAGGATGGATTGAACCTAGGAGGTCAAGGCTGCAGTGAGCCATGATTGTGTCTCAAGCCCCTGTCTCAAAAAAAAAGAAAAAAGGCCGGGCGCGGTGGCTCAAGCCTGTAATCCCAGCACTTTGGGAGGCCGAGACGGGCGGATCACGAGGTCAGGAGATCGAGACCATCCTGGCTAACACGGTGAAACCCCGTCTCTACTAAAAAATACAAAAAAAAAACTAGCCGGGCGAGGTGGCGGGCGCCTGTAGTCCCAGCTACTCGGGAGGCTGAGGCAGGAGAATGGCGGGAACCCGGGAGGCGGAGCTTGCAGTGAGCTGAGATCCGGCCACTGCACTCCAGCCCCAGCGACAGAGTGAGACTCCGTCTCAAAAAAAAAAAAAAAAAAAAAAAAAAAAAAAAAAAAAAAAAAAGAAAGAAAAAAGAGGGCCGGGCGCGGTGGCTCAAGCCTGTAATCCCAGCACTTTGGGAGGCCGAGATGGGCGGATCACAAGGTCAGGAGATCGAGACCATCCTGGCTAACACGGTGAAACCCCGTCTCTACTAAAAAATACAAAAAACAGCCGGGCGAGGTGGCGGGCGCCTGTAGTCCCAGCTACTCGGGAGGCTGAGGCAGGAGAATGGCGTGAACCCGGGAGATGGAGCTTGCAGTGAGCCAGGATCCGGCCACTGCACTCCAGCCCGGGCGACAGAGCGAGACTCCGTCTCAAAAAAAAAAAAAAAGAAAAAAAGAAAGAAAAAGAAAAACTGCTGGGCCCCAGCCTCAGAATTTCTGATTCAGCAGATGTGGTGTGAGGCCTGATAATTTGCATTTCTAACAAGTTGTCCAGTGAGGCTGCTGCTGCTGGTCTGGGGGCCACTTTTGAGAGCCCTATACTTTCCTGCTCCTCAACTCAGTGGCCTCATCTGTGAAATGGGCAGAACAGCCTGGGTGTCAGGGTTATCATTAGGGCTAGACTAGAGGGAAAAGGGCTTTGCAGGCGTGAAGAACCAGCCCAAAAGGTCCTGACACCTCTGCTTCCCCCGAGCTGACCCCTGCTCTCCCTCCAGGTCTTGACGACTCCCTGCAGGACTATCCCTTTGAGGACTGGCAGCTGCCTGGCAAGAACCTGCTCCAGCTCTGCCCCCGAAGCCTCGAGGCTCTGGCTGTGCAGTGTCTGGGACACCAGGAGCTCATCCTGGGCGGGGTGGAACAGCTCCAGGCCCTGGTGAGTGAATGCTGGTAACACTGGCTGCACCTTCCACCAACCTGGGGGGTGCCGATGAGGGCTGGCTGCTGCCAGGGAGGTGACTTGCCCTCTCTCTGGCACAGAGCTCCAGGCTACCAACAGAGAACCTGAAGAGCCTGACAGAGGGGCTGCTGGGGGCAACCCATGACTTCCAGAGCATAGTCCAAGGCCGCCTGGGGGACTGTGCCAAGACCCCTGTTGATGTCCTCTGTGCAACTGTGGAGCTGGTGCATGAAGCCAACGCCCTCCTCTTCTGGCTCAGCAGGTACCCAGGTTGGGGTGACGAGTGAGGGACTCTTGTCATCTTTGGCCTCCTCCAGGGTGTGGGAGAGAAAAACAGAGCTTGGCTCTTGTTCAGATATAGTGAGCCAGGTGTGGTGGCTTACGTCTGTAATCCCAGCACTTTGGGAGACCGAAGCGGGCAGATCACTTGAGGTCAGGAGTTCGAGACCAGCCTAGCCAACATGGTGAAACCCCGTCTTTACCAAAAATATTAAAAATTAGCCAGGTGTGGTGGTGCGCACCTGTAATCCCAGCTACTCGGGAGGCTGAGGCAGGAGAATCACTTGAACCTGGGAGGTGCAGGTTCCAGTGAGCCAAGATGATGCCACTGTACTCCAGCCTGGGCAACAGAGTGAGACTGTCTCAGAAAAAAAAAAAAGATACAGCGGAGCAGGGCAAAGGGATTAGTCCACCCGTGCAGGGGCACTGGGATGCCTGGGTTCCCACCCCATCCTCCAGCTTGTGATAATCCGTCTCATCAACAACCACTGAATGGAGAGCCTCCCCAACCCTGTTCACTGGTTGCTGCTTGTCCTCAGACGCCACTTCAAATGTCACCTCCTTGAGGAAGCTTTCCCTGTTGTACACTCTCAAAGCTATACTATTAATAAATAATAAATAATAACTTGTTATTATAAACTCATTATCCGATGTTTCATGATACTCATTACAACTGAAGTTAAATTGATATTGATATATGATGTCTTTAATGTCTGTTTCCCCAGTGCCTAGAACAGGGGTAGGCATGTGACAAATAAGTCCTCTGCTAATCTCTTTAGATGTCTCAATCATCTCCTTTACTCTAAACCAAAACCCATCAGAGCAGGTATTATCCCCAAGTCTCTGAGGTGAGTAATTGGTGAGTCATTGGCTCTGAGTGGTTAAGCATAGTCCCTTAACCACTGTGCCATTCTTCCCCTGCCAGGTACCTCTTTTCCCACTTAAATGACTTCTCGGCATGCCAGGAGATCCGGGACTTGTTGGAGGAGCTGAGCCAGGTCTTGCATGAGGTAGGAGAACCAAGGGCCAGTCTTGGCCCATGCCCTAGAGACCAAACTGGGCTAGAGCTTTTTATAACCTGTGAATCAGCCCAGGATCAGGTATGAGGCTTGAGACGAGCGAGAAAGGAGGAGAGGAGGTCCTGCAACTGGGTATGGGACGATGGGGCATTTTAGGGTCTCCTAGCTGGTAGGGGAATTTTGACACTCAGGACAGGGTAGGAGGGCAGGGCACGTGTGGTGACTTCTGGGGGCCTGGTATCAGGGAAACGAGCCCTCTGGTTAAAACACTGAGGCCCCGTGGTTCTGGGCAGGGAGCCAGTATAGGGAAGGTGGGAGGGACTGCAGGGAATCCCACCCTGTCCCCAGGAGAAGGCAGTGCCCCTATGGCCCTTGCTCAGAGGAGGCCCCCACTCTCTCATTCTGCTTCCAGGATGGTCCAGCAGCTGAGAAGGAGGGCACAGTCCTGAGGATCGTGAGTCTGTGGGGTGGGAAGGGAGTGGGGGTGGGGACGATCGGGCTCAGGCTAGACAGCCCACTCCCCTCCCCCAGTGCAGCCACGTGGCTGGGATCTGCCACAACATCCTGGTCTGCTGCCCCAAGGAGCTGCTGGAGCAGAGGGCCGTGCTCGAGCAGGTGCAGCTGGACAGTCCATTGGTGAGCCCTGCCCTCCCACCTCTCACTTCTGACCTCTTGGCAGCCTTGTCTGGGCCCTGAAATAGGGTCCAGGATCCTGCAGAATCCCGTGCTGTCCTGGCGGGAAAGCCTTTTTTGTACAGATACTAAAATGGAGGCCCAGAGGATTGGCCAGGGTCTCCCATTGCTCTGCACCTCCCCAGTCCCCACACCACGTGGGTGTGGCCGCAGGTAGGGTGTTCCAGCCTTAGGATGGAGACAGGGCAGGGGCTCGGGGGTAGTTAGAAGAAAGGGAGAGGACGTGACCTTTCTTGATTTAATCTTTGACCAGTGGGGAAGACCAGAGCCCTATCCCTGCCCTGTCCCTGCTTGTCCCTTTAGGAACGTTGCTGAGAAGCTGGTACCTCAAAAATCAGGGTCTCCAGTTTCCCTATCGTTCCTAGCAGAGGGGAAGTCAGAGGCCCAGAGGAGTAGCAAGTCCAAAGTCACACAGCAAGTCTGGTCAGGACCAGCTTGGGGTCAGCTCTTGCCACAGTTCCACCCACTGTAGAGTCCTGGTGTCTGGCGGGGGTCCTGCCTACTGGCCCTGTTGCCCCCCCAGCCCCCAGTGACTGCAGCCTCTGCCTCTGCAGGGCCTGGAAATTCACACCACCAGCAATTGCCAGCACTTTGTGTCCCAAGTGGACATCCAGGTGAGAGCCCCACACCCTTTCCAGCCACCCATCCCCGAAGCCTCTCACCTGCAAACCAGGCCAACCTCAGGCCCCATTCCCCACACCAGGTTCCCACTGACTCCCAGCTGCAGATCCAACCTGGAGACGAGGTTGTCCAGATCAACGAGCAGGTGGTGGTACGTGAGGAGAGGGATGTGGTAGGAGGTGAAGGGGTCACTGAGTGGAACCCAAGTCTAGTGGGTGGGGAGGCAACCAAGCGTTCTGACCAGGGTTGTGGGAGCTGCCTTCCAGGAGATGAGCCAGCTAAGTCTGGTGAGAGCATCCTCTGCAGAGCCCAGGTGACGGGACCCATGGAAGCTCCCAGGAGGCTGCATGAGGGGAGGCAGAAGTGGGAGGTTGAGAGAGAGCCCCCAGCACGAGGGTGAGAGTTGGTGGTTGCTTCAGAGCCTCCTACCCAGGTTGATGCCAGCCAGTGTCTCTGTCCCCCAGGTGGGATGGCCCCATAAGAACATGGTGAGGGAGCTGCTGCGGGAGCCAGCCGGACTCAGCTTAGTGCTGAAGAAGATCCCGATACCGGAGACCCCCCCACAGGTACCTTCCCCGGCCGCCCCCAAGCTGCCTTCAGACTCCCCCAACAGGTACCTGCCCCCACCACCCCCACACCCGCCTTCAGAGCCCCCCAACAGGTACCTTCCCCCACCACCCCCCCAGCTGCCTCCAGACCCCCCCACAGGTACCTGCCCCTGCTGCTCCCCTACCCCTGTTGCCCCCCCAACCTGCTTTCAGACCCCTGTCTCCATTGCTTTGTTCCTGGTTGTTCCCCAGACGCCCCCTCAGGTCCTGGACTCCCCGCACCGGAGGAGCCCATCACTGTCTCTGGCCCCACTGTCTCCCAGGTAACAGGCTCTGTCCAGGTGTGTCTTGGTGGGGAGACCATGGGCTCATCTCATCCCCTTTGCCCTCCCCAGGGCCCCATCTGAAGACGTCTTTGCCTTCGACCTGTCTTCAAACCCCAGTCCCGGACCCAGCCCTGCCTGGACAGGTAGTCTCAAAGCCCCATGGATGCCCTGGACACGGCATCCGGATGCCCAGTTCTGACCCCAAGCCTGGGACTGGGCTCATAGACTTTCCCTGTCTCTTCTCCCTCCCTGACAGACTCTGCCTCCCTTGGCCCTGAGCCCCTGCCCATCCCCCTGGAAACCCCAGCCATACTCCCAGCAGGGGTAGCAGGGACTTCAGGGCTCCCTGAATCCCCTGACAAGGTAAACTCAGGGGCTTAGCCAGGAGGTAGGTGGGTCTGGACCTGGATCCTTCTCTCACCCTTCTAATGTCCTTTCAGAGTCCTGTTGGTCGGAAGAAATCAAAAGGTATGATGTGCGCTGGACTAAGTGGGGGTCCCCCTGTCTGAGCAGCTGTTAAAAATCTTTATGTGCTGGGCAAGACCACCCCCATCCTTTCCACACAGCCTCTCCTGGAAACAGCTGTTTCTGGGGTCAGACAGAGCTGTGCTCCTAGTCTGGGCCTCTCACCAGGTCTGTGACTTTGAGCAAACAGCTTAGCCTCTAGTCTTCGGTTTGCTCATCTCTAAAATAAGAAGGGTTATCCCACCTCAGAGATGACACATGCAGCCTTCTGAGCAGAGTGTGGATTCAGAGATCTCACTTGGGGATGCTCGTGGAAGGCCAGGGAGCATGTTTAGCGGGGGCACCTTGCCAGCCCCTCACTGCCCAGCTTGTGCTGTGCTGCTACAGGCCTGGCGACCCGGCTGAGCCGCCGTCGGGTGTCATGCCGAGAGCTGGGCCGGCCGGACTGTGGCGGCTGGCTCCTGTTGCGAAAGGCACCCGGTGGCTTCATGGGCCCGCGCTGGCGCCGCTGCTGGTTTGTGCTCAAGGGACACACGCTCTACTGGTACCGCCAGCCCCAGGTAAGACCCCACACACACAGACGGGTAGGCAAGTGAGTCACCTCCAGGCCTCAATTTTCATCTCTATTCAATCATCCATTCTTATTCCTGGTCCCAGCCTCTAATGTTCCCATCTGTTAAATGGGGACTTTCTTCAGAGAGAAATGAGTTAATATATGTATAAAAGCAGTTTGGAAAAGGTATCACAGGAGGTATAGAGAAAAATCTTTTTTTTTTTTTGAGACAGAGTCTCGCTCTGTTGCCCAGGTTGGAGTGCAGTGGCGTGATCTCAGCTCACTGCAAGCTCCGCCTCCTGGGTTCACGCCATTCTCCTGCCTCAGCCTCCCAAGTAGCTGGGACTACAGGCGCCCGCCACCACAGCCGGCTAATTTTTTGTATTTTAGTAGAGACGGGGTTTCACCATGTTAGCCAGGATGGTCTCCATCTCCTGACCTCGTGATCTGCTCACCTCAGCCTCCCAAAGTGCTGGGATTACAGGTGTGAGCCACCACGCCCAGCCCTGAAAAATCTTTTTTTTTTTTTTTTAAGAGATGGGGTCTTGCTATGTTGCTCAGGCTTGTCTCAGACTCCTGGACTCAAGCATTCTGCCTGCTTCAGCCCCCCAGAGTGCTGGGATTACAGGCATGAGCCACCACATCTGGCTGAAAAATCACTTCTATTCTGCCCACTTCTTATCCTTCTGATATTCTGTCCATCCCAATGATGGGTCATTCATTTACTCATTTATTCCTTCAATATTCAGGTGCCTACTGTGAACCCAGTTCTAGGCTGGGCACTATGGACACACAGAAGAGTGGATGGTTTTTGCTTCTCCAGAACTTAGAGGCTATTAGGGGAGAGGGATGAATACATATTCAAGGACAATGTAGGGACTGTGTACTAAGATAAAGGGAAAGCCCAAGGGATATGTGGGAGCCCAGCAGAGGTATCCAGTTCCTCCTGAGGAGTCCAGATGCCCCCTGACAACGCAATACCTGGCAGTTAGTTGCATGGGAAGGGGAAAGAAAACCAGGAAGAGAAAGCAGCATTCAGAAAACTCAGGGGCATGAAGCAGTTTGTTTGTGTCTACTGAAGGAACAAATGCATGAGCAGGCTCTTCTCGTTTGGGTTTTTGGTTTTTGTGTTTGAAACAGAGTCTTGCTTTGTCACCCAGGCTGGAGGACAGTGGCATGATCTCAGCTCACTGCAGCCTCCGCCTCCCAGGTTCAAGTGATCCTCCTGCCTCAGCCTCCTGAGTAGCTGGGACTGCAGGCACATGCCACCATGCCTATCTAAGTTTTGTGTTGTTTTGTTTTGTTTTGTTTGAGACGGAGTCTTATTCTGTTGCCCAGGCTGGAGTGCAGTGGTGCGGTCACGGCTCACTGCAACCTCTGCCTCCCGGGATCAAGCGATTCTCCTGCCTCAGCCTCCCGAGTAGCTGGAATTACAGACACGTGCCACTACACCTGGCTAATTTTTTGTAGTTTTAGTGGAGATGGGGTTTCACCATGTTGGCCAGGCTGGTCTCGAACTCCTGACCTTGTGATCCTCCAGCCTCAGCCTCCCAAAGCAGTGGGATTACAGATGTGAGCCACTGCGCCCGGCCTAAGATTTTAATTTTTTGTAGAAATGGGCTTTTTTCCAAGGCTGGTCTCTCCTAGGCTCAAATGATCCTCCTGCCTTGGCCTCCCAAAGTGTTAGGATTACAGGCATGAGCCACCATGCCCAGCCTTCAGGCTGCTCTTTTTTTTTTTGACTGTTTCTCTGATATCTTTGGCTCCCCTTTCCTGGCTTAGAGGCATCCTTTGGCCACACCTCCTACCCCGACCCCAGATTCCGGCCCTGAGTCCAGAAACAGAGAGACTTGTTAGAGAGCCCAGGAGATGCCTTCTCCCCTCCACACCCTCAGGAGCCCGAGGGGTAACTAGGAGCTGACTGGGCCTTGAGAGTATTGGAGTTCCAACCTGACCCTCATGCTGTGATCCCCCCAGGATGAGAAGGCTGAGGGCCTCATCAATGTCTCCAACTATAGTCTGGAAAGTGGACATGATCAGAAGAAGAAATAGTTAAGTCTTGGGATATGATGGGCTGGGGGGTGGAGACAGAAAGGGAGAGGAAGGGTGATGGGATGGCAGTGCGTGGTGTGGCAAGTGGCTGGGGCGCCCAGAATCCAGCCTCTCTGGGCTCTGGGTGGGCACGCCCAGGCTGAGCGATGCTCCTCCACTCTTGACAGTGTGTTTCAGCTCACCCATGATGTGTACAAACCCTTCATCTTCGCTGCTGATACCCTGACAGATCTGAGCATGTGAGTGCTGCCTCCCTTAGCCCCTACTCTCATATAATTCCCAACCTCTGTGAGCTGGGGAGCCTGGGCTCAGGAGCCTGGAGATGCGAAGTCCAGCTCTCTGAGAGTGGTTGGTCAAGGTACTCACTTCTTTCTCTCTTTTTTTTTTTTTTTTTGAGACAGAGTCTCACTATGTCAGCTAGGCTGGAGTGCAGTGGCGCCATCTTGGCTCACTGCAATCTCTACCTCCTGGGTTCAAGTAATTCTCCTGCCTCAGCTTCCTAGGTAGCTGAGACTATAGGTGCCTACTACCACACCTGGCTAATTTTTGTATTTTTAGTAGAGACGGAGTTTCACTGTGTTGGCCAGGCTGGTCTTGAACTCCTGAACTTGTGATCCGCCTGCCTCAGCCTCCCAAAGTGCTGAGATTACAGGTGTGAGCCACCGCGCCCGGTGTCTCTCTTTTTTTTAATTAAAAAGTTTTGGGGGCAGATGGGATTTGCTCTTTTGCCCTAACTGGTCTTAAACACTTGGTCTTAAACAATCCTCCTGCCTCAGCTTCCCAAAGTGCTGGGGTGACAGATGTGAGCCACTGCACGCAGTCAGTACTCAGTTCTCTAAGCCCCAGTTTCATCATCTCTAAAATGGGTGACTAAGAGTTCATCCTTCTCAGAGTTGCTCTGAGAATCATCAGAAGATGATGTGGGTAAAAAGCCCCTAGCATACAAGAGGACCCTGGAGGATGGAAACCCCGTGAGACCTGCTTGCTCTCCGTAGGTGGGTGCGTCATCTCATTACCTGCATCTCCAAGTACCAGTCTGCAGGCCGGGCGCCCCTGCCTCGAGAGGAGGGTAGGTGTCTCACAGGGTTGAGTGGGAGAAACCCTCACCTGAGCCTCTGCCTTTCCTGGGATGGGGGCTGGGAATTCAAATGCCCTAGGCCACTCCCTGGCCTCCCCAAAGCCCACTGCTCCTCCTCACCCCAGACTGCTACAGTGAGACCGAAGCAGAAGACCCAGACGATGAGGCTGGGTCCCGCTCAGCCTCGGTGAGTAGGGGGCTGCCGGGGGTAGGAGGTGGGGATAAATAGCAGGGCATGGAGCTCAGACAGAGACCCTCTGTGCTTTCCACCCTGCCTGCAGCCCAGCCCTGCTCAAGCTGGGAGTCCCCTCCATGGAGACACATCACCTGCAGCCACCCCCACACAGCGCAGCCCACGGACCTCCTTTGGTTCTCTGACAGGTGCTGGGCTAGAGTTGGGAGCTGGGCTGGGAGCTGGGGTGGGCACATCCTCATCCTGCTCCTCCCTCCCACAGACAGCAGTGAAGAGGCACTGGAAGGAATGGTACAGGGGCTGAGGCAGGGTGGTGTATCCCTCCTAGGCCGGCCACAGCCCCTAACCCAGGAACAGTGGCGGAGCTCTTTCATGCGGCGCAACCGAGACCCTCAGCTCAATGAGCGAGTGCACCGTGTACGGGCGCTACAGAGCACACTCAAGGTCAGCTGGGGACTCTGGGCACAGCAAGGGACTAAGCTCTGGGCTTCAGGCTTTGGTTTGCAGCTCTCACCTCCACCCTGGGCACCAGACTCCAGACTCAGCTCTGGACTCTGAGCTTAGCAGCTGACAATGGGCTCAGCTGTGGACTGGGCCGGGCTCTGGGTTCCGAGTGGGGATTTGAGTCTCACCTGGGCTCCTTGTGCCACGCTGGCCAGGTGCTGGCTTCTAGGCACCAGACTCCAGAGTGAAGTCTGGCCTCAGACTCTGCCCACTTCCCTGGGTGATCATGGTCCCTTAGCCCCTCCTCTCCACACAGGCAAAGCTGCAGGAGCTGCAGGTCCTAGAAGAAGTGCTGGGTGACCCTGAACTGACAGGCGAGAAGTTCCGCCAGTGGAAGGAGCAGAACCAGGATCTGTACTCAGAGGGCCTGGGGGCCTGGGGAGTGGCACAGGCTGAAGGCAGCTCCCACATCTTGACCTCTGACTCCAGAGAACAGACCCCCCACTCCCTGTCCTCTGACCCTGAAGAGCACTCCCATCTCTGCCCTCTGACCTCAGAGAGCAACCTCTAATCTCCTGACCTCTGACCCTGGCCAGCACTCTAGCTCCTGACCTTTGACCCAAGGGCCACCTCAACCGCAGCTTCTGACATGTCCAGGACAGAGCATCCCTGGATTCTGTTCAGGGTGGGAAGTAGTACTGCTAATCGTGGTCTCACCCCAAGCTGACCCCTCTGCCTGGGCTTTGTGCCACCCTCTCTCTTGCCAAAGAAGAAACTCTCCCACCCCATCCTCCCATCTCTGGGGCCACAGCCCTGCCCCTCCAGTTCCTTGACAGTTCTCCCCCAAACCAGGTCTGTACAGGTGTGCTTTATTTTACATGAGGGCTACTTTCCAACCAAATAAAGCCAATTTTTAAAAAAATGAGTCTACTTGTGTCTTTACTTCCATATTTGAATTGCAAATCTGCCCCGCGGTGGGGACTGGGGTGAGTGCTCTTGGCCAGAGAGGGGGTGGCAGACCCTTCGTGCAGCCCGTTGATGGACATGCAAGTACCTGAGCTCCAAGCCTGCCAGGATGGTGGGTCCACCTCTCCCCAGCTCTTTGAAGGCTAATGGTGATCGCCTACCCCCATTCCCTAGGGGCACACAATGAGAAACTTTCACTTCGTAGATGGGGAAATGCACTTTGCATGGAAAGGTGGTGGGGACAGTCCTGGAGACTGGGCAGGTAGGACAGGGCAGCTGGTACAGAGGGGTGCAGGTTGAGGTCTGCCCTGGGAAGGCCCTGGGGAAAACACTTCTCCACTCCTCATTCCAGCCTCACCTCCACCTCCTGGATCCAAGGCAGGGACATGTCCCCATGACTCCATCCAGGCTGCACAGGAGATCTGACCTGCTTCCATCAGCCTCTGACTTCCAACCCCAGCCCAGCATCCCTACAGCATCCCCAGACATCCTCTGTGGGATGCGGAGGAGGGACAATGGGAGGAGCTTCTCTCCTGGTTGGAATTCCTCAGTAGAATGCAGAAGGCTGGAGGTCACAGAGGCCTCTGTGATATAACCAGGAGGGGGAGTGAGACCACTTGGAGTGAAGATTCTTTGAGGAGAAAGAAGAGACTGAGCAACCATGAGGGATAATGAAAAGGCCTGGTGGCAGCAGTGGACCTCCCACACAGGCCTTGTGGTGGGGGGCGGGACTCAGGAGGACCATATGGGGTTTGGAGGGGGAGTAGCTGCACTGAGGGGCCGCCCCTCTCCCCTGCAGAGTACCATTCACGAGTCCTACGGTCGGCCAGAGGAGCAGGTGCTCATCAACCGCCGGGACATCATGAACAAAGCGGTAAGGATAGCTCCCGCTCCACAGTGGCCCCTCCTGCAGCTGCACTCATGGGCAGCAGACCCTCGTGGTAACTCTGCCCCCTCTCCCATCTAAATGCCCCCAGAGGACCCTCCCTAGCACTGATCCCTGAGTGACTGCCCTTGATATGTTAGTAACTCTCTGGCAGTGCCCCCCATAGGAACCCTTATATAACGATCGTCTTCACTATCAGAGAGCCCAAAGAGATTCTCTGGCAATGACTTCCACAAAAATCCCCCAATAGTAACCCACTTTTAGTGGCCATTTAAGTAGTGACCTCTACACTGATGTCTCCATTCCATGATCCACTCTCAGGTGACTTTGCCCCTCTAGAGTGGGCCCCAGGGACCCCCATTCTCTAAGAGCAAACCTCCAGGCAGAGGCTTCCTATGGTGACACCTGCCTGAAGGAAGGTCCTGCCCTCTCCCAGGACAACTGGGACATGCAGGAGTACATCACTCGCATGTACATCAAGCAGCTGCTCCGACACCCCGCCTTCCAACTGCTGCTGGCCCTGCTGCTGGTGATCAACGCTATCACCATCGCTCTCCGCACCAACTCCTACCTAGACCAGGTGCGACGCCAGCATGACCTCTGCCCCACTAACCCTAATGGGGGTCCTGGGGCGAGAACTCTCCCGGCCTCAGGTTCCTTATCTGTCTATGATGGTTGGATTGGGTGCTCTTCAAGGGTCTGTCAGCTATGACCTTCTAGGAATCTGGAGATCAAGGAAGACTTCATGGTGGAGAGGGCTCTGCAGCCTGGCTTTGAGGAACGCATTGGATTTGTACAGGAAGGACAGGAGAAGAATGGTGTGAGGAGAGGGAGGCAAATGGGTGCCTTGTGGAGAAGGGGTATCCAGTTCTAACCAGCACTTACTAAAGGAGAATCACTCAGTGCCAGGTACTGACTGTGCAGACTGCCAGGGTCCCAGGGATAATAAGCACAACTGGGTCCTGTCTCAGACACACAGAAACTGTCATTACAAGTGCCCAAGTAGCACCCAGAGTATATGGAGGCTCAACGAAGGCACTCGAACCTAATCTAGGGGATCAGAGCTGGCTTCCTGGAGAAAGTGACACTGGAGTTGAGAGTAAAAAGTAGGATGTGATCTCAGTCACTACAACAAAGAAACAGAAAAAAAGAGCATGTAGGAGTTGGCCAGGCAAAGAGAGGTGGGGGAGACTTTTGGGGAAAAACAGCATATGAGAGACTTCTCTGTGTCCAACTTGAAGTTCAGTGTGACTTATCCTTGATGTTTTAATTTCTTTTTTTTTTTTTTTTTTAGAGACAAGGTCTCACTCTGTCACCCAGGCTAGTGTGCAGTGGCACCATCTTGGCTCAATGCAGCCTTGAACTCCTGGACTCAAGTGATCCTCCTGCCTCAGCCTCGCAAGTAGCTAGGACTACAGGCACGAGATACCACGCCTGGCTAATTAAAAACTTTTTTTGAGCCAGGCGCAGTGCTTCACACCTGTAATCCCAACACTTTGGCAGGCTGAAGTGGGTGGATCACCTGAGGTCAGGAGTTCAAGACCAGCCTGGCCAACATGGTGAAACCCTGTCTCTATTAAAAATACAAAACTTAGCCGGGCGTTGTGGTGGGTGCCTATAATCTCAGCTACTTGAGAGGCTGAGGCAGGAGAATCGCTTGAACCCAGGAGGCGGAGTTTGCAGTGAGCTGAGATGTCACAAAACAAAAAAAGAAAGAAAAGAAAAGAAAGAGAGGAGACATGGTGACTTGGGACTGCTAGGTGGAGTTGGGCACTATGGGGGCTGTTAGTGGGGTTGCAGCCATAAGGAAGCTGAAGGAGGAGTTTCGAGATTGAGAGAAAGTGAATTGGGCTCTGGGCAGACCCCAGTCACCCATCTACCAATTCATCCATCCAGGGTGCATGTCCTGGACCCATGAGTGGCAGGATACCCAGGAGTTTGGTCAGGCCTAACTTGGAGTATTTGGAGAGCTGGAATAGCAGGAGAGGTTAGGACAGATGGAGCTTGGTGTTCTCTACCCTCAGGGGCCAGGTCTTTTCCTCCCAATCCTGGAGGCTGTTCTGCCTCTCCTACCTCCCTCTCCAAAATATCCCTATTCTAGAAGTTAGGGACAAAAGTCCGTAGTCAGAAAACCATCTTTATCAACTAGCTGTGCACACACAGGCACCACTCTGATTCCACTTCTGTAAGATGGGAAGAAAACCTACTTTGCAGGACAACAGTCATGGTAACATGAAGTGATATGTGATAGTCCCAGCACAGTGCCTGGCACGCACATGCAAAGTGTGTTTTAAAGGAAGTGACAAAGATGCTGAGGACCAAGAGCAGTAGTGATATGGGCCTTCCTTCCCCTACATACATCCTCTCCCTGCTGGCTTGCCCAGGCCCTGCTCCACTGACCTCTCTGCCCCTCTTTTCTCTGTCTTCCATGTAGAAACACTATGAGTTGTTCTCTGCCATAGATGACATTGTGCTGACCATCCTTATGTGTGAGGTTCTCCTCGGCTGGCTCAATGGCTTCTGGATTTTCTGGAAGGTGAGATCTGGAGCCCTTTGCCCCTACTCTCCCCTGGGGACTGCACACTACCCAGTCTGCCCCTGTACTCCTGGCCCTACAAACTGAGGGTGTGAGTATGTGTGTGTGTATAGACAGAGTGTGTTAGTTCTGAGATGTGTATGACGTGGCAGAAAGTAACTGGTACTAGAAGTGCAGCCTGCCTGGGCTCCAATTCCAATCACTGCTCCAGCTTTCCCCAGCTCTGTAGTCTTGGACAAACCTGACTTCCTTATCTGAGAAATGGGGCTGAGAGCATCTACCTTAATTTACAGAGGTCAGCAGGGATCAGCACACTTTTTCTGTAATGGGCCGGATAAAAAAGATTTTAAGCTTCACGGCTGTACAGTCTCTGTTACAATGACTCACCTCTGCCATGGCAGCACAAAAGCAACCATGGACCGCACATAAATGAAGTGGGCATGGTTGTGTTCATGGACACCCAAACTGGAATTTCATGTAATTTCCACATGTTACAAAATCTGATTTTCCCTATTCACTTGCTTTACTCCTACTTACAGACTCGTTCAGATGTCTTCTCTTCCAGGAAGTCTTCCTGTCTCTCCCAGGATAGGTTAGGCGCTACTTTGTGTCTCCATGATGCTATGCACTTATTATTACTATTTTTTTTTCATGGAGTTAAAATTTGCTGTTTATCCATCTCCCTCAGAATAGTCTGTGAGCCCAACAGGGCAGGCATCCTATATTCTCAGGAACTGATCTGGGTATGGCACACAACAGGAGCTACATACTGAATGGATCTACGGGTGGATCTGCAGACAGGCAGGCTTGTATCTCCTTGTGCATGTGAAGGTGCAGACTCAGTACGAGAGGCCAGCAGGACTTGTGCTTATTGGGTCCTCAATACATTTAAGAACTTTTTTTTCCCATTAAATATAGTTTTCTTATTGGCTGCAGTGGCTCATGCCTGTAATCCCAACACTTTGGGAGGCCGAGGTAAGAAGATCACTTGAAGCTAGGAGTTTGAGACAGACTGGCCAACATGGTGAAACCTTGTCTCTACTAAAAATACAAAAACTAGCTGGGCATGGTGGCGGGCGGCTGTAATCCCAGCTACTTAGAGGCCGAGGCAGGAGAACCGCTTGATCCCAGGAGGCGGAGGTTGCAGTGAGCTGAGATTGCGCCACTGCACTGCAGTCTGGCCAAAGAGTGAGATTCTGTTTCCAAAAAAAGTTTTCTTTTTGAATATTTAATGCAGATACGTGCTGGTCAAGACTATATTGAAAGGTACAGATAGAATTCTTGCTTCTCTCTTGTCCCCTCATCCCCCTTCTCCCACCACTATCCTTTCTAGGTAATGTTTTTATATTTGTAGTCTCTTTTTTATTGTCTTCGTCCATTTAGTGTTGCTATAAAGGAATACCCGAGGTTGAATCACTTATAAAGAAAGGAGTTGTATTTGACTCTCAGTTCTGCAGGCTGTGTGAGAAGCATGGTGCCAACATCTGCTTCTGGTGAGGTCTTCAGGCTGCTTCCACTCATGACAGAAGGTGAAGCATGTGCAGATCACATGGTGAGAGAGGAAACAAAAGAGAGAGTGAGAGGGGAGATGCCGGGCTCTTTTTTTTTTTTTTTTTTTTTTTTTTTGAGACAGAGTCTTGCTCTGTCACCCAGGATGGAGTGCAGTGAGGCAATCTCGGTTCACTGCAAGCCCCACCTCCCCGGGTTCACGCTATTCTGCCTCAGCCTCCCAAGTAGCTGGAACTACAGGCGCCTGCCACCATGCCTGGCTAATTTTTTGTATTTTTAGTAGAAACGGGGTTTCACCGTGTTAGTCAGGATGGTCTCAATCTCCTGATCTCGTGATCCGCCTACCTTGGCCTCCCAAAGTACTGGGATTACAGGCATGAGCCACCACACCTGGCCTGTGCCAGGCTCCTTTTAACAAGCAGCTCTTGAGGGAACTCACTCATTACCTTCAGGATGGCACCAAGCCATTCATGACCCAACCACCTCCCATTAGGTCCCACCTCTAACACTGAACATCAGATTTCAACATGAGATTTGGAGGGGATAAGCATTCAAACTATAGCATCCTCCCAGTATTTATTTTTACAATAATCAGCAAGTATGTATATACTCTCAGTCTTCCCTTTCCTAACAGTAACATAGCATAAACATTATTCTGCACTTTACTTTTGTCACTGAATGGATCCTGACAATCTTTCTTTTTTTTTTTTTTTTGAGGCGGAGTCTCGCTCTGTCGCCCGGACTGGAGTGCAGTGGCCAGATCTCACCTCACTGCAAGCTCCGCCTCCCGGGTTCACGCCATTCTCCTGCCTCAGCCTTCCGAGTGGCTGAGACTACAGGCGCCAGCCACCTCGCCCGGCTAGTTTTTGTATTTTTAGTAGAGACGGGGTTTCACCGTGTTAGCCAGGATGGTCTCGATCTCCTGACCTCGTGATCCGCCCGTCTCAGCCTCCCAAAGTGCTAGGATTACAGGCTTGAGCCACCGTGCCCGGCCCTGACAATCTTTCTATATCAGTACATAGAGATCTTTCTCATTTTTCTTTCTTTTTTTTTTCTGTAGAGATGAGGTCTTGCTATGTTTTCCAGGCTGGTCTCAAACTCTTGGCCTCAAGCGATCCTCTTCCACCAGCCTCTCAGAGCACCAGGATTACAGGCAAGGGTCACCATACCTGGCCTCATTTTTCTTTTTATAGCTACATAGTATTCTATTGATTTAACGAATTTAACGTGCCATCATTTACTCAATCAGTCTCTTCTGATCATTGGACACGTTGGTTTTCTTTTCCTTTTTTTTTTTTTTTTTTTTTTTTTTTTTGAGACAGAGTCTCACCCTTGTTGCCCAGGCTGGAGTACAATGACACCCATTTAGGCTCACTGCAGCCTCGACCTCTTGGGCTCAAGTGATCTTGCCACCTCAGCCCTGCAAGTAGCTGGGACTACAGGGGCACGTGCCAACACCCCTGGCTAATTTTTATATTTTTTTGTAAAGACAGGGTTTCACCATGTTGTCCAGGTTGGTCTGGAACTCCTGAGCTCAAGCAATCCTCCCGCCTCAGTCTCCCAAGGTGCTGGAATTACAGACTTGCACCACTGCACCTGGCATGTTGGTTATTCTCAGCCTTATACAAATTGTCATTTTGTACCTTAACCAGAGTATCTGCGGATCAGATTTCTAGAAGTGTGATCCTTGTTCAGATTTTTCATACCTGTGAGTTTCCTCCTCCTCCCCACCTCATTCCTGTGTAAGTGCCTTATTGGACAAAGGGCTTGCAAACTGTGCCTGTCTTCCTGTCTTCCTTCCTTCCTTCCTTCCCTCCCTCCCTTCTCTTTCTTTTCTTTCTTTCTTTCTTTCTTGCTTTCTTTTTCTTTCTCTCTCTCTCTCTCTCTCTCTGTCTCTCTCTCTCTTCCTTTCTTTCTTTGATTATCGCCCTGTCATCCAGGCTGGAATGCAGTGGTGCGATCTTGGCTCACTGTAACCTCCGCCTCCCAGGTTAAAGCAACTCTCCTGCCTCAGCCTTCTGAGTAGCTGGGACTACAGGCACGTGCCACCATGCCCAGATAATTTTTGTATTTTTAGTAGAGATGGAATTTTACCATGTTGGCCAGGCTGGTCTCCAACTGCTGACATCGTGATCACCTGCCTCAGATTCCCAAAGTGCTGGGATTACAGGGATGAGCCACCATGCCCGGCCCGCCTGTCTTCCTTTCTTGTGCTGTGAGAGCTATCTCACCTCAGAACTGGCTACTGAAGCAGTATTCTTTATGTTTTTACTAGTATCCATTTTCAGTTTATTATTAATTGTAGTGTGTGTCACCCAAAGACAGGAACAGCCAAGTGTTTTCAGGTTACCTAACTGTAGGGCAAGGCTGTTTTGCACATGCTTTAGCCAAGGCGGGCACTCAGCTTAGGGACCAGCTATGTATCTGTAAGGGTCTTTGCTGTGTGTCTCTGAGACTGCATTTTGCTATTGACACATGTATGGGACAGAGAGTACACGTGTGTTTTGTGGCATGTTTGGGGGGCGGCAGGGTAACAGCAGTGGATGGCAGCTGACTGGCCCTGCTCTGAGAGGGACATTGAGCACTCATCCTTGGGATGTGGGGAGGGCAGACCTAGGATGCCCCCACAGGCTGGGCCTGACAGACCCCACTGGGACTGGCCTACTCCCCAGGACGGCTGGAACATCCTCAACTTCATTATCGTCTTTATCTTGCTCTTGCGGTTCTTCATTAATGAAATCAATATCCCCTCCATCAACTATACTCTCAGGTGAGCTGGGAGCTCTGGAGAAATGAGGGGGACCTATCTGGAACCCAGGAATGAGATGGGGGGATAACGACCAGATGGAGATCGGCTTTGCCTCTCTGGGCAGCTGGTGGGGGTAATGAGGAGGGAGGGGGCTGGGAAGGGCTTAGGAGCACCCCTGAGAGGCTCTGCCACAGGGCGCTTCGTCTGGTGCATGTGTGCATGGCGGTGGAGCCCCTGGCCCGGATCATCCGCGTCATCCTGCAGTCGGTGCCTGACATGGCTAATATCATGGTCCTCATCCTCTTCTTCATGCTGGTCAGTGCCTGCCCCGCCCCCAGCTGTTTCCCTTCTCTGAATAGGGCCTTTGGGTCATTGCGAATAGAGGGGTATCTGGACGAGCAGAGAGGCCCCTAGGCCTCAATCCCTGTGATTTCCTTGGCAGCGTTCATTTGCATGACATTCGCGTGTCCAATTTCCAGGTCCTTTGGTGAAGTCGGGGTGGGGCTCTGTTCTCTCTGACAGGTTTTTTCAGTGTTTGGGGTAACCCTCTTTGGTGCATTCGTGCCCAAGCATTTCCGGAACATACAGGTTGCGCTGTACACCCTCTTCATCTGCATCACCCAGGATGGCTGGGTGGACATCTACAGTGACTTCCAGTGAGTGCCGGTGGGACTTCCAGTCTCACCCCACCTATGGGGCAGGGAAGCCGGTAGGGTGTAAGGGCTCTCCCTGAGAGTGGGAGCTCCAGGGACTGGGATGAGGATGGCCCAGTGGAAGCAGGAGTTCCCAGGTCTTTAAACAGAGGAAAAGGAAATACCTGGGCTTGTGGTACCTGAAGCCTTGTCACCCTTGAATCTCCATACTTCAGAGTCCCATTCCAACCCTTTCGTGGGGACCTCTCCCATCACGCTAACCAGCTGGGTAGTCGGCCTTGGATAGGGGAGCAGGTCTGTAGTTATGCCTCAGGTTACAGAGCAACGTCCCAGCCCACGTTGGAGCCCACCAAACTGCCTGAACTCCTGGGAACTTCAGGTCTCATTTTATTCATTCTTACACCCATTGCCCACATTCATTTTTGTGTTCTGTTCTTTAGCTCTTTTCCATTAAGTCTAAGCCCTATTTCTTTCCAGTTTACTCCAGAAAGCGGGACCCCCCCTTAACTGATTTCTTTTTATCTTCTACATGTGAGTATAGAAGCCCAGTAGATAAAGGGCTTCTACAGTCATTCTCCATTATGACGTAGATAATGGATAAAAATCAGGCTGACTGGGGCCGGGCGCGGTGGCTCACGCCTGTAATCCCAGCACTTTGGGAGGCTGAGGCGGGTGGATCATGAGGCCAGGAGATCGAAACCATCCTGGCGAACACGGTGAAACCTCGTCTCTACTAAAAATACAAAAAAATTAGCCAGGCGTGGTGGCGGGCGCCTGTAGTCCCAGCTACTCGGGAGGCTGAGGCAGGAGAATGGCATGAATCCAGGAGGCGGAGCTTGCAGTGAGCCCAGATCACTCCACTGCACTTCAGCCTGGGCAATAGAGCAAGACTGTCTAAAAAAAAAAAATCAGGCTGGCTGGGCATGGTGGCTCACGCCTGTAATCCCAGCACTTTGGGAGGCTAAGGTGGGCAGATCACGAGGTCAGGAGATCAAGACCATCCTGGTTAACACAGTGAAACCCCATCTCTACTAAAAATGCAAAAACAAAGTGCAGTGGCTCACACCTGTAATCCCAGCACTTTGGGAGGCTAAGGTGGGCAGATCACGAGGTCAGGAGATCAAGACCATCCTGGTTAACACAGTGAAACCCCATCTCTACTAAAAATGCAAAAACAAAGTGCAGTGGCTCACACCTGTAATCCCAGCACTTTGGGAGGCTGAGGCGGGTGGATCACAAGGTCAGGAGTTCAAGACCAGCCTGGCCAAAAAGGTGAACCCCGTCTCTACTAAATGTACAAAAATTAGCCAGGCGGGGGGGCACCTGTAATCCCAGCTACTCAGGAGGCTGAGGCAGGAGAATTGCTTGAACCTGGGAGGCGGAGGTTGCAGTGAGCCGATATCGCACCACTGCACTCCAGCCTGGGTGACAGAGTGAGACTCCGTCTCAAAAAAAAAAAAATTAGCCGGGCGTGGTGGCGGGCACCTGTAGTCCCAGCTACCTGGGAGGCTGAGGCGGGAGAACTGCGTGAACCCGAGAGGTGGAGCTTGCAGTGAGCCGAGATCGTGCCACTTCACTCCAGCCTGGGCAACAGAGCGAGACTCCGTCTCAAAAAAAAAAGGGAGTGTAGCTAATAGATTAAACTTAATAGTGTTGATGTGCACATCCCCAACTTGCTGGGTTGGTTAGAGAATCAGCCCACTGTCTGGCAGCACAGCAGGTGCTTAGTAGAAAGCAGCTATTGAGACAGGAGTAGGGAATGGGATCTGCACAACAGCAGTGACACAGGCAGAAGTCCTAGCAGGCCTTGGGATGATTTTCCCGTTTCATAGATAAGGAAACTCAGGCTCGAAGGGCCAGGGAAATGATGGGGCCCCTGCCTGCCATCTGCAGGACAGAGAAGAGGGAATATGCAATGGAGATTGGGGGTGCCATCTACTTTACCATCTTCATCACCATCGGTGCCTTCATTGGCATCAACCTGTTTGTCATCGTGGTGACCACCAACCTGGAGCAAATGATGAAGGCAGAAGAGCAGGGACAACAGCAACGAATTACCTTTAGTGAGGTGCGTGGGATGGGGAGGGCAGAAGGGAGGAAAAGTGGTGTGTATGAGAGCAGACTTGAACATATGTGCATGTATGTGTGTGCTTGCATAATCAAGGGCCTGGAGAAAGCCAAGTTGGAGGCCTGGAGGCAGCAGCCCCCCATCTTGAGTGCCCACCCACCCACCAACTGGGGCTTCTGAGGGGTGTGGATTTTCTTTTTTTTTTTTGAGACAGACTCTCGCTCTGTCGCCCAGGCTGGAGTGCAGTGGCGCGATCTCGGCTCACTGCAGGCTCCGCCTCCCGGGTTTATGCCATTCTACTGCCTCAGCCTCCCGAGTAGCTGGGACTACAGGCGCCTGCCACCTCGCCCGGCTAGTTTTTTGTATTTTTTTAGTAGAGACGGGGTTTCACTGTGTTCGCCAGGATGGTCTCGATCTCCTGACCTCGTGATCCGCCCGTCTCGGCCTCCCAAAGTGCTGGGATTACAGGCTTGAGCCACAGCACCCGGCAAAATTTTTTGTGTTTTTAGTAAAGATAGGGTTTCACCGTGTTAGCCAGGATGGTCCCAATCTCCTGACTTCGTGATCTGCCCGCGGATTTTCTAGATGTTAGATTTCTATGGCAACTCAAAACTGAGCAGCTGGGTGACCTTGGGGCATTTACCCATCTAAGCCTCAATTTTTTTCTTCTGTAAAATGGGAATAATAATAGTACTTAACTCATAGGGTTATTTTATGAGGGTTCATGGGTAAATGAACACTGCTTGGTGCATAGTAAGCACTCAATAAATGTTAGCTACCATATTATTCATTCAGGGTAGTACGTCCATAAGGTTGGGGAAAGGAGTGGAGTACTTCTAAAAGAGTGGAGTGCTGGAGGTCTGGGCTTGAGGGTAGGCAGGGCTTTATAAATTTGCTGGGTAGGGTTTATCAGGGTTGAAATCTAGGGCAGGGCTAAATTTTGAAAAGGGGTGAGAATTTTTAAAGAAGTGGGGAAAGGGCATGTGCATTTAAAGTTGGGTTCCTCCAGCAAGGCAGTAAGGCTAAGACTGGTTAGAGCTGAAATGAGGGCCTTAGAACCCTGGGATCCTAAGAGACTCATCCTGAAGCCAAGCAGGAAAGGAGTGCCAGGGGCGCGCCTGCCTGAGCTGTCCTGACCCCTCTCCATCTCCTGATTCCCAGACAGGCGCAGAGAAAGAGGAGGAGAATGACCAGCTGCCACTGGTGCACTGTGTGGTCGCCCGCTCGGAGAAATCTGGTTTCCTCCAGGAACCCCTTGTGGGAGGCCCCCTGTGCAACCTCTCAGAAAACACCTGTGACAACTTTTGCTTGGTGCTTGAGGCAATACAGGAGAACCTGAGGCAGTACAAGGAGATCAGAGATGAACTCAACATGTAGGGGAGGGTACTGGGGGTGCCCCCAAGTCATGTGAGTCAAGGCTGGGTGGAGTGTCGGAGTCTTTTGGCCTCACACCCTCACCATTTTAGAAGGCAGACTCTGGGCCCTAGAGAGGTCCCCCATCCTATTGGTGGAGGAGCTGGAATCCAGACTCCAAGTTCCTCCCATCTCACATAAGGGCATAGCTCCGCCTGGGTCTCTGTCAGGGCTGTGTGGGAGAGTGAAGCGGGGGTGACGCCAGGGAAGAGGTGGGAGGGCTGCTTCCCTCCCCTGCAGCCTTCTGAAAGGCACTCACTGCTCCACCCCCAGGATTGTGGAGGAGGTGCGTGCAATCCGCTTCAACCAGGAGCAGGAGGCAGAGGTGTTGCAAAGGCAGTCTTCCACGAGCGGATCATTGGAGACTACGTCATCCAAGGACATCCGCCAGATGTCTCAACACCGAGACTTGCTCAGTGCGCTCGTTAACATGGAAAAGGTGTGCCTTCCTTCTCCTACCCAATCAGTACTCGCCCTGACACTCCACGCAGGTGCAAATGCCCAGCCGGGCCTCTAGACCATTTGTCAAAGTTTCTCTCTATTCCAAGATCTGGTCCCCCTCACCACCACCACCCCACATTTTTTTTTCCTTTTTTCTTTTCTTTTCTTTTTTTGTTTTTGAGATGGAATCTCACTCCATCGCCCAGGCTGGAATGCAGTGGCGTGATCTCAGTTCACTGCAATCTCTGCCGCCTGGGTTCAAGCAATTCTCCTGCCTCAGCCTCCCAAGTAGCTGGGATTACAGGCACCTGCCACGGCACCTGGCTAATTTTTGTAGTTTTAGTAGAGACAGGGTTTCACCATCTTGACCAGGCTGGTCTTGAACTCCTGACCTCATGATCCACCCTCCTCGGCCTCCCAAAGTGCTAGGATTACACGCATGAGCCACCGCGCCTGGCTGTCTGCCTCTTAAATTTCCACCTAACCCAACTGTCACTGCCTATCTGGTTAGGTTCTGTACTTTCCTTCTTGGAGTGGCTCCACCCTTCCAGCCAGTTTCATCTCTAGCACCTTCAAACCTACCCTTTCTTAGTGTGTGTAGCGTGAGCCAGCTCAGTGCCTGCCTAGTGGCAGACACTTAGGCTGTAAGTATACTGTGGGCACAGGACCCCAGGATCCTATCTAAGGTGCATAAAACTAGCTGCCTCCAGAGCTCCTGGAGAGAAAAAGGCACACACCCATGTTACTTAGTTTCTTTTTCTACCTCGACACCATCTGCGTGGGATACACCCTGGGCTCCCAAACTCAGAGGGGATACTAGGTAGGCTCAAGTTAGACCTATGAAGAACTTCCTGGGAGGCCTGACTGAGGAAGCTGGTGAGACTGGAGGAGGTGAGTAACGGAGTCTGCCATATCAGGGGAGGGGGATTAACAAGAAGACCTCTTGGTTTGCAGGTTCATGACTCTAGCTCACAAATACTCCTTAAAAAACGAAAGAACAGCCATTGAGAGGCCAGGATGGGAGCCAAGGGGCCTGCACACACACACCCAGCCGCTGCGTCTTCCTGTGTCCTTAGTGTGGCTTGGCAGAGCCTGGCCAGAGCCCATCCTCTCCCTTACACCTGGGCAGAGGCCAGGGGCTGTGAAGGTGGCAGCACCTGCAGGGCTGGTGCCTGTGAGCCCCAGGTCCAGAGGAGCCAGGACAGAGAAGGATGCTGGATGATGAGAGTGGGAACCCTAGCAGCAAGGATGAGCACAGAAGGGGGTGCTGGCCAACGCAGCCAGGATTTGACCTAAGGATGGGGATCCCTGGCCCCCTGCTCTTGCCCAGAGCTGGTGGGGGGCCTCAGTGGGCCCTAGCACCAAGAAGAGAAAGGCAAGGCCAGTAGGGCCAGACATCTGTGTGTTGACAATAAAGTTTTGTGTTGGAATCAATGTCTCTGACTGGTGGATCGCCAACTCCTTGGGGTACTTGCCTGGGTCTGATAGGGAAGACAGATTATGCCCCTCAAAATCCCATTTGTCTGGTGGGAGAGTCACAGACTGCCCTGAAGAGCCTCCAGTCTAATGGGAGGGAGAATTGCACCCCTAAAAATTTCTGACTTAATTGTAGAGATATAACCTTTGCCCTCAGGGTCCTAAGTTTTGCGGAGGAAAGTCTGGTCCTCATGGGAGGGAGCCCCTGTCTGATGAAGGAGATGGCCCTACCTGCTCTCTCCCTGTCAGAAGATGGAGACTGGTCCTCACTCTAGGGAGCCCTTGTTTGATGGGATCACCAATGACCAAGTCACACAAGTACAGGCAGCTCCATCCCAGGGCAATGGAGAGTGATTGGTTAAAGTGTGGGACCTGGCAGCTTCCTGGAGGAGAGGAGGATTTTGTGGGTCAGGTGAATGAAGTCTGACAGGGAACTTAGGACCCGTGAAGCCTATCTGGGATCTTCATACTCAAGGCCTTTGAGAGCCTCAGCAGGTATGCAATCTGGGGACAGTCAGAAAACTGTGGCAATTACGGGCAATAGAAAGAGCTGCCTTAGAGGACAGGAAACCTGGGTTCTGGTCCTTCAGTGGGTCACTTGGCCTTGTTTTCCCCATCTGTGCAATTTGGAGAGGGTGAGATTGATCTCCATCTCTAAAATCAAATAATACCCTCTTATCCCAGGAAGTGGAAGACCAATGGGATCAGCTATGTCCCTGGGATGCAAGTGTTGGGGGATAGCCTAGAAGGCCTGGACATCTGCCTGCTGTTCAGCGAAGCCTGACACTTAGGGGCCATGGTGATATCCAACAGTTGGAATGGGAGTCCCCAGAAGTCCACTGATTGCAGCTGATGGGAAACCCCACCCCCCATCCTCCTCCCATCAGCATTGGTTCCAGCTCTGAAAAGCCACTCAGCAGGCAGATAAGAGGCAGCACCAGAGCCAGCAGTGCCTTACTGTCTTGGAGCCGTTAATCTATTCCCCTGTTCAAGCCAGGACTTCTTCCTGGCACCCTCCAGGACCATCAGCAGCACAGATAAGGCACCCAAAGGCTTTTGCTGCTGCTGTTGCTACTTACTGGGGATGGCGCCCTTAACCTGCCTGGTGAGTATCTATACAATCTTTACACCCATCCTTCTCTGGGGGCTCTCTCAGCCCCTCTTCTTGCTGGCCAGAGAGGGAAGAAGGTGGCAGATCAGATGGTGTCTTCAGGAGAAGCTAACAGTTTGAGCATGGCTATCCTTTACCCCTAATTGTCTGAAAGGTATGGAGCATCAGTGAGCTTAGAGGCAGGAGCATGGCAGGATGACCTCCATGGAGCTCCTGGCCTTGACCATCTATCTCTTCCAGGATGCTATTTTGTCTATGTACTCCCTTCATCTTGTTCGTTATCTCATCGTCTCTGCCTTTGTCTTTCCCATCCTGGCCAACCTAATAGCCTGGAGTGTCAGCAGGCTAGTTCCTTCCCAAACTGGCCTGGAACTGAGGACCTAGGAAGTCATGCTCCCTTCCCCTTCCCTACTGCAGCAAAGAGCAACTACCACTCCCCATGCCTTACTGAGCCTGAGTTAGGAGTGCAGCCCTGGATTCTGAGCTCCTAGGACAGTATGGGGGAAGATATTGGGAGGTGGCTGGAAATTGTGGGTCTCATCACCCCTATGGTCTCACCTGATGGGTTTCCCATCAGCTACAATCAGTGGACCTCTGGGGACTCCTATGAATCCATAACTTTTACCAGGGATAGGAGCATCCTTGGCAAACTGTCCAGGAAGCAGACACCAATTCTGATGAGAGGAGCAGCAGGGGATAATCATTCCCAATAGCAGGTCTACTCATTGAGTAGTTACTAGGTGCTAAGCACGGTGCTGAGTGCTTCACACACAGTATTTCATCCTCATGACCATCAGTGAAGTAGGCAGTACTGTTATCCCTGTTTCACAATTGGGGAAACTGAGGCGCAGAGACATGAAGTGATTTCTATGTTCCCCCTGTCCCTGTGGGGCACTTATTCTCCATTACAAAACTGAGATGCTAACCCAGGTCTGACTCCAGAGCCCAGGTCGCACTTCTCAAGGGAGCTTCTCTGGGCAGGAAACCTCAATATCAGAAAGATGTCAATCCACACTGAATCTATAATTGCAGGGCACCTCCAATCACAGTTCCAATAGGTTGCTTGCAGAAATCGTTAAGCTGATCCTAACATATGTAAGGAAGAACAAAAGGCCAAGGACAGTCAAGATAATTTTTTTTTTTTTTTTTTGAGATGGAGTTTTGTTCTTGTTGCCCAGGGTGGAGTGCAATGGCGCGATCTTGGCTCACTGCAATTTCCGCCTCCCAGGTTCAAGCAATTCTTCTGCCTCAGCCTCCCGAGTAGCTGGGAGCACAGGCATGTGCCACCATGCTCAGCTAATTTTTTGTATTTAGTAGAGACGGGGTTTCACCATGTTGGTCAGGTTGGTCTCGAACTCCTGACCTCAAGTGATCCGCCCACCTTGGCTTCCCAAAGTGCTGGCATTACAGGCGTGAGCCACCGTGCACGGCCTATCAAGATAATTTTGAAGCCCGAGATGGGAGACTCACCCTACCAAATATTGAGGCTTACTATAAAGTAACAGTAAGATAATGTGGTACTGGTTGGGGAAAATATGGACTTTTCCATAAGGGGACAGGGATAATTGATTAACTATATGGAAAAAACAAAGTCAGATTCAGTGGAAACATCCCTCTCTGCAAATAAAAACTTGAGACCCCTATAGCAAGACATATAGGTTCAGTTCAAACTAGATCTTTGTTGCAAACGGACCCCACAGATGACTAGAGTTTAGAATGCTCCTCCACATTGAGCCAGGTCCTCATTATACTGAGAGGAACATGAAGGCCGAGGGAGAGGTGAGACCTTTCCCAGAGTCACCCAGCAAGCCAGTAATAGAGCCAGGTCTAGAGCCTATGTCCCCCCACCCTTTCCAAGCATCCTTGCCAGTTCCCCTGCCCTGTTGCAATCCCTTAGCTCTGCACAAGTCTAGAAGAAAGTGGGTGTGGGACCGGGCAAGGTGGCTCATGCTTACAATCCCAGCACTTTTAGAGGCCAAGGCAGGAGGATTGCTTGAGACCAGGAGTTTGAAAGCATTCTGGGTAACACAGTGAGGCCTCATCTCTACAAAAAATAAAAAGAAGGCCGGGTGCAGTGGCTCACATCTGCAATCCCAGCACTTTGGGAGGCTGAGGGGGGCGGATCACGAGGTCAAAAGATCGAGACCATCCCAGCCAACATGGTGAAACCCCGTCTCTACTAAAAAAATTTAGGTCGGGCGCGGTGGCTCAAGCCTGTAATCTCAGCACTTTGGGGGGCCGAGACAGGCGGATCTCGAGGTCAGGAGATCGAGACCATCCTGGCTAACATGGTGAAACCCCGTCTCTACTAAAAAATACAAAAAGCTAGCCGGGCAAGGTGGCGGGCGCCTGTAGTCCCAGCTACTCGGGAGGCTGAGGCAGGAGAATGGCATAAACCCGGGAGGCGGCGCTTGCAGTGAGCTGAGATCCGGCCACTGCACTCCAGCCTGGGCGACAGAGCAAGACTCCGTCTCAAAAAAAAAAAAAAAAATTAAAAAAAATTAATTGGGCCTAGTGGCATGTACCTGTAGTCCCAGCTACTCAGGAGGCTGAGGCAGGACACTCTGTCTTCAAAAAGAAAAAAGAAAAAAAGAGAGAAAAGAAAAAAATCAGCTGGGTGTGGTGGCATGCGCCTATAGTTCCAGCTACTCGGGAGGCGAAGGCAGGAGAATCACTTGAACCCAGGAGGTGGAGGTTGCGGTGAGCTGAGATTGTGCTACTGCACTCCAGCCTGGTGACAGAGTGAGACTCTGTCTTAAAAAAAAAAAAAAAAAAAACCGGTGAGTGTGGTGGTGCACACCTTAGTCCTGGCTACACAGGAGGCTGAGGCAGGAAAATTGCTTGAACCCAGGAGGCAGAGGTTGCAGTGAGCTGAGATCGCACCACTGTACTCCAGCCTGGTGACAGAGTGAGACTGCGTCTCAAATAAATAAATAAATAAATAATAAAAAGAAAAATGTTAGTCGAGTGTGGTGGTGCAAACCTGTAGTCCCAGCTACTCTGGAGGCTGAGGCAGGAGGATCACTTGAGCCCAGGAGTTTCAGGCTGCAGTGAGCCATGATTGCACCACTGCACTCCAGCCTGAGTGACTGAGACCCTGTCTCTAAAAAAAAGTGAGGGTGTGGATGGTGCCAGAAGGGATCTGTCCCCACAGGGTTGGACACAAGGGTTGGCGCATCTTTAGAATTAAGTGATGGGAAGGACAAAGAATGAGCCTGCCACTTGGCTGGGTCACTTCCGATTTTCTTTTCTTTTTTTTTTAGACTGAGTTTCACTCTTGTTGCCCAGGCTGGAGTGCAATGGCATGATCTTGGCTCACTGCAACTGCTGCCTCCTGGGTTCAAGCAATTCTTCTATCTCAGCCTTCCAAGTTGCTGGGATTACAGGTGTGTGTCACCACGCCTGTCTAATTTTGTGCTTTTTGTAAAGATGGGGTTTCACCATGTTGGTCAGGCTGGTCTCAAACTCCTGACCTCAGGTGATCCTCCCATCTCAGCCTCCCAAAGTCCTGGGATTACAGGTGTGAACCACCATGTCTGGCCAGCCTCCGATTTTCTGAATTAGCCTTTTGAAAACTGCCAAGAGGCTGAACACAGTGGCTCACACCTATAATCCCAGCACTTTGGGAGGCTGAGGCAGGTGGATCATTTGAGGCCACGAGTTTGAGACCAGCCTGGCCAACATGGCAAAATCCCGTCTCTACTAAAAACAAAAAAACTAGCAGAGCATGGTGGCACGCACCGGTTCTCCCAGCTACTTGGGAGGCTGAGGCAGAAGAGTCACTTGAACCCAGGATGCAAAAGTTGCAGTGAGCCAAGATGATACCACTGCACTCCAGCCTGGATGACAGAGTGAGGCTGAAAAAAAAAAGAAAGAGAGAGAGAGAAAGAAAGAAAAAGAAAAAAGAAAGAAAGAAGGAAGGAAGGAAGGAAGGAAAGAAAAGAAAAGAAAAAGAAAAGAGAAGAAAGAAAACTGCCAAGGATGCAAAAACAGCACATCAGGTGATGGGCCTATTTCTGCATGTTACCCAGGGGAAAGAAGATTTCCAAGGAATCCAGCTCAATATAATTGATTTGGGCCTTTCTCTCTAGAGAGAGCAGCTGGCTCAGCCATGAGAATTAAGCTGTGTTTTTGTAAGGCAGTGCAGCGTGGTAGGGAAGGCATTGGGTTCTGGTGTCTGATGGACTTTGTTTCAAATGCAGTGGCACCACTTCCTGGCTGTGTGACCTTGGACAGATGTCTTCACTTGTCTAAGTTTCAGTTTCTTCATCTGATAAATGGAAATAATAGTCCTTTTTTTCAGGTTGGTTGTAAGGATTTAATGTGCCTGTGCATTGGAGCAGCACCTTACCTGGGCAGGGCGACAGTTGAATGATATCAAAATGATCCTTGATGGCTATCTCACTCAATGAAACACTTGGCTTACAGTTAGGGGTCATATTCTTTAAAAAATTCATATCTTTAGGCTGGGCGCAGTGGCTCACCCCTGTAATCCCGGCACTTTGGGAGGCTGAGGCAAGCAGATCACTTGAAGTCAGGAGTTTGAGACCAGCCTGGGCAACATGGTAAAACCCTGTCTCTACTAAAAATACAAAAAATAGCCGGGCATGGTGGCTCATGTCTGTAGTCCCAGCTACTCAGGATGCTAAGGTAAGAGAATGGCTTGAACCCGGGAAGGGGAGGTTGCAGTGAGCCGAGATCACACCATTGTACTCCAGCCTGGGTGACAGAGCGAGACTCTGTCTCAAAAAAAGAAAAAAGTCGTATCTCTAAATACTAGAATCATATTCAATGCAGTAGGAAACTAATATCAAACAAGGTATCAAGAAATCAAATACCAATTGAGATAACAGATTTCTGTCTTTTACTGACTTTCACTGTCTAGAGTAGCCATTGAGTGGACTGAGACATAGTTGCCTGCACAAGTAAAATTCTCTCTGCCTGGTATACATCTGTTGAAATCTATTGGCACAGAGCTGGCACATAAATGTGAGTTGGTGAGATTTACATATGTATATAAATCAACACCCACTACCTTATATATAATATACATTTATATATGTATATATATATTTTTATGTATACATTATATATATAATTTTATTTTAGAGACAGGGTCTCAATTCGTCATCCAGGCTGGAGTGCAGTGGCACAATCAGAGCTCGCTATAACCTTAGATTCCTGGGCTTAATCGATCCTCTCGCCTCAGCCTCCCAAAGTGCTGAGATTACAGGCATGAGCCACTGTGCCCGACCTGATACTATTTTTAGGGAGTCTCCGAATAAGAATATTTGGCAAGTCAAAATGTCTGAAAATAACTCTGGTTTGGTGGAAGGAATAGGTAGATTGCTTTCTCTTCTTTTAACTTTTTTTTTTTTTTTGAGATGGAGTTTCGCTCTGTCACCCAGGCTGGAGCACGGTGGTATGATCTTAGCTCACTGCAACCTCTGCCTCCCAGATTCAAGTGATTCTCCTGCCTCAGCCTCCCAAGTAGCTGGGACTACAGGCATGTGCCACCACGCCTGGCTAATTTTTCTTTTTTTTTTTTTTTTTAGTAGAGGTGGGGTTTCACCATGTTGGCCAGGCTGATTTGAACTCCTGACCTTGTGATCCGCCCAACTCGGCCTCCCAAAGTGCTGGGATTACAGGTGTGAGCCACCACACCCGGACTCTTTTTTTTAAATTTTTATTTTTCTCTACTTAGATGGGGTCTCGCTATTTTGAGCAGGCTGGTCTCAAACTCCTGCCCTCAAGTATTCCTCCCATCTCGGTCTCCCAAAGTGCTGGGATTACAGGCATGAGTCACAATACCCAGCCTAGATTACCTTCTGTTTATTTGTTTTCTCACAGGCAGTGTTACAATCTAGGGAGCTGTGTCAGAAACAATACACTCCACAGAAGACTCTGCACCTGAGGAAATTATATTGTGTTCATCTACAACTTCAACTCTATTTAACAAGGGGAAAGACATTGTCTCTCCAGCTGTACTTAACAGTTCACCAACAACTGACAAGACATCAACGTCTGAGTCCCAGAAGCATACAACATCAGCTGCTCCTCCAACCTCTCCACAAACCAGCAGCTCTACTGGGTCCACTGAGCAGACAACTTCAATACAAGACACTCAGGAAGAGAAATTAAACACAACTATCGGCACAACCTCCAAGGGTACACTGCTGTCAAATTCCATGATGACTTCTACATTGAAGGACCAGGGAGGGACATCAAGAACCAAAGCTTTATCCAGCACAGCCACTTCAGTGGAGACCCCAAAACAGAATCAGGGAACTCCAATTATAACTCCATCAGCATCAAACACCACAGTCAATGGGATACAATCATCAGTGTCCACTGGCTCTCAGGAATCAGACACAATCACATCCCCAACAGCACTGAACACACCAGGCAGTGATGCTCAATCATCCAAGTCCATGGCACCTACTGTCTCTGGGAAGTCAGCTACAACTACATCCTCAACAGCACTGAACACACCAGGCAGTGATGCTCAATCATCCAAGTCCATGGCACCTCCTGTGTCTGGGAAGTCAGCTACAACTACATCCTCAATAGCACTGAACACACCAGGCAGTGATGTTCTATTGTCCAGGTCTATGGCACCCACCGTCTCTGGGAAGTCAGCTATAACTACATCCCCAACAGCAAAGAACACACCAGGCCATCATGTTCAATCATCTGGGTCCATGGCAACCACTGTCTCTGGGAAGTCAGCTATAACTACATGCCCAACAGCACTGAACAAAACCACTGGCATAAAAGAGTCTTCACCCATGACAGCCAGCGAAGTTATGCACACTACCTTGCTAAACGCAAACACTTTCAGGATAACTCTTCTTGGAACAACTACATCTGAGACTCAGGAAGGAAAAACTACAGCTGCATCCTTACCCCCAACAACCACCTCCACAATGAGCAAGTTGTCTGGGATGCATCATAACACAGTCTCACAGACACCTTCCCATGTGGCAGAATCAACCTCCAGTGTTGCCACTACTATAATCCAGTCATATGAGATGACAGCTGCTCATTCCACAGGGCTTCTCCCCAGGTCCTGGGAAACAACAAAATCCTCTGCTGTGACTGGGGCCAGCCAAACCTTCCCCAAACACACCCAGAGTAGTGGTCTCAGAGCTGCAGCCTGTGCTTTGGATGAATATGCAGGTAGCAGGGGAGTTTGTATGTGCCATGACAGCGACTACTTCCATGCTGGTAAGTCTAAGGAACTCATGTGAGTAAAACAAAGAAGAGGTAGGGGACCAGAGTGGACATCATAACTCTGTGAAGACCCAAATGGTCCAAAGGGTATGAGAGGGCCAGTGAAGTTTGGTAAGACGTTGGCATCTTCTGAGTCCATCTGGGTAGAGGCAATTTCTGGCAGGAAAACAGGCAGCTGGGCATATGGGATAGAGTGCACAATTTTTCAGCTCCAGCCCCCAGGACTCTAGCTACTGTCCAGAGACGAAACTTTCTTGGGGGAAGAAGCTTCACCAAAGACAAGGACTGTAGTCCCAGCGGAGGCTTGGAAGGCCAGGTGGGAAAACTAAGGCAAAAGTCTGAGTGTTGGGGCAAGTCAGTGTGGCAGATATTACAGAAAGGCTGAGTTCACAGGGCCTCCGACAGGCAGTGCCACAAACTCCCAGATCCATCCTCTGGCAGGCCTGAAGTTGGGTCTAGGACAGCAAAAAGGTAATAATATCCCCCAAACATATGTTCTTCATAGTTGAAATAATTCTAACCTCTTCTTCCCCAAGCATTTAAATTTGACAAGTCTGGGCACAGTGGCTCATGCCTGTAATCCCAGCAACTTTGGGAGGCTGAGGTGGAAGGATCACTTGAGGGTGGGAGCTCAAGACCAGCCTGGGCAACCTAGTGGGATCCCATCTCTACATCTCTACTTTTTTTTTTGAGACGGAGTGTCATTCTGTCACCAGGCTGGAATGTAGTGGTGTAATTTTGGCTCGCTGCAACCTCCAACTCCCTGGTTCAAGTGATTCTCCTGCCTTAGCCTCCCAAGTAGCTGGGATTACAGGCACGTGCCACCATGCCCAGCTAATTTTTGTATTTTTAGTAGAGATGGGGTTTCACCATATTGGCTAGGATGGTCTTGATCTCCTGACCTTGTAATCCACCCGCCTCAGCCTCCCAAAGTGCTGGGATTACAGGCGTGAGCCACTGCACCCAACCCCCATCTGTATTTTTTTTTTTTTTTTTTGAGACGGAGTCTCGCTCTGTCGCCCAGGCTGGAGTGCAGTGGCGCGATGTCGGCTCACTGCAAGCTCCGCCTCCCAGGTTTACGCCATTCTCCTGCCTCAGCCTCCCGAGTAACTGGGACTACAGGCGCCCGCCATCTCGCCGGCTAATTTTTTGTATTTTTAGTAGAGACGGGGTTTCACCGTGTTAGCCAGGATGGTCTCGATCTCCTGATCTCATGATCCACCCGTCTCGGCCTCCCAAAGTGCTGGGATTACAGGCTTGAGCCACCGCGCCCGGCCTGTATTTTTAATAAAATATAATAAAATATACTTAACAAAATTCTGCTTTTCCTAAAATGACTATTGTGTCTTTTTAAATAATTTTTAATTGCTTTAAAAAATACGTCTTAGGCATTCCTGCTTTGGTCTATTGGGTAATCCTGCCTTGGGATGCAGCTTTTGTTACATGCAAAACGAGCAGTGCTTAACTTATGGGTCATTGTTTTCCAAAATGTATTTCCTGGGACACCAGTGCTATGTGATTACAACAGACATTTCACTTTAACAAAAAAGAGAAAAAGAAAAGGTTCTATTGTCAAATACATTTGGGAAATGCCGGATTCAACAAAATTGTGTCTTGACTGCAGAACTTTTCAGAACCTTTAATATTCCTCTGTTTCCTGTGACTTCCTAGCAGCAGATTAGAGCATGCATTTCCTAAGGTTATTTGTCCCTAGAATCCTCATTCTAAGGAATGTTCATGCAGCACCTTGGGATACCTGTTGCAGAGCAGGGGAGCTAAGCAGGGCTGTACAAGGTAGAAGTTCAATCCAGGTGGATTTTAGTCAAGCCCTGAGGCAGATGGTGGCCCATTAGAGGGTTGTTTCTCCCTCAATAGACTCTCTCAGTAAGACCAGGGTTATGTGCCAACTTGCACATGCTGCATGTGCCCCTCCACAGAAAATATGACGTACATCATTGAGTTTTCACACACTGAGAATGAGACAGCTTTTCCTTTTGTGTTATTTCTTTCCCCCTGTGGGTAAGACCACGGGCTCTGCGAGATAGACTGGGTTTGAACTGGGTCTCATTTTCTTTTGCTAGGGATAAGACTGTATTTACCTACCAGCTATTATTAATATTATTTGGCATTTCGTATCACAATATATGATTGACTGCAATTGACTGCAACAGCAGAATGTTATGTGACTGACAAACTCCCCTCTCCTCTCAACAATACGTGTTGATGAATATAAAGCATCTGCTCTTTTTTTTGTTTTGTTTTGTTTTGTTTTGAGACAGAGTCTTGCTCTGTTGCCCAGGCTGGGGTGCAGTGGCGTGGTCACAGATCACTGCAGCTTGGACCTGCTGGGTTCAAGCAATCATCTCACCTCAGCCACCTGAGTATCTGCAACTACAGGTGCATGCCACCACACCCAGTTAATTTTTAAAAATTTTTGTAGAGATGGGGTCTCACTATGTTGCTCAGGATGGTCTTGAACTCCTGGGTTCAAGTGATCCTGCCACGTCAGGCTCCTAAAATGCTAGGATTACAGGCGTGAACCACCGCGCCCAGCAGCATCTGCTCTTAAGTTACAGCTCATCCCTCTGACCAAACATGCCTGCCAAAAACAGTAAACTTTTAAAAAAGAAAGAAAATTATATTTAAATTCAAAGTAATAGGCCGGGCGCGGTGGCTCAAGCCTGTAATCCCAGCACTTTGGGAGGCCGAGACGGGCGGATCACGAGGTCAGGAGATCGAGACCATCCTGGCTAATACGGTGAAACCCTGTCTCTACTTAAAAATACAAAAAAAAAAAAAAAAAAAAACTAGCCGGGCGATGAGGCGGGCGCCTGTAGTCCCAGCTACTCGGGAGGCTGAGGCAGGAGAATGGCGTAAACCCGGGAGGTGGAGCTTGCAGTGAGCTGAGATCCGGCCACTGCACTCCAGCCTGGGTGGCAGAGCAAGACTCCGTCTCAAAAAAAAAAAAAAAAAAAAAAAAATTCAAAGTAATAAAACAAGTCCAGAAGTGTTTTGCGTTGGTATTTCCATTATGTTTTGCTTTTTATCATTATTATTTTATTACTTTTAGGACAGGATCTTACTCTGTCACTTAGGCTGGAGTGTAGTGGCATGATTATAGCTCACTGTAGCCTCAAACTTCCTGGGCTCAAGTGGTCCTCCTGCCTCAGCCTCCCCAGTAGCAGGGACTACACCTGGCTAATTTTCTTTTTTGTTTGTTTGTTTGTAGAGACAAGGCTCTTGCTAGTGCCCAGGCTGGTGTCGAATTCCTGACCTCAAGCAATCTTTCTGCCTCGGCCTTCCAAAGTACTGGGATTACAGGCATGAGCCACTGTGTCCATCCAGTTTTCCTTTTTTGGTTGTTGGTTTTTTTTTTTGTTTTTGTTTTTTGAGACAGGGTCTTACTCTGTGGTCCAGGCTGGAGAGCAGTGGCACAATCACAGCTCATTGCAGTCTTGACCTCAGGGGCTCAAGCTACCCTGCCACCTCAGCCTTCTGAATAAGTGGGACTATAGGTACATGCCACCATGCCTGGCTAATTTTAATTTTTTTCTTTTTTTCTTTTTTTTAGAAAGGGAATCTCCCCATGTTGCTTAGCCTGCCCTTTAACTCCTGGATGCAAGCGATCCTCCTGCCTTGGGTTCCCAAAGTTAACTTTACTTTTAAATTACTAATTTTTAAGCAGTTCATTCAAAATTCAATAGAAAGCATGAAGAAAGCAGATGCAAAAAGAGGGGAGGGTTAAGTATTAGCTTCTCATTCATCACTCAGATAGCACTGGTATTTGGCATGTATCAGTTAGGATACTTTGTGTTGCAAGTAGCAGAAACCCAACTCTAATTGGTTTGAGTAAAATACATAAATGTTTTTTTTAAATTGAAAATATGAGCCTAACCAACATATGGAGACTCTGTCTCTACCAAAAATATAAAAATTAGCCAGTGTGATGGCATGCACCTGTAGTCCCAACTACTTGGAAGACAGGTAGGAGGATCACTTGAGCCTAGGACTTCCAGGCTGCAGTGAGCCAAGAGTATGCAACTGCACTTCAGCCTGGGTGACAGAGACAGACCCTTACTCAAAGGAAAAAAAAAAGGAAAACATGAGGCCAGGCACAGTGTCTCACACCTGTAATCCCAGCACTTTGGGAGGCCAAGGTGGGTGGATTGCTTGATTCCAGGAATTTTGAGACCAGCCTGAGCAACATGGCAAAACTCCATCTCTATAAAAAAAACACAAAAATTAGCCAGGCATGGTGGCATACCTGTAGTCCCAGCTACTCAGGAGGCTGAGATGGGAAGATCAATTGAGCCCAGGAGGTGGAGGTAGCAGTGAGCCGAGATTGCAACATTGCACTCCAGTCTGGGTGACACAGTGAGACCCATCTCCAAAAAAAAAAAAAAAAAAAGGAAAGAAAAGAAAAGAATAAAGAAAAGAAAAGAAAACATGAAACAAAATAAAACAAACTTTGTTGGCTCACGAAACTGGAAAGTCTGAAAGAGGACCTGCAGCCGCTGAAGCCCCTCCCTCCAGGCTCTCAAGCATCCCCATCCTTCCCTCAGAGCTCTCTTCAATGAGTTTAGACTTCTCCAGACTGAGCCATTGACTCCAAGCAGTTTAGGCCCCTCGAAAAAACTGCAAGGCCTGGCTTCCAGATTGGAATAGGACGAAAATGACAGAGAATAAAATAAATTAATATCTCAAAAAATAATCTTGCCAGACAAATAACAGAAACCAATTGGGCTAAAGAAAAACAGTGTCTCATGGAGGCCAAGGGCAGACTCCAGCCAGGTTCTCCAAGGACTGGAACTAGAACTGGGAATGTAGCAGGAACCAGAGGGCCACTTCTCTCTCTGCTCAGTCTTGCTCCTCCCATTCCACACCTGCACCCACTCTGTCCCTCCCACCTCCCAGCCCACATGACAGAAGACCACCTCACCTCTCAAGCTTTATGCTGCCTCCTTTGAGGCCTAGTTCCTAATTCCTGGGAAAGAGATTCTGAGTGGATCAGCTAATGCCAGTGACCAGCGTCCCACGGGGCAACAAGTATGGTGAGGAAGAGTCCTTGTTTTTTTGTTTTTTTGTTTTTTTTTTTGAGATGCAGTCTCGCTCTGTCGCCCAGGCTGGAGTGCAGTGGCACAATCTCAGCTCACTGCAACCTCCGCCTCTGGGTTCAAGTGATTCTCCACCCTCAGCCTCTGGAGTAGCTGGGACTACAGGCACGCGCCACCGCGTCCGGCTAAGTTCTGTATTTGTAGTAGGGACCGGGTTTCACCATGTTAGCCAGGCTGGTCTCAAACTCCTGACTTCAGGTGATCTGCCTGCCTCAGCCTCCCAAAGTGCTGAGATTACAGACGTGAGCCACCATGCCCAGTGGAGAGTCCTTGTTTAAGGAAGTGTTTGAGAATTGGGCTAATATCCCAAAAACGTCTCCTCCCCCAACATTAGAACTTGAATCTCCTCCCATGGCATCATCCCAGGAGCCTCAGGAGTCCCCTGCCCTGGCTTTTGTCCTCCTGCAGAACTGTCCAGGGGTAGGTGAGCCTACACTGCTGGCCACAGAAAATCGAGGTGGTCCTGAGCAGCTATATCCTGCAGGCTTGCCGCTGGATGCTGATGAAAGTTGCCTTCTCAGGATGCTCCAGCGTCAGCAAGATAGAACAGGGTCTCCGTGTCCAGGTCTTCTTGTTACAGAATAAGGAGGGTGGCCAGGTGCAGTGGCTCACACCTGTAATCCCACCACTTTGGGAGGCCAAGGCGGGCAGATCACGAGGTCAGGAGATCGAGACCATCCTGGCTAACACAGTGAAACCCCCATCTCTACTAAAAATACAAAAAAAAAAAAAAAAATTAGCCGGGCGTGGTGGCAGGTGCCTGTAGTCCCAGCTACTCGGGAGACTGAGGCAGGAGAATGGCATGAACCTGGGAGGCAGAGCTTGCAGCGAGCCGAGATTGTGCCACTGCACTCCTGCTTGGGCAACAGAGCGAGACTCCATCTTAAAAAAAAAAAAAAGAGAAGAAGGAGGGTACTTGTGGACTTTGCCTCTCTGTAAGCAAACTGGGAGAGGCCATCTGATGGCGGGAGGGGCCGGGAAAGGAGTGATTGGCCACCAGTTATTACTTTATTTCCATCTGACTAAGAAATTATCTGGAACGGAGTCAAATCCCAGCCATCAGGGCCAGTCTTTTTGACAGAAAAGACTGTGTTGTCCCCCTTCAGACTGGGAACACCCTTGTGGGTGATACTATGTTTGATGGATTGAGTTATTGGTTTCCAAACTATTGTCAGCCATGGAACCCTCTAAAATAATAACAATCACAGTCACAACCAATATTTATTAATTTCTTACCATATGCCATGTGTCGTGGCCAAGTACTTTTTTTACAGGCATTATCTCATTAAATTTTCACGGTAATCCTGTGAGGTTCCCATTTTAAAGAGAGTAGTGGAAGGCCCAGTCATGTTGAGGGATTTTCCCAAATCACACGGCTAGCTATTACAGAGTAGTTTGCGCTCCCAACTGCTCACTGACGCTGCCACCTCATTTCTTTGGGAGGGGTCTTACATAAAAGCCAAATATAAAAATAAATACGCAGAAGTAGAGCAGTTCTGACTGAATGGGGGAGAGTCCCCTGCCAGGTCAGTTTCCCTCAACACATAGACTGCCTTCCACATCCCTTCAAGGAGGCGCCGGGGCTCCCCAGGCTCAGTTTAACAAGCAGAGTTTGTCCTAAAGAGATGGTTTAGGCCGGGTGCAGTGGCTCACGCTTGTAATCCCAGCACTTTGGGAGGCCAAGGTGGGTAGATAATGAGGTCAGGAGTTCAAGACCAGCCTGGCTAATATGGTGAAACCCCGTCTCTACTAAAAATACAAAAATGAGCTGTGGGTGGTGGCAGGCACCTGCAGTCCCAGCTGGTGCCTGGGAGGCTGAAGCAGGATAATTGCTTGAACCCAGGAGGCGGAGGTTGCAGTGAGCCGAGACCACGCCATTGCACTCCAGCCTGGGTGACAGAGTGAGACTCTGTCTCAAAACAACAACAACAACAAAAAAGATGGTTTAGTTCCTCCCAGTTGTCTGCCTTTGTCTCTGGTTCTGCCACCCAGGGATTCATGGGGTCTCTTGCTTAGCTTATGGAATAGAATCGGCAGTTTCAACACGGAAAGGCTAAGTCCATGGCTAGGCTTCCAGAACTCTCTCAGTATTTTGTTTTTTTGTTTGTTTTTGTTTTTGTTTTTAAACAGAGTCTTACACTGTTGCCCAGGCAGGAGTGCAATGGCATGATCTCAGCTCACTGCAACCTTCGCCTCCCAGGTTCAAGTGATTCCTTCTCCTGCCTCAGACTCTCAAGTAGCTGGGATTATGGGTGCCTGCCACCACACCCAGCTAATTTTTTGTATTTTTAGTAGAGACAGGGTTTCACTATGTTGGCCAGGCTGGTCTTTAACTCCTGACCTCATGATCCGCCCGCCTCGGCCTCCCAAAGTGCTGGGATTACAGGCATGAGCCACTGTGCCTGCCCTCTCTATGTTCTTTTTAATAAACTGCTTTATTTATAATAACAAAACAAATATTTTTTTTCGAGACAGAGTCTTGCTCTGTTGCCCAGCCTGGAGTGCAGTGGTGTGATCTCCGCTTACTGCAACATCTGCCTCCTGGGTTCAAGTGATTCTCGTGTGTCAGCCTCTGAAGTAACTGGAATTACAGGCACGTGCCACCGTGCTCTTGTTGCCCAGGCTGAAGTGCAATGGCGTGATCTCCGCTCACTGCAACCTCTGCCTCCCAGGTTCAAGTGATCCTCCTGCCTCAACCTCTTGAGTAGCTCAGATAACAGGCATGCACCACCAAGCCCAGGTAATTTTATATTTTCAGCAGAGATGGAGTTTCTCCATGTTGGTCAAGCTGTTGTCTAACTCCCAACCTCAGGTGATCCACCCTCTTCGGTCTCCCAAAGTGCTGGGATTATAGGCGTGAGCCACAGCACCTGGCCTGGATAAGATTTTTAACCTTTCTAAGCCTGTTTGCTCTTCTGTAAAATGGGATAACTCCCCTCAGAGAATTGTGGTCAAACCACAGTGCCTGGCATGCAGCCCATGTTCAGTAAACTTCCGCTATCAGTTTTTTTTTTTTTTTTTTTTTTTTTTTGAGACAGAGTCTTGCTCTGTCACCCGGGCTGGAGTGCAGTGGCACGATCTCTGATCACTCCAACCCCTGCCTCCCAGGTTGAAGTGATCCTCCTGCCTCAGCCTCCTGAATAGCTGGGATTATAGGGGCCCGCTACCACGACCAGCTAATTTTTTGTATTTTTAGTAGAGACAGGGTTTCGTCATATTGGCCAGACTTGTCTGGAACTCCTGACCTCAGGCGATCCACCTGCCTTGGCCTCCCAAAGTGCTGGGATTATAGCCACCGTGCCCAGCAATCACTTTTATTCAAATAAACAACTTGCGGCCGGGAATCACTTGAACCGGGGAGGCGGCGGTTGCAGTGAGCCGAGATCGCGCCACTGCACTCCAGCCTGGGCAACAAAGGGAGACTCTGTATCAAAAAAAAAATAAATAAAATAAAATAAGTAAACAACTTGCAGCAAATGAGGATGGGAGAAGGCATCTCCTCTGGAGATCTGAGAGTAATGGCAGCCTTCTTGTCCTTTCTAGACCAACAGCAGCCACGCCCTGTACTCTCTGGAGGTGCGGCTTCTGCGGGTTCTCTCTGGTTTCATCAGCAATGACTCCACAATGCTCAGCTTCAGCTGCAAGTATTCCCTGGTGGTAAATGTCAGCCAGACTCACCCCTACCAGGTATTCTCCTTCCCATAAGTTCTGCCTCATCAGCTTCCACTCTGGCTGGGCCCTGGGAGCCTACTGAGTTCTCTACCTCTCTACCTCTAATCCAGGCACAAGAGTTAGCACCCTCAGGATGTTGCTCCCATATGCTCAAACAGAGGCACCTCTTAGACGGAAATTCAAAGTATTAGTGGAAGAAAAGAGATGCTTCCGGCTGGACTTGATGGTGTGTGCTTATAGTCTCAGCTACTTGGGAGGCTGAGGTGGGGGGATCGCTTGAGCCTGGGAGGTCGAGGCTGCAGTGAGCCGTAGTCATGCCACTGCCCTCCAGCCTAGGCAACAGAGTGAGACCCTGTCTCAATTTACAAAAAAAAAAAAAAGCTTCTGTGAAGGAATACATACAAGTTGTCTGTGTAAATTCCTGTGGATAGCTTCAAGGGTCCTAGGTCTGGGGATCTACGAGATGGCACCTCACATTTTAGGCAGACCAGGAAGAAGGTAAGCAGGTTTGTTCCGCCCGCTCTTTATTCTCTATGGTTACCAGTGCTCAGGGACCTTGCGGAGGCAGAAGGTGTGGGTGAGTGTCTCTCCCTCTAGGGTTTCATGATGAGGGTTTCACTTCTGTCCCTCTCCAGATATAGCACCATCCACGTTCCGGGCACTGGGGACACCATCATCATCTTGGGCATCTTCACAGATCTTCAGCTCTCAACTCTGCTTGAGAACAGAACAGTTCCTCTTGGCATGCCCCTCTACGCGGTCCTCAAGGCCATAAGCTGTGATCCAGACTAATTTGCCCTGGTGGTCAGTGAGGTCTTTGCCAGCACCAACATCTCCAGGACAGGTGCTGTTAAGGTCACTTATCACTTTGTGAACAAGAGGTCAGGCCTAGTAACCTCCTGTGAGTGCCAGACCAGCCCTTGGATTTGGCTTGTGCTGGGTGCTTTTATACCCTTGAGCACAGATTCTGTCACTCTTCTTGGTATCCCTGGCATGCAAACGCTGGAAGAAAGTAAGTGCTAGGTGAATGTTTCTTGAATAATGCTATCACTCCCATTTTGAAGATAACTAAATTAAGGCTCAGAGATTAAAGCCTGCCCAAGATCTTGCAGCCAACAAATAACATGCATTTCTTTTATTCTTTGCTCAATTACTGAGGGCCTACAATGATAAAACTAAAAAACAAAGATACAACATTTCAGAGTGCTATGTATATGTTATATATTGGACATTCATTATATTTAGTAGTTAATAATATCTAATACTGACATAGCATTGACTCTACGCCAGACAGTTTGAATCACTTCACATATATTAAATCATTTAAGCCTCCAACACACTCTATAAGATAGTTACATTTTGTCTCTCTGTTGCTCAGACTGGAGTGAAGTGGCACGATCTCAGCTCACTACCACCTCTGCCTCCCAGGTTCAAGCAATTCTCCTGTCTCAGCCTCCGGAGCAGCTGGGACCACAGGCGCCAGCCACCACGCCTAGCTAATTTTTGTATTTTTAGTAGATATGGGGTTTCACCATATTGGCCAGGCTGGTCTCGAACTCTTGACCTCAGGTGATCCACCCGCCTCAGCCTCCCAAAGTGCTGGGATTACAGGCGTGAGTCACCGTGCCTGGCCGAGATAGTTATATTTTCATTCCCACTTTATAGAGAAACTGAGGCTCAGTTCACACAATAAGTTGCAGATCTTGCTAAGTGTTGGGAACACAGCGACAGTGAATCCAAGTTCTTCCTCAACATTCTTGGGAAAGAGTTGGGTCTCTGGGCTTCTAGGTCATATTTTAGCAACAAGGCTTCACAGAGCACAGGGAATCATTTATTACCTCATTTATTCCTCCAAACAACCCTATGAAGTATTATTTCCCCCACTTTACAGCTGAGAGAACACGGCAGGACTCAGAGTTTAGGCGACCACACCCATGACACACCATCGGTCTCGAGTACAAGCTCTGAAACACACCACAGCCAAACCTGTCCCTCACCTGTCATTCCTCCTTTGTCAGGAGGAAATAGAACCCAGTGATTAAGACTGTGGGCGGGCGCTGGGGCCAGCCTGCTCCCTGCAGAACCTTGGGCAACCCTCTTTGAACCTCAGTTTGAGCCTCAGTTTCCTTATCTTTAAAAAAGGGGTGGTGAGGAGCAAAAGTATTGTCTTCTTCACGGGATCTGTGAGGATGAAATGAAACAATCCATGTAAAGTTCTCAGCGTGAGACCAGCATCTGCATCTATACAAGCAAACGTGAAAAGTGGGCAACGGCGCTCGGTGCTCATCCATGGGCACCGCGGGCCCGTGACGCTGCCTCTCCCCACAGCTGCTCTATCAGCAACCGGCTGCTCCAGGCCTGCGGGCCAACGGGGCCTCTCTGGAGGTGACCCTGGCCTTCAACCTGATCGGCCTCTCGACGAGCGATACGCTCTACCTGCACGGCCGAGTGACCCTGTGTGACACGCGGGCGAGACGCCCGTGCCAACCAGTGAGTGGGCAGCCCCGGGGCCTCCTGCGCAGTCGCCGCAGCCTTGCCTGCAAAGCAGTTCCTGCAGGGCAGGCTGGGTAGCCGGACTCCCAGCTGCGCCGTCCTCACGGAAGTGTCACGGAAGGCGGGGCCTGGGTGACTGCAGAGCTGGGAACTGGCAAGTCCTGCCATGGGCGGGGCTTGTGGAAGACGGGGCGGGATTTTGAAGACCTAGGTCTTGTGGCTTGGTGAACTCACTTGGGGCGGGGAGAGAGGTGGGGCTACCCCGGGGTCTTGGGCAAGGTCCCCGTCTGGCTGGCTTCGCTACCCTTGTGCTTGAGTTGCCCACAGGCCTTTAGTCAGAAGAACTCGCCTGGGAGGGATCGCTCCTGGGAGATCCGAACGCGGGAGGGTCTGGAGCGCGACAGCAGCTGGATAGTATTCGAGCCTATCCGAATAAGCGGTAACTGGATCATTTCTGGGGCCTCCCTGACTCCTCTTCCAGAGCCTCCTACCGACCTGCTCTGAGACCTGTCACCAAGTCCCCTCCTTCCTTCATGCCCTCCACTCTTCCCTAAATGCAAGTCTCCTCCCCGAGCCCATGTCCTCCTCGGCTTCCCCTCTGCTCTCCTCACCGAGTCCTGATCTCACTCAGTAAATTTCGAGTCTGAGCCTTCTCTGCCTGTCTCCTTCCATTCTTACCTTTCCTGTCACATCAGATAACTCTTTTCCCAGGCTGTCCCTCGTGCCAACCTTTTTTTTTTGGTAAATATTCCTTAATGATCTAGAAACAGTCTCTCCCTTCTTTCCGTTCCATAACGGTCCTTCAAAACTTCAATCCTCGCTGGGCGCGGTGGCTCACGCCTGTAATCCCAGCATTTTGGGAGGCCGAGGCGGGTGGATCACGAGGTTAGGAGATCGAGACCATCCTGGCTAACACGGAGAAACCCTGTCTCTACTAAAAATACAAAAAAAAAAAAAAAAAATTCAGCCGGGCATGATGGCGGGCACCTGTAGTCCCAGCTACTTGGGAGGCTGAGGCAGTGAGCTGTGTTCCTGCCACTGTACTCCAGCCTGAGTGACAGTAAGACCTTGTCTTAAAAAAAAAGAAAAGCTAAATTTAATTTAAATTTAACAGTCTTAATATTTCATTTGCAGGTTGGCCAGGCACGGTGGCTCATGCCTGTAATCCCAGCACTTTGGCAGTGTACACATTTATCTGCCCGAGGCGAGTAGATCACGAGGTCAGGAGATCAAGACCATTCTGGCTAACACGGTGAAACCCCCTCTCTACTAAAAACACAAAAAATTAGCCGGGCGTGATGGCGGGCACCTGTAGTCCCAGCTACTTGGGAGGCTGAGGCAGTGAGCTGTGTTCCTGCCACTGTACTCCAGCCTGAGTGACAGTAAGACCTTCTCTAAAAAAAAAAAAAAAAGGCCGGGCACGGTGGCTCAAGCCTGTAATCCCAGCACTTTGGGAGGCCGAGACGGCGGATCACGAGGTCAGAGATCGAGACCATCCTGGCTAACACGGTGAAACCCCGTCTGTACTAAAAAAATACAAAAATTAGCCGGGCAAGATGGCGGGTGCCTGTAGTCCAGCTACTCGGGAGGCTGAGGTGAGAGAATGGCGTAAACCCGGGAGGCGGAGCTTGCAGTGAGCTGAGATCCGGCCACTGCACTCCAGCCTGGGCGACAGAGCCAGACTCCGTCTCAAAAAAAAAAAAAAAAAGCTAAATTTAATTTAACAGTCTTAATATTTCATTTGCAGGTTGGCCGGGCACGGTGGCTCATGCCTGTAATCCCAGCACTTTGGCAGTGTACACATTTATCTGCCCGAGGCGAGTAGAGCATGAGGTCAGGAGATCAAGACCACTCTGGCTAACACGGTGAAACCCCGTCTCTACTAAAAACACAAAAAATTTGCCGGGCGTGGTGGTGGGCACCTGTAGTCCCAGCTACTTGGGAGGCTGAGGCAGGAGAATGGCATGAACCTGGGAGGCAGAGGTTGCAGTGAGCTGAGATCGCGCCACTGCACTCCAGCCTGGGTGACACAGCAAGACTCTTGTCTCAAAAAAAAAAATTTTCATTTGCAGGAACATTTTGTCTTTAATGCCTTAACAGCTCCTGAAAAAAATCATATCAAATGATCAATCCATATTATTTTTTCATGCACATCAAAGTCACACATTTATTAAATCAGCAATTACATTTTATTGTGAATTCATATTGACTTTATACATCTGTAGTAGACTGTTTAAACAGCCCTGCTATTGAAGGCATTAGCCCTTGCCGTTATTTAAAATGTATCCTGGACGGGCACTGTGGCTCACACTTGTAATCCCTGCATTTTGGGAGGCTGAGGTGGGTGGATCACCTGAGGTCAGGCATGCAAGCCCAGCCTGGTGATAATAGTGAAATCCTCTCTACTAAAAATACAAAAATTAGCTGGGCATGGTGGCAGGTGCCTGTAATCCCAGCTACTCAGGAGGCTGAGGCAAGAGAATCTCTTGAACCCAAGAGGTAGAGGTTTGCAGTGAGCCGAGATTGTGCCATTGCACTCCAGCCTGGGCAACAGAGCAAGACTCTGTCTCAAAAACAAATAGATAAAATATATCCTGAGGGAAGAAGGGAAGTAGAAAAAATATATACATATATATCTTGAAGGATAAGGACAAAATATTGACTCTGCTTAAATATCTCAAAAAGAAAATAAATGAAATAAAATTAAGTAAACAAGGAAGCTACTGCATTTAAACTAAATTAGTTGACCATGTTAAAGAAGCCTCAGTGCTCTGTAACAATAGATGCTTATAAAATAATCCACCAGACAACACAGTGCATATGAAAGTGATAACTCTAATTATATGATTTTAACTAAGTTACAATTTATTTTATTTTATTTTTATTTTTATTTTATTTTATTTTATTTTATTTTTTGAGACGGAGTCTCGCTCTGTCCCCCAGGCTGGAGTGCAGTGGCCGGATCTCAGCTTACTGCAAGCTCCGCCTCCTGGGTTTACGCCATTCTCCTGCCTCAGCCTCCCGAGTAGCTGGGACCACAGGCGGCCGCCACCACACCCGGCTAGTTTTTTGTATTTTTTAGTAGAGACGGGGTTTCACTGTGTTAGCCAGGATGGTCTCGATCTCCTGACCTTGTGATCCGCCCGTCTCGGCCTCCCAAAGTGCTGGGATTGCAATTTATTTTTTATTATACTGAGGTAGGTCACATCTGGCCTAACCCTGTCCCTTTTCAGTTATTAAATCATAGTGTACTTGATATATTTTATTAAAATATTCAGTGATATGATTTGGTTGTGTCCCTACCCAAATCTCATCGTGTTCCCATAATCTCCATGTGTCATAGGAGGAAAATGACGGGAGGTAATTTAATCATGGGGGCAGTTGCCCTCATGCTGGTCTCATGATAGTGAGTTCTCACAAGATCTGATGGTTTTATAAGAGGCTTTTCCCCTTTTTGCTGGGCACTTCTCCTTGCTGCCACCATGTGAAGAAGGATGTGCTTGCTTCCCCTTTTGCCATGATTGTAAGTTTCCTGAGGCCTCCCCAACCCTGTGGAACTGTGAGTCAATTAATCCTCTTCTCTTTATAAATTACCTAGTCTCAGGTATGTCTTACCCAGTTAACATTAGTCTGTTCTCACACTGTGAGAACAGTTCTCAGTGTGAGAACAGACTAATACATCCAGCAAGTCTTTTAAAAACAATAATGTAACTGACGATTTAAGAATATCTCATATTGGCCAGGCACTCACATCTGTAATCCCAACACTTTGGGAGGCCAAGGCAGGCAGATCACAAGGTCAGGAATTTGAGACCAGCCTAGCCAACATGGTGAAACCCTGTCTCTATTAAAAATACAAAAATTAGCCAGGCATGGTGGCACGTGCCTGTAGTCCCAGCTACTCGGGAGGCTGAGGCAGAAGAATCACTTGAACCTGGGAGGCAGAGGTTGCAGTGAGCTGAGATCACTCCACTGTACTCCAGTCTGGGCAACAAAGCAAGACTACATCTCGAAAAAAAAAAAAAAAAGAATATATCTAAAGAGGTTGGTCGTGAATATTCTCTGAAATTAGGACCAAAAGTCTCTGTTAAAATATAAATGAGCTGGGAGTGGTGGCACAAGTCTGTAGTCCCAGCTACTCTGGAGATTGAACGGGAGGATAGCGTAAGCCCAGGAGTTCGAGCCCAGCCTAGGCAATATAAAGAGACCCCTTCTCAAATGTGTGTGTGTGCGCGTTCCTCCTTTGAAACAATTTTCCAGTCTGATTCTTCAAGCTCATATTAATGTAAATGGACAATGGACTTAATGGTTCCTTTTCCTGGGGACCAAGTTTGGGGAGGGAGGCAGGACTGATTCCTTACCCTTCAACCTGAACCCTGGTCATAGGCTGACCATTGCCTCCAACCCAGACCAAGCCCTGACCCTAGCTAGCCTCAGACTGTGCCATAACCCTGACTAGTATATTTGTATATATATACATATGACAAGTCATTCACGTTTGAAAATTGGCAGTAGGGCTGGCCGCGGTGGCCCATGCCTGTAATCCCAGCATTTTGGGAGGCCAAGGCAGGTGGATCACCTGAGGTCAGGAGTTTGAGACCAGCCTGGTCAACATGGTGAAACCCCGTCTCTACTAAAAATACAAAAATTAGCCAGGTGTAGTGGTGGGTGCCTATAGTCCCAGCTACTCAGGAGGCTGAGACAGGAGAATTGCTTGAACCCAGGAGGCGGAGGTTGCAGTGAGCTGAGATCGTGCCACTACACTCCAGGAGCCTGGGTGACAGAGCAAGACTGTCTCAAAACAAAACAAACAAACAAAAAAGAAAATTGGCAGTAGATAACAGAGTTACTTTTAAACTATAGATATCTATTAAAAAGAATTGTACAAATGTACTGTTTGCTATTTGTAAATTAAATCTCAACACTTCCACTATGTTTCAGTCAGATTTCTCTTCTATCCTCTGTATCAGCAATTCACATCTTCCTAATTCTTCTCAGTCCTCTAGATGCCCCTATTCCCTCCCACCTCATATATGCCTTTCACAAAAGAAATGGAAGCCTTTCAACGTTTTCTGACTCTTTTCTTTTCTTTTTTTTTTTTTTCCAGAATCTTGCTCTGTTGCCCAGGCTGGAGTGCAGTGATCTTGGCTCACTGCAACCTCTCCTCCTGGGTTCAAGCGATTCTCTTGACTTAGCTTCCCCAGTAGCTGGGATTACAGGCGCCCACCACCACACCTGGCTAATTTTTGTATTTTTAGTAGAGACGGGGTTTTATCATGTTGGCCACAGGCTGATTTCAAACTCCTGACCTCAGGTGATCCACCTGCCTTGGCCTCCCAAAGTGCTGGGATTACAGGCGTGAGCCACCGTGTCTGGCCAGGACTAACACTTTCTAGCTTTCTACCCATCAGTCCATAAATTTCTTCATTTAGACACCCTGTCTTAACTTTTTTTTTTTTTTTTTTTAGCCTTTACATTAACAGAGCCTTCTGGTCCTAATTTCATATCATACCCAGGTTCATTTTCATTATCCATTAAATCTGTTATTTTATATCTCCTATATTTTTACCTTAAAATACTAAAAGAGAGCGCAGAGGATACAACCTTGGGGCACATCCCTAGGGTCTTTCCTCCAGGGTGACTTTTATTCAGTAATGAACTCGCTTTGTCTGGCTCTTAAAGCTAAGAAATCATACAACTTTTTTTTTTTCTCTAGAGATGGAGCCTCACTCTGTGGCCAGGCTGGAGTACTGGGACGGGAGGCAATCTCGGCTCACTGCAACCTCAGACTCCCTGGTTCAAGCGATTCTCCTGCCTCAGCCTCCCGAGTAGCTGGGATTACAGGCACACGCCAGCACGCCCAGCTAATTTTTGTATTTTTAATAGAGAGGAGGTTTCACCATATTGGCCAGGATGGTCTCGATCTCCTGACCTCGTGATCCGCCCTCCTCTGTCTCCCAAAATGCTGGGATTACAGGTGTGAGCCACCGCGGCCGGCTTCCTGCACAACTTTTTAATATCTCTCCCTCCCAAGTCAGGTTTCTAGATACCCAAAATTTCACTATCCGAGATTCATTCCTTTGGCTGATGGTTCTGTTCTCATTTGAAACAATTCTCCTCTCCGACTCTTCAAGGGCCTATTAATGCAAATGAACTTAACGTTCCTCTTCCTGGGGACCAAGTTTGGGGAGGGAGGTGGGACTGATCCTTTACCTTTCAACCTGAACCTTGATCACAGGCTGGCCACTGCTTCCAACCCAGACCAAGCCTTGACCCTGACTAGTCAGTGACCCAGGCTACACCTTAACTCCTGGTCACAACCCGAACCCCTGCTTCAGGTGGGAGAACAGATAGACGCGCGTTGTAATGGAAGGAGGGTGAGGCAGGTTGAGTGGGATTCTCGTGTCCCCTCCCTCCGCCCCCGGGCCGCCACCTTCCCAACCTGCACAGGCTCAGCAGGCCCCTCCAGGTATAGGTGAGCAGGGCTCCACCTACAGGTAAAAGGGGGCAAGGGGCAGAGAACAAGCCAAGTGGCTGCGTGGTCATGCGCAGAAAGATCCGTCCGGCTCAGAGCAGAGGGTAGTGTGCGGGGGCGGGATACCGACAAGGCTCGACTGCCGATTGGTCAGAAAAGGACAGAAAGGGGCGGGAAGCCGGTGCGGTTCGACTCCCGATTGGCCAGAGGCGGCAGAACGGGGTGGGGCCGGAGGACGCGCGTTCTGTGGCGCGCGGCCTGGCGGGCGTGCAACGGCCGTTAGAGGAGCTGAGGGAGGGAACCAGCGCTCACCGCAGACGTGGTGGCTGCAGTCAGTCTTCCCGAGTGAGGAATTTCGCCGCCCGCTTTCAGGACCGTGTAAGTTTTCCTCCCTCGGGAGCCCCAGTCCTAGTGGCCGACCTTGCCTCTCCTCCCATAGCTCCGGTGAAGCCTCAGAAGCTCGCGACCTGCCACCGTGAGGGGCAGGGGAGAGCGAAGCGCATGCGCCTCCGCCCCGAAGCGAGTGCCCGACGCCCTCTCGCGTCGCGTTCCCCTCGCTTGACCCCGTTGCCTTGCTTTGCCCTCCGCGGTTCACCCCACAGCAGTCGCTTTACCTGCGTGCCAGGCCCTGTGCCGATAGCCAGGGACACAATGGGCGGCGCATTCCTTGCCCTCGCGGAGCGCACAGCCCTGAGAGGGGAGTCGACGTTAAGCGGGGTAATCCCTCGGCGCGCAGTGAGGGTAGAGTGGAAAAATCTTACAAAGAGCACAAAACAGAAGGCGCGGATCTAGTCGGAGAGGTCAGGGAGCCCTTCCCGAGGAGGTGAAGTCTGGGCCGAGGTTGGAAGACTGTGGAGAGAATTAGGGTTGTGGGACGGAGAGCACTTGGCGGGGCCTTACCCCGGGACTTCTCGGCCGGGGCGATTTTGCTTCCCTGGGGACATTGGTCGATGTCTGGAAACATCTTTGATAGTCACTGCTCCAGGGCTTGCTACTGGCATCTAGTGTGAAGAAGCCAGGGATGCTGCTACACAGCGAAGCCGCCAACAACAAAGAAAAATGCCCCAAAAGGTCAGTAGGGCGGAAGGTGAGGAACTTTCCTTCAGCAAGGAGCTGGTGCTTTGGTTGAACTGAAAGTTGAGTGTGTTCAGGTTTATTTGCTCAACAGTATATTCAGCGCTTACTTCACCTCAGTTAATGAGAGCGATCCTTTACACCAGTATATTCCCAACACGTGGCTCAGAGCCAGGCGCATAGTAGGCACGCAGTAAATTTCGGTTGATGAATTGAACACTGGGTTAAGTAGGGGGCGGTGGTGATACAAGGATGATGAAGCTAGCCAGGTCTCATTTACTTGCCCTCAGACCTTGTCTGCTTTATAATGATCTGGTGGTTTTGTATGTCTCGTGACTTTTGTTTGTAAAGGCAACTTCTTGTCGAGGATGTGGCTTCTCTTTCACAAGGTTTAATGAATGATCAAGGCAGTGAAAATAGTGTGATGGTGTGAGATTCTTCGTGTGTCTGTGTCAGCTGTCTGTGTGTCCCTTCAAATCCTCTCTCGTCTTGATGTGGTTCTCTTAACAGCTGCCAACCGTGATGTTCCACACTTAGATTGTAATTCTTTTTTTTTTTTTTTTGAGACGGAGTCTCGATCTGCCGCCCAGGCTGGAGTGCAGTGGCCAGATCTCAGCTCACTGCAAGCTCCGCCTCCCGGGTTCACGCCATTCTCCTGCCTCAGCCTCCCGAGTAGCTGGGACTATAGGCGCCCGCCACGTCGCCCGGCTAGTTTTTTGTATTTTTAGTAGAGACGGGGTTTCACCATGTTAGCCAGGATGGTCTCGATCTCCTGACCTTGTGATCCGCCCGTCTCGGCCTCCCAAAGTGCTGGGATTACAGGCTTGAGCCACCGCGCCCGGCCCTTAATTCTTTTTTGAGACGGAGTTTTGCTCTTGTCGCCCAGGCTGGAGTGCCGTGGCGCGATCTCGGCTCACCGCAACCTCCGCCTCCCGGGTTCAAGCGATTCTCCTGCCTAAGCCTCCCAAGTAGCTGGGATTACAGGCATGCGCCACCATGCCCGGTTAATTTTGTATTTTTAGTAGAGACGGGCGTTCTCCATGTTGGTCAGGCTGGTCTCAAACTCCCGACCTCAGGTGATCCGCCCGTCTCGGCCTCCCGAAGTGCTGAGATTACAGGCGTGAGCCACCGCGCCTGGCCACACTTAGATTGTAATTCTTATAGGGGAAAAATACTTAACGGCAGTCAAAATCTAATTCTTGGGTAGCAACTTGAGAAATAAAGCCTAGGTGATGACCAAGGACAAAGTGAAGAAATGCTATGAACTTTTGCTGCTAATATAATTGAGGCTTGCAGTTCTTGCTGTCTGAGGCAGAAACTCCAACTTGTGGTGCCGTGCTTGATCCCTTTTTTGTGTGTTTTGTCACATATAGAATGCTGACCAGACTCCTGTAGCATTAGAGTACAGTCCTGGCTTTGAAGCCTCTTCCTAGCTGTATGACCTTCACTACTATAAACCTTTATTTTCTCATCCATAAAATGAGGATAATAGTAACTGCCTCATAGGGTTGATGTGAGCATGAAACGTGAGACATGATACCTACAAAGTGTTGAGCACAGTGTTTGATAGGTAATAAGTGCAGAATGCATGTTAAATTTGTTGAATGAATGACATTTCTGTAGTTTAAAGGGCTTTGAAGATGGAAACTAATCCTGGTGGGTGCTTTTTTTTGTTTTTTCTCTGTCTGCCTCCATTCACTCCCTTTCTAAGCTTTGTAATTGGTTGTGTTACTTCTTGTACATTCATTTCTCTCATTTTTATCCCAGGAAATTTCCGTCTCCTTCAGTTGTCCCAAAAATTTCCACCAGTAGCTCATGTAATTCTGAACTTAAGAATGATTTATTTTGTATTGTTTTAGTCCTTAAGGGGTTTCTTTCTTTCTTGTTTTCTTTTTGAGGTATTTGTTGTCAGTGAGGGTCAGACTCTGTAAAATATTTGAAGAGATTTATTCTGAGCCAAATATGGGTAACCAATGGCCCCTGACACAGCCCTCAGGTGATCCTGATAACGTGTGCCCTGGTTATAAACATTTTGGGGAGACATGAGACATCAATCAAAGACATGTAAGATTTACATTGATCCGGAAGGGTAAGACAACTCTTAGGGGGTAGGGGCTTCCAGGTCATAGGTAGATTTCAAAATTTTCTGATTGGCAGTTGGTTGAAAGTTATTATCAATAGAAAGGAGTGTCTGGGTTAAGGGATCCTGGGGATCAAGGTTTTATCATGCAGATGAAGCCTCCAAATAGCAGGCTTTAGAGAGAATAGATTGTAAATGTTTCTTACAGACACCTGTGTTAATGTTAATGCTTTTCCTGAATTCCAGAAGGGAGGAGGGTATAATGAGGGGTGTAGGACTCCACCACCACTACCGCCTTCATGGCCTTAACAGGTTTTTCAGCTTAACTTTGAAATGTCCTTGGCCAAGGGGAGGGGTCCACTCAGATGGTTGGGGGTGCCTTAGAATTTTATTTTTGGTTTATATCACGTACCATAAAATTTAATTTTATGTGTGTGCAATTCAGAGGTTTTTAATATATTGGCAAGGTTGTGCAGTCAGTCACCACTATCTAATCTCAGAACATTTTGATCACCCTGAAAAGAAACCCGGTATCCATTAGCAGTCACTTCCTATTCTCCTACCCTCCTTCCTCTCAGTCCCTTGCAGTCACTAATCTCTGTCTCTATGGATTTGCCTATTCTGACATTTCATATAAATAGGATCAAGCCTTTTGTTTGACTTCTTTGACTGTGCATGTCTTCAGTGTTCATCCATGTTGTCACATGTGTCAGTACTTCCTTTTATTGCTGAGTAATATTCTGGTTTTTGGATATACCACATTTTATGTATCCATTCATTAGCTGATGGACATTTATGGTGTTTCCACTTTTTGGCTATTGTAAATAATGCTGCTGTGAACATTCTTATTGAAGCTTTTGTGTAAACCTATGTTTTCATTTCTCTTGGGTATATACTTCAGTGTGGAATTGCTGAGTCATAGGGTAACTGGGAGTTCTTCTGTCACCATATTTTCAACTTGTCTGAATTTAGAAACGTCTTAGAATCCAGTGGGCCTACCATTTTGTCATCCTTTAAAGAAAGGAGTGAATAAAAGGATTTTGATATTGACAAGAAAGGAAATCACTAGTAAGGAGGTAATCTACTATATCATCATTTAACTCACAGAATCATACTTGCCATAAACTAAAGCTTTTATTACTGAACAAAACTTCCCTCACCCAGTATGTGAAGAACTGGGATTCTGAGGATGATACCCTTTATCTGTTGTAAGTGCAGTGGATTAATAAGGGTTTGGGTTGTTGTTACTAAGAGAATACTATAGAGGTCACTAAAGTACATTAGAGAAATGGTACCATATGGTCTTCTTTTTTCTACAGAGTGATTTTCACCTCTAAGAGTTATGTTCTGTGAATTGTCCCAAAGTCTTTTTTTTTCTTTCTTTTTTTTTTTTTTTTTTGGTGATGGAGTCTTGCTCTGTCATCCAGGCTGGAGTGCAATGGCGCGATCTTGGCTCACTGCAACCTCCGCCTCCCAGGTCCAAGCGATTCTCCTGCCTCAGCCTCCCAAGTAGGTGGGATTACAGGCACCTGCCACCATGCTTGGCTATTTTTTGTACTTTTAGTAGAGACGAGGTTTCACCCTGTTGGCCAGGCTGGTCTCCTGACCTCAGGTGATCTGCCTGCCTCGGCCTCCCAAAGTGCTGGGATTACAGGCGTGAGCCACTGAGCCTGGCCGAATTGTCCCAAACTCTTTTGGGGCTTTTATAAATTTAGAGTTTCTGAATTTATACTCCTTGATCTTCCATGGGCTGTACAGTGCCACTTTTGCTGATGTAAATTGCGAAGTAATAACAGCACTTAGTATGTGTCAGGCACTGTTGTAAGTTAATTATAAATGAATTAACATGAATTAAGTTGTGTTGTTATCCTCCTTTTTATATGAAGAAACTGAGGAACAGAGATACTAAGAAATTTGCCCAAGGTTACACGGTTAATAAATTGGTAACTTAATGTTTAGTGGGTTCAAGTGTATTTGTTTAGACTTCAAATCTGCTTCTGCTGAATTCTCAGCACCTACCCCTAGTGTACTGTAAATATAAATATTTTAAGGAGTGAGAACATGGGACGAGAGCTTCATGTTCCTAGCTCAGGATTGCAGTTCTACTTATGATCAAGAGTTCTTTCCATCTTTATACGACTTTAATTACTGGAAGAATTGAGGAATTTGTGTTATGTTAATCATAATTAAGGCTGTAATACTTCACGTTGGTTTAGTTCTTTAGTTCTTTATCCACCTCATCCTGTCATCATGTCCCCATGGCTAAGAAGATTCATGGTAAAGTTTGTTAATTAAAAGTAATATTTTTAAATTTTGTAAAAATCAGAGGGGTTCTAGGACCATATGGAATCTGCACTGGTAATCTCTAGTTCTAGGTTTTCTATACTGGATTTAGGAAGAGATAAGTAAAGTGGAGTATGGGGATTTACTTTGTCTTTAAAAATATCGTTAGAAGTAAAATACATAAAAACATATTTACTCCTAAATATCCTTAGGAGTAAAACATTTAGAATACTTGAATATTCTTTTTTATTTTCTTGAGATGAAGTCTTGCTCAGTTGCCCAGGCTGGAGTGCAGTGGTGTGATCTTGGCTCACTGAAACCTCTGCCTCCTGGGTTTAAGCAGTCCTCCTGCCTCAACCTCCCAATAGCTGGGATTACAGATGTGTGCCACCACGCCTGGCCAATTTTTGTGTTTTTAGTTGAGATGGGGTTTCACCATGTTGGTCAGGCTGGTCTTGAACTCCTGACCTCAGGTGATCCGCCCGCCTTGGCCTCCCAAAGTGCTGGGATTACAGGCGTGAGCCACTGTGCCTGGCCAAATACTTGAATATTCTATATGGTTTTGACAGTTTCAGTTGAATGGGAACTAACTTGCAGGGAATTAAAGATACTGCAGAGAACTGACTGGTTATTCCTTCATTCTACAGTTGGCTCAGATAACTGTGATGGCCATGCAGGAGAAATATCCAACTGAGGGGATCTCTCACATCACTTCACCAAGTGAGTAGTCAGAAGTTTTCTGGGTTAGATTCTGACCTTTGTTCTGTTTTTTCATATTCCTTAAGGTAAATATTGAACAAACAAGCATTCACTGAAATGCTGGTGCTAAAAGAACAAAAATAACATGCAGCTTCATAGAATATAAAAACAGGTCTCTGAGGGAACAATTATTTATCTCTTGTCCTATGTGGCTTTCAACAGGACCACGTGGTTGGGAGAGGACGACACATAAAGGATTGGAACAGAATGACTTTGGAACATAGTTCCATTTGAAATCAGAAAAACACAGCATAAATTACTGTGTTCTATGTTGTCTTTGTCCTCCGGGTGGGTCAGTCATCTGCTAGCCCACAAAGATTGAAATTCTGCTTGGATGCCAACAAATTCTGTTGTGTTGTTACTAGAAACTCAGAAATTTAACTTTAGAATGGATTAACAAGATGTTTAAACTTCAGTAGATATATTAAATATATACAGTCCTTAAGTATCCATGGCATATTGGTTCCAAGACCTCCTGCAGATACCAAAATCCACAGATAACTCGAGTCCCTGATATAAGATGGTGTGCTATTTGCATATAACCTATGTATATCCTACGGTTTACCTTAAACCATCTCTAGATTACTTGTAATGCCCAATGCAATGTAAATGCTGTGTAAACAGTTATACTGTATTGTTTGGGGAATAAGAAGAAAAACAAGTCTATGCACATTTAGTAAGATGCTATTAAAAAAAAATTGGTTGAATTCACACACGTAGAAACCATGAATATGGCCGGGCGCTGTGGCTCACACCTGTAATTCCAGCACTTTGGGAGCCCAAGGCAGGTGGATCACCTGAGGTCAGGAGTTCGAGACCAGCCTGGCCAACATGGTGAAACCCCGTGTCTACTAAAAATACAAAAATTAGCAGGGTGCAGTGGCACGTGCCTGTAATCCCACCTACTTGGGAGGCTGAGGCAGGAGATTCACTTGAACCCAGGAAGTGGAGGTTGAGGCGAGCTGAGATCGGTCCACTGCACTCCAGCCTGGGCAACAGAGCGAGACTGTGTCTCAAAAAAATAGGAAAAAAAAAAGAAACCATGGATACGGAGAGCTGACTGTATATTAAACACGTAAATATATGTATACACTGTGCAGGCATATTAAGTAGATAATATATATTTCAAATAAGTAGTATTTTAGAAAAATGACTTGTTGAATTCTGGGGTATTGGTAAAGAAGAGGGCACATTAATTCAACTTAGGATATGTTTTATTTAACTTAAAAATCTCACAGTGCCTTTCTCAGCATAGATATTCAGTAAATGTTTGCTGTATTCTCTTAGGCATGCTGCCTTGCATATAGTAGGCACCATTATAAGCATTGGTTGAATCAATTCAAGATTCATTCAGCACTTTTTTTTTTTTTTTTTTTGAGACGGAGTCTCACTCTGTCACCCTGGCTGGAGTGCGGTGGCACGATCTCGGCTCACTGCAAGTTCTGCCTCCCGGGTTCATACCATTCTCCTGCCTCAGCCTCCCACGTAGCTGGGACTCCAGGCGCCCGCCATCACTTCCATCTTATTTTTTGTATTTTTTAGTAGAGATGGGGTTTCACCATGTTAGCCAGGATGGTCTCAATTTCCTGACCTTGTGATCTGCCCGCCTCAACCTCCCAAAGTGCTGGGATTACAGGCATGAGCCACTGTACCCGGCCTCAGCAAATATTTTTTAAACATCTGCTTATGTGCTGCACATTCTCTGAGGTTTGTACAGTTTCTATGACAGTTATGTATATAATGGAAGTTTTTGGAACATTCCCTTTCCTAACAAAGCTTTCTGATGGTTTTTTTCTCTCTTCAGTAGTATCTCATTCAGATTAATAAAGGTCTTAATAATTGATAAGGATGCTACTGATAGGACATGCACTATAACACAAAAAATTTCAGCTTTTTTTTTTTTTTGGAGACAGAATCTTGCTCTGTGGCCCAGGCTGAAATGCAGTGGCACAATCTCAGCTCACTACAACCTCCATCTCCCAGGTTTAAGTGATTCTCATGCCTCAACCTTCCAAGTAGCTAGGATTACAGGCATGCACCACCAGGCCTGGCTAATTTTTTTGTATTTTTAGTAGATACGGGGTTTCACCATGTGCCCAGGCTGGTCCCCAACTCCTGAGCTCAAGTAATCTGCTCGCCCTGGCCTCCCAAAGTGCTAGGATTACAGGCATGACCACGGTACCCAGCCAACTTCAGCATTTAAACTTCAATTTTGAAATAAGCGTAAACCTCTATAAATATACCAAAATATGTTTTTAACAAATAACTCTTTTGAGTTAGAGTACGGAGTAAGTGGATGGAAAAATGGTAACGATGAAGAGTGGAAGATTAGTAGTAGTAACAGGGAGCGGTTTCTAGTAGGAAGTCAGGAAGGTGGTAATAGAGGCCTTCAATCTTAACTGTTTCAGAAAGACTGGCAAATTTTACACTGACTAGAGAGAGAAAGCTGTGTAGACTCACCAGAAGGTCAGATTTCTTTGCTTTGGGTTAGAATTACACCAACTTAGTATAGTAGCATTGGCTAATCTCATGCTGCTCAGAAACTCTGACTGTTGCCTGTGTCTTCTATAACAATTACAGATTATTGAGTGTATAAAGATTCTTTCAAATGAGGCAGTCACTGTGATCCAAAGAATAGAAGTATTTGGGGAAAGTCAGGTTGCCTTCAGTAGAAAGCCAAAGTAAGGGTAGCAAAAACGGAGCAAAAGTGGAAGAAAATAGGTTAAAAAAATGGGAGAAGCACTAAACTTGGAAGAAAGGAGTAAAGTAATTTGTGTTCGAATATCATTTGCCTCCCACTAGATCGGAGAGTCTGTAGAACCATATTTTCTGATATCAGCTCTCACACTTTAAGTTAAATGGAGGATAAGTAGCTGCCATTAGTTTTTTTGTTTGTTTATTTGTTTACATGGATCACCAGATACACCTTAGGAAAATTATAGTGGTTTCTAAAAAATAAATTTAAGTCTTTGCTAGAATGTTAGTGAATCAAGTATTTATTAAACACTTCCTACCTACCTCCCCTCAAACAGCATATTTTAAATCAAATAAATCTCACCAGTCTTTTTGTCTTAACCTGCTCAGCAATTTTAGTGATTTCTTCACATAGCTCTCAAGATAAAGCCCTAGGCTCTTCAGATTGACTTTCAAAACTCACCTTGATCTCCATAGGATTCATCTATTTGGGGTACCCTGGTTCAGTGATGCAATGATATCTTTTCTTTTTTTGAGGGGTGAGGGGAACGGAGTTTCACTCTTGTTGCCTAGGCTGGAGTGCAGTGGCGCGATCTTGGCTCACTGCAACCTCGAAGCAATGATTTTCAACTGGGGACTGGACTGCTTGTTGCTTGGTTGAGGGTTGCTGCTGGCATTTAGTGAGTGGGAACCAGGGATGCATTACCATTCTGTAATGTATAGACTACACATTGAAGAATAGTCATCCCCAGAATGCCAAAAGCACCACTGAGAAACTGTAAGAGGAAATGTGGGTTTTGGAATCAGAAAGAACTAGGTTCAAATATCAGCCTTCCCCTCTGTAAAATAGGGGTGGTAATACTTTTCAGTAAGTAGGTAGGCAAGATTATGTTTGTAAGGTGCTGTGTCTTTACAGGTTTCAATAAATGGCCACTGCTATTAAATATGATTGTTTTCTGTTCCAGTACTCCTGGATTCTTGGTGGGTCTTACTTATTACCATCTTTGAATATTCTTACTTCTCATACTATTTCCACTTAAAATTAACTAGCTCAGGCTGGGCGCGCTGGCTCACACCTGTAATCCCAGCACTTTGGGAGGCCGAGGAGGGTGGATTATGAGGTCAGGAGTTCAAGACCGGCCTGGCCAAGATGGTAAAACCCCTCTCTACTAAAAATATAAAAATTAACTGGGCGTGGTGGTGGGCACTTGTAATCCCAGCTACTCGGGAGGCTGAGGCAGAGAATTGCTTGAACCCAGGAAGCGGAGGTTGCCGTGAGTTGCACACCACTGCACTCTAGCCTGGGCAACAGAGCAGACTCCGTCTCCAAAAAAAAAAAACTAGGTCGGAGCAGCTGAAATAGGCACAGAAGAGAGATAGGGGTAGATTGCTGCTATTCTCTCATGGTTTATGTGATTTTGTAAAAAACGATCTGGGGTTATATCAGCTCGTTCACAGTAAAGGTGGGAAATGCCTCTTGTTTCAGGTTCCAATGTGATTCAGAAGGGCAGTTCCCTGGGGACTGAATGGCAGACCCCAGTTATCTCGGAGCCCTTTCGGAGCCGCTTCAGCCGCTGTTCAAGTGTAGCTGACAGTGGGGACACAGCCATTGGTACATCATGCTCAGATATTGCAGAGGGTAAGTCTGTATTAATTATTTGATTACCAATATGTGTTGTCATTTTCAGATTTCATTTTGGGTATATTGGCATTTCCAGATTGTGTTATTTCCAGAATGTTTATAATGTCGGTCTATTCAAGGAGTCTTTCTTCTTTCCCTGTGCTACTCACATCTGGTCCCTTTATCTGAATTTCCATTTTTTATCTTATCTGAAACAACTTTGTTGGGGGATGGGAGGACGGGGTCTCACTCTGTCACCCGGGTTGGAGTTCACTGGCGTGATCGTGGCTCACTGCAGCCTCCCAGGCTGAGGTGATCCTCCCACCTCAGCCTCCCAGGCTGAGGTGATCCTCCCACCTCAGCCTCCTGGGTAGCTGAGACTGCAGGTATGCACCACCATGCTTCACTAATTTTTTGTGTGTTTTTATAGAGATGGGGTTTCGCCGTGTTGCCCAGGCTGGTCTGGACTCCCAGACTCAAGAGAACCACCTGCCTCGGCCTCCCAAAGTGCTGAGATTACAGGCATGAACCCCTGTGCCTAGCCTTTGAAACAACTTTCTAATAGGTTAATTGGCCTCAAGTCTTTCTCCCTCTGCTGCCAGATTATTTTTGCTAAAAGCCTAATTTCATAGTTTCCTGTAAATCTTCAATAACTCCTATTGCTTGGAAGATGAAGTTCAGAGCCTTCAGTTCTGTGATCGTCCCTATGCCACCCACTCAAACATATTTCCTGCTGTCACCAGGTCTGAATGTACAGTCCTGTTTTTTGTTTTGTTTCTACTAATTTTTTGAGATGGTCTCGCTCTGTCACCAAGGCTGGAGTGCAGTAGTGCCATCATGCTCACTGCAGCCTTAAACTCCTAGGCTCCTGAGTAGCAGGGACTACCAGCATGGTGCCACTACACCCAGCTATGTTTTTTTTTGTTTGTTTGTTTTTTCTTTTTTGTAGAATTGAGGTCTTGCTATATTGCCCTTGCTATATTGTTCAACTTATTTGCCTGAAACGATCCTATTGCCTCAGTCTCCCAAAGTGCTGAGTGCAGGGATTATAGGCTAGAGCCACCATACCCAGCTGGTTTTGGGTTTCTGATACCCGGGATCTTTTTTTCCTTCTTTAATCTGGGCCCATGTGTGCAATGCCTGCCTCCTCTTGCCTTTCCTAGCTATGTTGATCTTACTATTCAAGATCCAGCAAATATCCCACAGGCTTTTCCCATCCCTTACACTCATTAGTCATATCATTCTCCTTGCATTCTTGTATCTTTTTTATCTCTGCCACTTGTTTTTGCACTTAAGTATTGCCAGGCAATACTTTATGAGGGTATTTTGTTTTTCCATTTAGATTGGTGAGTTCTAGAAGGCAGAGAACCTAATGATAATAATTAACTACTGTTGATTGTATGCTTTGTGATAGATACTATAAATTTTTTCTTTATTATTTCACTACAGCCCTTAAGAACCCTATAATATGTCTTATTTCCATTTTACGGATGAGAAGGCTGAATTTCAAAGTGATTGAATGAGTTTCTTAAAGTCACAAAACTAGTCACTTCGATAATCATGTGTTGTAATTTTTTTTTTTTTTTTTTGAGACGGAGTCTTGCTCTGTTGCCCAGGCTGGAGTGCAGTGGCCGGATCTCAGCTCACTGCAAGCTCCGCCTCCCGGGTTCCCGCCATTCTCCTGTCTCAGCCTCCCGAGTAGCTGGGACTACAGGCCGCCCGCCACCTCGCCTGGCTAGTTTTTTGTATTTTTTATTAGAGACGGGGTTTCACCGTGTTAGCCAGGATGGTCTCGATCTCCTGACCTCGTGATCCGCCCGTCTCAGCCTCGCAAAGTGCTGGGATTACAGGCTTGAGCCACCGCGCCCGGCCTCATGTGTTGTGATTTTAAAACATCTACTCCACAGCCACTAGGATGGCTATACTTCAAAAGATAATAATAATCCCAACTACTTGCGAGGCTGAGGCAGGAGGATCACTTGAGCCCCGGAGTTTGGAGACTAGCCTGGGCAACATAGTGAGACCCCATCTCAAAAAAAAAAAAATAAGTTCAATCACCTTGTTACACAGGTTGTGTGTGTGACTCTGTTTTTTATTCTTTTAGGGAAATAAAAGTTAAACATAGAGTGATTCCTGACCTGATAGTTCTGCTCCTAGATATATACCCAGGAGAAATGAATACACAAGTTTTTGTGTGGACTTGTACATAAATGTTGGTAGCAGCATTATTCGTGATAGTCAAAAGTAAAAACAACCCAAAACCCACAACTGATGAATGAATGAATAAAATATCCATATAATACAGTAGAATATTATTCAGCAATAAAAAGAAATGAAATACTGGTACGTGCTACCTTAAAAACATATACTGGCCAGGCGTGGTGGCTGATGTCTGTAATCCTAGCACTTTGGGAGGCCAAAGTGGGTGGATTGCCCGATCTCAGGAGTTTGAGACCAGCCTGGGCAACACAGTGAAACCCCATCTCTACTAAAATACAAAAAATTAGCTGGGCATGGTTATGTGTATCTGTAATCTATTTGGGAGGCTGGGACAGGAGAATCACTTGAACCTGGGAGGCAGAGGTTGTAGTGAGCTGAGATTGTGCCATTGCACTCCAGCCTGGGCAACAGAGTGAGACTCTTGTCTCAAAAAATAATAATAATAATATATATACTAAGACTATATTTTCAGGGATCATTTCTGTAGTATGTTACTAGAGAAGTTTTTCTGAATGCGTAGAGCACCGGTAAGAAAAAGAAAATGAAAATAAAATGAAATAACCATTATATATGAAGTTAAAAAAAAAAGCCAGACACAAAAGGCTGTATATTGCATGATTCCATCTATATCAGGGGTCCCCAACCCCTGGGCCTAGGAACAGTACTAGTCTGGCCTGTTAGGAACAACACAGCAGGAGGTGAGCAGCAGGTCGAGCATTACCGCCTGAGCTCCATCTCCTGTCAAATCAGTGGTGGGATTAAATTCTCATAGGAGCACGAATGCTATTGTGAACTATGCATTTGAGGGATCTAGATTGCATGCTCCTTATGAGAATCTAATGCCTAAAGTCCAGAATAGGTGAACATACAGAAACACAAAGTAGATTAATGGTTTTCTAGGGCTTCAGAGGCTGGTGGAAACATAGCATGACTGCCAAAGGGTAAGAGGTTTTCTTTTTGGAGTGATGAAAATGTTGTAAGATTGATTGTAGTGATTACACAACTCCATTGATATACTAAAACCCATTGAATTGTACACCTCAGGTGAGCAAATTGTATGATATGTGAATTGTATTTCAATAAAGGTTTTTGGTTTTTGTTTTTCTTAAATAGGTATGAGCTGAGAGGAGTAAATTTAAAAATGAAAAGAAAAAAAAAGCCAGGGACAGTGGTCTGTACTTGTAGTCCCAGCTGCTCCCAAGGCTGAGGTGGGAAAACCACTTGAGCCCAGGAGTTTGAGTAGAGTCTGGGCAACATAGTGAGATCTTGTCTCCAAAAAAAAGAGGAGGTAGTGGGGACCACATCTACTATTACTGGTTCCTAGACATCTAGCATTAATTTTAGTTTTTGTTTGTTTGTTTTATAAAGATAGGGTCTCTTTTTGTCACCCAGGCTGGAGTGCAATGGCGTGATCATAAGCTCATTGCAGCCTTGAACTCCTGGGCTCAAGTGATCTTTCCACCTAAACCTTCTGAGTAGCTGGGACTACAGGCGTGTACCATCACACTCAGCCAGTTTTGTTTGTTTGTTTGTTTGTTTTGTTTTGTTTTTTATGGAAACAGGTTCACACCATCTTGCCCAGGCTGGTTCTTGAAGTTCTGGGCTCAAGCAGTCCTCCTGCCCTGGCCTTCCAAAGTGCTGGGATTACATTATACATATAGTTGTCAAACTATTAACACTGGGTGTGCACTGCACCCAGCCCTTAGCATTAATTTTAATAGTTTGACAACTATATGTATAATGGGAACTGTGCTCAGTAAATACCGAGTAGAATTGAATCATAGATTTTGAGGTACACAGGACTTCAAAAATCACCTCTGCTCGTTTTGATTGGTGAATAACAAAAATTCCCCAAGGAGTTAAGTAACTTGCCTAACATCATACAGCTGGTTATCAGATTCTGGTCTCCTGACTGTGTAATAGTCTATCAATTGTGTAATCAAAAGTCTTACTGTTAATTTAATTTTCACTTGTTAAGATTTTGTCTGCATGTACAGTCATGGGACCTTTTTATTTTTTATTAAATAATAGTTTTTTTTTTTTTTTTTTTTTTTTTTTTGAGGCGGAGTCTCGCTCTGTCGCCCAGACTGGAGTGCAGTGGCGCAATCTCGGCTCACTGCAAGCTCCGCCTCCCGGGTTCACGCCATTCTCCTGCCTCAGTCTCCCGAGTAGCTGGGACTACAGGCGCCCGCCACCTCGCCCGGCTAGTTTTTTGTATTTTTAGTAGAGACGGGGTTTCACCATGCTAGCCAGGATGGTCTCGATCTCCTGACCTCGTGATCCGCCCGTCTCGGCCTCCCAAAGTGCTGGGATTACAGGCTTGAGCCACCGCGCCCGGCCTAAATAATAGATATTTTTAAAATCAATCAATGGTCTACATTTTGCCCGTTGAAATGACCAGCTGTATTTAATTCAGTTACATTGCTACACAGATTGTATGTGTGACTCTCTTTTTTATTCTTTTGAGAAAATATTTGTATTTCTAGTGCATTCTTTTAAAATTGTAATAGTCCTCTTGAGATAGGCACCAAAGATAATGGTCTAGAAGTTTTTATTTATTTATTTATTTTTATTATTATTACTAGTTTTTTGAGACAGTCGCTCTGTCGCCCAGGCTGGAGTGCAGTGGCACAATCTCAGTCACCGAAACCTCTGCCTCCTGGGGTCAAGCTATTTTCCTGCCTCAGCCTCCCGAGTAGCTGCAATTACAGGCGCGCCACCACGCCTGGCTAATGTTTGTATTTTTTGTAGAGACGGGATTTCACCATGTTGGCCAGTCTGGTCTTGAACTCTTGACCTCGTGATCCACCTGCCTTGGCCTCCCAAGTGCTAGGATTACAGGCGTGAGCCACCACACCCGGCCCTAATTGTTTTTTTAAACTGCTGTGTTTGTTAAATACCATGATCCTAATCTTTTTTTTTTTTTTTTTTTTTGAGACGGAGTCTCGCTCTGTCGCCCAGGCTGGAGTGCAGTGGCGGGATCTCAGCTCACTGCAAGCTCCGCCTCCCGGGTTCCCGCCATTCTCCTGCCTCAGCCTCCTGAGTAGCTGGGACTACAGGCGCCCGCCACCTCGCCCGGCTAGTTTTTTGTAATTTTTAGTAGAGACGGGGTTTCACCGTGTTAGCCAGGATGGTCTCGATCTCCTGACCTCGTGATCCGCCCGTCTCGGCCTCCCAAAGTGCTGGGATTACAGGCTTGAGCCACCGCGCCCGGCCCATGATCCTAATCTTAACTCTTTTTGTGTGTGTGTTTGTTTTGAGATGGAGTGTCCCTCTGTCACCCAGGCTGGAGTGCAGTGGCGTGATCTTGGCTCACTGCAACCTCCACCTCCTGGGTTCAAGCGATTCTTCTGCCTCAGCCTCCTGAGTAGTTGGGATTACAGGCACGTGCCACCACACCCGGCCAATTTTTATATTTTTAGTAAAGATGGGGTTTCACCATGTTGGCCAGACTGGTCTCGAACTCCTGACCTCAGCTGATCCACCCACCTTGGCCTCTCAAAGCGCTGGGATTATAGGCGTGAGCCACGCTCTTGGCCTCTAATCTTAACTCTTAGACATTTTTTTCATGAATCTAGCTTGTAGTCTAGTTGACAAGAACCCCTATGACTGGTATACAGTATAGTTCATTGTTGCATCTTTAAGTTGAATAGGCATGCTTTTGATTCCACCCTTCACTAAGGTGTTTTACCTTGGAAGATTCTAGAGGGACAGAGTAGAGGTGGGTACTGAAGAGTTCAGAATGCTTTCAGCTCTTTGCACAAGACTGAAATAGTCACTGGCTTAATTCAGGCTACTGAATCACTTCAGGTGTAGACTGAAGTGACTGAGATTTGGTAATAGCTGAATCTACCCTTACTGTGAAAGGAAGTTTGCTAAAAAATGAGTTGTTTTTTAGGGTGGGGAGGGGGCAGAAAATGTTGTTAAGTAGAGGAGAGATTTAGAACTGTATTCTTAAAATGGCAAAACCCCAATGTTTTGGGGAACTGTAGATATCTGTAAATAAAAATCACATATCCCATGCACTGTATTTTTTAAAGAGATGGGTCTCGCTATGTTGCCTACAACTGGAGTGCAATGATTGTTCACAGGTACCATCATAGTGTACTATAGCCATAAACTCAAGAGGGCTCAAGTAATCCTCCTGAGTTAGACTACTGAGTAGCTGGGCCTACAGAAGTGTATCACCTGCCTGGTTCCCATACACTAAATTTTGAATGCCTTTGAAAATCGTAGAAGATAGAGGTCCCTTTGAAAATGAGTGTTGCTATTTCATTTCAAAATATTCTGGCCGGGCACGGTGGCTCACGCCTGTAATCCCGGCACTTTGGGAGGCCGAGGCGGGTGGATCATGAGGTCAGGAGATCAAGACCATCCTGGCTAATGTGGTGAAACCCCATCTCTACTAAAAATACAAAAAAAAATTAGCCGAGTGTGGTGGTGGGCACCTGTAGTCCCAAGCTTCTCAGGAGGCTGAGGCAGGAGAATGGCGTGAACCTAGGAGGCGGAGCTTGCAGTCAGCCGAGATCACACCACTGCACTCCAGCCTGGGTGACAGAGCAAGACTCCGTCTCAAAAAAAAAAAAAAAAAAAAAAAAAATTCTAAACCACAAACCAGACTTACCGTGTAACTCAGAGGTCCCCAACTTTTGGCCTGTGAATCAGTACCAGTCCATGCATATTAGGAACCAGGCCACACGGCTGGAGGTGAGTAGCAGGCGAGCAAGCGTTACTGCCTCAGCCTGCGCCTCCTGTCAGATCAGTGGTGACATTAGATTCTCATAGAAGAACAAACCCTATTATGAACTGTGCATGTGAGGCATCTAGATTGCTCAGTCCTTACGAGAATCTAATACCTGATGATCTGAGGTGGAACAGTTTGATCCTGAAACCATCCCCCCCACCATCATCTGTGGAAAAATTGTGTTCCACAAAACCATTCCCCTGGTACCAAAAAGGTTGGAGTGTAACTTTACATTTTATAGCACAGTTAGTCTGAATCAGGCAGTTTCCTTAATATAAATAGATAAACTCAATAGATAAGTTAAAAATGTGGACAAGGACATCACCTTAATTTTCTAAGATGTCCATTTATTATCTATAAAAAATTAGGAAAGCCGTATTCTTCTAGGTCAGTTGGTACTTTTCTTCTTGGCTTTGGTTTTGACATTATTTTGGGGTTGTCTTAGTCTGTTTTCTGTTACTATAAGAGAATACCTGAGACAGTGTAACTTATACAGAAAAGATGTTTATTTTGCCCATGGTTCTGGAGAGTGGGAAGTCCAAAGGCATAGTGGCAGCATCTGGCAAAGGCTTTTGTACTGTATCACAACATGGTGGAAAAGCAGAGACCACAAGAGTGAGCCACGCTTGCCTTTTTTTCTTTTTTTTTTTGAGACAGTCTTATTTCTGTCACTCAGGCTGGAGTGCAGTGGCGGGATCTTGGCTCACTGCAGCTGCCGCCTCCCAGGTTCAAATGATTCTCCTGCCTCAGCCCCCCGAGTAGCTGGGATTACAGGCACCTGCCATCACGCCCAGCTAATTTTTGCATTTTTAGTAGAGATGGGGTTTCACCATGTTAGCCAGGCTGGTCTTGAACTCCTGACCTCATATGATTCGCTTGCCTCTGCCTCCCAAAGTGCTAGGATTACATGCGTAAGCCACCATGCCAAACCCAAGCTTGCTTTTTTTTTTTTTTTTTTGAGATGGAGTTTAGCTCTTGTTGCCCAGGCTGGAGTGCAATGGTAGGATCTCGGCTCACCGCAACCTCTGCCTCCCAGGTTCAAGCGATTCTCCTGCCTCAGCTTCCCAAGAAGCTGGGATTCCAGGCATGTGTCACCACACCCAGCTAATTTTATATTTTTAGTAGAGATGGGGTTTCTCCATGTTGATCAGACTGGTCTCAAACTCCTGACCTCAGGTGATCCGCCCGCCTCAGCCTCCCAAAGTGCTGGGATTACAGGCATGAGCCACCGTGCCTGGCCCCAAGCTTGCTTTTATAACAACCGACTGCTTTGAGAACTAACTCACTTCTGCTAATCTATTATGAAGCTTCTACCCTCATGACCCAGTCACCTCTTAGAGGCCCCCGCTTCTTAATACTGTTACATTGGCAATTAAGTTTCCAACACATGAACTTTTAGGGGACAGACACTTTCTTTTTTTTTTTTTTTTTTTTTTTTTTTGAGACGGAGTCTCGCTCTGTCGCCCAGGCTGGAGTGCAGTGGCCGGATCTCAGCTCACTGCAAGCTCCGCTTCCCGGGTTTACGCCATTCTCCTGCCTCAGCCTCCCGAGTAGCTGGGACCATAGGCGCCCGCCACCTCGCCCGGCTAGTTTTTTTTGTATTTTTTTAGTAGAGACGGGGTTTCACCGTGTTAGCCAGGATGGTCTCGATCTCCTGACCTCGTGATCCGCCCGTCTCGGCCTCCCAAAGTGCTGGGATTACAGGCTTGAGCCACCGCGCCCGGCCTGGGGACAGACACTTTCAAACCATAGCAGAGGGTGTGGACTCAGAACTGAATTTGGTGAATCTAGAGAGAGTGGTGCTATGGATAGAGAATGGTAGGAGGTATTGCAGAGTTCATGGTAGCAACACCTCGTGTGCTACAACCTCACAGTCTTCTGTTTTGTAATTACACTATGGGAGCAGCAACCGTTGATAAGAACTGATACTATGTGCTTTTATGGAGAATTTAAAACATACTGCTTATGGTTAAGCACCGTGGCTCATCCCTGTAATCCCAGCACTTTGGAAGGCTGAGACAGGTGGATCACTTGAGGTTAGGAGGTCAAGACCAGCCTGGCCAACATGGTGAAACCCCATCCACTAGAAATACAAAAATTAGCCAGGCATGGTGGCAGATTCCTGTAATCCCAGCTACTCAGGAGGCTGAGGCAGAAGAGTCGCTTGAACCTGGGAGGCAGAGGTTGTGGTGAGCCAAGATTGTGCCACTGCACTCCAGCCTGGACAACAGAGTGGGTGAGACCCCATCTCAAAAAAGAAAAAATTGGGCCAGGCACAGTGGCTCACGCCTGTAATTCCAGCACTTTGGGAGGCCGAGGCGGGCAGATCACCTGAGGTTGGGAGTTCAAGACCAGCCTGACCAGCATGGAGAAGCCCCGTGTCTACTGAAAATACAAAATTAGCCAGATGTGGTGGAGCATGCCTTTAATCCGAGCCACTCAGGAGGCTGAGGCAGGAGAATTGCTTGAACCTAGGAGGCGGAGGTTGCAGTAGGCCAAGATTGTGCCATTGCATTCCAGCCTGGGCAACAGGCGAAACTCCATCTCAAAAAAAAAATGAAAAAATTGTATTGCTTACTAGTCTTTGAAGTCTTTATCACTACCAGTCTGCCTTAACTTTGTGTACTAGTCCTATATTTAAGTTGTGAGACATCAGAAACTGGGTCCTTTAACTGAGAAATTTCTTTCTTGGTGTCCTGAGAGACTAATGCATGTTGTCAGAACTTATTCAGGTTTTTGTTTTGTTATGTGTGTGTGTGTGTTTTTTTAGTGTGGCCTTTTATGTATCCCCAAGATCATCTTGAGTATAGGAAATTAGATACTATGCATATAGTATAAGGCTTGCACATCTTTTTTAAAAGTATTTATTCCTCCTGTCTAACCGAAATGTTTTACCCTTTGATTAGCATCTCGATTCCTCCTGCTCCCGAACTTATAGTAACCACAATTATTCTCTCTATTTCTATGTGTCGAGGTTTTTTTAGCTTCCACATACAAATAAGAACGTGCAGTATTTGTCATTTTGTGCCTGGCTTATTTCTCTTAGTGTCCTCCAGGTTCATCCATGTTGTTGCAAGTGACATAAATTATATCTTTTGTAAGGCTGGTATTCCATTGTGTCTGTATACTGCATTTTCCTTACCTATTCATCGGTTGATTCTATAACTTGGCTATTGTGAATAATTACTCAGTAAACATGGGATTGTATATATCTCTTTGACATACTAATTTCATATTCTTTGGATATATACCCAGAAGTGGATTGCTGGATCATATGGTAACTATTTTTCGTTTTTTGGTTTTTTTGAGGAACCTACATACTCCATTGTTTTCCACAATGACTGTGTTGTTACATTCCCACCAACTGTGTACCAGAGTTCCCTTTTCTCTACATCCTCTCCAAACTTGTTGTCTTTCATCTCTTTTTTTTTTTTTGGAGATGGAGTCTTGCTCTGTCGCCCTGGCTGGAGTGCAATGGTGCGACCCCGGCTCATTGCAACCTCCGCCTCCCGGATTCAAGTGATTCTCCTGCCTCAGCCTCCAGAATAACTGGGACCACAGGCACGTGCCACCACGCCCAGCTAATATTTTGTATTTTTAGTAGAGATGGGGTTTCACTGTGTTAGCCAGGATAGTTTCGATTTCCTAACCTCAAGATCCCCCCTCCTCAGCCTCCCAAAGTGCTGGAGATTACAGGTGTGAGCCACTGCGCCCGGCCTCATCTTTTTGATAATAGCCATTCTGACAGGTGTGAGGTGGCTTGCCTGTATTTTTAAAGAGTTGCTTAAGGCCAGGCATGGTGGCTCACACCTATAATCCTAGCACTTTGGGAGGCTGAGGTGGGTGGATCACTTGAGCCCATGTGTTCGAGACCAGTCTGGGCAACATGGCAAAACCCTGTCTCTACTAAAAATAAAAAAACTGAGGTGGGAAGATCACCTGAGCCTGGGGAGGTTGAGGCTTCAGTGAACTGTGATCACGCCACTGTGCTCCAGCCTGGGTGACAGAGTGAGACCCCCATCTCAAAAAAAAAAAAAAAAAAAAAGTTGTTTAATGAGAAGATAGTAGCTGATCTTATACTCACGTAATTCTGGGAACAATTATAGTATTTGTTGTTATCTGAGTGTGCTCTGTGTTGGTTGGTGGGGAGGAAAAAAAGAGAAACAAGTTGGTAGTCACTCTTCTCCAGCGTAGATATGCTTGATTTGGGAACAAGTACTGAATATAGTTGAAAAGAAATTGGTATTCCTTGTTTCCTTATTTAGTTTTCTGCCCGCTGAAAGCAATAAGTATGTTACCTCACATTCCTCCCTTATTGTTTGCTTGCAGTAGTCCCCCTCAGAGTAGTACTTGAAAGTTGGAAATAGGTAGAAATGTGAACCTTCTGCAGTTGGGCTAATCAAGGGTTGTTTCCCAAGACCACGCAGGAGCCAAAGGAAACATGAATTCAGTCTGAAGGAAAAGTTAAAAAAAAAAAAAAAAAAAAAACCACAGTTGGGTACACACAAGGGGCCAAGTGAAAGACAAAATATAAAATAGAGGATTTCAGTGTGTACCCAATTGAGAGTGCTCACTGTGCTAAAGTGAAACCTGAGAGTTACTAAGAATAACTTCACATATCCAGGCAGTCAGGTCTGGGGTATGGGAGAGAGAACAGAATCCTGCCTCGGATGCCATACTCCATGCCCTGCATACTGAGCAAGACTGTCTAGTTCGCTTCATTCTTCAGATAGTTTGGACTCTTTGCTCACCTTCCTGGGGGAGCTTTTGGAGGTCGCAGAAGATTCTGGCAACTCTTGGAAAGGATATTTTTATTAGATTTGATTATAGCTGAGAGTTGTCCAGCTTCCAGAAGAGTAGGACCTAACTCATTTTCCTTAAGTAAGTAATTTTTTTTTAAAGTTCAGTTTTCAGCTTTGTCTGTTGACTGACACGATTTTTTTAATTCTAGTACAAAGGACTAAGTTAAAAGTGAAGCCGTTAAATGCCTTTTGTTGGTTTACCTTGTGAATGGCATTTGAGATCCTGGAAAATACATCTCCCAGTTTGGTTGCTGTGTCTTTCTGCTTGATACTTTTGATGACGGTGCTCTCTCTGCTTGGTCTCAGGACAGGCTGAGAGTTTCTGGCATAGCATTCAAACTCAAGAAAGCTTGCTGCTTCAATTTTTACTTATGGAAGACTATTCTCTCCGCAGATTTTTGCAGCTCAAGTGGCAGTCCTCCTTTCCAGCCCATCAAAAGCCATGTAACCATTCCAACAGCCCATGTGATGCCTTCTACTTTAGGGACCTCTCCTGCCAAGCCAAATTCTACACCTGTTGGACCCTCTTCCTCCAAACTCCCTTTGTCAGGGTTGGCTGAAAGTGTGGGAATGACAAGAAATGGAGACCTCGGTGCAATGAAACTTTCTCCAGGCCTATCTAGAGATCTCGTGTATCTCTCTGGTGCTCCTGGAGAAAATGGAATTGAGCAGTCCTGGTTTCCAGCAGTGGGCCATGAAAGACAAGAAGAGGCGAGGAAGTTTGATATTCCTCGCATGGACTCTACCCTCAATCAGTCGGCAGTGATGGAGACACTTTATTCAGATCCTCACCACCGAGTCCGCTTCCACAACCCAAGAACCAGCACAAGTAAGGAGTTGTACAAAGTGTTGCCTGAGGCCAAGAAGGCACCGGGCAGCGGGGCAGTGTTTGAGCGGAATGGACCACATTCTAATAGCAGTGGGGTCCTCCCTTTGGGACTCCAGCCTGCTCCCGGGCTCTCCAAGCCGCTGCCCTCTCAGGTGTGGCAGCCGAGTCCTGACACTTGGCATCCCCGAGAGCAATCTTGTGAACTCAGCACTTGTCGGCAGCAGCTGGAATTGATCCGTTTACAGATGGAGCAAATGCAGGTAGAGGTCCATCTTTCCTTGGTTTTCTAGGTTCTGTACAGTTCTTAGAATTGTAATAGCTTTTGTCCTTTGAATTTTGGCTTTAAATAAAATAGCTATAAAAAGAAGGAAGATGTTTGTAGACAGGAAATACAGGCTTGTGAGCTGTTGGCCATTGAATCTGTTTGGTGGTCAAATTAAGCACCAGTTAGGGTCTCCAAAATAGCAAAAGGTTACAAAGGAAAATTTAAAAGGTATTTATACCAGTTACTAGACTACAGAATTTTATTTAATCTTCATAGTGTACTAACGAGGTAGATGTAGAAACTTACCAGGTTCTTAGACTACATAATCTGTCCAGGGTCATAGAGCTGGTGATTGGTAGAGCTAGGGTTTAAAACCCATCTTTGAGGCCAGGTGCAGTGACTCATGCCTTTAATCCCAGCACTTTGGGCCAAGGTGGGCAGGAGTTCGAGACCAATCTGGCCAGCAGAGTGAAACCCTGCCTCTACTAAAAATGTAAAAATTAGCCAGGTGTGGTGGCATGCACCTATAGTCCCAACTACTTGGGAGGCTGAGGTGGGAGAATTGCTTGAACCTGGGAGGTGGAGGTTTCAGTGAGCCAAGACCACTCCATTGCACTCCAGCATGGATGACAGTGAGACTCCGTCTCAATAAATAAATAAATAAATAAATAAATAAGAAAACCTTCTTTGAGCCCCTGTGTTCTCTCTATCACTTTTGTATTTTCTTTTTTTTTTTTTCTTTTTTTTGAGATGGAGTCTCGCTCTGTTGCCCAGGCTGGAGTGCAGTGGCATGATCTCGGCTCACTGCAACCTCCACCTCCCAGGGGGGTCAAGTGATTCTCCTGCCTCAACCTCCTGAGTAGCTGAAACTACAGGTGCGTGCCACCACCCCTGGGTCGTTTTTGTATTTTTAGTAGAAACAGTTTCACCATGCTGGCCAGCCTGGTCTCGAACTCCTGACCTTGTTATCTGTCCGCCTCGGCCTCCCAAAGCTGGGGGCGGGGGGTGAGCTACTGCACCTGGCCTGTATTTTCTTTTTTCTTTTCTTTTTTTTTTTTTTTTTTGTGTGTGTGTGTGTATGTGTTTTTTTTCTGGAGACAGAGTCTTGCTCTGTCTCCCAGTGGCATGATTTTGGCTTACTGCAACCTCCACCTCCCAGGTTCAAGCAATTTTCCTGCCTCAGCCTCCTGAGTAGCTGGGAACCACAGGCGCATGCCACCACCGCCGGCTAATTTTTTGTATTTTTTAGTGGAGACAGGGTTTCACCCTGTTGCCCAGGCTGGTTTAGAACTCCAGAGCTCAGGCAGTCTGCCCGCCTTGGCCTCCCCAAGTGCTGGGATTACAGGCGTGAGCCACCGCGCCCAGCATATTTTCTTTTAAAAAATCCTTATGCTGCTGAAGAGTGGGAAGGAAGGGAGCAGACATATTCCCCTTCCTTGGTTGGTGAGGACATCCTAGCTCCTGGTTTGCCTCTGTTGCTAGATAATAAAAGATAACTGACCTTTTCTTAGAAACTAGAGCCTTTTTGAACAGGGAGTGTTCAGTTGGCAGAAGCCTTCCTGGCAGGTTCTTTCCAGTCATGCCTCAGAGCTAAAATTATTTCATAAACATTGGGCCTCATCAGGCTGAGCCAAGTTGGGCCTTGACTACAGACCCAGCTGATTACTGCTCAGGTGTTTTCAGGCATGTATGGGTCAAGATCAAGCTCACCTGGGCCTACTTGCCTTTCAGCTTCAGAACGGAGCCATCTGCCACCATCCTCCTGCTTTTGCTCCTTCACTGCCCATCTTAGAGCCAGCACAGTGGATCAGCATCTTGAACAGTAATGAACACCTTCTGAAAGAAAAAGAGCTTCTCATTGATAAGTAAGAGGGCAAGGGGTACCACAGAGCCAGACTACTCTCCCAGGCCCCATTGAAGACACCTAATGGAGTCTTCCCAAGGGCAAAACATTCCTCCTCTGTTTAGGCCCATGTCTTGCCTCACGGTGGAGGCAGTTTGATAAGCAGCCTAGTCGTATATATAACGTAATAGGCCAGTTATATATTTCTTTAGGGCTCTAGGGAATGCCTGAAGGGGGTAGCCAGTTCATTGCCTCTGATTTTTTCCTCATTTCCCCTCAGTTATCTTTCTCATTTGTTCTTCCTTCAGAAAATAGTGATATCCAGAATCTAAGATCTTGCGTACATAATAGGGATTATATTTAGTAGGGGCTTATATTGTGAGGGGTTAACATCAGGACCTTGACCCAGTTCTACCGGCTTGTGCAGGCAGAGGAAACACATCTCGCAGCTGGAGCAGAAAGTGCGAGAGAGCGAACTGCAAGTCCACAGTGCCCTCTTGGGCCGCCCTGCCCCCTTTGGTGATGTCTGCTTGCTGAGGCTACAGGTAAGTATTGGCAATCAAGATGGCATTCTGTTTGTCATAACTCAGTGTCTTCCCTATGCTTGGCACCATTAGGTATCCAGGAGATACAAAAGAGATCAAGAGTAAACATACTAATTACCCTCAAAGAGTAACATACTAATTATAAAGCACCCTTTATCATGCCCTAGTGGTGGCAGAAAAGGCTAAGAACCAGGCGAAAGTCCAGATGCCTGGGTGTCAAGACATACTTGGGAGAAAGGTAGATAGTAAAGTCCTAGAATTGAGTGATGTTACGAGAAGACTTAATCTTCTAGCCCTGGCCAAAAGGAGAGAGAGGCAAAGATGTTGCGGGATTTAGAGCCATTCTCTCTTTTTTTTTTTCTCCCTGCTCTGTCACCCAGGCTGGAGTGCAGTGGCACAATCTCGGCTCACTGCAACCTCCGTCTTCTTGGTTCAAGCGATTCTCCTGCCTCAGCCTCCCAAGTAGCTAGGATTACAGGCGCCTGCCACCATGCCTGGCTAATTTTTATGTTTTTAGTAGAGATGGGGTTTCGCCATATTGGCTAGGCTGGTCTCGAACTCCTGACCTCGTGATCCGCCTACCTAAGCCTCAAAGTGCTGGGATTACAGGTGTGAGCCATTGCACCCGGCCATTCTCATTTTTATCCTCCATATCTAGGAGCAGCTGAAGAAGATCATATTCTCACTGAGATCAATGGTTGTGGGGGTTGAGAGCTTGAAAAGAAGCCTGCTTTGTTGACCAAGCCTCTGCAGTTTGGGCATTTGAATGTTGGATATTTGACAGGTTATAACATTGGCTTTGCTACCTAATTAAGGCAGTATCCTGTCTCATAGAATCAGAATGTTGACAGTGGGAAGTGCCTTAAATAAAATCTAGTTAATTCTTCAAATTTACTGATGAAAGAATTGAAACCCGAGAAAGAGAAAGACCTTGCATGAGATAATATAGAGAATGAGTGGAGGGAAGCCAGGCTTTAAGCCCAGGTCTTCTGATGTCTTGTCCTGGGTTCCTTCCAGTATACAGTGGCTTAGGTATTGCTTTAAGGCAGTGGTTCTCAAATGTGAGTGTGCATCAGAATACCTGGAGCGCTTGTTAAAACACACATTATTGGGACCCATCCCTATAGTTTCTGATTTGGTGGGCCTAGGAGTTAGGCTTAAGAAATTGCATTGCGCATTGCTAACAAATTACAGCAATAGGTAAGGCTGATGCTGTTAACCCTAAGACCCAGTTGAGAACCACTTCTTAAAGAAATTATTGGAGAAAAATGATATTTGACCATGAAGTATGCTGGGAATAAATAAAGTACATGAGACTAGAAGGATAGAGAACAGTTACATATTGAGAATCTTTCTGGCAGGAATTGCAGCGAGAAAACACTTTCTTACGTGCACAGTTTGCACAGAAGACAGAAGCCTTGAGCAGAGAAAAGATTGACCTTGAAAAGAAACTGTCTGCTTCTGAAGTTGAAGTCCAGCTCATCAGAGAGTCGCTCAAAGTGGCGTTGCAGAAGCATTCTGAGGAAGTGAAGAAACAGGAAGAAAGGGTGAGCTGAATAGCTGATAGCCCTAATTCACAAAGGAATTGGCAGTCAGCTGTCTACTCTAAAGCCTAAGCTGTTTCCGGCCCCCATTCCTGAACTAAAAGGAGACAACTGGGTGAGATCCTCCACTGCCTTCTCACACAGAATCATCACAGATCTCCTTTTTGCTAGAAATGGAACTCTCCTCCCTCCCTCATTTTTGCTTCATCTCCACAAAACCACAACAGTCAGGGAAAGTTGTATGATCCCTCACTGTCCCAGGTTGTGCTGTGCAATGTACCACCAGCTGGTCTGGGTAGAAAACCAACTTGAGTACTCATACCAGATGGCACTGTTGCAAGATATTTAAATACCTGTGGTGTATTTATATCATTCAGTCTGGTTTCTCACCCTTCCTAAAAAGTAGAGAAAAATTCCATGTGCGCCAGGCGTGGTGGCTTACACCTGTAATCCCAGCACTTTGGGAGGCTGAAATGGGTGGATCACTTGAGGCTGGGTGTTCGAGACCAGCCTGGCCAACATGGTGAAACCCAATCTCTACTAAAAATACAAAAATTAGCCGGGTGTGGTGGCTGGCGCCTGTAATCTCAGCTACCTGGGAGGCTGAAGCAGGAGAATAGCTTGAACCCAGGAGGTGGAGGTTGCAGTGAATCAGGATCACGCCATCATGCTGTTGCACTCCAGCCTGGGTAATAGAGCAAGACTCGGGGAAAAAAAAAAATTCCATGTGCACAGCTAGTTTGGGTGTTTTTTGTTTTTGTTTTTGTTTTTTTTTTTGCCAGTACTCTTAAAATTGCCTTAGGTTTAAAGTTCTTTGGTTTTGTTGTTATCTCCCAATTCATGGCTTGCTTTAAAGCATGTGTTTTTGGGGAACCAGTTTAGTAATGTTAAGTTCTGGACCACTTAAAACAACTAGAGCAATATTTCTCAAACTTCAGTGTTTCAGAATCACTTGGGGATCTTGTTAAAAATGTACATCAGATTCAGTAGTTCTAGGAGGGGGCCTGAGATCCTTCATTTCTTTTTTTTTTTTTTTTTTTTTTTTGTTGACATGGAGTTTCACTCTGGCACCCGGGCTGGAGTGCAGTGGTGCAATCTCAGCTCACTGCAACCTCAGCCTCCTGGGTTCAAGCAATTCTCCTGCTTCAGCCTCCCAAGTAGTTGGGATTATAGGTGCCTGCTACCACACCCAGCTAATTTTTGTAATTTTAGTGGAGATGAGGTTTCACCATGTTGGCCAGGCCAGTCCCGAACTCCTGACCTCAGGTGATCCACCCACCTCAGCCTCCTAAAGTGCTGGGATTATGGATGTGATCCACTGCACCCAGCTGGATTCTGCATTTCTGACAAGCTCCCAGGTGATGCTGATGTTATTGGTACTGGAAGGACTTAAGAGGGTTTGTTAAAAAAGAAAATTTAAAGTTGAGTTAGGCTGGGCGCTGTGGCTTATGCCTGTAATCCCTGCACTTTGGGAGGCTTAATGGGCAGATCACCTGAGGTTGGGAGTTCAAGACCAGCCTGACGAACATGGAGACTACTAAAAATACAAAATTAGCTGGGCATGGTGGCACATGCCTATAATCCCAGCTACTCAGGAGGCTGAAGCAGGAGAATCAATTTAACCCGGGAGGCGGAGGTTGCAGTGAGCCGAGATTGCTCCATTGCACCCTAGCCTGGACAGCAGGAGCAAAACTCCATCTCAAAAAAATAAAATAAAGTTGAGTTAGTGAGTTTAAAAATAATAATAATTTATATATTAAGTAATTACCAATAGATTTATAATAAAATTAGTAGTTCTAAAAACAAATGAAAAAATAAAAAATTTAATAGTTCTGGCCAGACTCAGTGGCTCATACCTGTAATTCCAGCACTTTGGGAGACTGTGGCAAGAGGATTGCTTGAGCTCAGGAGTTAAGACAAGTCTGAGGCCGGGCGCGGTGGCTCAAGCCTGTAATCCCAGCACTTTGGGAGGCTGAGACGGGTGGTTCACAAGGTCAGGAGATAAGACTATCCTGGCTAACACGGTGAAACCCCATCTCTACTAAAAATACAAAAAACTAGCCGGGCGAGGTGGCGGGCGCCTGTAGTCCCAGCTACTCGGGAGGCGGAGCTTGCAGTGAGCTGAGATCCGGCCATGGCACTCCAGCCTGGGTGACAGAGCGAGACTGTCTCAAAAAAAAAAAAAAAAGACAAGTCTGGACAACACAGTGAGACTCCTTCTCTTAAAAAAAAAAAAAAATTTTTTTTTTTCCTAAAATCAAGTTTGTTACTCAGAGCAAAATTTGCCCATATAATACATTGCTCTTCAATTTTTATTTCTATGTGGTTATACAGTCTGAATGACTAGTTTACAATCCCAGGTGGTATTATAAGTTTTGTTTTTACTGGCCGGAGACAGTGGCTCACACCTGTAATCCCAGCATATTGGGAGGCCAAGGCAGGTGAATCACTTGAGGTCAGGAGTTTGAGACCAGTCTGGCCAACATGGTGAAACCCTGTCTCTACAAAAAAAAAAAAAAACAAAAGTGGCCGGGCACGATGGCTCAGACCTGTAATCCCAACACTTTGGGAGGCTGAGGTGGGCAGATCACAAGGCACAAGGTCAGGAGATTGAGAACATCCTGGCCAACATGGTGAAACCCCATCTCTACTAAAAATACAAAAAATTAGCTGGGTGTGGTGGCACACGCCTATAGTCCCAGCTGCTTGGGAGGCTGAGGCAGGAGAATCGCTTGAACCCGGGAGGCGGAGGTTGCAGTGACCCAAGATCATGCCACTGCACTTGCAGCCTGGTGACAGAGCAAGACTCCGTCTCAAAAAAAAAAAAAAACCCAGATGTGGTAGTGGGTGCCTGTAACCTCAGCTACTTAGGAGGCTGGGACAAGAGAGTCGCTTGAACCCGGGAGGTAGATGTTGCAGTGAGCCGAGATCACACCACTGCTCTCCAGTCTGGACAACAGAGTGAGTGAGATTCTGTCAAAAAAAAAAAGGCGTGGCCGGGCGCGGTGGCTCAAGCCTGTAATCCCAGCACTTTGGGAGGCCGAGACGGGCGGATCACGAGGTCAGGAGATCGAGACCCTCCTGGCTAATACAGTGAAACCCCGTCTCTACTAAAAATACAAAAAACTAGCCGGGCGAGGTGGCGGGCGCCTGTAGTCCCAGCTACTCGGAGGCTGAGGCAGGAGAATGGCGTAAACCCGGGAGGCGGAGCTTGCAGTGAGCTGAGATCCGGCCACTGCACTCCAGCCTGGGCGACAGAGCGAGACTCCGCCTCAAAAAAAAAAAAAAAAAAAAAAAAGGCGGGGGGCGGAGGGTGTGACTGTTGGAAGGGGAAAAGTCCTCGCTGACAAAGAAATAACACTAATGTAAACAAAATCAAGAATGATCCACTGGTGCCAGAGATGATAGAGAAGCTTGTCAGTGAGCAGTTCCCTACTTCTTGCAGCAAAGGGGAGTATGGGCTAAAAATACTTTAGAAAAATCAAACAGCATCTGCAACACACTCTTAAATAAAGGCCAGGCTTGCAAACTATTCCTTCTCATCCATGCTGCTCAAATGTGAAGGAATTCTTTTTTTTTTTTTTTTTTTTTGAGACGGAGTCTTGCTCTGCCGCCCAGGCTGGAGTGCAGTGGCCGGGTCTCAGCTCACTGCAAGCTCCGCCTCCTGGGTTTACGCCATTCTCCTGCCTCAGCCTCCCGAGCAGCTGGGACTACAGGCGCCCGCCATGTCGCCCGGCTAGTTTTTTTTGTATTTTTTAGTAGAGACGGGGTTTCACCGTGTTAGCCAGGATGGTCTCGATCTCCTGACCTCGTGATCCGCCCGTCTCGGCCTCCCAAAGTGCTGGGATTACAGGCTTGAGCCACCGCGCCCGGCCAGGAATTCTATATAAGGCTAAAGTCTAGTGAATCTTCTCACTTCAACTTCCATTTCTCTGGCTCAAGTCATTCTTGTGACTTAGCCTCCCAAGTAGCTGGGATGATAGGCGCATGCCACCACGCTGGGCTTAATTTTGTACTTTTAGTAGAGACGGGGTTTCACTATTGTTGGCCAGGCTGGTCTTGAACTCCTGGCCTCAGGTGATTCACCCACCTTGGCCTCCCAAAGTGCTGGGATTACAGATGTGAGCCACTGTACCTGGCCCTCACTGCTGCTGCTTTGTGGAATATAGTTTTTCATCAAGTGAGACTAGGACAATCTCTTTATATTCTTTTAGTTCCTGGGATGTTTCACAATACTGTGTCTAATCACATCTGCATCTCTAGACAAGTGCTCCATCATGCTTTCAACAGTTGTGGTCGGTGCATAAAAATTCACCAAGAAATACCCGCTTCTGCTGTGCTGTTGACAGAGATCTTATAAGGAAGTGCTCATTCGCCCAGGTTTTCCAAGTCCCTCACTATTGCTCCTCTGTTCATCAGGGCTTGTATCATACATTTCAAAGTAGCAGAAGTGTCTGGCCACAGCATGGCTGTCAAGATTAAAGCCAGCTTATAGCCAGGCATTCCCGGAGGCTCTGTGGGCGGCTTGGAACTGGGCTGGTTCCCAGGAAGGGAAGGAGCAGGATGGCAGGGACCTGGAAGTGGCTGGGTTGAGTGGCTGCCAAGTGGCGAAAGCTACAAAAATTTTTTAAAAATTAGCCAGGTGTGGTGGTGCCACCTGTAGTCCCAGCTACTCAGGAGGCTGAGGTGGGAGAATCACTGGAGCCCAAAAGATCAAGGCTGCAGTAAGCCATGATCTCACAGTTACACTGCAGTCTGGGTAACAGCAAGACACTGTCTGAAAAAAAAAAAAAAAAAGATTAGTAGTTCTGTACCCCAGCACAACCCCACAGTAGTATCTATCTAGAGCTCTCCTCTTTCCTCTGATATATATAGTTGACCTTGGAACAATACATTTAAGCTGCACAGTTCCACTTGTACGTGTATTTTTTTTCAACCAAACGCAGATCAAAAATCACATATTCAAGAGATGCAAAACCAGAGTGTATGGAGGGCCGACATATATGCAGTTTCTACAGGACCAACTGTGGGACTCAAGTATAAGCAGATTTCAATATACAAAGGTGGTCCTGGAACCAGTCCCCCATGTATGCCAAGGGACAGCTATATTTCTGAATAGTATGCTTTTCCTGCACTTTTTTTCTTTGATGAATTTTAGACATCTGTTTTTGTTTCATGGGAACAGTATCTCCCCGACAATATTGATTGTAATTGTTTTGGATGTTTATATCTGTTTATAGTATTTCTTGTTTTCTTAAGGTCCTTTTTTTCTGTTTTTGGTGTCTTTCATGTTAGAGGCTTGGTGATCATTGAATGGACGGGCATTCGTATTTAAGAAGGAAGCAGGCTGGGTGCGGTGGCTCACGCCTGTAATCCCAGCACTTTGGGAGGCCAAGGCGGGTGGATCACCTAAGGTCAGGAATTTGAGACCAGCCTGGCCAACATGGTGAAATCGTGTCTTTACTAAAAATACAAAAATTGGCCGGGCATGGTAGTGGGTGCCTGTAATCCCAGCTACTCAGGAGACTGAGGCAGGAGAATCGCTTGAACCCGGGAGGTGGAGGTTGCAGTGAGCCGAGATGGCGCCACTGCACTCCAGCCTTGGTGATGAGAGTGAGACTCCTTCAAAAAAATAAAAAGGAAGCATTTAAAAGCTGGATGAAAGCTCTGGATTCATGGTGGTTACCTGTTGGACTTCAGTGTAGGATCAGACTTAGGCTACCCTTTTCACTTGGGAACGCTCAAATGTCAGTATCTGGATGTCTTCTCTCATTCTCTCTAGGGAAGAATCTTCAACCTGCTCTCCGGTGGAGAGGCTAGAGGCAGGAATGCTTTTTAGCCTTTGGATTCTCGGTGTTGAGATTGGGCTTAGAGTCCCCACAGTTCTATACATACAATTTTTTTTTTCTTTTTTTTTGAGACACAGTCTCGCTGGAGACTGTGGAGTGGGTGGAGTGCAGTGCCACGATTTAGGCTCACTGCAGCCTCCGCCTCCCAGGTTCAAACTATTCTCTCTCATGCCTCAGCCGCCTGAGTAGCTAGGATTACAGGCATGTAACACCACACCAGGGTTTTTTTTGTTTCCGAGATAGAGTCTCGCTCTGTTGCCTGGGCTGGAGTTCAGTGGCATGATCTCGGCCACTACAGCCTCCGTCTCCTGGGTTCAAGCGATTCTCCTGCCTCAGCTTCCCGAGTAGCTGGGATTATAAGCACCCACCATCTCGCCTGGCTAATTTTTGTATTTTTAGTAGAGATAGGATTTTGCCATGTTTCTCAGGCTGGTCTCAAACTCCTGACCTCAGGTGATCCGCCCGCCTTGACTTCCGAAAGTGCTAGGATTATTACAGGCTTGAGTCACTGCACCAGCCTAATTTTTGTACTTTTTTTTTTTTTTTTTTTTTTTTTTGAGACAGAGTCTTGCTCTGTCGCCCAGGCTGGAGTGCAGTGGCCAGATCTCAGCTCACTGCAAGCTCCGCCTCCCGGGTTCCCGCCATTCTCCTGCCTCAGCCTCCTGAGTAGCTGGGACTACAGGCGCCCGCCACCACGCCTGGCTAGTTTTTTGTACTTTTTAGTAGAGACGGGGTTTCACCGTGTTAGCCAGGATGGTCTCGATCTCCTGACCTCATGATCCGCCCGTCTCGGCCTCCCAAAGTGCTGGGATTACAGGCTTGAGCCACCGCGCCTGGCCATTTTTGTTCTTTTTATAGAGATGGAGTTTTACCATTTTGGCCAGGCTGGTCTTGAGCTCCTGACCTCAACTAATCCTCCCACCTCAGCCTCCCAAAGTGCTGGGATTACAGGTGTGAGCCACCATACTCGGCCATATACATAGATTTTTACTTATACTTGTTTTCAACCCAATACTTCACCCTCTCTGCTGTGACTGGGTACTCTTGAGTCGGGAATTTCTCTCATCTATTTCTTCAGAGAATAGTCTCCTGATGGGGAAGCCCAGGATGGGGCTGATATCTAGCTAACTTGTATATAGATTTCTAGGGAATTCCCCTGTTTTTCAAATCTGTGGTTGATACTTGCCTCCATCTTGAGCTGGTACTTCAGAGGCTCTTGGGAGTTGGGAGGAGCAGATTTTCTTCCCTGTTGTCTGTAACTCCCACTACAGATTGTAACTTTTCTGCCCCATGTCATTTATCTCCCCTGTTCACTTTCACCTTTTAAAAATGTTGAAATCTTTCATAAGCTGGGCATGGTGGCTCACTCCTGTTAATCCTGGTACTTTGGGAGGCCAAGGCAGGAGAATTGCTTGAGCCCAGTTCAAGAACAGCCTGGGCAACATGGCGAGACTCCATCTCTATAAAAAAATTTTAAGTCAGGCTCGGTGGCTCACGCCTGTAATCCCAGCACTTTGGGAGACCAAGGCAGGCGGATCACGTAAAAGGTCAGGAGTTCAAGACCAGCCTGGCCAATATGGTGAAACCCTGTCTCTACCAATAATACAAAACATTAGCTGGGCGTGGTGGTGGACACCTGTAACCCCAGCTGCTTGGGAGGCTGAGGCAGGAGAATCGCTTGAACCCGGGAGGTGGAGGTTGCAGTGAGTCAAGATCGTGCCACTGCACTCCAGCCTGGGCAACAAGAACGAAACTCCGTCTCAAAAAAAAAAATTTTTTTTTTTTTTCAATATTTGCTGGGCGTGGTAGTACACACTTGTATAGTCTAAGCCACTCGGGAGGCTGAGGTGGGAGCATCAATCACTTGAGCCCAGGAGGTCAAGGCTGCAGTGGGCTGTGTCCGTGTCACTGCACTTCAGCATGGGTGGCAGAGCAAGACCCTGTTTCAAAAAAAAAAATCTTTCCTAGACTTTTGTTTCCTCCCCTGTTGTTTCTCAGTTGATACTTTATTTCTTGTCTGTCATTTTAAAGATGTTTTTGGAAGGGAGAATACATAAACATTTATGGTCAGTTTACCATTTTCAGTAAGCTTTCCAGGTGATTCTGATACATACTGAAATGTGAAAATCACTATTTCAGAGATTTAAGAGTACAGATTGGACCTAGGATAAAGCTTTTGACTGATTTTCAGGGATCTTTCTTAGTAGTAGTATATCTTTGGATTAAATTAGGCCTTTGTCTCCTCTTTGACATTTAATATACCTGCATCACTTTTTCTGTTTTCTCTTGTTTTCCTCAGCTTCCTTGTTCGTAAGGAAACAAAATAAAACAAAGCACCATAATGGTGAAGAAAAAGCCTCTGTTCAAATCTTTATTGAATACCTGCTCTGTGCCAGGCATTCTGCTGTGTGTTTAGGATATGATAATTAGCAAACGCACATAGCTCTTTCTCTCAAGTCTCATTAGCCTTTCCAGTTGATTGCATGGCTTTATATCATGTACGGTATTTAGGGAAGAATATATTACTTTTCTGACCAAACTGGTTATATGTCTTATCAGAAAGTTATGTATACTTCTGCGGTCCAATTCAGATGCAGACCATCTGGAGTTAGTGTCAGACTCCACAGGTTTAAGGGTACAGTTCTCAACAAAACTCCAGATGCCAACAGCAAATTCTGGGGTCTTCAGACCACTCGTATTTCTGACCAACTGGCTTCTGTGACCTTCAGGTTTAATAATTCCCAGAATTACTTACAGAACTCAGGAAAGTACTATACTTATTATTACAGTTTTATTATAAGTGATACAATTCAGGGTTGGGCACAGTGGGTGATGCCTGTAATCCCAGCACCTTGGAAGGCCAAGGCGGGTGGATCACCTGAGGTCAGGGGTTCGAGACCAGCCTGGCCAACATGGTGAAATCCCATCCCATTTTTAGTACAGTATTATTCTGTACTAAAAATAGAGTAATTAGCTGGGCGTAGTGGCGGGTGCTTGTAATCCCAGCTACTCAGGAAGCTGAGTCAGGAGAATCACTTGAACCTGGGAGGCGGAGGTTGCAGTGAGCCAAGATCGTGCCACTGCACTCCAGCCTGGGTGACAAGAGCGAAACTCTGTCTCAAAAAAAAGGGGGTGAGGGGGTGGGATACAATTCAGAGACATAGGGTGAGGTCCAGGAGCATCCTGAGAGCAGAGCTTCCATGCCCTCTCCTTGTGTGGAATAAGAGCATGTAAACACAGCACATTTATGTGTTTACCTACCAGGAAGCTCCAGTGAGCTTCTGTGTCCAGAGTTTTTAGTTGGAGTTTCATTTATGTAGGCGTGATTAAACTCAATCACCCATCCCTCTCCCTTTCCCGTAGTAGATTAGGTTCAAAGCAGTTGGTTTTTCTGGTGATCTGCATCCATTCTGAGTCATAGTATTGGCATAAATTTACTCATGATGGGTTCTGGCCCACTTCTGTCCAATTCAGGAAATTCCAAGGGCTTAGAGGTTACCTCCCAGGAACCAGGTACAGAGACCAGACAAATTCTGTATTTTACAACAGAAATGCTGCCAGTTTTTAAAAACTGCCCTAGAAGTGTTTCTCTGTCCTTGATTTGAAAGTTGATTAATTCTTTAGTTTTGGCCAGGCGCGGTGGCTCAAGTCTGTAATCCCAGCACTTTGGGAGGCCGAGACGGGCGGATCACGAGGTCAGGAGATCGAGACCATCCTGGCTAACACGGTGAAACCCCATCTCTACTAAAAATACAAAAACTGGCCGGGCAAGGTGGCGGGCGCCTGTAGTCCCAGCTACTCGGAGGCTGAGGCAGGAGAATGGCGTAAACCCGGGAGGCGGAGCTTGCAGTGAGCTGAGATCTGGCCACTGCACTCCAGTCCGGGCGACAGAGCGAGACTCCGCCTCAAAAAAAAAAAAAAATTCTTTAGTTTTATACTCAAATCCTAAATGGCAAAATTTGTTTGGCTTCCTACCTTCATTGCAGTAGAACAACGTTCACAGCCTCAAGGGTTGCTTCAAAAAAAGTTGATGTGGCTGGGTGTGGTGGCTCATGCCTGTAATCCCAGCACTTTGGGAGGCCAAGGTGGGTGAATGGCTTGAGGCCAGGAGTTGGAGACCAGCCTGAAAAACATGGCAAAACCCTGTCTCTACAAAAAATAGAAAAATTAGCCTACCATGGTAGCGTGTGCCTGTAGTCCCAGCTACTCCAGGGGCTGAGGTAGGAGGATCACTTGAGCCTGGGAGGTGGAGGCTGCAGTCAGCTGAGATCACACCACTGCACTCCGGCAGGGTCATAGTGGAGTGAAGGGTAGAGACAAACTTCACATTTCTTCTTCTAGGTCAAAGGTCGCGATAAACATATCAATAATTTGAAAAAGAAATGTCAGAAGGAATCAGAGCAGAACCGGGAGAAGCAGCAGCGTATTGAGACCTTGGAGCGTTACCTGGCTGACCTGCCCACGCTGGAAGACCATCAGAAGCAGAGCCAGCAGGTAGCAGCAGTGTCTTGGCATGCCTGGGGTGATCAGGGAGTGGCCAGGCAGGGGAACTTTTTCATCATCTGCTGTATGCAGTTATCCTGTGACTTCCTGAAAGGATAATCCCAAAGCAGTCGTGTCCAGATTCACATTTGTCAGATTTGTAACCAGACTGCAAATTTTTGAGGTACCCAGACAGAGGCTTCCTTATGTTAAATATAGTGAACCCCAAGTTTCTCTTCAAAGAATCAGTATGTTCAGCTCTCTTACTCTTTAAAGTTTAACTTCCTGGTTCTCTTCACCCTCTTGCTTCGAGTTTCATTAAACAACCTTTTCCACCAGTTTTAATCAGTAGTTCACATCTGTTCCCTTGGTCACCTGCTCCGTCCTGACTCATCCCCATCACCTGCTTTGACCTGAGTCTCCCCAGTCACCTGCTGTGACCTAAGTCACCTTTAGATACCTGTTCCTAACTGTCCTTCCCACCAAACTACTCACCCCACCCCCCTCACTCTGGCTCATACACCTGCTCTCTTTAAAATAGCCAATCAGAATTAGCTTAGACTGTGTGGTTCAACCCTAGCCAATAGGGTGACAGCATAGCAGTAGGGACGACCTGCTTCAGGAATAAGAATCCCCTATCCAGTTGTGCTCTTGCCATTGTTCCATCTGCGAGGAGCACCCTTTCTGCAGAAAGTAAAAATTGCCTTGCTGAGGAAATTAAATGTATGTTTGAGTGCTATTTCTTTGTGACACCGAGAAACAAGCATTTTGCATTTCTAACACTTATTTGACCTAAACGTGGGATCCTGTTTCTCAGCTTAAGGATTCTGAGTTGAAGAGCACAGAGCTGCAGGAGAAAGTGACTGAGCTGGAGAGTTTGCTAGAGGAGACCCAGGCAATCTGCAGAGACAAGGAGACTCAACTGGAAAGCCTGAAGCAGAGAGAAGCGGAATTTTCCTCTGCTGGACATAGGTAAATAACCCTATGGGATTGAGAGGAATGGAGAGAGTTTTTTGTCATAGCCATCCTGCTTACTTACCTTTGTGACTTTGGGTGATTTGGGAAAATTATTTTACTTCTCTGAGCTTTGTTTTCTTTGGACTGTGAATAGTAGGGAAGCAGCTTTTATATCTTTGGCATGGAGTAAGGATGCAGTGGGGGCTTATCTTCATAGCCTTTGTAAGGATCTAACCCCGTGTCTGGCACATAATTCTTAGTATGTATGTGTTGAATAAATGAAAGCACTTTATAAACTGGGAAATGAGGTATCTGTATACTTTCAAAAGTGGGTACTGGTGGTAAGAACTGAGAGTTATCCACAGTTCAAGCCATGTAGTTAATAAAGGCTACCAGGAGCATCTGTTTCTCCTCAGCCCTAGGGATTGTTCTCCATTGCCATGACAGGTTCTGAGAACAAACAAGATGCCATAATGTACTCTCAGGGTGTCTTGGGAATCTCCTCCATATTAATAGCAGTTTCTGTGTTTCAACAGCCTCTTGGACCAATTCCAGTTTCTAATGGGATAGATTGGATTTCTCATCCCATATTTAACCACAGTGTCCCTGTTGTTTATCTCAGCAGTCGGGCTTTGCTATAAGTAATTGTAGGGACCCACTGGAGGAAACCATTGGTCAGAGTCAGAAGTGGGGTTAGAGGACAAAGTTGGCTTTGCACCAGACTGTGTGCCAAGAAAACAGCTTTTGTATTTTCTGAACTTCCTACAATGTACATATATGACTTACAGTCTAAATATATGTGATAAGTTTGTATTTTTTAAATATCAAAACAAAATATACAAGAGCCTTGGGCAGGTAGAGAATTGGTGTCACACTGTATAGATTCTGGCCCCTAGGGAAGAGAATTAACATACGCTGAGGAGCTTTTGTGTGGCACCCCTTATATTACAACAGACCTAAGTATTATCCCAAGCTACCGCTTGGAGGGGACTAAATGTCTTGCCTCAAAATGTTCAATAAATAGCAGAACCAAGAATCAAAGCCACTTGTCTCTAACTTCAGAGTTCTTGAAGGGACCACTGTCTTTCAGCCTGCAAGATAAACAGTCTGTGGAGGAGACCCGTGGAGAAGGTCCAGAAGTGGAAATGGAGTCCTGGCAGAAGCAATATGATTCGCTCCAAAAGGTGACTGAGGGTGTCCAGGCTGTAACGGAGGGTAGGCTGGGAGGAAAGAGAAGATTGTGTATTGGGAGGCAGACATGAATTCCTGGCTTTGGTCTATATAGGATTTGTTACCAAGAGCTTTTCTTTCTTTTCTGAGAAGTCACCCTATATAGTAATTTGTATTTAGAATGTCATCCTTATAACAGGCAAACTTGACTCACTTAGAATATAGGCAAAAGTAAGAGGAGGGATGATATGCCTCTGAATGTCTAGATTAGATGACCCAAAATGGTGCAGTAAAGTTTGGTGTACTTTATTCATGGCTCAGGCCCATACAGAAACCCTGAATTGATTCAGAGAACACCTGCAGTCTTTAAAAGACAAGAAACCAGGCCTGTTTAGGGTCCCTTCTTGGATAATCAGTATGACCAAAACTGTAAATAACAACAACCATAATAGCACTAGAAATGGCAAGCTCCATTAAACTGAATTTTTAGCCATGTCCTTGTACCAAAGAACAAGAGTTTGCACTGGCTATATATAAAGTTGATTCCACTGGCCTGCAGTTATTAGGGTGAGAGTTCCCTTTCCCCAGTAGTGGTCATTCCTGTATATACACTACATTCCTGTATAAACCTTGTGATTGGAGCACAGTATTGTGAAGCTAGTTAGCCAGGATTAGGAGTCTGGTTTATATTTCTGTAGGTAGAGTTCACTAATCTGTATCCTGGTCTCCCTCTTAATGGTCTAATAGCCAGACCACATGTCTTAGTGCAGCCCTCTTGCCCTCTGACCTCACTGTCAGCCTTGTGCTTGCAGCCTTCCTTGATAACTTTGCCTTTCAGATTGTGGAGAAGCAGCAACAGAAGATGGATCAGTTGCGCTCACAAGTACAGGTGAGCAGGAATCCTTGGGACATGGTGGGCAGAACTTAATGATGGAATCTCTAGAATTTAGCCAATATTTATTTTGTTCTCTGCCATGCAAGTGCTCAGTGTTAGAGATACAAGAAGAATGAGACCCCAGTGCTTCCGAGCCTTGCTCAGAGGACACAAATATAGTAGGGAGTTTCAGCACAGTACTGTGAGAGCAGTGCCCACAGTATCCTGGGGGAGCACAGGAGAGTCAGTGGGAGGAAGGGAGGTAAAAGAGAGGTTTCTAGAGATCCTGAACCTAGAAGGATGAGGAGTTAGCCAGGCAAAGAAGAGGAGGTGGATAGGATGTGTTGGATTCCAGATAGGAGGAACAGCATGAGTGGGAACATGGAGACATGAAACGGCATAGTTTGAATGTGGTGCTGCAAGCAGTTTGATACTGCTGAAGTATTCACTTTAAGTTGGCAAGTGGAGACCTGGGCATTCCAGGCTATGGGAGGGCATTATCTATCAACTAAGTTAGTTTTTTTTATTTTTTATTTTTTGAGACGGAGTCTCACTCTTGTCCCCTAGGCTCGAGTGCAGTGGCGCAATCTTGGCTCACTGCAACCTTTGCCTCCCGGGTTCAAGCAATTCTGCCTCAGCCTCCCAAGTAGCTGGGATTACAGGTGCCCGCCATCATGTCCGTCTAATTTTTGTATTTTTTTTGTAGAGACGGGGTTTCACCACGTTGGCTAGGCTGCTCTCGAACTCCTGACCTCAGGTGATCTACCCGCCCCGGCCTCCCAAAGTGCTGGGATTACAGGCGTGAGTCACCATGCCCAGCCTATGACAGCATTTAATTGGGATGTGATGTGGTCAGGTTTGCAACTCAGGCTCAAGTGTGGAAGATTGGCATTCTGGAGAGAGGGAAGGTCCAGGGGACTGTTGGAGAAATTCTTGTGAGAGATGATGAGGGAACCTGGCATAAGGCAGCATAGCAGCAGGGAGATGTGAGGGGATAGATTTAAGTGACTTTAGGAGGTAACATCAAGTGGAATCAGTGACTGACAAGATGTAAGGGTTGAAGAACAGGGAAGAATCAAAGATGACTCCAGGTTTCTATTTGGGGCCAGAGTGGGAGTGTTTTTAACTGGATTCTCCAAGAAATCCTGGGTAAAGTGGGTTCACTCAGCATCTCTTTGGACTCTAAAAGTTTTCACACCAAAACACCTGAAATGCACTTATTTGGAGGGAATAAATGGAGGCTGCAGTCCTGCCTTTGCCATTATATGGATTGGGCTACGTCTATCTGGTTCACCTCTTTCAAGTCCTGTAAGGAGGTAGTCAAGCCTGGCAAGCATTTTAATATATACCCATTTAAAATCCCAGGTTTTTAGTAGAGTTTTTAATGGATCTCAAAATAAGTTTCCTAGAACACTTGGGGTTCTACAAAGTTTGGAAAGGCCTGACATTTTAAATGGCACATTTACCTATGATAAGACTACTTAAGCAAATTAAAATATCAGGTGAGGCTGGGCGCGGTGGCTCACGCCTCTAATCCCAGCACTTTGGGAGGCCAAGGTGGGCAGCTCATGAGGTCAGGAGATTGAGACCATCCTGGCTAACAAGGTGAAACCCCGTCTCTACTAGAATACAAAAAATTAGCCGGGCGTGGTGTCACGCACCTGTAGTCCCAGCTACTCGGGAGGCTGAGGCAAGGAGAATTGCTTGAACCTGGGAGGCAGAGGTTGCAGTGAGCTGAGATCACGCCACTGTACTCCAGCCTGGGCAACAGAGCAAGACTCCATCTCAAATATATATATATATATATCAGGTGAATTTGTTGGAATTCGATGGATTCATCGTCACTTTGGATATTTCATGATCATGAGGTGTTTTCCTTGGCAGTTGTTTTTTTTATTGATATAAAATGAGAAATATAAAAAAATTGCACACTTCAAATCAGTTTCAAAATTTGAAGAAAAATTAAATGAATAGAGTGAGGCAGAAGTTTAAAAGCTTAAATATCTCCCTTCCCCTGACCCCTCCTACACACACAAACACACTTACACAGAACTCACTAGATTAGGCACCTGTGAGTATGCTCTCCTACCCCTTTCCATGTCTCTGAACAGCATTTAATAGACAGTATTGTCAAGAGCACTTGACTGTTAACTCCTAAAAGACAGGAACTGTTGGTGTTCTCCTCAGTGCCTGTCACAGTAAGCGCTCAGTAAATACTGAACTCAGCTGAATAGCACATTCCCTGCCCTCAAGAAAGTTTGTGTTTGAGTGGAGTGAAGGATCATGTGCATAGCCAGCTAGAATATTAAGCAGATGTACTTGTAAGCCATGATGGATATGATAGCAAGATAGGATTAGGATTAATTGGATCTGATTTGCAGATTGAAGAAAGCTCAGGTGGGCCTTGGAGGTTTCTTGGAGGTAACAGCAGAAGAGCAGCTTGAACAAAGGAAAAGGGAAGTGAGCAGAAGCATTGACGCTGCAGCCTTCAGGGATGAGGGCCAGTCATTCATTATGGCAGTGTAGAGGCTGGCCATGTGGAGGGTGGAAAGAGATATGGCTAGAAAAGTAGGTAGGAGCTACCGTGGCCTTGAATGCCCTGCTAAGAAACTGACCTCTATTTGTTTTGTGGTCAAGGGCTATAGGAGGGTTTAAATGGGAGGCCACAAATTGGGACTGTTCTAAAATGATTTCTTAGCAGGAGTGTGTAGGTAGGGTGAGTCTTCACTATATAGTCCAAGCCAGCGGTGATATTGTCAGAACCAGACTTGTTACTCCTGTGTTCCCTCACCATCTTGGCTGTGTGATTCAGAGCCTAGAGCAGGAAGTGGCTCAAGAAGAAGGAACAAGCCAGGCCCTGAGAGAGGAGGCCCAGCGAAGGGATTCAGCCCTGCAGCAGCTGCGCACAGCCGTGAAGGAGGTGAGTAGCATTAGACCTCTTGGTTCTGCCTCCACAAACCCGATTTCTTTGTATGCCCTCCCCATCTCTACTCCAATAGGAACCCCAGTGTTTGAAAGGGAAAGGTACCTACTGAGCTTTGGGGGCAGAGGAAAGGTGCATTGCATCATCCTTTATATTACAGACCCTAAGCCTGTTTTAGCATGTCCATAACTACTACCTAGGAATGCTTTTTTTTTCTTTCTTTTTTTTTTTTTTTGGAGACAGTCTTGCTCTGTTGCCAGGCTAGAGTGCAGTGGCGCAATCTCGGCTCACTGCAACCTCCACCTCCCGAGTTCAAGCGATTCCCATCTCAGCCTCCTGAGTAGCTGGGACTACAGGCACGAGCCACCGTGTCCAGCTAATTTTTTTTGTATTTTAGTTGAGACGGGGTTTCACCACATTGGCCAGGATGGTCTCCATCCCCTGACCTCGTGATTCGCCCACCTCAGCCTCCCAAAGTGCGGGGATTACAGGTGTGAGCCACTGCGCCAGGCCCAGGAATGCTTTTTGATGGGGAAAGTCATTCTCTCTTCCTTTGTCGTCTTAAAGCCGCAGGTTTCTGGGGTTGGAGAGTTCAGGACTGAGGATTTGGTGGCCTTCATGCACTAAACAGAGCTGTCAGCAGGGGGCAACCAAGTTTTCTGAATGGCCTAGTACCTAGGAAGGAACCTCCTTTAGCTAGGATTGTCATGTGGCCCAGTGTGGGTGGAGGGCCTGGGACTGAAAGAGGGACTCTATTCAGACTCTATGAAAACACAGTCAAGGTAGGAAGGGAAGGGAAGTGGATTAAGCTGTCAGGAAGAGAGGGAAACAGACAGACATACATGAATAGATGGTTTTTGTAATAAAGTCTGACTCCACTGAGGTGAGAGTTTGAAAAGGCAGGACTCGTTCCAGGGCTGGATCCTCCAGGTCCCAGCTTCTCCAGCCCCCCACCCAGTGGCTACTAGCTGTCATACTGTCTTTCTTACTCTCTTTATTCCTTTGACACACTGTGATCAGGCTGGCTGGTGGCCACTTTTGTCAGGGTGGCAGGGAGAGATTGAAACCAGTGTCTCCTCAGATTTCACGGTTCACGGTAAGCCTTCTCTAATAGCCTGGCTAACAGAGTTGGCTGAGGGACTGACTTGAGATAGAGTTCCTAGGGGCAGGAGCATCTTCTCTGGTTCTTGAACAGAAACTTAGATGCTGATGATTCAGAACCAGTTGAGGGTTGGCTTCCTCTCTAGTGCTAGAGCCCTGTGGGCTCAGCCTACCCACAGGAAGAATCAGGCCTGATATTGATAGTGGGGGAAGTGCTAAAGCCTGTTGGCAGGGGTAGGGTTGGGGAAGGGGGGACACTGCCTATGACTCACCCATTCCTTCCACACCCACACATACATGCATAGATACTCTTCCTCTCCCTGGGCCTGAGTTAATGGGCTTACCCATCTGTCTGCTCAGCTTTCAGTGCAAAACCAGGACTTGATTGAGAAGAATCTGACACTCCAGGAACACCTGCGCCAGGCCCAACCAGGGTCTCCACCTTCACCAGACACGGCCCAGCTGGCACTTGAGCTGCACCAGGAGTTGGCTAGTTGCCTTCAAGATCTGCAGGCTGTCTGTAGCATTGTGACCCAGAGGGCCCAGGGCCATGACCCCAATCTCTCCCTACTCCTAGGCATTCACTGTGAGTCCTCAGACCAATCTGGTGCCCAGGAAGGAGGGGCCTTCTTTCTCTTCTCTCCCCCATCCCACTTTCCCATATTCTTAACGTAATATGTAGACAGAGTACATAGGCCTGGCCACTGCCCTCTGGACATTTGTTTCACAAAGTAGGTGTTCATAAATCTGTTTTTGGAAACAAGCTATGGGGGGTACTTGCATGTAGGACAAACTAAAAGTGGGCCTTCAGCAGCAAATTAACCCACTGTCCCCAGATGCTTTTTTTAAAGTGTATGTCCCAAGACTGTGGGTTCAAGATACTGCCTATCCATACTCCGCCGTCCACATGAAAGTGTCTTGCAACTAACATTCTCGTGAAATCCTCTTCTCCCCAGCAGCACAGCACCCAGAGACTCAGCTAGATTTGCAGAAGCCAGATGTGATCAAGAGGAAACTAGAGGAGGTTCAACAGCTGCGTCGTGACATTGAGGACTTAAGGACCACCATGTCAGACAGATATGCCCAGGACATGGGAGAAAACTGTGTCACACAGTGAGGAATTCTGGGGGATTCCCCCAGGGAGGATCTGGGCTGCTGAGAGCCTAATCCAGCAGGTTTCTGCCCTGACATTCTCTTGTCTGCTGTTCCCAGAGAGAAGTGTCAGAGGGGAGGGGAGAGCCTGCATCTGGGGCCCAAGGGCTGATTAGGGAACTGTCCTACCCCACACTGGCATGTTGGATTACATTTGTCCTGCTAATTCACTCTCGACGGTGAGTTACTAATTAACTTTTGGCAGGTACAACAGATAAGTCCTCACAAACTGTTCCCAGTCCTAGGCTGACATCAGAGACGAACAGGCTGTCCACCTTTCTTCATCCAATGGGATGGATCCCTGTTAACTCCCACTTCACACCTTGGTCCTGCTGATTAGAGAGCTCATCAGAGGGGCCTGGAAAGGCCGAGGGAGTACCAATAACAGTGACCATTTAAGAATTCTCAGGCCCCGTGTGCCAGCCTTCCTGGGAACACTGAGCTGGCTTTCTGGGTTTTCTCATGCCTGGTCTCACTGCTTCTTCCTCAGGGCTCTTGTTCTCCCAGAAGCCTCAGGGTAGTGTGTTGGTTAGCATATAACTACTAGGATTGGGGCCCTAGGGATTATAGCCGGGACTCTAATCTGTCTACCATGCCATTTAACAAGAGATCCCACTCTCCAGCTGCCTTGTGTCCCTAGGGCCCTGGCCTTGTGTTTAGCACAGCCCCTTTCTCCTTTGTTCTCAGGCCTTCCAGGTAGCCCCCTTCCTGGACTTAAGAGTGCAAACTCTTCTCTGTGGTTCTAGCCTTGGGCAGAATTATATCCCAAAGACCACAGAGCAACTGTCAAGCTGCTTAACCCCTCACCGAGGGCTACAGCCTGTGCCCAGCCCCTTAATTTGTGCCTCTTTTGTATTGGGGGTGGTTGGGGTTATTCCTTTCCCTTTCCTGCTCTGGCCTCCTTGAAAGTTCAGAGTACCCAGTACAAGTCAGCTTTAAAGTACAGCTTTTAATGTTTCCTGGGTTGTTTCTCTGGGGCTTTAGGGAGGGCCCTTTGCCCTCTGGTTTTTCTTGCCTCCTGGTTTAGGGAGCCTCTCACACTTGTTAGTGTCTGGTTGGTGGGCCAGCCATGCCTCATCTAGATCTGGAGCCAGGCCAGGCAGGGGCCATGTGTGGGCCAGTCAGCCACTACAAGATTTTTGCTAAGCTTTGGGCTCTTGGCAGCATCTTGGACCTCATGCCTGGGCCTGAATGAGGCTCTTTCTTAAGTGTTTTTACAAGTTTGTGTTTTATTTATGGAGTGACTTATCCCTTCCATTCAGAGCAGCCCCACCCAGCCAGCCCTTCAGCCTCTGGGCTCCTGCCTCTTAAAGGCAGAGCCGTCTGGTTGGTCTCCACCCTGTGCATTGGGAGCCCAGCCACCATGCTCACGGGTATTTTTCCTCAAAGTTTATAACCAGTTATTTATATGAATCTTTGTTATGTCAACTTGTTTGTATTGCCTATTTTGATTATAAAATAAAATATCTTAACAGACTCCTCAGTTTTCCGTACCCTTCCATCACCACCACCACGCTATTCTACCCCTCACTTTGGTTTGTTAGAGCCAAAGTCTGGGTTTTCAGCCAGGTCCCCCAGGCAGCAGCGTGGAGGAACTTTCGGCAAGTCCAGCCTCCTATCCCTATCTCTGCCACTTCTGCTCCTCTGTCGTTATGTAGGACCAGATCTCTTCGCACTCATTTCTGTTGGGCAGACTTTCCCTGATTCATAGCAGAAGTTTGTCACTGGAAAGTTTCAGCAGTCCTCGCAGGAAGTCAGCAGCCTCTGGGTTGCTGTGAGGAAGTGGCTTTACCTGAGCAAGGGTTGTCTGTCTGGGCTGTTACCTGCCTGAGCCCTGGACCAGGGGGGCATCTGAGAAGCATGTTGAATGCCAGACAGATTGCTAGGTTTCCAAAATTGGGTTGGTTGCTGGAGTCTGCCCCCTCAACTCCTGAATTGCTGGGAGTAGTAGCAGTTTGGGGCATGCATGCATGGAGCTGGGGTTGAGCTTGGACCACCCCAAGACCAGCGGTGGATCTTAAGGGTCAGCTTGACCCTAGGGTCTCAAGAATCCTGATACCACCTTCTACCGCCACACTTCCCAGCTGTCAGCCTTGGTCTCCATCTGTTTCCTTGGGGGTGTGGCCTCTGCATCCTGCCACCACCCTTCCTTGTCTAAACCTTCCCACCTGAGTGGAGAGGAACTTGGGGGGGAAATGGAAGCATGTCCTTCCTGCTGTCCTATGCTTCCTATCCCCTAGGGTTAGTGGTGTGTGTTGGGTGGGGAGAGAGGGGTTCCCTTGGAGCAAGGTACCTTAATAGGGGAACTTTGGGTCTGAAAGCAGCTCAAGCCTTCCAAAGCCCCAAGCTGCCCTGTACTATTTAGGGCACCTCCTCCTGGAGACAGCGGCTCTCGTAGATGGGAAGTTGGATGCACCAAACCTGGGTGCGGTTGGAGAGGAGGCTTCTGCCAGACCCTCTCCCGGGCCTGTCCTGCCACCCAGCTCCTCCCCAGGCACACTGAGCTCCAGATCAGGGAAGGGCCGAAAAGGACGAGCAGGGCAGCCACAGAAGGGGCGACCCTGCGTGGGACGGGTCCCTCTGCGCGCCTGGTCACCCAGGGGGAAGGGAAGGGGCCTCCGGCGCGCGGGGCGGTGTCGCGTAGGCCCCGCCCCGCCTGCCCGCGCCGCCCATTGGTCCCGAGCGCGATGACTTGCGGGCGGAGCAGGAAGGAAACCGCTCCCGAGCACGGCGGCGGCGTCGTCTCCCGGCAGTGCAGCTGCCACTACTGCCGCTCTCTGCCCGCCGGCCCGTCTACCCCCAGCATGAGCGGCCTGCGCGTCTACAGCACGTCGGTCACCGGCTCCCGCGAAGTAAGTGTGCGCCCGGACTGGCGCTGGGGGAGAGCAAGGGTTATGTCCCAGTGTTTTGGACCCTGGCGCCCGGGACCCGCCCCCCAGGACGGGGGCGGGATGGGGGAGTGCGTCGGCGAGGTGCTGGGCACTGTCTCCCGGATCCGGTTCTGAGGCCCCATCCTGAGCGTCTTCATCGGGCATCCTGGGTCCTTTGCAGCCGCAGCATGAACTTCCCGTGCCCATCCCCCATCAACCCCACACCCATTCTCTGCACTCCCACTACCAGGCTGACCCTGACCACGACTGCAGCCTGCTCTTCCGGGGCCTGGGGGGCCTGCCCTGCCCTCCCCACCCCACCCTGAGCCTGATCCCACTTCCCTTCACTCTGACCCCGTCCCCGTAGTTGACCCCTCTTTTCATCCTGCACCACCTCAAGCCTGACTCATCCTCCCAACTCCTAGAGGCCAGAACCCTCCCTTAGTGTGGAGGGGGGTCTGGGGGACAAAAGCTCCTGGTCACAGCCTCTCTCACCCTGCCCAGCGTTCCCCCATAAATCCTCCAGCCTATCCAATAACCCCTACCCACCCTCTGTCCCCAGATCAAGTCCCAGCAGAGCGAGGTGACCCGAATCCTGGATGGGAAGCGCATCCAATACCAGCTAGTGGACATCTCCCAGGACAACGCCCTGAGGGATGAGATGCGAGCCTTGGCGGGCAACCCCAAGGCCACCCCACCCCAGATTGTCAACGGGGACCAGTACTGTGGGGTATGGGCTGGGGGACTCGGGGGTGGGGGGAGTGTTGGAAGAGGACTCTGGCCAGGGTCTGATCTGCCACAAAGCACTTGGGCCTCCTGCATTCAGGTGACCACCCCTTGCCTCCCCTTCCCCAGGACTATGAGCTCTTCGTGGAGGCCGTGGAACAAAACACGCTGCAGGAGTTCCTGAAGCTGGCCTGAGTCAAGCCTGTCCAGAGTTCCCCTGCTGGACTCCATCACCACACTTCCCCCAGCCTTCAACTGGCCATGAAGGACCTTTTGACCAACTCCCTGTCATTCCTATCCTAACCTTAGAGTCCCTCCCGCAATCCAGGCCACTTCTCCTCCCTCCTCTCTAAATGTAGTCCCCTCTTCTCCATCCAAAGGCAACATTCCTTACCTATTAGTCTCAGAAATTGTCTTAAGCAACAGCCCCAAATGCTGGCTGCCCCCAGCCAAGCATTGGGGCCGCCATCCTGCCTGGCACTGGCTGATGGGCACCTCTATTGGTTCCATCAGCCAGAGCTCTGCCAAAGGCCCCGCAGTCCCTCTCCCAGGAGGACCCTAGAGACAATTAAATGATGTCCTGTTCCATTGGCACTGTGTCTGGTTGGTTGTGGCCTGGGCCTCCTGGGTCCCTGCCCTGGGCAAGGTTGGTAGTTGTGACTGTGCTGAGACTGTGCTCTGTGGGAAGGGTGGCTGAGCTGTTCTCATGGGACTGTCACCTCTGTGTTAGCGCATGTGTTTGGATATGTCTGGCACACACATACCTGTGTGGACCAGTGGTTTCTGGAGATGTCTGGGTGGGTCACCCTCCAGTTCACATGCATGTGGTGTCCATATCACGCTTGTGCCTTGGTGTGTACTGCACATTTGCATGCCTGTCAGTGAGTGTGGCCATCCCATGCGCCTGTGTTGAAGCACAATGGATAAGTATGAGTGTGTCATGGGAGGTGGGTACCCAGCTGCAGTTCTGCTAGTTTGGGGGCATGGGTCCAGTGGCAAAATGGCTTTGTGCAGTGTTGAAGTGTCCCCACGAGTTGGTGGGTCTGTGCCTGTGCACAGGTATCTGCTGGCTGCACACTACACAGTGAGGCTCTGCTGTCCCAGCTGAGAATGTAAACCCAGCTGGGGCCAGCTCCTTCCCCCCACTGCATCCCTCCCTTCAAAGGATCCACTTAGCCCTTCTTGGGAGAAAGAGGAACCTAGAAGACAAAGACCCAGCAGCCAGGCCCGCCAGCTGGGGCTCAAGTTACCAAGGGGCGGGTCGGCACCGCCCCCTCCCTGGCCCAGCTGGTCCCAGGCCTTTCCTACGTGCCTGGCAAGATGGCCCACCCCTGAGAGCCTGGCGGAGCAGCGGGTTGAGGGGGCGGGCGCTTTATTGGGGGCTGGGACTGGGGCCGGGACCAGGACAGGGTCTAGGACTGAAGTTCGGGCTGGAATTTGGGGCTTGGCGTGCCCGCAGCAGTAATGCTGCTTTGGGCACGAGGCCTGCAGCCTGCAGCGTGAGTGCATCGTCCTGGTAGAGGGTGGGTGGGAATGTGCTGAAGATCTCAAAGGCAGAGGCATCCATGGCCCTGGGGACCAGGCAGAGCAGATCAGGCTGGGCAGTGAGGCCAGAGCCCCTCTGTGGTCCCAGCCCTGCCCTGCGCCCACCTGGCCTGCGCTAGCAGGGCTCGCACATCCCCAATGGTGTTATCAGGCTGCATCATCAGTAGGAAGGACTGTTCCCCATTCTCAGACTTGATGCGCAGCATGGAGAGCGGGGGTGCTGGCGTGTTGGGCGACTCCTGGCTCCTGCACAGCCCAGAGGCCATCAGCACTTGGTGACCCAATGCCCCCAGGCCCTCACCTCCTCGTCCTGCCCTTACCTCTCTCGCTCAGTGGCCAAGGTGGGCGTCTCCACCACAATCTCCTGGATCCGGGCAGGCAATGGGCAGCAGTTCTGGAAGGTATCAATGGAGGGTGGACAGAGCCCTAGGCCCCATTTGAGTCATTCCCGCAATCCTTAGAGGGACACATCCTTGACCAGGGACAGATGAGACCAGTGAGCAAAGCGGGAGGGGGTGTTTTGTATAAACCAAGGCCAGAGGAGAGGCAATGGAAGGGGAAGGAGGTTCTGGGAGGCAGCCCCATGGTTCCCCCCCAGGTAACCCCCGTTTCGGTCTAATGGAGACAGAAACCCACACAGATGATGATCAGGCTGGAAGCCCACCCCAGCCTGGGGTCAGGGAAGGCTTCCCTCAGAAAATGACAACTGAGCTGTGACTGAAGGATGAGTGGGAGTCCTTAGAAATGGAATGGGTGGGGCCGGGCGCGGTGGCTCAAGCCTGTAATCCCAGCACTTTGGGAGGCCGAGACGGGCGGATCACGAGGTCAGGAGATCGAGACCATCCTGGCTAACACGGTGAAACCCCGTCTCTACTAAAAAATACAAAAAGCTAGCCGGGCGAGGTGGCGGGCGCCTGTAGTCCCAGCTACTCGGGAGGCTGAGGCAGGAGAATGGCGTAAACCTGGGAGGCGGAGCTTGCAGTGAGCTGAGATCCGGCCACTGCACTCCAGCCCGGGCGACAGAGCGAGACGAGACTCCGTCTCAAAAAAAAAAAAAAAAAAAAAAAAAATGGAATGAGTGCAGGGATATTCCAGACAGCATCAACAGAGATCCTGGGGTCAGGGAAAGCTTCCTAGAGGTGGTGACACATTTGGGCAATTGCCAGCATTATGTGTGGCTGAAGCTGGGGCTCAATTGGACTGGAAGGAATAGGTTGGTGTGAGGAGGGGCCTGGCAATATAGGACGGGCCTTGAGTGCCAGCATAAGGAACATGGCTTTATCTCAAGAACCACTGGAAGATATCAACAGGGAAGGCAGCCTGGAGGATGGTCAGCAGGGGCAGGAGTGGCAGTGGGAGGCAGCTGTCTGGGAGAGATACTCTGGACCCTAGACTAGGGTGGTGGGTGGCAGGAATCGGGAGAAGGGATGCATCTGGGAGAAGTTCTGGGGGTGGACAGACCAGCAGGACTTAGCAATGTGTGGGTGAGGGAGGCAGAGGAGACCTGAGAAACTAAGGTTTGGTGCCTTTCACATGTGGACACCTAGGAAGAGAAGCAGGATAGGGAGCGAGGAGACAGAATGATGAGGGCCAAGGAGAGTCTGAGGCAACCACAAAGGGAGTACCTAGTACTGAGCTGGATATTTTGGCCTAGACCTTGATGGGGTGGCCTGGGCCTTGGGCTCACCCCTGGCCTGGACTGACTTTAGCCCTCTTACAGCCAACCCACCTGCTTTCTAGGGCCCAGTCAGTGCCCTCACCAGCCTCACAGTTTCCAGGAGACAGTGGAGCAACAGCTCTGAGGGACTCATCAGGTGCCTCAAGCTTGAGCCTCCAGACAAGACAGTTCTGGCAGGCTGGACCAGGGCTGGTGCTAAAGTTCCCCCAAGAGGGCTGGGGGAGTTAGGGTTGGCCTCACCTGCAAGGTGTCCCTGATGGGGCCCCGGATGTCAATCACCTCGCCTTGCCGGATCACAAACTTGGGGAGCCTGTTCAGAAATTTCTCAGCAGTCATCCTGGAGCCTGCAGGGACAGCATTGGGAACCGGGGCCCAGGAAGGACTATGAGTGGTGATGGAGCCCCCCTGCAGTTTGTTCTGCAGTCCCCCGGCCCCCTGGCTCAACCTGGAGGCCAAACTCACCTGGGTGCTCCTCCGCCCTGTCCCAGGCCTTGTGCATCCGCTGCCGGCCCACCACACGGCCCTCGCCTGGGAAGGGGTCCAGCCCATCCTCCAGGTAGACCTGATTGTGCAAGTCACTCACCTGGCAAGAAAGAAGGGCGACAGCAGCGGGCCCAGCTCTTCAGCCCTTGGCCCCACTTTCAGCCCTATTTGCCTAAACACAGGCCAAGGGTATGGTCTAATGCAACCCCCATTTTACATATGAGGAAACCCAGGCCTCAAGAGAGCCACAGTTCATACTGCTGTCATCTTCCTCGGCCCTGCTGCTCCTGCAAGCACCCCATCCAGGCCAGCTGAAGCTGCAGTACTCACACCCTCCTTGGAGACCCCCCCTCTCAGGAGCCTACCGTGAAGGCAGAGTGTGAGGGGGTCAGGAGAGGATGAAGCCCCTGCCTTTTTCCAGTCTGCAGCACAAACTGCATCATCGTACATGGAACCTCACTTGCCTCATCAAGGCATGCTCCGAGGCCCCCATTGTGGCACAAATGCCTTAAACACCCCCAGTCATGACTCATGCTGTTTCCTGAGCCCTGGTGACACATGCTCCCTCCCTGACACGCCCTCAGTGCGGCACTAACCCACCACCCTCTGCAACACGCAGCCTCACGGGCTCCGGTGGTGGTACCTACCCATGGGCCAGCTCTACCTTATGTCCTTGAGTCCCAACATCTGTCCCCTCTGTTTTGCATGTGGCTCACAGCACTGCCTCCCACCCTACCCAGACAGCTTCAGGAGACTTGGGGGATAGCCGGGTCACTTCTGCAGGGACCCCAGGTTGTCAAGGTGTCCTGAAAGTTGGGGAGGACTAGGAGGCAGTGGCCCTGCAGCCGAGGCTGTCTCCAGGGTGCCAGCAGAGGGCGCTGCCTGCTGCTCTGTTTCAGTCCTCTCTGCTCCCTTCCCAGCCCGGCTCCAGGCTTATCCTCCTAGAGGGCATCAAACTGGGGTCCCCCAGGGGGCGCAGTGGCTTTCCCTCAGAATGGGAGGTGCCTGGGGAGGCTGTGTATCCTCACTCCCTCCAAAATCCCCAAAGGTGTGGTTTGAGGAGCAGCTCATCACCTTAAAGGGGACCCCATTGGGGTACAGTCGCTGGAGCTCTGAGGGAAAGAAGCCATCCAATATGTCTCGGAGGCAGCGCTGCAAGGGGAGAGGAAAAGTGAGCGGGTGGCCTGGGCCTTGGACCCATCCTGCCCTGCCACTAGTCTGGATGGCAGGCCCTAGATCCAGGGTCACCCAGTGCTGCACTCTGGCAGCATTCAGAGTCCCAGGCCTTGGGGGAGGGGCCTCTGCAAGTCGTGTGTGGGCCTGGGTGCCCCATGGAGGGCAGGCTGGACCTGGGGTGAACTGACTCCATCATCCCCAACTAACAGTGGGCAGCAGGGGCATTAGAACACCAACCCCCCAACACCGCTCCTACCTGTGTGGAGGGATTGTAGAAGGGCTGGAAGGGCCCATCGAACATCATGATGCCATTCCGGTAGAGCTTCAGTGGGATGGGCTCGAGGGTACGCAGCTGTGCCCCGCCGGGCACTGGTGTCACCTGGGTGTCACCCTCTACCACCAGCTCACTAAGATCCTGCAGGCTGGCCAGCAGCCTGTCAAAGTCCACCTCAGGGGGCGCCAATGAGTCCCCTGGCAAAGAGGACAGACACCTATGAGCCGCCTCCTGGCTGCCGTGTCCCTAGCACCCCTAGTCTCTGTGGCTCCCTCCCAAGCTGGGCAGTGGTCTTAGTGTCTCCTCAACTGACTCCCTGGGGAAAAGGAAGGCCAACACTAGATAGTAACAGCAGCTGTCTTCCTAAGAGCCAGCTTGGAACACGCACCCTGTCCATGTTCGCTACTGTGCCCACCTCCACCTTGCACACATGGTCCTTATGCCAACCCTGAGGCTTGAGGCAGGGGTATTTTTGTTTATTTGAGACGGAGTTTCACTCTTGTTGCCCAGGCTGGAGTGCAATGGCACAATCTTGGATCACCGCAACCTCCCCTCCCAGGTTCAAGTGATTCTCCTGTCTCAGCCTCCTAGTTGGGATTACATGTGCATGCCACCACACTCAGCTAATTTTTGTATTTTTAGTAGAGATGGGGTTTCATCATATTGGTCAGGCTGGTCTGGAACTCCTGACCTCAGATGATCAGCCCGCCTCGGCCTCCCAAAGTGCTGGGATTACAGGCATGAGCCACCACGCCAGGCTGAGGCAGGGGTTATTTAGCTCCATTTTACACATGAGGAAACAGGCCCACTGAGATGAAAAATGACTTGTCCCAAGCCAATTGGTGAGAGGAGGAACTGGGAAGGGAGTCGGGGCTGCCTCTCAAGTCTGTTTCCCCCACCCATCTCAGGAGAGGGAGGTCAGAAGAGGGACAGATGGCTCTTAGGGAGGATGTAGGGACAGCTGCTGGCCAGAACAGATATGGAACAGACCGTAGGTTGTGCAACTATTTCTGGGTCACAGACCCCTTTGAGAAGCTGACAAAGCTCTGGACTCCTCTTCTGAAAAATGTGTGGCGCCTACAGCTGTGCACTGGCTTTGGGGGAGAATATGGAGTGGTGGGGCCAGCCATGACGGATAACAGAGCAGAAAGGTGGAGGACAGGTAGATGCTGGCTGGGGACAGACCAGGGGCCTGTTCTGTCATTTTGATGGGACCTGGCCCCCAAGTAAGTCATCTGTTAGGGTGTGCCCTACAACACACCAGTAACTTTCGGGGCCTCGGAGAGGCTGTTTTTCAACAGGACAGGCAGGCTGCGGCAGGATGTGGGTCAGGGCTCTGGGGACCCAATTCCTTTCCTCTCAGTGGTGCAGTGGCTGTACCAGGGAGGTGCAGATGTGTTTCCTGTTTCTTTTGCAGCAGGTCAAATGGTAGGCCCCAGCTGGCCTTCTCTCCCCTACACTTCCTACCGTTGAAGGGGCTACACCTGCCCCCACCTCCTCCTGGGGTTCCCCCACAGTCCCTGAGATTCCCTGGAAAAACTCACCTAACAGAATGATACCAAGACATTATTTTCTTTTAACAACTACTTTAAATACAAATAGGCAAACCTAAAAACAATAGCAGAATAGATAATCTCATACAATGCCTGCCTTAACCCTCTTTTTTTTTTTCCGAGACAGGGTCTCCCTCTGTCACCCAAGCTGGAGTACAGTGGCACAGTGATGACTCACTGCAACCGCAACCTTCCAGGTTCAACTGATCCTCCCACCTCAGCCTCCCAAGTAGCTGGGACCACAGGCAGCATCACCACACTCTGCTAATTAAAAAAAAAAATTTTTTTTAGAGACTGGGTCTCGCTGTGTTGCCAGGGCTCTGTCTTCTTTATAGATGGGGAAAGTGAGGCCCAGAAAGGTCAGATGACATGGCCTGATCAGACCAGACAGAGCCAGGAAGAGCACCAAATACACCAACTCCTAATTCAGTGTTCCTGTCACCTCCCAGGGCCAGGGGTTTTTCAGGCTGATGAACATGGGGGGTCGACATGGGATGGGGCCAGACCAGGGAGGATGCCGAGAAACGACAAAAGGCAAGAGAGAAGCTTGCCAAGAAAACAGCCCTAGCTTAAAGAAGTAACAGCAGGTGGGCTAGGCAGACGCTGGATATCACAGAGTGGAGATGAGACCAGGGGCCAGGAAGAAGGAACCACAGCTCTGGGCAAACCAGCACTGAGAGAATAAGACAGGAAGAGCTATCACAGCAGGGCCTTGTGAAGTCAGTGAGCCCCACCACCACCCCACAAGGGTTCAACTGAGGCCTGACCCGTGGATGGAGAGAGGTGTAGTTGGGGAGTCACACAGCGGGAGGAAGGTCAGAGGGCAAGTCCCAGGTCTACCCTGAGCTAGCAGCAGAACTCAAATGGAAAGGCACTTCCTCTTTGAGCCACAGCTGTCCTTTCTGTGCAATGGGGAGATGACAACAACCCTGTGCTGCCTGCAGGATCCAGCTGGTGTTCCAGGCGCGGTGGCTCACGCCTGTAATCCCAGCACTTTGGGAGGCCGAGACCGGCGGATCACGAGGTCAGGAGATGGAGACCATCCTGGCTAACACGGTGAAACCCCGTCCCTACTAAAAAATACAAAAAACTAGCCGGGCGACGTGGCGGGCGCCTGTAGTCCCAGCTACTGGGGAGGCTGAGGCAGGAGAATGGCGTAAACCCAGGAGGCAGAGTTTGCAGTGAGCTGAGATCCGGCCACTGCACTCCAGCCTGGGCGGCAGAGCGAGACTCCGTCTCAAAAAAAAAAAAAAGATCCAGCTGGTGAACCTATATAAATGATGGCCCTGTGCCAAATGCCAGGAGGCAGGCATCACCGTTCCTGTTTTACAGATAAGGAAATTGGGCCTTGTGAGGTGTCACACCCCAGATCATGCAGCTTGCAGGGCCCAAGTGACTCAGCCTCAGTGATCTCATAAGCTGCCTCTCAATATTGGTTCTTGGGAGGCTGCTTACTGGGGTCCCTTTCCCAAGGAGGGTGGCAATGCTGGGAGATCACCTCTGAGGTCTCGTCCAACTTTGAGAGCCCACGAGCGTATTAAAATGAGGAGAAGGGACGTCAAGTCCAAGCTCTTTGGCTCAACTCCCAAGACCCTTACTTAGCACCCAGCCTCTCCTCAACATGCCCCTCGCCTTGCGCTCTGGTGGGCACTGCAGGGCACTTCCAAGCTCTGTAACCCTGGGCCTCTATGGGCCTCAGCTTCCTCTTCTGTACGATGAGGACAATAAAAGTTGCCACACTTCACAGGGCTGCTGTGAGGCTTGGAGGAAGTGTTTGGCAGATGGTGGCTGTTGTCCCTAGCACCGCCTACTCATCGCTGGGCTCAAGCTGTGCCCACTCACCCCCACCTCCTCCAAGAAGCCTTGCTAGGAGCCCCCCCAACCTGCCTCGAGGCTGCATGCCTAGAGCCCTTGCGCCCACTCCCTTGGCCCTCGTCACAGGCTGCTGCTTTCTGCTTGCTTGTTTGCCTTCCAGCCATGCTGGGTACCCCTTGAGCTCAGGAGCATTGAGCCCTGGGCCTGGCCCAGAGTGACTGGGCCACTAGAAGCACGGCTGGATCCTACTGTCTAGCAATGTCTGAGCACCCGTGCTCTGCTAGACCCTGCCAATCATGGCGATGCCCACGCCCAGGGTCCTGCCATCCTCAGGCTCAGACTCAAGTGAAGAAGACAGGGCGGCAAACGGTGACAATGGCATGTGTAAGTTTCACTGTGGGGGCTGTGGAGCCCAGAAGAGGGCCAGACCCTGCCATGCTCAGTGGCAAGGTGGCAGCCCCTCACTGCACAAGTGCCCACGGCACCCCAGCAGCTCACGCGGTGCCGCCCTCCATGTGCCTGCCCTTGACCCTCAGGCAGACAGCTGCAACAGGAAGTGGAACCGCTATTACCACACACCTGCAAGTCGAGCCCCGCTCTGGGGACTTTACTGCAGTCACTCTGCTCCGCAGAGGAGCCAGTGCAGGAAAGGAGGCCCTGCGGGTCTGGCCACTGCCAGAGCACTCAAGCAGCCTGTGGCCTGGCAGGACCTGCTCAGGTCCCGCACCACCCTGTCCCCACCTCATCCTGTGCAGATAATTGCCCCAATGTGCTCTGATCATCCAAGCCTGGGCACACGGGCATCACAGTCAATCACATGCAGCTACACACAACTTGCCCATGTGCCAAGCACTGGGACATGCATGACAACAGCTAGGTGACAATGGCTGTCAGTTCATTACCACATCCATTCCGTGGCCCTAGAAGCCCATCAGCACGACTGAGGCAGAGGCTGGATTTGCCCTGAGCTTCAGAGGAGAGGGAAGCAGGCAAGGCGCCCTGTGGGGACAGAGCAGGAGCAAAGGCTGGAGGCAGAAGGGCAGGTGGGGAGGGGTCAAGCCGGTGGCTACGGGGATTGAAGGGCAGGCCCAGGGGCAAGTCATGCAGGCTGCGGAGTCAGAGGGTCTCCAACCCAGACTCACGAGTGTGGGGCTTGAGAGGAAGGAGGGAGGTGTGCGGGGTGCTGGCAGGGAGAGGTGGAGCCATGGAGGGAGGCAAGGACTGACTGGGGTAGGGGAAGTGGGGATCTCAGAGGGGGATGGGAGGGTGAGGATTCTCAGGGGAACAGGGAAGAAATGAGGAGCTCAGAGATGCAGAGGGTTGGAGTGGGGGGAGTGAGAACCTCAGAGCTTACCAGAGCTCTCAGCCCCGAGGCCCAACATCTGGCCCCAGTGGCGTGTGACTAGAGCAGGACTGTCCCTTTCATGTCTCCGCGGACCCTGAAGCACCTGGCACAGCATCCTCTGTGACGCTGGCAGAGAGAGGGGAGAGTGAGCGATCCAGCCTGAGGCCAAGCCCCTTCATGGCCCCACCAGCCCTCCTCCCTAAGAGTCTCAGGCTCCAGAAAGTTTGATCATCCCCCCCAGCTCGGTACAGACGGCCCTGGCTCACCCTCCACAGGCCTCCACCCCAGAGCCTGTAGGAGCTTCTCCAACAGAGGGAGAGCAGAGCAATCAGCCGAGCATCAGGCCAGCGGGGGCCGAGCTGTGAGCCTGAGGCTCCTGGGCAGGAGCAGGTTGGCACCTGGGGAGAGAGGAATGGGGACGCAGGAGAGAGAGATGTCCCAGGAACAGAAGCTGCTAGCCATGAAAAACGTCATTCATCTGGCAGAAAGCGCCGAATCAAGGCCCCTCCCATGCTGAAAAAATGAAAAAACAAAAGAAGGAAGAGAACGCACGGAGGGGCCACTTATGTGACCAGGGCCTCCAAGATGGAGGGCAGGGTTTTTCACCAGTTATTTTGACTTGAGGCACTCAGCGCACAAACAACCAAACAGGGCAGACTAGGAATCCACAGAGCCAGGTCCAGAAACCGGCCATCTGGAAAGGAGCAAGGAGGTCCCCCCGGCCAGGAGGAAGGCTGCCCTGCAACAAGATGGCAGGCCTACCTGAAGCCTGTGCCCAGTCTGCCAGGCAGGGTCCAGGGTGCGGCACTTGTCAGCCTCTGGCCTAGACCCAGGATAGACATTTTTAGAGCACCTGCAGCCACCTGATAGGGCCTCACCTCTCACTCATGCCAGGGGTCCCTCGAGAACTCTCCCCACGACACCCCTGTGAGGTGCAGCATCATAGAGGCCGCACAGCCCCCAGCTTTGCTGTGTCCCAAATGGACTCGGCATCTTTCCCACAGCTGTGCTCCCTCGGGTCATCCCTGACTGCTCCAGTCCTCTCCCTCACGTAACGACACCAAGGCCATGGATTCTACCTAAATCTCTCTGCCCATCCCTTCTCACCATCCCCACCCTCAAGCTGGGCATCATCTCATCTTCCGCCTCAGTGACCAACTGTCTTCCAGTGGGCTGTCAGCCTTAAGTCTTGCCCCCTTCTCTGAATAATGAGTCCACAGACTCCTTAAGTGCCTCCCTTTACCCATCTGTGAAATGGAGTAACTCCTGGCCCCTGTCAAGGCTATGAAGATGCTGGCAGGGCACAGTGGCTCACAACTGTAATCCCAGCACTCTGGGAGGCTGAGGCAGGAGGATCACTGGCATCCAGGAGTTCAAGACCAACCTTGGGAACGTAGCAAGACCTCGTCTCTACAAAAAATAAAGAAAATCATCTGGGTGTGGTGGCACATGCCTGCAGTCCCAGCTACTCAGACAGCTGAGGTGGGAGGATCACTTGAGGCCAGGAGGTTGAGGCTGCAGTGGGCCATGATTGTGCCACTACACTCAGCCTAGGCATCATCTCTTCTTCTGCCTCAGTGACCAACTGTCTTCCAGTGGGCTGTCAGCCTTAAGTCAAAAAAAAAAGAAAGAGAGAGAAAGAAAAAGAAAAAAAAGAAAATGCTTTGAAAGCTAGCTGCAAATGGCTGGGCGCGGCGGCTCACGCCTGTAATCCCAGCACTTTGGGAGGCTGAAGCAGGAAGATCACGAGGTCAGGAGTTCAAGACCAGCCTGACCAACATGGTGCAATGCTGTCTCTACTAAAAATACAAAAATTAGCCAGGCGTGGTGGTGGCGCCTGTAATCCCAGCTACTCAGGAGGATCGCTTGAACCCAAGAAGCAGAGCTTGCAGTGAGCCGAGATTGTGCCACTGCACTCCAGCCTGGGCAACAGAGCGAGAATCCATCTCAAAAAAAAAAAAAAAAAGAAAGCTGCAAATGGCACAAAAATGGGAAGTGATTTTTTTTCAGAACAAGCAGTGAGGGCATTGCACCCTGAGATTTGGGGGGATATGGCCAGAGCCCAGGCCTAAACAGGAGGCAGGATTCTCATGTTTGGAGTCTGGGTTTTTACCTAGCAGGAAACAGGAAACCAAGAAGGGGCCGTCATCTTCCACATGGGCCTCTTGGAAGCTGTGCTCCTGTGACCACCCCCGCCCTCAGACTTTGGAAACAACAATGGCTGCGAGCGAGGCACTCTGCGTTTAACTCATTTGTTCCTGGTAACTCCCAGGGAAGGAAAACACTCCTGTTTTGTTGATGAAGTGAATAGAGGTCACCTGCCCAAGTCACATCAAGGGATAGGAGGTGGGATCAAGTTGAGGGCGCAGGCGTGCCTGACTCTAGAGCCTAGAGAATCAACTTTTGACAATTCCCATTCTTTGAAGAGAATGGGCCTGGTTTTCAGAAATGGCCAGTTCTATGTACCCAAATCTGTGGGTCTACAGGAGGGGACTGTGGGAGGAATCCCTCTAGATATTAGCAGTCAAGTTAAAAATAAGACATGGTGGGCCGGGCGTGGTGGCTCTAGCCTATAATCCCAGCACTTTGGGAGGCCGGCAGATCAAGACGTCAGGAGTTAGAGACCAGCCTGGCCAACATGGTGAAACCCCGTCTCTACTAAAAATAAAAAAATTAGCTGGGTGTGTTCGCACACACCTGTAATCCTAGCTACTCAGGAGGTTGAGGCAGAAGAATTGCTTGAACCCGGGAGGCAGAGGTTGCAGTGAGCCAAGATCGTGCCACTGCACTCCAGTCTGGGTGACAGAGCAAGACTCCATCTCAAAAAAAAGACACATTGCGGGCCCACAGAACCAGGTGGGTTCCAAGGGCCATAAGTGAACCTGGAGAGGGAGGCCAAGCCTGAGAATTTGGGAGCAGCTTCCGGAACAGAAGGATTGCTTTTTTTTAAACAGCAACAGCTTCTAGATTGGTGGCATTTTGTAGACTATGTAACCAGAGGCAAATGAGGCCTTGCTACCTCTTGTCTCTCTCGGTCTCTGACAGATGAGCAAGAGAGAGCAGAGGGGGGACCCGGGAGAACCGGGCCAGCAGGTTAAGTGGTCAGTGATGGAGGCCGAGGCCACTCCCGCATTGTGTCAGGGGCAAGGTGTGGGCTCTCAGGGCGACTCAGGTCAGGGGCCCAGGTATGAATGAGATGAGCCTCTGGGGAGCTGCCGGCCAGCAGCAAACTGTTGGAGAATTCCTTTTGAAGAGGGCCTGGGGCAGACACCCTGCTCTACCTGGCTTCCAGAACTTCTTGGCTGTCATCCAGTCCCTCTCACCATCCTCTGAGACTGTCTTGCTCTCTGAGTCCTCCTGGTCCATGGGCTCGCCCACCCACTGCAGGCCATAGTCACTGAGGAACCGCTGTGGGAAAGAAGGGGGAGACACAGGGGCACCGTCCGCTCAGCCCCGTCCCAGGGAAAGAGCGTCGTCCCAAAGCCCAGCCTCAGTCTGCAGGCGATGGGGCCCCCAGAGCTGACCCGACAGACGGATGAGTGGGGGGATCTTGCCACTTCCTGGCTGTGACCTTGGAAAGCTGCTTCAGCCCCTAGAGCCTGAGGCGACTCCTCTAATAAAATGGAGATGACAGTTCCTGCCACCTAAGCTTGTGAGGAGGGCTCAAGTAAGCTCACTCCCGCCAGTGCCCGGCCCACGCGAGGGCTCGGTAAGGTCGGCCTCCTTGCTGCAGGAACCATGTGGCCTGGCCCAAGTGTGAGGAGGAGGCAGGGCTGAGGGATGTGAACCATGTGCCAGCCTCCCTAGGGCTTGGCCGCATGTCCCCTCTGCCACAGGAAACTTCTGGACTGTCTACACATCCACACCCCCACTTCTTTTCTCAAGCCACTCTAACCTGGCTCCATCACCATACCTCTCTGAAACTGCTCAAGGTGCTGCCCCCACCAACCTACCCGCTGCCAAGCGCACGGGCACGTTTCTGTCTTTATCTTTCACCATGTGCTAGTTTTCCTCCCATCTCCTGGGCTGTTCCTTTCCAGTTTCCTTCACCATTTCCCCTTCCGATCCAACACCAACTCGTGAGGGCCCAGCTCCGTCCACATGCTCTCCCAAACATATACAACAGAACCCAAATTTGTGTTTATGCAGATTTCACCCAAGCTCCAGACTCACATTTCCAACCGTCTACACTTGGATGTCTAATGGTCATGGCTCCCGCCTTCCTTTCAGACCTCTCCCCGCGCCAGCTTTTCCTGTCTCTGGAAATGGCACCCCCTCCACCTGGGAATCCTCTGTGGCCCATTCCTCCAGGATGACCCACAAGGCCTGTGGTGTCCCCTCCAGTGCGGCCTGGAACCCATCTGCTGGGCTCCATCTGCTGCCACCACCCTAGTTCAAGCCACTGTCATCTTTCTCCTGGACAATCCGGGGCGGCGCCTGCCTCCCCCTGTCCTCTCCTCACCCGCACCACCCACCCCCACATAGCAAGGTGGTCTTTTTGTCACACCACCTCTCAAACTGAAGCCTTCCAATGGCTTCCCATTTTTTCAGGACAGGATCCAGTCAGCACCACAGACGGCTCCAATGTGATGAGGCCCCTACGACCTCTTCTCTCTTCCTGTTCTTCTCCTTCCTCCACACAGCCACCGACCACAAGCCAAGTTACGTGGTGGGAAGTGGCACCTTTCCCCTCTAAACCTAGATCCTCTTACCCCATCCCCTCCTCATTCACCAGACATCATGCCCAATGTCACTCCCACAGCTGGTCCCCCAACTTGCCTCTGTGGTGTCACCCATTTCATCAAGTCACAGCACTCTCTGTACTTGTGTACCTGTGTATTCGTTTGTTCCCCTCCCCACAGACTGGCAGCCTCATGCAGGCAGGGACCATGTCTGTCTTGGTCATGCTCTGCCCCAGGCCTGCCCCAGGCAGATCCTCCAGATGAGGCTGTTAAATGAATAATGTGGTAACTGTGTGGCTGAGATGCCTGCAAGGGCAGTCATGCCCCTGCCCCGAGGCTCTGGCGCAGCCCTCACCGCCTGTGGCTACTGCTCCAGGACAACCCCAGGTATGAACAGCCTGGAAAGGGAAGGGCTCTCAGCTGCACCTGGAGGTTTGCTGCCAAGGTTTTAAATTAGATTGGGACTTTGGAATCCAATTCTGCGTGGAGAGGGAGAGAGGCTGAATCCCAGGAAGAACTTCTGGCAGGGCCCATGCGTGCCTGGGACCCTTCCCTGTGCCTGGTGTCCCTCTAGTTCCCTTGCTGTTTGAATGGCTATGTGAGTGGGGGAAAGAAAGGTGAGTGGGGGAAAGAAAGGTGACTGGGGTCACTGAGTCCCCAGTGAGCAGAAGTCACAGCCAGAGGCAGCAAATAGCTTCACCAATTCAGTGCTAGGTCCTAGGTGCACAGTGACAAACAACAGGAGGAAACTGCTTCCTCCTTCGTGGAGTTCAGAATCCCACAAGGGAAGAGAGATGAGGCACTGAGAAAGCATGGGATGGAAAACCCGCCTAGGAGGCCCGGGGGATATGACTGAGGCCAGTGGAACTGGCCTGGGGGAGGTGGGGAAACATTTCAGTAGAGGGAACAACAACAGCACCGCCCAACGCCCTGAGTTGGGAAGCAGCTCCACGTGGTCAAAGACCCGGGGGAAGGGCCTCATGGCTGGAGGGAGAGGGGTTCAAGATAACATGAAGAGGCATGCAGAGGCCGCGGTGAGGACTGTGCAATTCAGTCCAGTGGGAGCCATGAGGTCCGCTAAGCAGGGGGGAGGCACGTTCAGAGGGCCCAAAAGCAGGGGTGTGCCCCAACCCCAGACACCTCCCTGGCTCTTTAAATTCTGGGCCAGTCCTGAGTAGGGAAATGCAGGGCAGGGTCCCTGGCTGGGATGTGATGAGGAGAGGCCCAGAGAGGTGGGCTCGGACTGAGTTCCTGAGGAGCATGCCACGCAGAGCTGGGGACTGCTGGCTGCCTGCATCCCCTGGGGCCCCACCTCTCTCACCTCCATCTCCCTGACCTGCCGCTGCAGCTGCACGCACAACGTCTCCAGTTCCTCCTGCCGCTGCAGGGTTGCCTCAGCTTCAGGGAAAGACAGGGCCAGGCTTCAGCTGCTCCAGCAAGACACTGCCAGGTCACCTCTGCCCTGAGGGTCATCTGGAGAAGCTGTTCTGGGGATCCCCCAAGAACTGCCTCTTGGCTCCCCACCTCTCTGGCCTCTCCCCTGACTCTGTGGCTGTGCCTTGATGGGCTCTAGGAGGCTGGCACTCCCCTCAGAGCCTCCTGTCCTCCAGACTTCAGATGGGACTCAGGCCCATGCAGGAGGGCACGGAGTGACTGACTCCAGCACTGTCCTGGATATGTTGCAGCCCCTCTGTGGGCTCAGTTGTCCAGACCCCACCAAGCAGTCAGCTTGATGTTCTTCATGCCAGAAGCCATTGTCCAAGCTTCCAGGAGCCCCAGGCCCAGGGGAGGTGCCTGACTGGGGGCGCAGGTCAGCCCTCCAAGAACCTCCTACCTGGGTGTGGCTGGAGGGTCCGCACTAGGTCCTCCAGGGCTGCTATCTTCCGATCCTGTAGCATAAGACACAGGGTGAGCACAGGGCCTGTGGTTCCCAGAGCCCTGCCCAGATGGGAAGCTCCAGAGCTTTGCCTACGTTGGACGCTGGGGAACAGCAAGCCCCTGCCACCCTTTGGCACGGCCACTTCTCCTGGACCTCAGATAACCCTCGCAGTTCCTCTGAGGTGGGGAGAGGCATGGCCCACACCTGAGGACCCCCGCATCTGAGGGTGCCGCGCTCTGCTCAGCAGTCCGCTGTGTCACCCAGTCCAGGGTCTACTGGGTCCTGCTCAGCTGAGGGGAAGAACCCCCAGCCTCTCGGCTCAGGTCACAGGGACCTAGATCAGGCCCAGGCCACACCTGGTCCTCAAACTGGGCAGGTCAGTCGGGGAGATGGTTATAGAATCACCCGCCCTAGTCCAACTCCTGGCCTCCCCAGCCCAGTCCCTCCACCTCTCAGACTGGCCCCTGGCCCTCTCCCACCTGGGGCCCCACCTTGGACAGGATCTCATCAGTCTGGGCCTTCACCTGCTGCTCCAAGTCCCACAACTTCCTCGTCATGGAGGCCATCAGCTCCGAGTCATGGGATGCAGGGACTGCCAAGCACATAAAGTCTTTAGAGCCCAAGACCCAGAGCTGAGGATGAGTTGTCAGGGTGGAGGGAGGAGGACAGGGGGCCCAGGAATGGAAATGAAGGTACTGACAGCAGCTCCCACTGGCATCACAGGAACTGTTCTAAACACTTCATGTAGATCAACCCCTGTAATCCTTGAAACACACCCAGGAGGTAAATGAACTGTTTAGGAAAGTGAGACACAGAGGGATCGAGTAATTTGTCCAACATACACAAGGATGTGGTGTAACATATGGGCCACATCACCCTGAAGCATTGCCAACTTTCACCCTCAATCTAATCAAACCTCCAAATCTAGTGTCCAGTGGTAGGCAAAACGGCAGATAGAGGAGTGAGGCAAATACCCCACGGGCAAACTGCCAGATAAAGTCAGAATGCAGGGCATTGTAGAAAACAGTAGCCAGGGCCGGGCACGCGGTGGCTCATGCCTATAATCCCAGCACTTTGGGAGGCCGAGGCGGGAGGATCACCTGAGGTCAAGAGTTCAAGACCAGCCTGACCAACATGGAGAAACCCCCGTCTCTACTAAAAAGTACAAAATTAGCCAGGCGTGGTGACACATGCCTTGTAATCCCAGCTACTCGGGAGGCTGAGGCAGGAGAATCACTTGAACCTGGGAGGTGGAGGTTGCAGTGAGCCGAGATCACACCATTGCACTCCAGCCTGGGCAACAAGAGCAAAACTGCGTCAAAAAAAAAAAGAAAGAAAGAAAAGAAAAAAAAAAAAAGAAAGAAAGAAAATAGTAGCCAGGACTCTTCAAAATGTCCATGTCACTTTTAATCTTTGTGTTTTTTTAAGAGATGGAGTCTTGCTCTGTTGCCCAGGCTGGAGTGCAGTGGTACGATCATAGCTCACTGCAGCCTCGAACTCCTGGGCTTGAGCAATCCTCACACCTCAGCCTCCCAAGCAGCTGGGACTATAACTGCACACCATCACACCTGACAAATTTTTTAAAATTATTTTTTCTAGAGAGAGGGTCTTGCTGGGTTGTCCAGGCGGGTCTCAAACTCCTGGTTTTAAATGATCCTCTCGCCTTGGCCTCCCAAACTGCTGGGATTGCAGGTCTGAGCCACTTCACTCAGCCTTGTCTTTTTTTTGCGACAGGGTCTTGTTCTGTTGCCCAGACTGGAGTGCAGTGGTGCAATCACAGCTCACTGCAGCCTCGGCCTCCTGGGCTCAAGTGATCCTCCCAAGTCAGCCTCTTGAGTAGCTGGGACTGCAGGCATGTGCCACCACACTCAGGAACATAATTGTTGAATCTAGATGGAGAACGTATGGTATTCGCTATATTATTATTTCAACTTTCCTGTATGCTTAAATATTTTCAAAATAAAAAGTTTTACATCTGTGTAGTATGGGAAATAAAAGTTTTTATTAAAAAAGTATGAGAATGGGCCGGGTGCAGTGGCTCACGGCTGTAATCCCAGCACTTTGGGAGGCCGAGGCAGGTGGATCACTTGAAGTCAGGAGTCCGAAACCAGCCTGGCCAACATGGTGAAACTCTGTCTCTACTAAAAATACAAAAATCAGCCGGGCGTGGTAGTGGATGCCTGTCATCCCAGTTACTTGAGAATCACTTGAACCAAGGAGGCGGAGGTTGTAGTGAGCCAAGATCGCACCACTGCACTCCAGCCTGGGTAAGAGCGAGAGACTCTGTCTCAAAAAAAAAAAAAAAAAAAAAAAGTATGAAAACGGAAAAAAAGAGAAACATACAGGAAGAAGCAGGCCTTTTCCTTTTCTTCCCCTAGATACTGTCCTTTCTATGTATGAAACAGGAACCGCAGCCATCATCCTACAACCACATGAGGCTGCTGTGTCAAGGCAGGTTCGGTGAAAAGATGGAGAAACCTGAGCCCCCGATGATGTCTCTGAGTCACTGAATTAACACCCCTGGAGCTGCCTCTTTAGGACGGCTTTGCATGTGGGATAACAAAACTTCCTTAATGTTCTTCTTGGTTGAGGAAGGGTTTTCTTTGACTTATAGTTAAATGCATCATAATTGACAAAGAAACATTTGGGAACTGTCTACACACGGAGTACAGATGAGCTCACTGGGGCACAGTGGACACAGAGGAGAATCCAGGCCAGAGGAACATCACATTGAAAAGCTGAGGGCCCAGGTGCGGTGGCTCGCACCTGTAATTTCAGCACTTTGGGAGGCCAAGGCGGGCAGATCACTTGAGACCAGGAGTTCGAGACCAGCCTGGGCAACATAGCAAAACCCTGTCTCTACTAAAAATACAAAAATTAGCCAGGCATGGTCAGGCATGGTGGTGTGTGCCTATAGTCCCGGCTACTTAAGAGGCTGAAGTGGGAGGACTGCTTGAGCCTGGCAGGTCGAGGCTGCAGTAAGTACTGATTTGCACCACTGCACTCCAGCCTGGGCAACAGAGCAAGACGGTCTCAAAAACAAAACAAAAAAACTGAGGGAAAAAAGGAGGTGGTAATGATAGCTAAGAGGCAGAGCCTAGAAGCAGAGGGCAATGGGAGGGCAGCAGCTTGGTGCCTAAGAGCTTGGTGGAGGTCCTGAGAAGGAAGGAGCAGTGGACAGTATAGGACGCTGCTGGCTGAGAAGTAAAATAAGACAGGCAGGTCCTCATCTACCTTGGTAGGGACAGATATTGACTGGGAGTGGGAGAGGAGGGGATGACAGGGGAAAGCAGGGAGAGGACACCTGGAGCTTTTTCAAAGAGAGAACCTGGTTGCCATGGTTACTACTGAAAGTGACCTGGCTGGGTACAGTGGCTCATGCCTGTAATCCCAGCACTTTGGGAGGCTGAGGCAGGAAGACTGATTGTGCCTGGGAGGCTGAGGTTGTAGTGAGCTGTGATCACACCACTGCACTCCAGCCTGGATGACAGAGCAAAACCCTGTCTCAAAAAAAATAAAATAAAAAAGAAAGTTGACCCTAGTCAGGGTATAGGAGATCCTGGCTTTGTGATGAATTGGCTGCGGGACCTTAGGCCAGGCTCTTCCTGTCTCTTTTTCCACCTCAATCCCCTCTGCCGGTAAAATGGAGGGGGCCTGGTGGAGGATCATCAGGCCCTTCCTTGCGGCTGGCCTCCTGATGGGCAGCCACCACGCTGAGCACCCCATGTGACAAGCACTGGCCAGGGGCCTTCAACCGAGGAGCATCTCATCGAATCCTCCCAACACGCTGCCCTTGCTGTTCCCATGCCCACTTCACAGAGGAGGCCCCAAGAGACAGAGAGATGCAAAGTTGCTTGCTCAAGATACTACAGCTAGTGAGCTGGTGGGAAGTTCTAACCTCAGCCCCAGGTCCCGCCCAGCACTCTGCACAGCTCATCCCTGCCTGCCCATGTCTCCCCTTTTCTCGGACTTGCTAAATCCCCTCTCTGGGAAGTCACCCTGATCAGCCCCATCCCACCTTAGGTGCCTCCATGAGCTCAGCATTGCCACAGCCCTCTGCCAAGCTAAGTGGACTGTCTAGGCAACTTTGCACCTTGCCAGAGCCCTGCAGAAGCAGGAGGCTGAGCTCTACCCTCAGGATCTTCATCCCTCTCTGACCCTGAATCCTGAGCCCACTGATATCACACCTGCTAACTACAGCCACAGCCTGGCCTGGGGCTGGGGCTGGGCCAGGCCTCCTGAGCTACGGGTGGGGCTTGTGTGGCTTTACGCAAAGCCAGGGCCCTGCCACCATCAGGCAGGAGTGGGAGCAGCTTCCTCAGACCAAACAGGCGAGAGGAAGGGCCATGCCTCCCCAGGCCTTGCTCTTTCTCTGGGGCCCCCTCCTGCAGCCAGGACCCAGACCCTTCGGGCCTCTGCTCTCACCTTGCCGACTCACAGGGGCACCTATGCCGCCATAGCAGGAAGGGACTGAGATCTTTTCTTCTGAGCCACGCCCATCACTCAACATGTCCACCTCATCTTCTGCAGACAGGGATGCCTAGGTCACTGCTCTGGGGCCGAGGCCCAGAGGAAACTCACGCCCTGGGCCCTAGCCAGTGTGACGCAGCCTATGCAGTGTGCTCCAGGGAGTTTGAGGAGAGAGAATTCACAAGGCTGGGGAGCAAGGACCCAACCAGAATGGGGCTGTTCTTGTAGTTCTTCCAGTTCTGCTCCCAGAGGGACCTGCATGGCCAATGCCAATGCCATGGTGGGGTGTTGGGGGGTGGGGATCCAAAGGCCTGAGCTACAGGAGTCAGGGTGGCAATGTGTGCACAGACCTCGTGGGAGAAAAGGCTGTCATGCTGGAGGAGGCTGGAGGGGGAAGGCGGGCTGGGATCCCGATCCCTGGGCTGGGTCATCTCTTGGCCCCCACGTGGTTTCTAGGCACACACTGGCCAGTCCCACAGTGGGTCAAGGGGTTCAAATGTGAGTGGCAACATCTGTGCCAAGGGTATGGGGCCTCCTAATCTGAGAGCTTCCAGGAGGGAAGCCCAGTCCTCAGGGAGGACAGCGTGGGAGCTGCAGATAACACAATGTAGACCGCTGCTCCAGCTGACAAGGGCCTTCGTCGTGTGATTTCTCTCCATTGGCCCAACTGTAGGAGGTGCGAGCACATGAGAGGCGAAGAGGGCAGGAGGGTAGGGCACACTTACCATCCCCATAGATGTGGATTCCTCGCCTCCTGGGAACCCAGGCAGGAAGAAGGAAGAAATATAAGTTAGGGCCCCTGGAATGATACCAGGGATAAGGCTCTGGGCACCGGACTTCAGTCAAAGCTCAAAGAGATGGAAGCGGGGCCTCTACCTCCTGAGGACTTCCAGCCCCAAATCCCAGCCCCAGCCTGGGGTGAGACAAGGGACAGGCTTCAACATGACTCACTTTGCCCAGTGGAGAAGGATGGCGAAGGGGTGAAGAGCAGAGTCTTAGGTGGGAAGACTACAAGGCTTGCAAAGCCCACGAGTTCAGCCCCAGCTCTGCTCTGCAAAGGCTGTGAGGCCTGTTGCTTAACCTCTCTGAATCTTCTAGGCCTTAGCATGACTCAAAGTGGGGCCAGGCGCAGTGGCTCACACCTAGAGTGCTGGTAATCCCAGCACTTTGGGAGGCCGAGGCGGGCAGATCACGAGATCAGGAGATCGAGACCATCCTGGCTAACACAGTGAGACTCGTCTCTACTAAAAATACAAAAAATTAGCCAGGCATTGTGGCACACGCCTGTAGTCCCAGCTACTGAGGCTGAAGTAGGAGAATCGCTTGAACCTGGGAGGCAGAGGATGCAGTGAGCCGAGATCGTGCCACTGCAATCCACAGCCTGGGCAACAGAGCAAGACTTGCTCTCAAAAAAAAAAAAAAGACTCAAAGTGGTATTCCGAAAAGCAAGAAGGAAGAGAGGTAAAAAATGTTTTGAAAACGTGAACGTGCTAGACAGATGTAAAAGATTCCCTTTACTAAGAACCCTAAACAGGGCCTGGCCCAGGATAGGTCCATACACCATCTGTGTTTGCAGAATTAATCAATGAACAGTGAATGAACAGATGGGATGCCAAGCCACTCCTCCAGGGCCCGTACCTTATTAAAAGCACAACCCAGTTTATGCTCAGATCCAAAGCTGGGCACCCCAGAAGAAGGTATAAAGAAAAAGACAGTGGTCAAAGAAGGCTATGTGGCCCTCATTTGTATTCCCCAAGACACTAGGAGTCATTGTCCTCTGGCCATGGAAGGATGGAAGGCAGGGACAGAAAGACCCCTAAGGCTGGCTCCTTACCCAGAATTCACAGGCTCCGAGGGCAGGGGCACTTTCCGGGTCTTGCTAAGGGAGGCCAAAGGTGAGCTCATAGTTCTACTTCTAGAATCCAGCTGTCAGGAACTCCCTAGAGGAATGCAGGAAGTCAGCCCTTGGGGACAGAGGGGACGGACTCAGGGCTCCAATCCCAGGGGGTAGACTGAAGTTTCCACTTCCCTGGCTACTCTTCCTAATGGGAAGCACAGTCTAGGCAGCAGTACCTTTTGCCGCTTCCACTGTCCCCACAGAGGTTTCTGGAAGTTTCTGTTATCTGCCTGCTCCTCTGGGTATACAGCTTTCTGCTCTGAACTGTGAGACCTTTGGCCTGGTGGTTCTTGGGAAAGGACTGTGAGGGTGGATGGGATGCAGAAATGAGTTAGAAGCCTGGAACTTTCCCAGACTTAGAGCCTGAAAATGCTACCACCCAGGAGGCTGTCCGTCCATCAGCCAGCTGGGTGACACAAAGCCCAAGTGTCTCCTTCCCTTCCACCAGAAACCCGGTGCCACTACCAACATCTCAGAGCCAGAGAGGGCAACCCACAGGCAGGATTCAATCAAGACACAGTCTATGTGGGCTGGGCTCGGTGACTCACACCTGTAATCCCAGCACTTTGGGAGGCCGAGGTGGGTGGATTGCCTGAAGTCAGTGGTTTGAGACCAGCCTGTCCAACATGGTGAAATCCTGTCTCTACTAAAAATACAAAAATTAGCTGGGCGTGGTGGCATGCACCTGTAGTCCCAGCTACTTGGGAGGCTGAGGCACGAGAATCGCTTGAACCCAGGAGGTGGGGAGGTTGCAATGAGACGAGACTGCGCCATTGCACTCCAACCCGGGCAACAAGAGCGAAACTCCATCTCAAAAAAAAAAAAAAAAAAAAAGACACAGTCCATGTGACGCCAAGGTTAAGATGCCAGGTTTTGCCACTCACTGGAGTTAACCCATCCTCAGTTTCTTTTAGTATAAAATGGGGGTAGTAACAGTACTGGCACAGGCAGTGTTCTGAGCAGATTCAGAGATAACAGAGAAGGTCTAGCCCAGTGCCAAGCTCAGAGGAAGCACTGAAAAATGTGAGCTGGGGCTGCTGTTGCTTTTGCTGTTGCTGCCACAGGAGGCACTCATACATGTTAGTTTCCTTTCATTCCCTCTTCCTTCTGGAAAGAGGAGTGCACCTGAGGGACATAATCGAAGGCTACTACTCTATTCAGTAAATGACCTCAGGTGATCCACCCGCCTCGGCCTCGGGGACCTCCCAAAATGCTGGGATTACAAGCATAAGCCACCGCACCTGGCCTGGATCAAATTTTTTAGGACAAATCCAAGCAAGCTCCACTTTGAAAATGTCTGGTTCTGGCCTCAACCCTACTTCTGAAGCCAGTCAGCAAGGGAATCCATGCTGCCTGGAGGCAGCCTCCAATGCCTTCACTGCAGAGTTTGAGAATCATGCCCTGCCCCTTCCTTGGAAGGAGCCCTCCTCAAGGATCAGGCCCAGAGTTTCTTCACCCACACCCTGCCCCAGCCGCTGCCCTGTCTGGGCGGCCTCCTGGGTTGTATGGCCAAGTCTGAGAGCCCCTCATGGCCCCCTTCATTAGTTCCCATGTGCTCCAGAGAGATCTTCTTAAAACATAAAGCAGGCCGGGAGTGGTGGCTCATGCCTATAATTCCAGCATTTCTCACCCAGGGAAAAAAATTCAAAATTCTGGCCAGGTGTGGTGGCTCACGCCTATAATCCCAGCACTTTGGGAGGCGGAGGAGGGTGGATCACCTGAGGTCAGGAGTTCAAGACCAGCCTGACTAACATGGCGAAACCCCATCTCTACTAAAAATACAAAAATTAGCCGGGTGTGGTGGGGGGCACCTGTAATCCTGGCTACTCGGGAGGCTGAGGCAGAAGAATTGCTTGAACCCAGGAGGTGAAGGTTGCAGTGAGCAGAGATTGCACCATTGCACTCCACCCTGGGTGACAGAGCAAGACTCCATCTCAAAAAGAATTTCATAATTCCTTGATATAGGTGACCTGGTCCCTGCTTATGTCTCCTGACCTCATGTCCCATCTTGCCGCCTCCCACACTTGAGCCACCTGAACTGCTAGCAATATCTCAAATGCACATGTATCCCCCTTGCCTCAACCTCAACCCCCCACTCCCAGAATGGTCTCCCCACCCCTACCTGCACCCTTCCCTTGGCCAGCTAACTCTTTTTCCCCTTCAGTTTGTTTTTCACTTATATTTTAACTTTTTATTTGAAAGTTATTATAGATTCACAGGAAATTAGGAAAATAGTACAGAAAGATCCTTTGTATCCTTTACCCAGCTCCCCTCAACACATTTTTTTGTTTTGTTTTTTGAGATGGAGTCTTGCTCTGTCACCCAGGCTGGAGTGTAGTGGGGCTCTGTCACCCAGGCTGGAGTGTAGTGGCGCGATCTCAGCTCACTGCAACCTCTGCCTCCCGGGTCCAAGTGATTCTCCTGCCTCAGTCTCCCAAGTAGCTGGGATTATAGGTGTATGCCACCACACCCAGCTAATTTTGTATTTTTAGTAGAGACAGGGTTTCACTATGTTGGCCAGGCTGGTCTCAAACGCCTGACCTCATGAATCCACACACCTTGGCCTCCCAAAGTGCTGGGATTACAGGCGTGAGCCACTGTGCCCGGCCAATAGTTAGATTTTATATAACTACAGTATGATATTAAAATCAGGAATTGACATTTTTTTCTACAGTTTGTATGTATAGTTCTATGCTGTTTGATCACATGGGTAGATTAAATCACATAGGTCAAGTTACATGGGTAACTACCACTGCAATCAAAATACAGAACTATTCTGGCACCACCAAGATCTCCCTCGTGGCCCTCTTTATAGTCACACCCATCCTGCCGCCCTCCCCCAGCCCTAACCACTGGCAACCAGTACGTTATTTTCCATCTCTAATTTTCTTTTTATTTTCTTTCCTTTTTTCTTTTCTTTTTTTTTTTTTTTGAGACAGAGTTTTGCTCTTGTTGCCCAGGCTGGAGTGCAATGGCGCGATCTCGGCTCACTGCAACCTCTGCCTCCCAGGTTCAAGCAATTCTCCTACCTCAGCTTCCCAAAGTGCTAGGATTACCGGCGTGAGCCACCGCGCCCAGCCCATCTCTATATTACTTCAAAAAAGTTACATAACTGGAATTATACAGTATGCAACCTTTTTCATAAAACAGCTTTGAGATATAATTCACATATTTCACCTTATTACAGTGTAAATTTAAGTTTTTAGTATATTCACAAAGCTGTACTACCATCACCACAATTTTAGAACATTTTCATCAGCCTAAAAAGACCTTGTACCCTCTAGCAGTCACCCGCCACTTACTCTCCAGCCCCCACCCCTTTTCCCAGCCAGTCTTAGGCAACCACAAATCTACTTTCTGTTCTATAGACTTGCCCATACTGCACATTTCATATAAATGGAATATATACTGAAATATACTAAAAACGATTGAAATTTACACTTTAAAGGAGTGAAGTATGTAGTACGTGAATTATATCTCAATAAAGCTGTCATGGAGGAAAACCAAAAGACAAAAAACTCCTAAGCCAAATCCAACATCTTCGTCAAACTCACTTCCTCCCCTTCCCCCTTCTTAATGGGACCCCATCACCCAACCACAGCATTTTCCTCTCCTTCCTTCCCTCATACGCCATCTTTCCTCTTACTCCAAACACTGCAGGTCAAACTGTCTCACATATAGCTGCCCCTTTCCATGCCCACTGTCAGCCATCCTAGTGGGACTCACTGCCCATTCTGGGAGCTGTCACGTGGCCCCCAACTGACTTCCCTACTTCCAGTGTCACTCCAGTCCAATCCAACACATTGTCCCCAGGTTAATCTTCTCCCAGATTACAGGGGACCCTGAGGGCAAAGGCTGCATTTCCCCTTCCGTTTGGGGGGACTCCTGAGGACAGGGGCGTGTCTCTTCCTCCTTCAGATTAGGGAGCCCTGAGGACAGAGTCGTCTACCTCCTTCACTTTGGGGCTTCCAAGGGCAGGACTGTGACTACCCCTCAGGCCAAAAGCTCCTTAACGCAGGGTTGTCACCCACTTCAGATCTGGCTCTGAGAACAAAGCTGTGTACCATGCCTCTATATCTCTAGGACCAAACTCAGTACTGTGGTTGACTCACAACATTCTTCTTCACACCTCCTCGGCCTAGCCGTCATCCCCAGGGCCCAGAGCTCTGGCGGGGACACGGTCCGGCCCGCTGCCAGCCGTCACTCCCTAATGCCCCCAGGACGCGTTTAGGGAGAGACGTCTATCACGACCTAACCCAGCCCTGGAAGCCGTGTCGCCTCCTTCCCCCTCTACGAGTAGTCATGGTAAGCAGGGTCCCCAACCCCTCCTGTGGGAGCCGCGGAGCTCGCAGGCCCACGGGGCTCTAGGGGCTTGGACTCTAGTCTGCGAGAGGACTCCAGGGGCAGAAAAGTCTTGGGGCAGAAAAGTCTTGGGCCAGACTCACCACGCAGGGCCGCTAGCCGTCCCGCGGCGCCGCCATCTTGTTGTCACGCGGTTTCCTAGGCGACCAGGACCCGTGCACTTCTCATTGGCTAGTTTGAGGGAGGCCTGAGCAACCTGCAGACAGCGAAGGTGGATACAGTCGCCTGTGCTCGGATTCCATTGGCCCAAAGAGTCGGCATTCTTCGCGGGCGAATCCCAGAATGCACCGCTCTGGGCGGGCTCCAGGTCGGGAGGGGGGAGTTCGTTCATACCCACAGGTGCAGGAAGGAGGAACCTGGGATTAGGTTGATGAAACTGCTGGAAGCCTCTGGACTTGAATGTGTGATCCCGACAGTGCCGCTATTTTGCTAAATTGATCTTGGGGGGCATTATCCCTCTTAGCTTATTTCCTCATATGATCAGTGTTGTAACACGAAGTACTATAATACTTAGCGGAGGCTGCTTTGAGGATGGATTGCAATGATGCAACTACTTAATAAATGTTTCTTAAATCTGAGTTTCTGTGATAATTCCTTGTCCAGATTGGCGCCCGGAAGGGAGGCCCAAATTCTATTTCCCTTGCGTAAAAGTTGGGTAAGACAATTTCCCCTCCCTGAGCCTCATCTGTAAAATTGTTGGATTAGACTCAGTCACCAAAGCAGCTAAAGGCAGTTAAGAGCACGAACTCTGGAATTAGGAGTCCTGGCTCCTGACTGTGTGTTCTTGGACACTTTATACACCTTAGATTTTACATCTGTAAAACAGTGATAATACCCACCCCCACTGGGTTGCCGTGAGGATTAAATAAGATATTGCAAAGTACACGATTTTAAAGGGGAAAGCCGAAACAAACAAAAACACCTGTAGAGAGCACTTTTTCAAAAACGTTTCCTGCTGTTAATCATCATCATCATCTCTCCACCCTTTCAGCTGTGATGGGCTGGGAGTTTATGAGTTCTGATCTCAGGCACTCACTTCTTGGTGCCCAGGTTCAAAAGCCCTTTCTCTGCACAACACAGAGTGCTTTTTTTTTTTTTTTTTTTTTTTTTTTTTCCATTTGACTTTCTAACCTACCATATTCAGGGAAGGGTAGACTCTGCTCACTGCAACATCCGCCTCCCAGGCTCAAGCCATCCTCCCATCGCAGCCACCAGTGTAGCTGGGACTACAGGTGCGCACAACAATGCCCAGCTAGTTTTTTTTTTTTTTTGTAGAGATGGGGTTTCGCCATGTTACCCAGGCTGGTCTCAAACTCCTGAGCTCAAGCGATCCGTCCATCTCTGCCTCCCAAAGTGGACAGCATTCTTTGTATGCAAATTGGAAGCTAAAGAAAGCTACCACTGGCTGGCGCGGTGGCTCAAGCCTGTAATCCCAGCACTTTGGGAGGCCGAGACGGGCGGATCACGAGGTCAGGAGATCGAGACCATCCTGGCTAACACGGTGAAACCCCGTCTCTACTAAAAAATACAAAAAACTAGCCGGGCGAGGTGGCGGCGCCTGTAGTCCCAGCTACTCGGGAGGCTGAGGCAGGAGAATGGCGTAAACCCGGGAGGCGGAGCTTGCAGTGAGCTGAGATCCGGCCACTGCACTCCAGCCCGAGCAACAGAGCGAGACTCCGTCTCAAAAAAAAAAAAAAAAGAAAAGAAAAAAGAAAGCTACCACTACTGAGTGCCTTCCAAGTCAGATGGTAACATGAAATTTACAGATGAGGGCCGGGCACAGTGGCTCATGCCTGTAATCCCAGCATTTTGGGAGGCTGAGGCAGGCAGATCATCTGAGGTCAGGAGTTCGAGACCAGCCTGACCAACATGGAGAAACCCCATCTCTACTAAAAATACAAAATTAGTCAGGCATGGTGGCTCATGCCTGTAATCCCAGCTACTCAGGAAGGCTGAGGCAGGAGAATCGCTTGAACCCAGGAGGTGGAGGTTGCGTTGAGCTGAGATCACGCCATTGCACTCCAGTCTGGGCAACAAGAGCGAAACTCCATCTCAAAAAAAAAAAAAAGAAAGAAAGAAAAAAAAAGAAAAAAGATATCTACAAATGAGAAAAGTGAAGCTCAGGGTAGTACAGTGGCTTGCATAAGATTATAAAGGCAGGAAGCAGAAGTGGATTCAAACCCAGAACGGTCAGCCTCAAGAGTCCATGCTCTTCCTAGAAACTTTCACTCTGGTAAACAAGGCAGGCATAGATAAGCCTAGGAAGCAGGTGGTACAGACCTACTGCCAAGGGAGAAGTCTGGGCGGAAAGTGTGACTGGAGAGTGGAGGTAGGAGGAGCTCTCTTGTTGCTGAGCTGCTCCCAGAAAGTTTTCTCAGGTTTTAGGTATATGAAGATGAGAAAGACTGAGATCATGCTGGGGCCAAGTGTTTTTTGGGGTTGGACCCATGGTCAGGGAGAGTAACAACTTCATGCTGTCACCTTGCTCTGGGAGATAAGCAAGCGTGGGAAGCAGGAGCTCTGGCCTTATGAGCCCTGCTGTGGTCTGCCCTCTGATTCCTGCCTCAGCAAGAACCAGATCATGAGTGGCTTACCCAGGCACCAGGATTTATCCCATCCCTTCTTCCCACCCAGGGCCTGGCTGGAGATTCCGCAGCAGGCAGACACTCAGCAAACATCTAGTTCCTGGAAGGAAAATGGGAGCCCCCTAACCTGGCAGGCCAGTCGTTTTTGTTTGTTTGTTTGTTTTTTGAGACACAGTCTTGCTCTGTCACCAGGCTGGAGTACAGCGGCACGATCTCGGCTCACCACACCTCCACCTCCCTGGTCCAAGAGATTCTCCAGCCTCAGCCTCCAGAGTAGCTGGCACTACAGGCACGAGCCACCACGCCCAGATAATTCTTTTGTATTTTTAGTAGGACGGGGTTTCACGATGTTGCCCAGGATGGTCTCCATCTCCTGACCTCATTATCCACCCACCTCAGCCTCCCAAAGTGCTGGGATTGCAGGCGTGAGCCACTGCGCCCGGCCCCAAGTTGAGTGATTTTTTTTCTTTTTCAAGACAGAGTCTCACTCTGTCACCAGGCTGGAGTGCAGTGGCGTGATCTCAGCTCACTGCAATCTCTGACTCTGGTTCAAGCAATTCTCCTGCCTCAGCCTCTGAGTAGCTGGGATTACAGGCACGTGCCATCACCCCTAGCTAATTTTTGCATTTTTAGTAGAGGTGGGGTTTCACCTTGTTGGCCAGGATGGTCTCGATCTCCTGACCTCATGATCCACCCGCCTCGGCCTCCCAAAGTGCTGGAATTACAGGCGTGAGCCACCGCGCCCTGCTCGTTTGATTTTTTTTTTAAATAACATTTATTGGGGAAGTCATAGCCTTATTATAAAAACATACAATTTCACTGGAGAAACTTGGAAAATTATAATAGCTATCATTTGTTGAGGATACATTGTACTGTGGATCAGCATAACTTAACAACTCTATGAGGCTGGGCTCTGTCGCTTAATAGCTGGCTGTTCCTGCTCAAGATACTTCATTTATCAGTCTCAGTGTCCACACCTGTAAAGTAGAGATACTAATAGAATCTACCTCCTAGGATTATTGTACAAATTAAATTTCTTATAATGGGGCGCCGGCCTCAGCATGAGTGGGGACAACACTGAAAAAACTATATACATTATTTTAAAAATTTGTATAATGTTGCATTATTGCATCTGAAAAGGTGTTTTTCTTTTCTTTCTTTTCTCATTTATTTATTTTTAGAGACAGGCTCTGTCTATGTTGCCCAGGCTGAATTTGAACTCCTGAGCTCAAGGTATCCTCCTGTCTTGGCCTCTCAGCCTCCCAAGTAGCTGAGACTATACCCTCTCGCCACTCTGCCCAGCTCAAAAAGCAGGAGTTTTTGGCTGGGCACAGTATTTCACACCTGTAATCCCAACATTTTGGGAGGCTGAGGTGGGTGGATCACCTGAGGTCAGGAGTTCGAGACCAGCCTGGCCAAAATGATGAAACCCTGTCTTCACTAAAAAATACAAAAACTAAGCCAGGAGCAGTGGCTCATGTGTGTAATCCCAGCACTTTGGGAGGCTAAGGCGGGGGGGTCACCTCAGGTCAGGAGTTTGAGACCAGCCTGCCCAACATGGTGAAACCCCGTCTCTACTAAAAATACAAAAATCAGCCAGGTGTGGTGGCATGTGCTTATAATCCCAGCTACTTTGGAGGCTAAAGCAGGAGAATCGCTTGAACCCGGCAGTTGGAGGTTGCAGTGAGCCGAGGTCGCGCCACTGCACTCCAGCCTGGGCAACAAGAGCAAGACTCCATCTCAAAAAAAAAAAAAAAAAGAAAAAGAAATAAAATGAGCAGAGCACGGTGGTGGATGCCTGTAATCCCAGCTACTCAGGAGGCTAAGGCAGGAGAATTGCTTAACCTGGGAGGTGGAGGTTGCAGTGAGCCAAGATTGTGCCACTGCTCTCCAGCCTAGGTGACAGAGCCAGACTCTGTCTTAAAAAAAAAAAAAAAAAAAAAAAAAGAGGTGTTTTTCAGAAACAAAATTATAAAAGAAACCAAGAGTCTAAGCTCATCTGATTTTTTTTTTTTTTTTTTGACCTATATTTCTCTTCCTACATCTTAGAAGGTCTGGAAGTCTCTGAGGTCTCCAGGCTCACAAGACTTGAGTATTGTGAGGGCCTTGGAGACCCATTCAACCACTTCCAAGCTGGAAGAATTCCCTCTGGACTTACGAGATGGGGTTGCCCAGCCTCATCTTGATCTCATCCAATGGTGAATATTCATTGTCTGATGATGGTGCAAGGGTCCTGGCCTGGGAGGAGGGAGGTCCTGAACAAGGCTCTTTCTGGACCTGTTTCCCACCTGCAGGGTGAGGAAGTAGACCCCAGCTCTGGGACTAGATGGCTCTGGAAGTCTCTATTATTATTATTATTATTATTTTTTTTTTTTTTTTTTGAGATAGAGTCTCACTGTGTTGCCCTGGCTGGAGTGCAGTGACATGATCTCAGCTCACTGCAACCTCTGCCTCCTGGGTTCAAGCGATTCTCTGCCTCAGCCTCCCGAGTAGCTGGGATTACAGGTGCCCACCACCATGCCCAGCTAATTTTTTTGTATTTTTTCATAAAGATGGGGTTTCACCATGTTGGCCAGGCTGGTCTTGAACTCCTGACCTCGTGATCCACCTGCCTCAGCCTCCCAAAGTGCTGAGATTACAGGCGTGAGCCAGCGCACCCGGCAGAAGTCTATTTTTTTTTTTTTTCGAGATGGATTTTCTTTTTTTTTTTTTTTTTTGAGACGGAGTCTTGCTCTGTCGCCTAGGCTGGAGTGCAGTGGCGCGATCTCCACTCACTGCAAGCTCCGCCTCCCAGGTTCACACCATTCTCCTGCCTCAGCCTCCCATGTAGCTGGGACTACAGGCGCCCGCCACCGCGCCTGGCTAATTTTTGTATTTTTAGTAGAGACAGGGTTTCACCGTGTTAGTCAGGATGGTCTCGATCTCCTGACCTCGTGATCCACCCGTCTCGGCCTCCCAAAGTGCTAGGATTACAGGCGTGAGCCACCGCGCCCGGCTCGAGATGGATTTTCACACTTGTTACCAAGGTTGGAGTGCAGTGGTGTGATCTCAGCTCACTGCAAACTCTGACTCCCGGGTTCAAGCGATTCTCCCACCTCAGCCTCCCGAGGCATGTGCCACCATGCCCAGCTAATTTTTTGTATTTTTAGTAAAGACAGGGTTTCACCATGTTGGTCAGGCTGGTCTCGAACTCCTGACCTCATGATCCGCCCACCTCGGCCTCCCAAAGCGTTGTGATTACAGGCGTGACCCACCGCACCTGGCCAGAAGTCTCTATTCTTTTTTTTTTTTTTTTTTTTTTTGAGACGGAGTCTCGCTCTGTCGCCCAGGCTGGAGTGCAGTGGCCGGATCTCAGCTCACTGCAAGCTCCGCCTCCGGGTTCACGCCATTCTCTCGCCTCAGCCTCCCGAGTAGCTGGGACTACAGGCGCCCGCCATCTCGCCCGGCTAATTTTTTGTATTTTTTTAGTAGAGACGGGGTTTCACCGTGTTAGCCAGGATGGTCTCGATCTCCTGACCTCGTGATCCGTCCGTCTCGGCCTCCCAAAGTGCTGGGATTACAGGCTTGAGCCACCGCGCCCGGCCCAGAAGTCTCTATTCTTGAAAGCGGACAGAGTCTGCTTTGCTTTTAGGTCATTTCCTGAAAGACCCTTATCAGTTATGACCCCTCTGAGGTTAAAGAGTTTATTGAGTTCTACCAGCTCAGGAAGTAAGAGGTAAATAATGAAGGAGAAAGAGTTCCTCCAAGTCTCTTTAGCAGAATACAAATCTAGCTGTCTTCCACGTTCCCCCTTCACCCACATCACCACCACCTTAGACGAAGCCCTCATTTTCTATAGCTTAGCTGGATATTTAGAGCCCTCCTATTTTTGGTTTGGCCTTTCTCACGTTCCAGAAACTGTCATGTTCTTCCCTACATTCTGGCCTCTCCTTCCAATGAGAATATCCTCTCTTGCCTTTTCCATTTGTGAAAATTCCCACTAGATCCTTCAACAAGTTCAAATGTCCCCTCCCCGATGAAATCATCTCTGGTTCATCCCCACTCCCCTGCAAGCAGAACCACTCTCCGAAAGTCCTGCTGCAATTATAGCATTTCCTTTTTTTTTTTTTTTTTTTTTTTTTTTGAGACGGAGTCTTGCTCTGCCGCCCAGGCTGGAGTGCAGTGGCCGGCTCTCAGCTCACTGCAAGCTCCGCCTCCCGGGTTCAGGCCATTCTCCTGTCTCAGCCTCCCGAGTAGCTGGGACTACAGGCGCCCGCCTCGTCGCCCGGCTAGTTTTTTGTATTTTTAGTAGAGACGGGGTTTCGCCGTATTAGCCAGGATGGTCTCGATCTCCTGACCTCGTGATCCGCCCGTCTCAGCCTCCCAAAGTGCTGGGATTACAGGCTTGAGCCACCGCGCCCGGCCAGCATTTCCTTTTTTTGAGACAAAATCTCTTTCTGTCACCCAGGCTGGAGTGCAATGGCGGGATCTCAGTTCACTGCAATCTATGCCTCTGGGTTCAAGTGATTCTCCTGTGTCAGCCTCCAAGTAGCTGGGATTATAGGCGTGCACCACCATGCTTGACTAATTTTTGTATTTTTAGTAGAGTTGCGGTTTCACCAAGTTAGCCAGGCTGGTCTCGAACTCCTGAGTTCAGGTGATCTGCCCACCTCGGACTTCCAAAGTGCTGGGATTACAGGCATGAACCACCACGCCTGGCCCATTATAGCATTTCTTATTCAGTTTTGTGATTTTCGTATGGGTGTCCCTGCTAAACTATAAATTCCTCAGGGGAAAGGACTCTCATTCATCTTGCCTGACACACAGTAGGTGTCAATAAATTCATTAAAAGAGTGAATGAGGCCAGAACGCAGTGGCTCATGCCTGTAATCCCAGCACTTTGGGAGGCCGAGGTGGGCAGATCACCTGAGGTTGGGAGTTTGAGACCAGCCTGGTCAACATGGAGAAACCCTGTCTCTACTAAAAATACAAAAAATTAGCTGAGCATGGTGGCATGCACCTGTAATCCCAGCTACTCAGGATGTTGACGCAGGAGAATTGCTTGAACCCAGGAGGTGGAGGTTGCAGTGAGCCGAGATCGCACTATTGCACTCCAGCCTGGGCAACAAGAGTGAAACTCCATCTCAAAAAAAAAAAAGAGTGAATGAGCAAAAGACTGAATGGATAGGTGGGTAGATGGATAGCTGAATGAATGGGTGGATGAAGATTCACCTTGGATGCTGTATGATGCTATTGAATCCCAGCCCCGTCTCAGTGAGGATGAAAAATTCTGGGTGGATCACACTGTGATGTATGCTGGAACTCTCTTCTCCTTCCTCCCTTCCTGCTGTATTCCATTCTCTCATTGATGAAGGACATTTGGAGAACCTGGCCTATGTGAGACTGTGCTAGGCCCCAAGGACAGCCATCAAAAGACACTGTGGAACTGGGATGGGATGGTGATCTAAGCTGCTTTGCATGCCTGGACTCCTCTTGTTCTGCAGGTCTTAGCACACACATTTCCTCTGAGTGGTCTTTCCTGACCGCTGACCTAAAATATATCCTCCCCACGTTTCACTTCTTCTCACATTACCCCCTTGATTTCCTCATGCCATTTGTGAAAATCTGAAATTACCATTATTTTTATTCATCTTCCCCCACTGAAATATCAGCTGCATAATAGCAGGGACCATGTCTTTATGTTCACTGCTGTATTCCCAGTGCCTAGTTCAGTACCTGGCACACAGCAGGCACCCAATAAACGCATTCTGCTCTAATAATATTTTCTTACAATCTTTACTTCACTTCACTAATTTTCTCTTCAGTTGGCCCAATCTGATGTTAAACCTATCCACTGAGTTTCTAATTTTTATTACCGTATTTTTCAGTTCTAGAATTCCATTTGGTTCTTTACTATAATTTCTAGTTCTCAATCTTGTCCAGTCTCATCTTGTCCTGCTGCTCAGAGGGCAGAAGAGGAAAATGTCTTTGAGTAAAGCATAGTTATTTGAAAATTTGATTGATTATTCCATTATCTGGATCTTTTGTATAACTTTCTATTATCTGTTTCTGCTTTTTGGTCATGTTGTCTTCAATTTCTTTGAGGGTTGGGCTGTTGTTTCCTGTTTACTCTCACTCCCCATGGTGGTCCAACCCAAAGCCTAGGTGGGGGGAGTTTGTCAGGGCTCCTCTTTCTTAGAGGATCTAGAACTACAGTTTTTCTCCCATATATTTGTAAGTATGTGAAGATGAGAAAGCTCGGCTCAGTTTCTCAGCTGTCTCCTCTGAAGTTGCAAATACTTTTAGGAGAAAAGCAGCTCCAAATAAAGGGCTTGCTTCTCTCAGCCCCTTATTTCTTTTCTGCATCGGTAACTTTTCAGTACTGACTCTACCATTGCTCCATAGTAAATATTGACTGGATGAATAAATGCAGGACTACTAGGCTCAAGGGTGGGAATAGATCTAGACACATTACACACACTCATTCTTCCAGCAGTCCCTGACACCTACTCTGTGCCATGTTCTGTGCTGTGCTGAATAAGAGAAATGACAAAACCGAGTCCCAACCCACAAGGGACAGACCATATTCTTAGTTGACACGATCTTTAGAACAGAGGTCAACAGAAAGGGCCCTTCGAACATTTAGGAACTCTGAGTTTCCTAGGGAAAGCGGAAAGTTTCCCTGGGGAAGGGGCTTCTAAGCTAAATATTGAAGAATAAAGAAGAGTTTGCAGTCTGGGCAACACAGCAAAACTCCATCCCCCAGCACCCCAAAAATTAGCTGGGCATGGTGACATGCACCTGTAGTCCCAGCTACTTAGGAGGATGAGGCAGGAGGATTGCTTGAGCCCAGGAGTTCGAGGTTACAGTGAGCTATGATTGCACCACTTGTACTCCAGCCTGCATGACAACGGCAAGAACCTGTCTCAACAGGAAAAAAAAAAAAAAAAGTTTGCCAGGTAAAATAATTGGAGAAGGGCTTTCCTCGCAGAGGAAATACATGGACTGTAAAAGATACTCCTCAGAGTGTCTGGAGGTGAAAATGAAGCTTCTGAGGTTTGCAAGAAAATGCTTCCAAATGAGAGTCTGGCATTTAATATCCTCGCATGCATCTCCAGCACAGGAAACTATAACACAGCCAGCCCCAGGCTCGTCCTGTCTGGCTGCCTCTTTGTAAGAGGGGAGAAGATTGCACAGTGTGATGGAGCTCATTTTCAGCAGAGTAATCTGACTTCAACATGGGTATCCTGTCTCCTGGGCTGGTGCCCTTCTGGCACAGGACACCTCCCTGGCTCTCATGAACCCTAGAATCACTCACCCCCACAGGCACACCAAAGGCAGTTGAGAACTTGAGTCAAGCATGAGGAGAGACCTCTGGGTGAAAAGGGCAGGGATGGGGAAAGAAGTTGATGGGTGGCTGGGGGCCCCTCCCTCTCTACTTCCTGGCTTTCTCTCATCAGTTTTGACTCTCAGTTCTTCTTTTCTTCTTTCTCCTTTTTTTTTTTTTTTTTTTGAGATTGAGTTTTTCTCTTGTCATTCAGGCTAGAGTGCAATGGTGCCATTTCGGCTCACTGCAACCTCCTTCTCTTAGGTTCAAGCGATTCTCCTGCCTCAGCCTCCTGAGTAGTTGGCATTGCAGGCATGCACCAGCACACCTGGCTAATTTTTGTATTTTTAGTAGAGACGGGGTTTCACCATGTTGGCCAGGCTGGTCTTCAACTCCTGACCTCAGGTGATCCACCCACCTCAGCCGGCCCTTTTTTTTTTTTTTTGAGACAGGGTCTTGCTCTGTCACCCAGGCTGGAGTGCAGTGGCACAATCATGGCTGGACCTCCCAGGCACAAGCAATCCTCCTGCCTCAACCCCCAAGTAGCTGAGGCTATATAGGTTTGTGCCACTATGCCCGGCAAATTTTTTTTCTTTTTTTAGAGATGGGGCCTCTGTATGTTGCCCAGGTGGTCTCAGACTCCTGTGCTCAAGTTATCTGCCTGCCTCAGCCTCCCAAAGTGCTAGGATTACAGGCATAGCCCCCATGCCCGGCCTCAGCCAGATCTTCCCTGGGCTTGCAACATAAGGCCCAAAACAATAGAATAGAAGTGAGGGGAGTTTTCCCTTTACTACCAAGCACGTGAATGAGGCCTAAAGTGAACTAAGGAAGGGAGAGTGGGCCAGAGCCAGGGCTGTGGTCACCAACTCCTGGAGTCTGGGGGGAGTTGGTGTAGGGGAGGAGGCGGGAGTGGCAGAGAATCAAGACTTAATGGGTGAATTCTAGGGCAGCCCCAGAGGTTACGTACATGGCTGTGGCTTCAGACAGACCTGGATTCAAGGTCAAATGAGACTGGCTCCACCATTTACGATCTTAGCAAGTCACTTAACATCTAAGCCTCAGTTTTTTCACCAGTCAAATGGGGATAAACATAACACCTGCTGCAGGGCACCACAGAGGGAATCAAGTGAGGGAATGCATAAAGCATGGAGCACTGTCCAGGCCAGCTTTGGGATTCCTCTCATCCGCCCACCCCTCCCTGGGCCCTCACAGCCACTCCCTCACCCCAGTCCCCTTCCACCGCAGCTTAGTCACCTGCTTGTCCCTTCCCTCACTTCCGTCGCTCATCCTCAGCTAATACAAACAACCCATCTGCTTGCTACTTTCTCTACCCACATCACAAAATGCTAGGTCTTGACTGGGCGCGGTGGCTCATGCCTGTAATCCCAGCACTTTGGGAGGCCAAGGCAGGCGGATCACTTGAGGTCAGGCATTTGAGACCAGCCTAGCCAACGTGGTGAAACCCCATCTCCACGAAAAAAAAAAAAAAAATAGAAAAAAGTAGCCAGGCGTGGTGGCACACACCTGTAGTCCCAGCGATTCAGTAAGCTAAGGCAGGATAATTGCTTGAATCGAGGAGGTGGAGGTTGCAGTAAGCCGAGATTGTGCCACTGCACAGAGCAAAACTCTGTCTAAAAGCAGCAGCAACAACAACAACAACAACAACAACAAAAACCCCAACAACAACAAGAAAACAAAACGCAAGGTCTTAAACTTCAGAAATAATCTATTTCAGTCTTCCCAGTTCCTTGAAATGAGGAACTGAGGCCTAGAGAGAAAAAGCTCAACTAAAACCAGGCTTCCCGATTCCCCATCTCCAGCACTTTCACAGAAATCTACCATCCCTTCTACAATCTAAATATTTCCCAAGCTTTCATTCAGAACCTGCAGCCCATCTACAACCTTCCCTTGAAACCTAAATCTATCCCAGCCTTTCTCCTTGAGCTCCTATACCCTGCCCCTGTCTTCTTTAAGCAACAAACTCATTTATGGAATATTTGCTATGTGCTGACTCTTTTAAAATTGGTTATTATTACATGTAATCCGGCAGTTCTTTTGTTAAATGGTCAGAGAGGTAGAGTTTCTGGCCCAGGGTCTCAGAGTTGGTCAGTGATTAGACCAGGATTCAGCCTGCAGGATGCATGACTCCAAGCCTCGGACCCTACTTACTCCCACCGTTGCCTCTGGATTGACCTCTCTCCTATCTCCTAAGATCTAGCCTGCTCCCTCAGCCAGGGCCTTAGAACCTAGGGCCTGGTATTATCCAACCCCAGATCTGCAGAAAGGAAGCCACACCCCTCCTCCACCTTGTAGGCCGTCCTTCCTCTCCCTGCCTCACCCCACCTCCTCTGCCTCCTGGTTCAAAAGCAGCCAAGCTAAAGAAGCCTCCAGACAGCCCTGAGATCACCTTAAAAGCTGCTACCAAGACAGCCAAGATCCTACCAAAATGAAGCACTTCCTCTTCCTCTTCCTCACCATCAGCCTCCTGGTTATGGTACAGGTAAGAGCAACCCCTGGCACCACTGCCAGGACTCCCCAAAGTTGCTTGGCATGGAGGGAGGGCATACAGGATGTGAGCTCCCAGAGACCCAGCCTTCTCTCCTGAGAGCACAGCAGATGGACTCCAACAGGAAAAGCAGGGACGCAGCGGGCCTGGCCGCCCAGCCTTCCAGTTCTTCTGGCTGGAGCTGGACTGCTTGCAGGCTGCCCTGATAGAAACCTGTATCCAAGCTGGGGAGCACTTACAGGGTGCCAGGCGCATTGGGGCACCCAAGGGGTGCTGTGGAATAATAGAGAATTAAGAGACTTGGGAAGACAACCCTGAGTGAGGAAGACATCGGCCCACAGGGAGTCTGGGGAGATGGTCCTTTGGGGAGAGGCCAGATGTCCAAGTGGAGCCTGCCGTGGTTCTGGAGGTGACAGGGAACACTCCAACCCCCACTCCCCTGCCAGAGAGAAGCCTGGATGTTCAGGAATGCAAAGAAGACAGGACTCTCCCACTTCAGAAATAACTGGAGTCTCAAAAACGACTGCTATTCCAGGAGGCAGTTTTGGTAGCATCCCAGGTGCCCAGAGGGGAGTCAGTACAGGAGACCGGACATCAAATTCTTGATCAAGAACAGCTTGATCACCATCAAAACCAGCTTAATCTCCATCAAGAACAGTTCTAGTTGCAGCTCCATCAAGCATTAAGGACAGCTTGATCACCATCTGGCCACTTCCCCACCCCACATCCAGCCACCCACGCTTTGCAAAGTGCTTTCTCACTCAGCCCGGGCTCGTGGCCTTCACAACTGTGATGAACTTCTCCCCACTCAGAAGAGGAAACTGAGGCTCAGGGAAGCTAAGCCCTTTGCCAGGCTAGGAAGGTCAAGGGCCAGTGCTCCCCTGTCTCCCTCTATGACAGAGGGGCTGGTGGCTGGGGAGAGGTAAAAAGAAAGGTTCTGTGACCAGGCACGGTGGCTCACGCCTGTAATCCCAACACTTTGGGAGGCCAAGGTGGGCGGATCACCTGAGGTCAGGAGTTCAAGACCAGCCTGGTCAACATGACAAAATCTCGTCTCTACTAAAAATACAAAAATTAGCTGGGCACACCAGGCACAGTGGCTCATGCCTGTAATCTCAGCACTTTGGGAGGCTGAGGCAGGCGGATCACGAGGTCAGGAGATCGAGACCATCCCGGCTAACACGGTAAAGCTCTGTCTCTACCATAAATACAAAAAGAAATTAGCCGGGCATGGTGGCGGGCACCTGTAGTCCCAGCTACTTGGGAGGCTGAGGCAGGAGAATGGCATGAATCCGGGGGTGGAGCTTGCAGTGAGCTGAGATCGTGCCACTCACTGCACACCAGCCTGGGCGACAGAGAGACTGTGTCTTGGGGAGAAAAAAAAAATTAGCTGGGTGTGATGGTGGGCACCTATAATCCCAGCTACTCGAGAGGCTGAGGCAGGAGAATCACTTGAAACCGGGGGTGGAGGTAGCAGTGAGCTGAGATCGCGCCACTTCACTCCAGCCTGGCCAAAAGAGCAAAACTCTATCTCAAAAAAACAGAAAGATTCTGTGAAAGGGGGTGGGCAGGGGCAGTGATCACCTCTGTCCCTGCCTGTGTCAAAGCAGGGAGCAGCCAAACATCCTGACAGGACCTTGTGGAAGAAGTAGTGGTCACATGGGACAGAACTGAGGACTGTTTTATGGAGGTGGGGGGATGGAGGGCAGGGAGGGTAGAAAGGGGGCTGCATCTTTAAATAACAAACAGGAGATTCAGAAGTCCCCTGAGGGCTGGGTACGGTGGCTCATGCCTGTAATCCCAGCACTTTGGGAGGCCGAGGTGGGTGGATCACCAGGTCAGGAGTTCGAGACCAGCCTGACCAACATGGTGAAAACCTGTCTCTACTAAAAGTAGAAAAATTAGCCAGGCGTGGTGGCACGTGCCTATAGTCCCAGCTACTCAGGAGGCTGAGGCAGGAGAATCACTTGAACCTGGGAGGTGGAAGATGCAGTGAGCCGAGATCACACCACTGTAGTCCAGCCTGGGTGACAGAGTGAGACTCTGCCTCAAAAAATTAAATTAAATTAAATTAAATTAAAAAGTCCCCTGAGCTTATCCCACTTCTCCTCCTGCAGATACAAACTGGAGTCTCCGGACAAAACTCCACCAGCCAAAGCAACAGCCCCTCAGCATCCAGCAACATGAGCGGAGGCGGTTTCCTTTTCTTCGTGGCCAATGCCATAATCCACCTCTTCTACTTCAGTTGAGGTGACACGTGTCAGCCTTAGCCCTGTGCCCCCTGAAACAGCTGCTACCATCACTCGCAAGAGAATCCCCTCCATCCTTGGGAGGGGTTGATGCCAGACATCACCAGGTTGTAGAATTTGACAGGCAGTGCCATGGTGGCAACAGCCGAAATAGGGGGGTAATGATGTAGAGGCCAAGTACTGCCCAGCTGGGGGTCAATAAAGTTACCCTTGTACATGCAGTGGGGTCCTGTGTGCGGTTACTGTCCATTCCTACGCCCCAAGAGCCAGCTGTGCAGCAGCACCAGGGAGCTTCCCATTCCCCCATCAGCAGGGAAGTTGGCACCAGGGAGCAGCCCCCAGCTTCCCTACCTAAATTCCAACGCTGAGGGCCCCTCCCCTCAGAAGCACATTACAGGGACAAGGCCCAGAACCTGGCAGCCTCACCAACCCCTGCAGTTGCATTTGCTTCACCCATCCCTGGGTGTTTGGGAACGATGGTACTAGAGATGCCACCACCCTGGACATCCCAGGCTCAGACAGCCTCTACCCCACTACCTGGGTATCTTCAGAATGACAGATCCAGGGAGATCCCCAGTCCCAGGGACACCCCTCAACATGGTCTTTAGATCCCCAGCAAACCAGCCCCACAGGCATCTGGGGCTGGAGAAGGATGACGGGTGGCTGTCTACCTCCCATGCTGGCCCAGGGGCTGGGAAGGCAGGAAGGGCAAGCAGCTGCTCTGACCACTCCCACCCTCCTGGGCTTGGGGGAGGTGGGTGCTGCAGAGATGGAAGGGAGCCCCAGGGCACCCCCAAGGGCCCCTCCCACCTTGGCTTCTTCCTTGAGGACCTCCAGGGACAGAGGGAGCGCCCCCTCTTCTATGTCCTGCCCTCTGAGGTGCGTTAAAGACCCAGACGCCCTGTCCTGGCTTCTCTAAGACCAAAATTGGGGTGAGTGCAGCAGAGCCCTGGGGGCACAGCCCTTCAGGGTGTGGCTCACACTTATCTCCCGTGCCTGGCCCAGGGCGCCCCCATCACGCTAACTTCCACGTTTTCACCCTGGACTTGTATGCATCCCTAGAATATTCTTTATCTGCCTCCTGGAGTCTGGCTAACTCCTTCCCACCCTGACAACTCAGCTGCAGGTCCCTGATGTGTGCAGAGGGACATCTCAGCCTGCCCTGCACCCCTTTGGAGGGGTGACGTTCCTGCTGTGTGAGTCCCTCTACTTCTTTCCTCCCTTCTCATGGATGCATCACCCTACCCGTGAGGATCCTCTGTGGGACTGTGAGTTCCCTAAGGACAGGGACCAAAAGGCTCAGTTTGTGTCTGTGCCTGCACAGCCCAGGGACCCGCCCGGCTCAGACCTGGCTCTCACAACACATCATTTGGGTGGCTGCGCGGGACTACCCTCCTCAGTTAGTCTGGTCCCAGGGCGCCCTCTGATGGCAGAAGGAGACCTAACAGCTGAACCCCAAAGCTGGAGCCAGGAGGGAAGAAGCCAGCCTGAGCATCAGGGAAGAAGGCAGGTGAACGAATCCCCACTCCACCCCCGAAATATCAAGGTGCACAGAGACAAGGGTACCTGGCAGCATATTAGAAAACAGCTTATGTTACAACAAAAACTCTATAAAAACATTCATCCCAGCAAAAGCCTCCAGGGCTGGAGGGTGAGGTGAAAAGGTTCAAAGCACATGGATGGTCCAGATCTGGGATGCCCTGTCCTCATCCGGCTCCCATAGCACCACGTGGTCCCGGTCGTAGCCCCGGCCTCCTGGGGGTGGGATGGGAATTAAAAGACAGGGAGATAGTCAGAGAGAGCTGGGACTCCATGGCTCTCAGTTCCCTCAGGAGCCCTCTTCCCCATACATCCCACCTTACCCTTCACATCCAGGATCTGGCCTTCGAACATCTGGCTGCAGATGTGGCCGGATTCACTGATGCTCCACGTCTGGCGCGGCAGGCGGCTCTCGGCCCACAGCACCACCTTAGAGCCTGGGCTAGGGGGTCCAATTACCTGCAGGCTCATGGTGGGGGCCATCTGAGGCCCCAGGAGGTCATCAGGCATTGTTCCTCCCCACAGGGACTCTACCGTACCCAAGAAACCCTTGACACATCTGCTACGAATCCTGGCTCTTAGGGACTGTGGCCCTGGGCAAATCTCTTAATCCTCCTCAGCTTCAGTTTCCTTGGGGATGGAAATCCCCAAATGCTGGCTTTTGCAAGGGTTCAGCGTGAGAAAACATAAAAGGGTTGGAAAAATATTAACTCCTCCAGGAATCCTTCCATGACTGGCTTTCAAAGCATAGGCTTTAGCATCAGACAAATCTCTACACATTTACTGGCTGTGTGACTTTCAGCAAATTACCTAACCTCTCTGTGCTCTGGTTTCCTCACCTGTAAAATGGGGAATATAAAAAGACCTGCCCCGGGCCGGGCACCGTGGCTCAAGCCTGTAATCCCAGCACTTTGGGAGGCCGAGACGGGCGGATCACAAGGTCAGGAGATCGAGACCATCCTGGCTAACATGGTGAAACCCTGTCTCTACTAAAAACTACAAAAAACTAGCCAGGCGAGGTGGTGGCGCCTGTAGTTCCAGCTACCCGGGAGGCTGAGGCAGGAGAATGGCGTGAACCCGGGAGGCGGAGCTTGCAGTGAGCTGAGATCCGGCCACTGCACTCCAGCCTGGGTGACAGAGCGAGACTCTGTCGCAAAAAAAAAAAAAAAAAAAAAAAAAAAAAAAAAAAAAAAAAAAGACCTGCCCCATGCTACTCTAGACTAAAGATTATAGGAGGCATTTGTGTGAAGAACTCAATGCACAGCCTGGCACGTGGTTAGCCATCTCTCTCATTCTAAGTAAAAGACAAAACCTCTCAATGGTCTACAAATACCTACAGTCCCCATAACCTTTCTGGCCTCATCTCCTGCTACCTCCCCCTCACTCAACTCTAGCCACCCAGCTAGCCTTGCTAGCCCAGAACAATCCCAGGGATGTTCCTTCCTACGGCCTTTGCACTGGCTGTTCTCTCTGCCTGGAACACTCTTCCCTCAGATATCTGCACGGCTGCCTCCCTCAAATGTCATCTTCTCAGGAAAGGCTCCCATATCATACCTGATACTTCCTATGCTCCCTTTTTTTTGAGACAGAGTCTCCCTCTGTTGCCCAGGCTAGTGTGCAGTGGTGTGATCATAGCTTACCACAGCCTCAATCTCCTGGGCTCACATAATCCTCCCACCTCAGCCTCCTGAGTAGCTGGGACTACAGGTGCACGCCACCATGTCCGGCTGGTGTTTTTTACTTTTTGTGGAGATGGCGTCTTATTATGCTGCCCAGGCTGGTCTTGAACTCCTGAGCTCAAGAGACCCTCCTGCCTCACTCAGCCTCTCACAGTGCTGTGATTACAGGCGTGAGCCACTGCGCCTGGTCTATTGTCCTTTCATGGTTTATCTTCCTCTATCGAACTTTCATCATCTAAGACACTAAGACATTCTGCCCATTCAAGTTATTTCTGTCTATCTCTCCCCACTAGGAGGGAAGCTTCAGGAGGGCAGGTGCTAATTCTGTCTATAACTGCTATATCCCCAGCATCTAGAACAGAGCCTGGCACATAGTAGGCGCTCAAGAAATGTGTGTGGAGTAAATCTACCTTTTCTCTTATTTTTATTTTTATTTTTATTTATTTTTTTATTTTTTTTGAGACAGAGTCTCGCTCTGCCACCCAGACTGGAGTGCAGTGGCCGGATCTCCGCTCACTGCAAGCTCCGACCCCCGGGTTTACATCATTCTCCTGCCTCAGCCTCCCGAGTAGCTGGGACTACAGGCGCCCGCCACCTCGCCCGGCTAGTTTTTTGTATTTTTTTAGTAGAGACGGGGTTTCACCGTATTAGCCAGGATGGTTTCGATCTCCTGACCTCGTGATCCGCCCATCTCGGCCTCCCAAAGTGCTGGGATTACAGGCTTGAGCCACCGTGCCCGGCCTTATTTTTATTTTTATTTATTTATTTATTTTTTTGAGACCAGGTCTTGTGCTGTCACCAAGGCTGGAGTGCAATGGCTCAACCCTGGCTCACTGCAGCCTCTAACTCCTGGGCTCAAGCCTCCCACCTCAGCCTCTTGAGTACCTGGGACTACAGGCATGTACCACCACACGCAGTTAATTTTTTCTTTGGCCTCAAACTCCTGTCCTCAAGCAATCCTCCTGCCTCGGCCTTCCAAAGTGTTGGGATTATAGGCATGAGCCACCATGCCTGGCCAAATCTACCATTATTAATAGGGCTCAAGTTCTGTCATAGGCATCAGAGCTGGGAGGTCCCTTAGAAGCACCCAGTTCATTGCTCTTGTTTTTGCAGACTGAGGCCCAGAGAAGAGCATGACTTGCCCAGGGGGCACAGTCTGCACTCTCCCCTCCCCAGGGTCCTGGCTTCTGTGTGCGTCCCTCTGTGTTCCTGATTGGGATCGGACTCCTCAGCATGGACCCACAAATGCCTAGGGCCAGGGTGTCCCTGTGCCAGCCCCTGTATCAGTACCTGGTTCTTCAGCAGCCCATCCTCGTAGTACCAGATGCAGCTACCTCCCGCTCGGGGGTCGGAGACCACCACACGGCCTGCCTTCATGTCCTCCACATGGTCCGGCACTGTCAGGAATCCCCCCAGTGCTGCATTCCAGAGGCGGAAATAAACCCGGCGCTGGTGGCAGAAAGAGGCTGAGAGTCAGGGGTGCCAGGGAGGGATGACCTGGGCCCCCAATACCCTCAACTCTGGACTCTCCAGTATCAGGCTCCCAAGCCCTCCTTCCTGTCCCCAAACTTTCCTTGACTCTGTTTCTAAGTCACCGCTTTTTTACACACACATATGGAGAGCACATGTATCACACACACACACACAGTTTCGTGGTCGTAGAGATACCCACAGATGTGTGCAGAGGGACAAACTGACAGATACACCTCTGGTCCACACGGTGGCACAGAAGTTCACAGAAGACACAGACACATGGATACACGGAGCCATCCAACTCAGATGTTCTAACCACAGATCCATGCAGTCTACTCCGTACCAGGCAGTTCTGCTTGCTACAAGGATGGATGTGTGCGGGCATACAGATGTGCACACATACTTACAGAAAAGAAATGCACACACACCTGTGTTGAAGAGGGTTCCTGACAGAGTAGACATTGGACTGTCAGACATCAGACATGGCTCTGCCATAAATCAGCTGGAGCTCTTAGATGGTAGCGAAAGTAATAATAGTAGTAACAATAATCACAGCTAACATTTATTGAGAGCTGACTCACTCAAGCACTGTTTTAAGGGTTTTACCTACATTATCTTCAGTCCTCAAAACAGACCCATGACACATGTTATCCTCATTTTAAAGATGAGGAAACGAAGGTCTAAGGAGGTACAGTACTTGCCCAAGATTGCAGAGCAAATCCGTGTCCACTTCTCTGGGCCTTTATTTCCCCATCTGTAAAATGTGAGGGGTGGAGATAATCTCCAAGATTTCTCCCAGCAATGATGTTATGAGTCTTGAATACAAGGACTATACAAATATCTTTATACAAAGATACACACACTGTCAATGGTGTCACAAGTACAAGCATGCGCAGTCATAAATGTACACCCGGCCGGGCGCAGAGGCTCACGCCTGTAATCCCAGCACTTTGGGAGGCCGAGGCGAGTGGATCACCTGAGGTCAGGAGTTCGAGATCAGCCTGGCCAACATGGCAAAACCCTGTCTCTACCAAAAATACAAAAAAAAATTAGCCGGATGTGGTGGCACACGTCTGTACTCCCAGCTACTCGGGAGGCTGAGGCAGGAGAATCTTTTGAACCCGGGAGATGAAGGTTGCAGTGAGCTGAGATCATGCCACTGCACTCCAGCCTGGGTGACAGAGTAGGACTCTGTCTCAAAAATAAATAAATTAATACAAATAAAAAAAGACTGCACTCCCACAGATACACACACATGTCATCACCAGAGCACACAGAGGCATGGACACAAATAACCTGATGGACACAGAAATACCCTCAAATGGGAACATGCAAGCGCACACACATACACACACAGCCCATGGCCTTACCATTTACCTGCACATGTGCATTAACGATACTGATGTTCAGACATGAACGCACAGATGTACAGAAACACATATGCAGGCAGTGCTTCCCCAGGTGAGGTATGCTAACTACCAGTGGGTGGTCCATGAGATCACTTTCAATCCTATGTGGATAAACTCTTTTTTTTTTGAGACAGGGTCTCACTCTGTCACCCAGGCTGGAGTGCCAGTGGAGCCATCATGGCTCACTGCAGCCTCAAACTCCCGGGCTCAGGTGATCCTCCCACCCCAGCCTCCCGAGTAGCTGGGACTATAGCACAGGCCATCACACCTAGCTCATTTCTTTTGTAATTTTTGTAGAGGAACATGGGGTCTCGCCATGTTGCCCAAGCTGGTCTCGAACTCCTGGGCTCAAGCAACCCTCCCTCCTCAGCCTCCCAAAGTGATGAAATTACAGGCGTGAGCCCCCACACCCAGCCTATAACTCATTTTTGAAAAATTAATGGTAATGTATTTATTACGTCTATTAAAAAAAATCAGGCTGGGCGCTTTGGCTCAGGGCTGTAATCCCAGCACTTTGGGAGGCCGAGGCAGGTGGATCACGAGGTCAGGAGATTGAGACCATCCTGGCTAACACGGTGAAACCCCATTTCTACTAAAAATACAAAAAAATTAGCGGGCCGTGGTGGCGGGCGTCTGTAGTCCCAGCTACTCGGGAGACTGAGGCAGGAGCATAGCGTGAACCCGGGAGGCAGAGCTTGCAGTGAGCTGAGATCATGCCACTGCACTCCAGCCTGGGCAATAGAGCGAGACTCCTTCTCAAAAAAAAGAAAGAAAAAATCATATATACACAAGAAACTCATGACTTTATAGATATTATTCCTTAGGACAAGGATAAAGTAAAAAAAAAAAATGTGATTTTTTTTCTTTTTCCTCTTCTGGGGATGTTGCCTAGAGGCACTCAGAATATTCCAGCATTTGACATATTGTTGTTATAGGTTTTCCTACGGTACAGCCTCTAACAAAACTAGGCAGTCCTGAGCCCCTAGTAATAGAATTGTTGAACTTTATACCAACAAAGTTGGGAAAGCACCAAAATCTGCATGTGGCGTGTGCCCAGGCAGACTTCAAGGGGTTCATGCTGTGAGTTTCTAAAGTACTTATGAGATTGTCCAAAACAAAAAACATGTCAGGAGGGCCTATGGTGGTTCCACGTGTGCTAAATGTGTTTGTGACAGGATCAAGCCTGCGTTCCTTATGCAGCAGCTGAAAATCATTATTAAAGTGTTGAAGGCATAAGCACAGACTCAGAAAGCTAAATAAAAATTGGGCTGGGGCTGGGCACAGTGGTTCATGCCTATAATCCCAACACTTTGGGAGGCCGAGGTGGGCAGATCATGCGAGGTCAGGAGTTCAAGACCAGCCTGGCCAACATGATGAAACCCCATCTCTACTAAAAATACAAAAATTAGTTGGGCACAGTGGCTCATGCCTGTAATCCTAGCACTTTGGGAGGCTGAAGTGGGCAGATCACAAGGTCAGGAGTTCGAGACCAACCTGGCCAACACAGTGAAACCCTGTTTCTACTAAAAATACAAAAATTAGCCGGGTATGGTGGTGGGCACCTGTAATCCTGGCTACTTGGGAGTCTGAGGCAGGAGAATTGCTTGAACCCAGGGGGCAGAGGTTGCAGTGAGCCGAGATCATGCCATTGCACTCCAGCCCAGGCAACAGTGTGAGATTCCGTCTCAAAACACAAAAAACAAAAACTAAAAAACTCCCAAAATTAGCCAGATGTGGTAGCACATGCTTGTAATCCCAGCTACTTGGGAGGATGAGGTAGGAGAATCACTTGAACCTGGGAGGTAGAGGTTGCAGTGAACGAGATTGTGCCACTGCACTCCAACCTGCAACGAGGGCAACAAGAGCAAAACTCCATCTTAAAAAAAAAAAAAAAAAAGGGCTACGCATGGTGGCTTATGTCTGTAATCCCAGCACATTGGGACGCCGAGGCAGGTGGATCACTTGAGGTCAGGAGTTCGAGACCAGCCTGACCAACATGGTGAAACCCTGCCTCTACTAAAAATACAAAAATTAGCTGAGCGTGGTGGCACGTGCCTGTGGTCCCAGTTACTTGGGAGGCTGAGGCACAAGAATCACTTAAACCTGGGAGGTGGAGATTGCAATGAGCCAGGATGTTGCCACAGCGCTCCAGTCTTTGTGACAGAGCAAGACTCTGTCTCAAAAAAAAAAGAGAAAAAAAAAGCTTTTTTGAGAAATAAAAATTAATTGAAAGACTTTTAAAAAGAGAGTTAATCTAGAGAAAAATATTAAGTAGACAATGGCTCAAGAGGAATGACGATGTGGCAAAAATTGTGACGAAAGTACACAAATGCTGTGTTTGGGAAACACACAGCTAGACACTCATCCAGAAAGGCCTGCCCAGACACGCTCAGCCCCAGACATGCTCAGCTCCAGCCACGCTACCCACCTGCTTGATGGGGTAGAGGGAGCCCACCCTCTGGGTGCCGCTGTAGGTCAGCCAGTTGGTGATCTCGCAGCTTCCCACCAGCCACTGGCGGCCCCGGAAGTCACTGTGTTCACATAGCACCCAACTGGGCCCAGCAGGTGTCAGGGACACAGAGAAGAGCACAGACACACAGACAGACAGGTAGAGGAGGAGACACAGACGTCAAAACATTCTCCACCTCCTCTTCTCTCATGCAGGGATTCCTCTGCCTGGAATAGGGTTCCCAGGGCGGAGAGGAAGGCTGGGAAGTAGATTTGGGGTGTGCAGAGTAAAGTAGGATCCTGAGAAGCCCACCAAGCTGAGGTCTAAGCCCTGAGAGCCAGTGACCCTTCTCAGTCTGCACTTCTCCCTCCTTCCTGGCTTGGAGGGGAGTGGGGCAAAAGTGGGGAGGGGAAAGAGGCCAGAGACCCCCGGGATCTCCGTCTTGCCATGACTCATCCCCACCAGCAGCCCCCGAACCCGTGCCTCCCCTCGGCACTCACACGCCCCCCTTGATCCGCACGGACAGCACGTGGTTGTTGAAGCCCTCGGCTTGCAGGCTCCGCACCTCCCTGCTGAGCTCGATCTCCTTCCCCTCGAAGCACTGGAGTCCATACAGGAAAATTGAAGGCTCTGAAAAGTGCTGGGGCCCAGGAGACAGACAAGGGTGAGGCTCTGAGAGCCCAAGTCCCAGACACAGTCCCACAATCCCAGACACCCAGACTCCCAGATCTGTATGTCAGGCCTTCTTCCCTCCTGAGCTCAGTTCTGCAGGGCCACTGACTCTTGGACGCTGGCAGCCAAGTGTCCCCGATTCTCAGAGGCAGTAAGCGCCAGGCTGGGCCCCCAATTTCCCCCTCAAACCTCCTCTCTGGTAAATAGCACTTCTCAGAACTAACCTGGCACTCTGAGCCAGGATGGAAACCTGGGGCTTATTTTTTTTTTTTTTTTGAGACGGAGTCTTGCTCTTGTTGCCCAAGCTGGAGTGCAGTGGTGCGATATTGGCTCACTGCAACCTCTGCCTCCCGAGTTCAAACAATTCTTCTGCCTCAGCCTCCTGAGTAGCTGCGATTACAGGCACGTGCCACAATGCTCAGCTAATTTTTGTACTTTTAGTAGAGACGGGGTTTCGCCATGTTAGCCTGGTTGGTCTCGAACTCCTGACCTCAGGTGATCTGTCCGCCTTGGCCTCCCAAAGTGCTAGGATTACAGGAGTAATCCTGTAATTACATCACGCCCGGCCTAGATTTTTTTTGTTTTCTTTTTTTTTGAGATAGGGTCTCGCTTTGTTGCCCAGGCTGGAATGCAGTGGTGCAATCACAGCTCACTGTAGCCTCAACTTCCTGGGCTAAAGTGATCCTCCCACCTCAGCCTCCTGAGTAGCTGGGACTCTGCTACCATGCCTAGCTAATTTTTTGTAGAGACAGGGTCTCACCATGTTGTCCAGGCAGGTCTTAAACTCCTAGGCTCAAGTGATCCTCCTGCCTTAGCCTCCTGAAGTGCTAGAATTTATTTACTTAATTTTTTTGAGATGGAGTCTCACTCTGTCACCCAGGCTTGAGTGCAGTGGTGTAATCTCAGCTCACTGTAACCTCCACCTCTAAAGTTCAAGCAATTCTCCTGCTTCAGCCTCCCAAGTAGCTGGGATTATAGGCAAGAGCCACCATGCCCGGCTAATTTTTGTAGAGACGGGGTTTCGTCATGTTGGCCAGGCTAGTCTCGAACTCCTGACCTCATGATCTGCCCGTCTGGGCCTCCCAAAGTGCTAGAACTACAGGCGTGAGCCAACACGCCTGGCCCAAAGTACTAGAATTACAGGCACAAGCCACCACACCTGGCCTCATTCTAGATTTCTCCTTTTCATCTTCATGATAACAATAACAACAATAATACTGATAATAATAGCAGCTCACATTCATCAGGGTTTACTACAGGCCATATTATGCTAAGCACTTTACCTGATCTCATTATAACTCTTCAACAACCCTGTAAGGTAGAAGCTATTATTATCCCCCACTTAATAGTGAGGAAACAGGCTGGAGAGGGTAAATCACTTGCTCAGGGACCTAAAGCTGGGCTTCAGAACCAGGTTTATCTGTCTTCAGAGCCTAACATGGAGTTGCAAAGGTAAATCACTTGCTCAGGGACCTAAAGCTGGGCTTCAGAACCAGGTTTATCTGTCTTCAGAGCCTAACATGGAGTTGCAAAGGACTAGGACCCCAGAACCAGCTGCCTGGGAGACAGCCTGGCTTTGCCTGTTACCAACTATGTGACCTGGAGCCTGTGGCTTAGTTTCCGCATCTGGAAAAGGGAGATAATAATGGGAACACATCTCTCAGCATTGTGGAGAAGATTAAAAGGTTTAGTACGGCCGGGCGCGGTGGCTCAAGCCTGTAATCCCAGCACTTTGGGAGGCCGAGACGGGCGGATCACAAGGTCAGGAGATCGAGACCATCCTAGTCAACCCGGTGAAACCCCGTCTCTACTAAAAAATACAAAAAACTAGCCGGACGAGGTGGTGGGCGCCTGTAGTCCCAGCTACTGGGAGGCTGAGGCAGGAGAATGGCGTAAACCCGGGAGGCAGAGCTTGCAGTGAGCGGAGATCCAGCCACTGCACTCCAGCCTGGGTGACAGAGCAAGACTCCGTCTCAAAAAAAAAAAAAAAAAAGGTTTAGTACATGTGGCAAGCCTTTTTTTTTTCTTTGAGACGGAGTCTTGTTCTGTCACCTAGGCTGGAGTACAGTAACATTCTTGTGGGTTCAAGCGAATCTCCTGTCTCAGCCTCCCAAGTAGCTGGGATTACAGACATGCGCCACCACATCCGGCTAATTTTTGTATTTTTAGTAGAGACAGAGTTTCACCATGTTGGCCAAGCTGGTCTCAAACTCTTTACCTCAGGTAATCCGCCCGCTTCGGCCTCTTAAAGTGCTGGGATTACAGGCATGAGCCACCGTGCCTGGCTGGTGCAAAGCCTTTTAATTGTAAACACCATCTGGCACATACTATGCACTCAGTAAGCATCACCTGTTCTGACTGCGTACTGCCCCCACTGGCCACACAGTCAGTCACCATCCTACAGGTGCTAGCCCCTTATTGTGGTCACTTCCATCCATCTCTTCCTAGGTGAAGGACATCACAGTTCACTCTGAGTCATTGTAGCAGCAACCCCACTGCCTTGCCCCTTCCCATCGGTCTGCGGCAGGCAGGGCCATCATTTTAGCTGGTCCTGTCACTCCTCCCTGCGTGGAACATCACCTTGGCAGCACTGGCCCCTGCCCCACCCAGCCTTGAGTGTTAGTCCCACCATCCCCGCACCACTTCTGTATCTGGATGCACCACTCTGCATGTAATCTTTATGTCTATGGGACCATGGGTTCCTTCCAGGTAGGGCTGTGTCCGATTTATTTCCATGTCCCCAGGTCCTGTCTCAGTGGGTGCTCAATGAAGAGCTAGCAAACTAAACTGGCTTTATAGCCCCAGAGTCAAGGGGACCTAGGGGGGTTCTAAAAACACTGAAGTCAACCCCTGCACCAGCACACAGGTTCTGTGTCCAGAACTCCCCTAGCAGCAACCTCTGCTTCCGGGATTGCCTGGAACCGGACATGGAAACTCACCAGGGATACCTTCTGCAGAGAGCCCAGGACCGTAGAGGCTAGGCAGCCCATGGCCGTGAGAGTGGGGAACTCGCCCTCAGAGAGAATGTGCTGGTCACCCTCGAAGTTCTTCTCATCAAACAGGATCCAGCTGGGGAAGGGGAAGAAATGGAGGGTATGTGAGCCTACCTGTCCTCGGCCTGCCCAGGTTCCCCTGAGATACAGAAGAGGGAATGAAGACTTGATCATGACCCTCTGTCCCAGGGGAGGTCAAGGATGAACAGCCACTACAGCAGCAGGGAATGAGGTCAGACTTAAGAAAAGACAGAATGAGGCCGGGCGCGGTGGCTCAAGCCTGTAATCCCAGCACTTTGAGAGGCCAAGACGGGCAGATCACGAGGTCAAGAGATGGAGACCATCCTGGTGAACACGGTGAAACCCCGTCTCTACTAAAAAATACAAAAATCTAGCCAGGTGAGGTGGCGGGCACCTGTAGTCCCAGCTACTCGGGAGGCTGAGGCAGGAGAATGGCGTAAACCCGGGAGGCGGAGCTTGCAGTGAGCTGAGATCTGGCCACTGCACTCCAGCCTGGGCGACAGAGCAAGACTCCATCTCAAAAAAAAAAAAAAAGACTGAATGACATCATACTGCCCCTATGGAGGGGAATTTGGCAATATTAAGCAAAACTCCATGAGTAATTACTCAGCAATCTCATACCTAGGAATCCATCCCAAGGACACCCTTTGAGAACATGAAATAACACATGCAGGAGGCTATTCATTATAGTACTTCGGCAACAGAGAAGGGTGGAAGCAGCCCAGATGTCCATCAATAGTGGATTGGCTGAATAAATTAAGAAAAAGTGGAGTATAATGCAGCAGTTAAGTGGAATGAAAAAGAGCTCTTAAAGGGATATAAAGTGATCTCCAAACAGATGAAAAAAGCAGATGCATAACAGTGTTTATAGCAAACTTCCTTTAAAAAACTGAGATACAATTCACATGCCATAAAATTCACACTATGTTGTTGTTGTTGTGGTTGTTGTTGTTGTTGTTGAGATGGAGTTTCGCTATTGCTGCCCAGGCTGGAACGCAATGGCGCGATCTCAGCTCACCGCAACCTCTGCCTCCTGGGTTCAAGCAATTCATCAGCCTCCCGTGTAGCTGGGACTACAGGCATGTGCCACCATGCCCAGCTAATTTTATATTTTTAGTAGAGATGGGGTTTCACCATGTTGGCCAGGCTTGTCTGGAGCTCCTGACCTCAAGTGATCCACCCACCTCAGCCTCCCAGAGCATCCTCCCACCGCACCTGGCAAAAATTCGCACTTTTAAAGTGTACAATTTAGTGTTTTTAAAATTATATTAACCTGGTTATAGTATGCTCCCTTTTGTGTAAGAAAATGGAGGAGAAGGAAAACAAAATATAAATATTTGGTTTCTATAGTTATATGGAAATTTGAGTGTATATTTGCTTATATCTTTTTTTTTCTTTTTTTTTTTTGAGACGGAGTCTCGCTCTGTCGCCCAGCTCGCGCAGCTAGTTTTTTTGTATTTTTTTTAGTAGAGACGGGGTTTCACCGTGTTAGCCAGAATGGTTTCTATCTCCCAACCTCATGATCCGCCCGTCTCAGCCTCCCAAAGTGCTGGGATTACAGGCTTGAGCCACCGCGCCCGGCCATATTTGCTTATATCTTAACAACAATAACAAAAAAGCCAGTGGATGAATACACCAAACACCAAACAAACAAACAAACAAACAAAAGATTTCTAACAGGGGGAGAGAGGGAAAAAGGTGGCAGGGACAGAGATGAAAGCTACTGGCTTTGGAATTGTTATAGGCTGAATGTCTGTGTCCTCCCAAAATTATATGCTAAAGCCATAACCCTCAATGTAATGGTATTCAGAGGCGGGGCCTTTCGGAGGTAATTCGGTTTAGAGGGGGTCATGAGGGTGGGACCCATGATGGGATTAGTGTCTTTAAAAGAAGAGAAAGGAGGCCTGGCGCAGTGGCTCAAACCTGTAATCCTAGCACTTTGGGAGGCCGAGACGGGCGGATCACGAGGTCAGGAGATCCAGACCATCCTGGCTAACACGGTGAAACCCTGTCTCTACTAAAAAATACAAAAAACTAGCTGGGTGAGGTGGCGGGCGCCTGTAGTCCCAGCTACTGGGGAGGCTGAGGCAGGAGAATGGCGTAAACCCAGGGGGCAGAGCTTGCAGTGAGCTGAGATCCGGCCACTGCACTCCAGCCTGGGCGACAGAGCCAGACTCCGTCTCAAAAAAAAAAAAAAGAAGAAGAGAAAGGGGCCGGGTGCGGTGGCTCATGCCTGTAATCCCAACACTTTGGGAAGCCGAGGCGGGCAGATCACCTGAGGTCGGGAGTTCAAGGCCAGCCTGACCAACATGAAGAAACCCCATCTCTACTACAAATACAAAAATCAGCTGGGTGTGGTGGCGCATGCCTGTAATCCCAGGTACTTAGGAGGCTGAGGCAGGAGAATTGCTTGAACCCAGGAGGCAGAGGTTTCAGTGAACTGAGATTGCGCCATTGCACTACAGCCTGGGCAACAAGAGTGAAACTCCACCTCAAAAAAAAAAAAAAAAAAGAAGAAGAAGAGACAGGAGCTCCTACTCTCTTCACTACACGAGAACACAGTGAGAAGGTAGCCTTCTGCAAACCAGGAAGAAAGGCCTCACTGGGGAAGTGAAGTGGCCAGCACTTGGATCTTGAATTTCCTAGTGTCCCGAACTGTGAGAGAATAAATTTCTCTTATTTAAACCACACAAACTATGGTATTTTGTGATAGCAGCCTGAGCTAAGGCAGGAACCACGTAAATATTTCATGTAATAATTATTATTTTAGACATAAGATCTTACTCTGTTGCGCAGGCTGGAGTGCAGTGGTGTGATCATAGCTCACTGCAGCCTCCAGTTCCTGGGCTCAAACAATCCTCCCATCTCAGCCTCCTGAGTAGGTAGTACTACAGGTGCATGACACCACACCCACCTAATTAAAATTTTTCTGTTGAGACAGGGTCTCCTTGAACTCCTCCCAAAGTGCTGGGATTACAGGCATGAGCCACCGTGCCCAGCTTCATGGCAATTATTCATAGGAAAACAGAATTAGGGCCAGGTGCAGTGGCTCACACCTGTAATTCCAACACTTTGGGAGACCAAGAAGGGAGGATTGCTTGAGCCCAGAAGTTTGAAACCAGCCTAAGTAACAAAGTGAGACCCCCATCTCTAGAAAAAAGTTAAAAAATTAGCTGGGCGTGGTGGTGTGCACCTATGGTCCCAGCTTCTCAGGAGGCTGAAGCAGGAGGATCCCTTGAGCCCAGGAGGTCAAGGCTGCAGTGAGCTGTGTTCACACCACTGCACTCCAGCCTGAATGGAAAGTGAGACCCTGTCTCAAACAAAAACAAAATGAATCCAGAAATAGATAAAAATGAAAACTATTCCTTAAAACTGAAAATCAATTAATGAACCTAACTGTATATTAGGTTGACATAACTACACACACAAAAGTATTATTTCAAATGTGTTTAAGACACAGTAATTTGAACTAATACATAACAAATAGCTTATAGGTGAATATCCTGAGGACAAAAAGAACCACAAGAGGCCAGGCGCGCTGGCTCATGCCTGTAATCCCAGCACTTTGGGAGGCTGAGGGAGGTGGATCACAAGGTCAAGAGTTTGAGACCAGCCTGACCAACATCGTGAAACCCCATTTCTACTAAAAATACAAAAATTAGCTGGGCATGGTGGTGGGCACCTGTATTCCCAGCTACTTGGGAGGCTGAAGCAGGAGAATTGCTTGAACCCAGGAGGCGGAGGTTGCAGTGAGCCGAGATAGCGCCACTGCACTCCAGTCTGGGTGACAGAGCGAGACTCCATCTCAAAAAAAAAAAAAAAAAAAACCACACAGGAAACTCCCAACAGCATTCAGTGGTTTTTACTATTAGTTGTGATATGGGCATTATAACTTTGAAACACCTAGCATGCAGATTTTGGTCTCTTTTTTTTTTTTATTTCTTTTTGTCGCAGATTTTGGTCTCTAAATACCATTTGCCACTAAAAGGAACCAGTGTTCCATGGCAAATAGCCAATTCTAGATTTGGAGCAAAAAAGAATGTACAAAGTGATCCTGGAGTATCTTATATCAAGAAAATTATCAAAACTACTAGGGTCGCCAGGTGCAGTGACTCACACCTGTAATCCCATCACTTTGGGAAGCCGAGATGGGCGGATCACCTGAGGTCGATAATTCAAGACCAGCCAGACCCACATGGAGAAACCTCATCTCTACTAAAAATACAAAATTAGCCGGGCTTGGTAGCGCATGCCTATAATCCCAGCTACTTGGGAAGGCTGAGGCAGGAGAATCGCTTGAATCCGGGAGGCAGAGGTTGCAATGAGCTGAGATCGCACCATTGCACTCCAGGCTGGGCAACAGACCAAAACTGTCTCAAAAACAAAAACAAAAAACAACAACAACAACAACAAAAACTACTGGGGGTCGGCCGGGCATGGTGGCTCATGCCTGTAACCCCAGCTCTTTGGAAGTTGGAGGTGGCAGATAGCTTGAGCCCAGGAGTTGGAGATCAGCCTGGCCAACATGACGAAACCTGGCCCAAGAACCTTATTTGGATGCTGAGAAAAACAAGTTAATTTCACAAATGTATTTTTGAGACAATAGGAGAAATCTGAACACGGACTGGGTATTGGGTAATATGAACAAATTGTTATTAATTTTATTAGATGTGATAATGACTTCTGGCTACGTGGGGAAAAAGTTATTTCATATTAGAGACACACGTTGAAGTGTTTACCCATGAAATTTTACGTTGGGTCAAGGATTTAAAATATTCCACTGAAAATTTAAAAGAGCACACGGATAGAGGAAATACGATTTATCTTTATATTATACAATCTACCGTTTTACATTTTCCATTAAAACCTTATTTTCTTTTGTTTTAAAATTGAAAGGCGCAAGACAGAACAGCTCATCCCAAGGTAGCCAAAGGAAGGAAATTATTTGAAAGACTCTCCTCCTGCAGCCCCGCCTCTGCCCCAGCGCCCCCAGCCCTTCACCCCTCCACGTCCTCACCTGCCGCCGTGGACTCTGCAGGACTGAGGTCGGAAGGAGGCGGGCAGAGCGGCCTGGTCATCTTCGAAGGAGAAGTGGTCGCCCAGAAAGTCGGGGCGGGAGAAAAGCTGAATCTGGAGGCAGAGAGGGGAGATGAGGGGAAGAAGGGCGATGGAGTAGGGCCGAGAACAGTGGGGAGGGGAGAGGTTTGAAACGAGGGGAGAGACGGAAGCCCAAAGACTCCCTGCGGAGTCCCCGCCTTACCTTTGAGACGAAGTGCAGATCGTGCTCCCCGACCTGAAGGGAGGGACCGATTCGAGAATTAGGGAGAGTGCCGGTCCCTAGCCTCCGCTCCTCTAGGTTTCAGTACTGCCCACCCCGCGGCCGCACCCTCGGCCCCACCCCCTCCCAAGGCCCCGCCCCGAGCGCCCAGACAGGTCCTCCAGCCCGCTACCTCTGCGTTGTGGCGGGGCGCACCCGAACTCCAGGTCCCGCCACCGGGGAGGCCCCGCCCCCCGCGGCCGGCACGCACCTGTAGGACCGGCTGTAGCGAAGCGAGGGCGCTGTTGCCCGCGCCCCAGTCCTCGCAGTTACGGTACACGCCCTTCTCCAGCACGTACTGTTCCCCCGAGAAGCCCACCTCCTGGTAGGCCACCCACCTGCAGGAAGGGCGAGGCGCGGGTCAGCTGGGACAGAGCCTGCACCTCTCCTGGAACCGCCCCCGGCTCGCCCGGGCCCGACCCGCTCCCGGAGCCCGGGTCACTTACACGCCGCTGAGCACGTGGATGGCCTGTGTGCTGGGGCCGTGTTGCACCACCTCCACATCCGGCAATGCCCTGCTCACCTCCACGCCATGCCCCTCGAAGTCCATGGCCTCAAATAGCACGACGGCCGGGTCCCCAAAGTCCTGGGTTCCCAGGAACAGTCAGGTCTTTCCCGCCCACAAACCAAAACCCCTGGGAGTGCCCAGACCCCAGGGTCACAGGCCACCTGGGGAATTAGGGGTGAGGCTGTCAGTACGGCCTGGAGAAGAGCAGCAGGGGGAAGAGAGGCTAGACCTCCGGGAACACTTCCAGGGAGAACACGGAGAGGGGGTACAAATTCTTCCCTCCACAAATTGCACTGGGGGAGGTCTGCCTGGGGCCAGAGGCAGAGGGATGGGCTTACCGTCCGGATGACCCGGAGGGAGGTCAGCAACTCGTCATAGCCTCCCCAGTGTGACCAGTCTGGGTATTCCCCCTCCTCCAGCAGATACTGGTGGCCCCGGAAGCCCTCCTTCTCGTAGCCCACCCAGCTGGGAAAAGCAGAAGGATGGACAGGCAGGTTCAGTCATAGGAGGCCCATGGATGAATGAGACAGCTGTCCCCACCCCTACGCAGCCCAGGTCACTCCCCACTCCCAAGGGTAAAGGCCAGTGGAGGTGATGAAATGGAAGGAAGGGTCCTGAGTTCTCACCAGCCCCCGAGAACTCTCAGGGACCCCACAGAGGCCAGGTGGGGGCTCTGGCTGTCCTCTGGCTGCTGAAGGTTGTAGATGTCCCGGCTCACTTCCCAGCTGCGGCCCTGAAAGCCGGGGGCCTCATACACCACAGCCTGGGGGAAAACGGGTGTCAGGATGGCAGGGAGTCATCTGGACCCAAACACACTCAGCCAGCTCAGGAATGGCTCCGCCCAGCATCAGGCCAATGTGGCACCCCCTAGTCCTCCCACCTCCTCATGGAACTCCATCCCCTTACCCAATTCCTGTCTCTACTCTGACCTCTGACCTTCTTACACATCAAAAGCAAGTTCCCAGTGAGCCTATCAGGTCCCATCTCCCTAGACCCAGCTTCTGGCCCCCAGTGCCCTCCTCTCTGGATTTCCTGTCCAGACCGTGATAACCAGACACCTGCACCCCACGACCAAAGGCCCTCTTTGGCTCTTAAGCCCAGACTCTTACCCTCGGCTCCCCTGGCTTCTCCACACTTGGGCAGCCCTGCAGAGGAGACAGAGCTGAGACACCAGCCCAGAGATGGGAAAGACAGATGGGGCTGGGGATCTAGGATTTTCTTGATCCTGAGAACCCCAACCCCATGTCTTCCCTCTTCCCCCACCTCTTAGGTTAATCCTCCCTCTCCTTCCACTCCCATTCCCAATAGAAGCTCCCAGGAAGGAGTCTCCAAGGGGTGCTGTTTTAACTTCATTCCCCGGCCCTTCCCACAGACTGCAGGACCATGTTACTTGGGACAAGGGGCAGAGCCTAGACCTCCTGGCCTGTGGGTGTGCCCTGTTCTTTACCAATCTCATGGGCTTCAGGGAGCCCACGCTGGGGTCCGATGTGCCCCAGGCCTCTGAGGTGGGGTACTCTCCAGGTTCCAGGATGTAGGGAGTGTCTTCAAATAATGGTTTGGGGTACAGTAGCCACCTGGAGGAAGGCAGAGAGGCTGCTGCACCCCAGACTTCAAGGGACACAGATTGGTGGGTGGGAGGGAAGGTTTAGAGGGGAAAAGGAGGTTTTCTGGGGAGGCTCCCATCAGTCTCGTATAATCTCTTACAGTAGCCACATTGGTCTCCCTTCCTCTGGCTTTGCCTTCTCTAATTTCACACAACAGCTGGAGCATTTTTCTCTAGCACGCGTGGAAAACTGCTTCAGCAACCCCAGTAGTTCCCTGTTAGCTTCACAATGAAGCCCGGCTATGCAAAGAGGCTCTGCAATCTGGCCTCCTCCTTCCTGGGACTCAGTTCTTCCCACTTGTTGCTCACACCGGCTAGACTGAAAATTTGAAGCTTAACCCTCTCCTCTCTGGGCCTTTGCATGTGCTATTCCCTCTGCCAGATACACTCTTTCCCCCATTCATTCAGTTGACAAATATTTAGAAGCATCTGCTGTGTGCCAGACCCTGCTACAGGCATCAGGAATAGAGCAGTGAACAAACATACAAAATCTCTGCCCTCATGGAGCTTAGATTCTTGGCCAACTCATCCCGACATGGTGTCTCCTCCTCCAGGAAGGTTTCTCTGACTTCCACACTCTGCCTCTCATGGTATGGTGTCTTTCTGTGCTCCCTCACCCCAAAAATCTGAATTGCTATTGCCTGACCCTGCCAGTGGACTGAGCACTCCTGAAGGCAGGAACTGTGTTCTGTCACCTGTGTCCCCAGCACCCAGCACAGTGAATGTCAAATGAGGAGATTCTAGAATAGACCAGACTCACAGTCCTGCAGAGACAGTGGCGGATGCCACCTGCAGGGGCTTCTCCAGACCCTGGGAATTCTTCAAGGCCTCTCTTAGCTTCACTTGCTCCCCGCTGAGGCCCTCCTCAGAGAAGAGGCTGATTTCCGGGGTGCTGTAGTCCTATGGAAGGAGGGGGGAAATTAAATATATATAAACAGCTGGGCATGGTGGTTCACGCCTGTAATCCCAGCACTTTGGGAGGCCGAGGTGGGCAGATCACCTGAGGTTAGCAGTTCAAGACCAGCTGACCAACAAGGAGAAACCCAGTCTCTACTAAAAATAAAAAATTAGCTGGGTGTGGTGGTACATGCCTGAAATCCCAGCTACTTGGGAGCCTGAGGCAGGAGAATCGCTTGAACCTCGGAGGCAGAGGTTGCGGTAAGCCAAGATCAAGCCATTACACTCTAGCCTGGGTAACAAGAGTGAAACTCTGTCTCAAAAAGAAAAGAAAAGATACATAAATAGCCCCCTTGGACAATACCCCGCCTCCCCAAGTCCATTTAGCCAGGGCTCCAAATAGCTTCTGGGAAAACCTTTGTGGCCATTCCCCCAGAGACCAGGAAAGTGACTAGGGTGGTCTTTGGAAGGTCAACCAGCCAAGCCTGAGACCAAAGCCCATGCTGGTCCCTTGCTGAACCTTTGGGACCTGGGACTAAAGTTCCCGGGAGACCCTGCAAAGTGCCAGGCCCATAGCCTTGCCTCTGGGTAGCCTGACTTCCAGCCTGGTGGGAGGATGGGCAAGATGGACAGTCACTTCCTGAGTTCCAACTTTGACCCCTCCTTTAGGTACGATTCCTGCCTCTGTCCAGACTGGCTTTGCCTGCACCTCATCCCAGGAAGCAGCAGATCCTCTTTGTATTCTGAGTGTTTCTTCCCTACCAGGACCATTTTCATTCACTCACTCATTCATCAAATATGTACGAAGCATCTACTGCATGCAAGGCACTGTGCTAAGGTCATGTCCTTCCCTATCTCATTTAGTCCTCCCAGTGGGTGTTATTCATCCAGTCACAGGTAAGGAAAGTGAGGCTCGGAGAAGTTAAGCAATCTGCCCAAGGTCACACAGCTTGTAAGTAGCAGAGCAGTATAGTTTTTGTTCACTGTTGCAACCCAGCACCTCCCATGTGCTTGGCACACAGCAGGCACCCAATCAATGCTGAATGAATCAAAGGAATCCAGAAACATCTGACTTCAAAGCCTTTGCTTTTCTCTTATAGTCATTACCTCCCACATGAAGTTAAATTTATTGTCGGAAGTTCATAATTAATTGTCCATAAACATTTGTGTGTTTCTGGAGAGCCTTTGTTTCTTTTTTGAGACGGAGTTTCGCTCTTGTTGCCCAGGCTGGAGTGCAGTGGCGTGATCTTGGCTCACTGAAACCTCTGCCTCCTGGGTTCCAAGAGATTCTCCTGCCTCAGCCTCCCAAGTAGCTGGGATTACAGGTGCCCGCCACCACGGCAGGCTAACTTTTTGTGTTTTTTGTAGTATAGACAGAGTTTCATCATGTTGGCCAGTCTGGTCTTGAATTCCTGATCTCAGGTGACCCACCTGCCTCAGCCTCCCAAAGTGTTGGGATTACAGGCATGAGCCACCACGCCCAGCCTCTGGAGAGGCTTTGAAAACTGTCCCCTCCTCCTGGGCCACTGTCCTAGTTAAGGCTAATGAGCTCTCGTCATCTCCTACCAGGAAGATTGCAACAGCTCTGGACTCAGTTATTCATTCTTTCATTAGAAACAAAAATCAGGCCGGGCGCAGTGGCTCACACTAGTAATCCCAGCACTTTGGGAGGCCAAGATGGGCAGATCACGAGGTCAAGAGATTGAGACCATCCTGGCTAACACGGTGAAACCCCATCTCTACTAAAAATACAACAAAATTTAGCCGGGCGTGGTGGCAGGTGCCTGTGGTTCCAGCTACTCGGGAGGCTGAGGCAGGAGAATCGCGTGAACCCGGGAGGTGGAGATTGCAGCGAGCTGAGATCACGACACTGCGCTCCAGCCTGGGTGACAAAATGAGACTCTGTCTCAAAAAAAAAAAAGAAACAAACAAACAAAAATCAAACAAACCAAAAGAACCAAAATGGGCCGGGCGCGGTGGCTCAAGCCTGTAATCCCAGCACTTTGGGAGGCCGAGACGGGCGGATCACGAGGTCAGGAGATCGAGACCATCCTGGCTAACACAGTGAAACCCCGTCTCTACTAAAAATACAAAAACTAGCCGGGCGACGTGGCGGGCGCCTGTAGTCCCAGCTACTCGGGAGGCTGAGGCAGGAGAATGGCGTAAACCCGGGAGGCAGAGCTTGCAGTGAGCCGAGATCCGGCCACTGCACTCCAGCCTGGGCGACAGAGCGAGACTCCGCCTCAAAAAAAAAAAAAAAAAAAAAAAGAACCAAAATGCCCGATAGACACTGCTTTTAGAGTCATTGCTCTTCCTTCTGATGTCAAGCTTAATTTTGGTAGTTTATTACTATGCTGTGAAAACAATATTGTTGTTTTCACTTTACAAACATGAAATTATTATTATTAATTATTATTATTATTTTGAGACAGAGTTTCACTCTTGTTGCCCAGGCTGGAGTGCAATGGCATAATCTCAGCTCACCACAACCTCCACTTCCTGAGTTGAAGCGATTCTCCAGCCTCAGCCTCCTGAGTAGCTGGAATTACAGGCACCTGCCACCACACCTGGCTACTTTTTGTATTTTTGGTAGAGACGGGGTTTTATCATGTTGGCCAGGCTGGTCTTGAACTCCTGATCTCAGGTGATCCCCCAACTTGGCCTCCCAAAGTGCTGGGATTATAGGCGTGAGCCACCGTGCCTGGCCTTTGAAATTATAATGTTAACTTTTCAAACCACAGAGCCCTTCCTCAAAAATCAGAGGTGCCCCTTGGCTGGAAAGCACAGCCCATCCTGGTCTCCCTCCCTCCAGGATCCCTCTTTTTTCTACCTGGCAGCCAGTGGGATGTTTATAAATCCCTAGTCTGGTTATATAGCATCCCTGCTCCAAACCCAATCCTTATAGCCTAGCTTGACTGTAAGTCCTGCAGGGCAGAGAGGGGTTCTCTCCCCACTGCCCATTGCCTGGCACTGGTGCCTGGCACATATTAGACATGAGTGAGGATCTGTGAGCAAATGAATGAGCAAACATGCCTGGCACCTCAGGTCTGACTTGGGGCCTGCAAGCTGGCCCCTGGGGGGCAGGTAACCCAAACATCCCCTCCCAACTCGTCTCTGCTTCTGTCTCCCCTTCCTGCTTGAGCATGCACTCAAACTTCCCCAGGCTGCTTTCCCAAGCTGAGCTTGGCCTCAAGCCAGGCTGCCCATTTCCCAGAATCTTTCTTCCCCAGTCAGCTCCATGGTCAGGAATCTACAGACCAGTCCATATTAAGCCCCTCTGCCCGCTACCCCCATAAGATCTCTCCCAGGAATTTCTTTTCAAATGGAGTCTCACTCTGTCACCCAGATTGGAGTGCAGTGGTACAAGCTAGGCTCACTGCAGCCTCCGCCTCCCGGGTTCAAGTAATTCTCCTGCTCAAGTAAGCCTCCTGAGAAGCTGGGATTACAGGCGCATGCCACCACACTCTGCTAATTTTTGTATTTTTAGTAGATACAGGGTTTCACCATGTTGGCCAGGCTGGTCTCCAACTCCTGTACTCAGCCGATCCACCTGCCTTGGCTTCCCAAAGTGCTGGCATTACCGGCATGAGTCACTGCTCCCGGCCTCGCGGATTTCAACTCTAGGCACCTCGAGGTCGTCTCCCACCTGCAATTCACTCACCCAGACAACCCTCCTTAGGGAGCCGATGCCTTGGGGACTCCACTTTGTCCCTGGGGTTCTGAGTTCCATGTCTCCTTCAGGCAGGACCAGCTTCTGACCCCGGAACTCTGGCTCTTCGTACAGCACCCAGCTGTGGGCACAGAGATTCCAGGGTCACAGACGGGGAGGAGTATGTGCCCAGGGCTGCTGGGTAGCTGATGGGGTTTCTCCCAGGCTGGCCTGGTCACTTCTCACTCCCCTCTGAACCCCCCCGGGTTCACAGCCAGGCGTCCTGCTGGGCACTCCCCACTCACCAGCCTCGAACTACCCTTATGGAGGCTACAGGGGCCCAGCCTGAGGCATCAACAATGTCTCCCCAGACCTCCCTGCCACTGCCTTGGCAGCCAGACTCCGAGAAGAAGATCACCTGAGAAGGCACAGAGGGGTCCTCAGGCCCTGATCCCAGGCCCCTGCCTCCTGCTGCCCCCACCCGCTTGCCCCCACAGCCCTACCTTTCCAGGCCTGGTGTTCGGCTTGCCCTGGGTCTTTAAGGCTGGGCTCTGAAACGGAGGCAGGTGATAAAGTAAGTCCTGTGGTGTCACCTCTTTCCTGCCTCCCCAAAACCTGCCATTCCAAAGATCCCACATCCTCCCTATTGACCTCCACCCCCAAGGAGCTGGTGCATAGAGGATGCTCACACTTGTTCCCAACCCCTAGAGGACTCATCACCCTGTCCCAGGAGCTCGGTGCTCATCACCCGCCTTCCTCAGCTCCCAGGATCTTGGAGCCCCCGTGCCCTTTGGAATCCACAGTAGGGATAGGGAGATTGAGGCCCAGAGAGATGTGGCTTGCACAGGCCAACTGAACCAGACTTCAGACAGAAGGCTCTGCCCCCAGACTCTGACTCCCAGCACCACTCTCTTCACACCACCCAAGGCCTCACTTACCCACCCCTCTAGGGGCAGGGCACAGGCAAGCTTCTCCGTCAGGGATGGTCTTTCACTGCAAAGCAGGGGCAACTGTCCTGGCACCTTCCTGAGCCCCGGTGCCCCATGGGGCAGCAGGGCAGATAGTTTTGTGCCCAGCGGTTCCGGGGTGGAGGCCTCCTTGGTGGCAGGCACCAGACTGCCGAAAAGAAGGCTGCCTCCGAGACGGGAAGTGGGTCTGCTGCCTCCTTGCAGTTCCAACCCCAGCTCTAAGTGGGGGCCCTTGGTTCCTGCTACATGCTTCTTCATCATCTCTAGAGGAGAGCAGGAGACCTGGGTGGGCCTGGCAGGGTGGAGGTCCCAGGAGGGGTTGGGCCCAGCTTTCTCCTGCCTGCGCTGAAGCTTCTCGTCATCACTTAGATAGGGATTCTCTGGTTCCTCCTCCTCCTCCTCCTCTTTCTCTTCCAGTGAAGGCACCTCCTGAGGGCCGGGGCCCAGCACCCATGGCCCTGGCTGGTCCTCCTCAATGGCAGGCAGTGTGGCATACATGGACAGGTAGGAGGAGCGAGGGGCTCGTGGCAGCCGGTGAGTGCGGAGGATCTCAGGGGGCTCCATGCTCCGCAGGGTATCCAGGAATATCTCCAGGTCAGTGGCCAGGGCCACCTCATCCTCCTCCCTCAATGTCTCTGGGCACGTCTTGCCCTCGGTGGGGTCAGAGACAAGCTGGGACTCCGTGCTGGCCTCTGCTCCTGTTGGCACTGGGGCAGGGGTGCCTCCTGGGCTGGGGGACACTCTGTCCACTGAGGAAGATGGGGCAGGGAGAACAGCAGGGTCCTGCACAACCTCTTTCTGGGTGAGAGATGAGATGGGGCTCCCTTCAGAGTCCTGGACCCCCTTGTCCTGTTTGGGGAGTGAGGTGGCAGGAGCAGCTAGGTCTTGAACAGTCTCTTCCTTAGAGAGGGGTGGAGCAAGGCTGCCTGCAATACCCTGGACAGCCTCTTTTTGGATGCTAGGGCTGCCTTCTGGGCCCTGGACAACCTCAGTTGACTTGGGGGATGAGGCAGCAGGAGCACCGGAGCCCTGCACCACCTCTTTCCGGGTGGGGGACGAGGCAGCAGGAGCACTGGACCCCTGCACCACCTCTTTCTGGGCAGGAGATGAGGCAGCAGGAGCACCAGGGCCCTTCACGACCTCTTTCCGGGTGGGGGACGAGGCAGCAGGAGCACCGGACCCCTGCACCACCTCCTGGGCGGGAGATGAGGCAGCAGGAGCACCAGGGCCCTTCACGACCTCTTTCCGGGTGGGAGACAAAGCATCAGGAGCACTGGACCTCTGCACCACCTCCTCGGTGGGAGACAAGGCATCAGGAGCACCGGACTTCTGTACCACCTCCTTCTGGGTGGGGGATGAGGCATCAGGAGCACTGGGGCCCTTCAAGACCTCTTTCCGGTTGGGGGACGAGGCCGCAGGAGCACCAGGGCCCCACACCACCTCCTTCTGGGTAAAGGTGAGGACAGGGACATTTTCAGAGTTCTGAACAAACTTATTCCTTGGGGACGATGGAGCAGAAAGACCTCCTGGGCTGGGGACATCCTTCCTTCTTATAGAGGATGGAGCAGGAGGTTGTTCAGGGACTGTCACATGCTCCCTCCTCACCATGGGCAGGACGGTGGCAGCAGGGGTGTCCACAAGCCCTTCCCTTTTTATAGGGGGTAGAACAAGGGGAGTGAGCTGGGCCCTGGCGTGAGTGGGCACCACAGGCTGCTTTGTAGGGTGGGCTAGGCTTGGAGAGGGGACATGGGTCTGGAGTCTGGGAGAGGAGGGGACTGATGCTTGACCCTGAGAAGTCTGGAGAGGGAGCTCAGTGGAACTGGGGGCTCCCAGCACCTGCCAGAGCTCACAGGCCCTGGCATCCAGGGCTCTGCCCTGGTCTCGATCTGGACAGGCTGCAGGGACATCCTGATTCTTAGGAGCACTGGCTGGGATGCCTGTAGAGACCAGGGCAGAGCTGTCTTTAAGCTCTGCTGTCCCGGTCTCAGGCAGCTGCCTCAAGGCTGTCCCCACTATGCTGCCCAGACCTGTGCTTCTCGGCACTCCAGCTGTGGGCCTGGGCAGGTGGCTGGCAGGGGGGCTGTGCCCAGCAGGTACGAGGTTACTTAGCACTTTCACAGCCTGGCTGCGGCTGGGCGAGCCTGGTGGGGAGCCCACTACCACTGGCTGCACCATGCGGGCGACCTGACGGCCCCGTGGCAGGGCCTCGCCTGAGGACATTGGCCTCACAGTCACAGAGCTGCTCACCCGCCGGTCCACATGACCTCTCGCCACCGTGGTGGTCCGCACGGTGCGTGTCACTCGGTGTTCCTCGAGGCTCCGGGAGCTCCCACTGGTGAGACCTACACCTGGGTGGGGACTTGGCTCTCGGGGCCCAGGCAGGGAAACCAAAAGCTCAGTCCTGGCCATAGCTCCCACACGTGGGGGCTCAGTCCTGGGATCTTGGCGGCTGCCATCACTCTGGTCCACAGCCTCCTTCAGCCTCTGCTCAGGCCTTTTCTCCTTGGGAGGTGGTGTGTACTTCTTGGAAAAGATGGGTCCATGGCTCTGGAAGTTCTTGGAGCCAGCCGTATCCCGAGGGCCCTGGCAATTCACGGTCTCTTCTTCCTGTGTTGCAAAGCCATTGACTTCCTCTCGACGGCTGAACTCAAACATCTCCTGGGGGGCTTCCATCTGGGCCCCTGACACCAGGGACACCTTGTGAAAACCATGTTTGATCTCTTCCTGGGCAGGGGGCCGCTGCCGCCATGTCAGTGTGGCACTTACCACTCGGGCCTTGGCCCGGGCCATGGGCCCACTTGCCTCCTCCATGTGGGGCCCTGGCAACCTGTCTGGAGGCGTCCTTGTCCCACTGTGGTCCAGCTCCCTGCAGAGGAGGAAAAGAGATGAGGGTCAGAGGGTGGTGAGAGTGGCTTCCCAAAGTGCAGAATAGCCACCCCTAGCCCAGTCAGGCCAGGAACCTCAGGCAAATCGCTTGGCCTTTCAGGTCATTGCTGTCATCTGTGAAATGGGCATGGTAGTCTCAACTCTGATTTGGTTGATCAGAGCTCCTCATCCATCCCTCTCCCTGACTTTCAGGTGATCTCCTAGGTCAGGGTCCCTCAAAGGTGAAGCTGAGGCCTGAGCCCAGACGGAGAGAAAAGAAAGAAGGCAGAAGGGAAGATGCAGCTGACCCACAGATCTTTGGGGGCGCTAGGACTCTGCCCACAGAGCCCTAGGTCTAGTCCCCCAAGAGCTGAAAACTAGAAAGCCGAAAACGAGGCAAGCGTTGTTCTAACTCTTTTCGGGAAATATGGGCTCTGGCCTCAAACAGAGCTGGGTTCCTTAGTTGCTCACTAGCTGGCCATTTCTCCCCTTCAAGCATCAGGGTCCTCAGCCACAACACTGGAGTCTTGCCAGAGTCCAGTAAGAGAAGCAATGAAACCTCCCCCTGTCTTTTTTTTTTTTTTTTTGAGACAGGATCTAGCTCTGTTACCCAGGCTGGAGTGCAGTGGCATGATCATAGCTCACTGCAGCCTCAAACTCCTGGGCTCAAGTGATCCTCCTGCCTAGCCTCCCAAGTAGTTGGGACTACAGGCACATGCCACCACACCCAAAATACTCACTTTATAACCTAAAATGCTGGCTCATCAACTTTCTGCTGTCACCTTGGAGATTTGTAACCAAACGTTAGCAGGTGTGCACACGTGTATATGGGCATGAGCACCTGCTGATGGTCTTCAGAGCACAGGGGCAGGTGTAGGTCTAAATGGAGCCTCTCAGAGCTGGGTGCAGTGGCGCACACCTGTAATACCAGCACTCTGGGAGGCAGAGGCGGGAGGATTGCTTGAGGCCAGCAGTTCTAGACCAGCCTAGGTGACATAACAAGACTCTACAAGTCTCTACAAAAAATTAAAAGAATTAGCCAGCATTGTGGTGTGTGCCTGTAGCCCTACCTACCCTGGAGGCTGAGGTGGGAGGATCACTTGAACCCAGGCTGCAATGAGCTATGATCATGTCACTGCACTTCAGCCTGAGTGACAGAGAGATCTTATCACTAAAAAAAGTTATTATTATTTTTTGAGATGGAGTCTCGCTCTGTCGCCCAGGCTGGAGTGCAGTGGCACGATCTCAGCCCACTGCAACCTCCTCCTCCCAGGTTCAAGCAATTCTCCTGCCTCAGCCTCCTGAGTAGCTGGGATTACAGGCATGTGCCACCATGCCCAGCTAATTTTTGTATTTTTGGTAGAGACTGGGTTTCATCATGTTGGCCAGGCTGGTCTCAAACTCCTGACCTCAAGTGATCCACCCGCCTCGGCCTCCCAAAGTGCTGGGATTACAGGCGTGAGCCACCACACCCGGCCTTATTTTTGTTTTTATTAAAAACTTTTTTAAGGCCGGGCACAGTGGCTCACACCTGTAATCCTAGCACTTTGGGAGGCCGAGGCAGGACGATCACCTGAGGTCAGGAGTTTGAAACCAGCCTGAACAACATGATGAAACCCAGTCTTTACTAAAAATAAAAATATTAGCCCGGCATGGTGGTGGGCACCTGTAATCCCAGCTACTTGGGAAGCTGAGACAGAAGAATCGCTTGAACCCCGGGGGCGGTGGTTGCAGTGAGCCAAGATCACGCCACTGCACTCCAGCCTGGGCAACAGAGCAAGACTCTGTCTCAAAAAAAAAAAAAAAAGGTAAATAAATGGAGCCCCTTGGGCTCCATTAGGGACTTGGGCTTTACAATGCACTCTTCCCTCGATTCTGTCCTCTGTGATTATTTCCCTACTGAAGGTTAAGAAACCGAGGGTCAGAGGAGAGGAGTGACTGGCCCAGGATGACACAGCTATGAGGTTGTCAAGCAGGGATTTAAATTCCCATCTTCTGAATTCCTATCCAGGCATCCTCCCTCCTACCCCCAGGCCACGGCTCTAGGGCATGTCCAGTGCTCCTGTGATCGTCCTCAGCAGAGCATGTCTCATCCTCCGTCCTGGAGGGGTGGGGCCTGGGTCTGGTTTCTTTTCTGACTCTTCCTTAATCTCTCTGGGTCTCCATAGCCTCCCTTACTAAATGTAGGATAATATTAACACCTGCCGAAGAAAACCTTCTAAGCTTCTGCTATGGCTTGAATATTTGTCCCCTCCAAAACTCATGTTGAAACTTAATCCCCAGTGTGGTAATATTGAGAGGTGGGGCCTCTAAGCAGTGATTGGGTTATGAGGGCTCTGCCTCATGAATGGATTAATACATTCATGGATTAATAGATTAATGGTTTAATGGATTAATGGGTGATCGTGGGAGTAGGACTAGGGCCTTCTTTTTTCTTTCTTTTTTTTTTTTTTTTTGAGACAGGATTTTGCTCTGTTGCCCAGGCTGGAGTGCAGTGGCACAATCTCAGCTTACTGCAACCTCTGCCTCCTGGGCCCAACAGTCCTCCCACCTCAGCCCCCGGAGTAGCTGGGACTACAAGCGTTCACCACCATGCCTGGGTAATTTTTGTATTTTTTGTAGAGATGGGGTTTCACTATGCTGCCCAGGCTGGTCTCAAACTCCTGAGTCCAAGAGATCTGCCCGCCTCCGCCTCCCACAGTGCTGGGATTACAGGTGTGAGCCACTGTGCCTGACCGGACCAGTGGTTTTATAGGAAAAGGAAGGGAGACCTGAACTAGCACCTCAGCCCCACTGCCGTGTGATGCTCTGAGCCCCCGGGGGACTCTGCAGAGAATCACCAACAAGGTTCTCACCAGATGCACCCCCTTGACCTTGGGCTTCCAGGTTCAGGTATTCCATTATAAGCAACAGAAAACAGACTAAGCTCCCTAGGAACTCTCATGTGAATTTATCTGTTTTAATAGTTACAACAACAACAACAGCCATTTGAGGAGGGCTTACTCTGCCAAACGCCTTGCTTAGTGCTTTACATTCATTGTCCCATTGAAGCCTCAGAAGAACCCCACGAGCTTGAGACCTCATAAAGAATAAATTATTAATAAATTAGATCATACATTCCCATTTTGCAGATGAGATTTTTTTTAATGCTCAGAGAGGTTAAGAAACTTGTCCAAAGTCACAGAAGAGCCAAATCAAAACTTGAACCCCAACCCTAAGTGCTTACCCACCATACCAAACTCCCTAATATATGTATCCTATAACTGAGTCTCTGGTTTGGGGGTTTACATTTACAGGGAGCCACATCAGTGCTGGAGGGCCTCTCCACCCCCACTCCCTGACTCCCAAGCTACACTGACCAGGGCAATCCTATTCTTAGACCCCACGAACCCCAGAGAGGTCAGCCTGTCCAGCCCCAGTCTTTGGGCCTTCTCCATGAGGCACCCCCCAGAGACCCCACTTGGGGCAGGAAATGGGCCCACTGCCCCCACTCCCCTCCCCCGTTTCCCATTGTCCTCCTTCCTGAAAAGCTGGTGGAATTCAGAACTTTGACCCTTCCCTGTGGCCCCAGCAGTGACTCAGGTTTTATGAGGGGCAGAGATGAAAGAGACTGAGGCCCTGGGAAGCCTGACCTGACTCCAGGACCTCTGGTGGCTGTGACAGTGTCAGGGACAGGGTTCCTGGAGGTGGGGACCCTGGAAGGTGGAGGAGTTAGATAGAGCCCTGGTCCTTTTCCCAGGCCAGGGCTTCCTGAGAGCAGGACATAGCCAGACACCAAAGGCTCTGGATTTTAGCCTCTCACTGAGGCCCCAACCCACTCCCCGGTCCCCATTAGGGAGCTCCCTTTTTCCTCATGCAACCCCTGCCCTCCTCGCTGGGACTCCCCCCAAATGAAGTTTGATGCCCTCGCTGAGCCCCTCCTAAGCCCCTGTCCACCTGCCTCCCACTCTCTGAGCTTCCTTGTCCCTGATGGTGCTTATAGTAAGTGACAAAGCCTGAGCTCTAACTCATTCATTCATTCAATTACTCACTCATTCAATGCTAATTGCGTCACAGGATGTGCTTTGGCTAGACTCAACCAGAGCCAACTTTCTCATGAAGAGTGGCATATTAAGAAACCAGGGGCCAAGGAATTAGACATAAAAACAGGGACATTTGGCCGGGCGCGGTGGCTCAAGCCTGTGATCCCAGCACTTTGGGAGGCTGAGACGGGCGGATCACGAGGTCAGGAGATGGAGACCATCCTGGCTAAAACGGTGAAACCCCGTCTCTACTAAAAAACACAAAAAACTAGATGGGCGTGGTGGCAGGCGCCCAGGAGGCGGAGCTTATAGTAAGCCAAGATCGCGCCACTGCACTCCAGCCTGGGTGACAGAGCGAGACTCCGTCTCAAAAAAAAAAACAAAACAGGGACACTTGGAAAGCGCCATAGGCATCAGGAAAGCGACAGGAGAGCAATGTTAAAGGAAGCAGCCAATCATCAGATCAGATATTGTCAATGACCTCCTACTAATCAGAATTTAACATCTTTCTCAACCAGCCCAACCCCTGGACAACACCCTTGATAGCCAGTCATTCCACAAGCATGTGGTCATTGGCTTCTCCCTGCGTACCTCCAGGGACAGGGAGGTCACCACTTGACAGTTCACCTGCCCCGTCCCTGAACAGTCATGACTGCTAGAATGTCCTTCAGACTCTGCTGGAATGTGCCTGCCTATAGATGCCCCCTTTTGTCCTTGCTCTGAAGACATACCCCAACACAATGACCCAGGATGCCTCTCCTGGGCCAGCAGAAGGGCCCATTCCCAGAGCCCTTTCTTCTGCAGGGCCCCAGACCAGAAGTGGATTTGTTGGCAGCGTGACCTGTGACCTCCAAACAAGGCGTGTGGAGCTGGGAAGGGAGAGGCTGAGGAGGGGATGGGGGGAGTGTGGGAAAGAGCCTTGTCTAACCCAACAAGTCCTGGATTCTCCCCACTTACCTGTGAGTCACCCCCAAACTAGGCCAAACCAGTCCACAGGCCCACATGCAGGCAAACACATGCTGTGTCACACAGACGCAGGCACAGACACACAGACAGATGCCAACACAGACCCACAATCACACAGGCACAAAGATACATCTAGATGCCTACAAAAATATACACAGAGACACACACACAAATACACACTCACCCAAGAAATACAAACACACACAAGCACTCAGAGCCACAAGAGACACACAAATCACGTACACACAGACAGAAACACAGACACAATGACACACACGTGCACACATTCACAATACACACACAGTCAATTCACAGCCACAAGCTCTCTTCTCCTTGAAATTCACCTACCCCTGAACGTGGACACATACGCTTGGATGCTCAAGTATCTTACACATTCCCACTGGCAGTCCCAGCTATGTCCCCCTCTTCCCAACTCCCATATTTGCCAATCTTGGCCCAGAGAACCTTCTCCCAGGAAGGGGACATAGAAGGATGATGTTTCTGGAGGTCACCTGCTCCCCACTCTAAGTGAGCCCTAGCCTCCCACCTGAGTCTGTCATTATCCACCTGGGCCCAAAAGAGCCAGGTAGTGGCAGATATAAACCACATCCCCCCAGCTAACCCTACTTCTCTTTCCCGTCCCCCTCTCCAAGGTAGCCTCCTCCACTCCCCTTCCCTTTCTCTGTAGCCCTTCTTTCCCAGCCCCTGACTTCTGGGGCATCCAAGCAGGTCTCAGAGCCAGTCTGGGTCCTACGTCTCCCTCTTCCTTGGCACGGAACTAGTCACACTGATCCCTGCTTGGAGGACCCCAGCATCCCTGATTCTGCCTCTGCTACCACAACACTGCCCAATCCAGCGCCATGGGAGCCCAGAAAACCCTGGAGCCCACACAGCAACCTCACCCAACCCTCCACTCTCTGCACAGGGCCAAAGAGGCTTCTTCCAGGCAGGATGGAGCGGTGGTTAGAGCATAGGCACTGCAGTTATAGAAACCTAAGTTCAGATTCTAGCCCCTTCACTTTCTAGTTGACTTTGAGCAAGTGACTTAACCTTTTGGAGCCTCCTATAATTAGGTGGCAGGGGTTGGGATTAGTCCCTACTTCATGGGGTGGTTGGGAAGATTAAATAAAATTATGCTTAGAAGGCCGGGCGCGGTGGCTCAAGCCTGTAATCCCAGTACTTTGGGAGGCCAAGGCAGGCAGATCACGAGGTCAGGAGATCGAGACCATCCTGGCTAACATGATGAAACCCCGTCTCTACTAAAAATACAAAAAATTAGCCAGCGTGGTGGCAGGCGTCTGTAGTCCCAGCTACTCGGGAGGCTGAGGCAGGAGAATGGCATGAACCCAGGAGGCAGACCTTGCAGTGAGCCAAGATCGCGCCACTGCACTCCAGCCTGGACTACAGAGCGAGACTCCGTCTCAATATATATATATATATATATATATATATATATATGTGCTTAGAAAACAAATTTGCAAATGACAGCCACCCCATCATTCTTAAGCCCCCTTCAAAACCCCATCCCAGGCTCATTTCCTCTTCAGGGTCATCCCTGGGAGGTTCCATGTTCATCCCTCCTTGATGAGTTTTGGGGGACACATCCTTCCACCTCTGCGCCCCCCAGGCAGATTTAGGAGAGTCATTTCAACACAAACAAAACCAGGCTTGGGAAACTCGACGCCTGCTCCTTTGGCTTCCAGCACAGAGCCAGGTGGGGTAATTATTGCTGTCACTGAGAGGTAATTAATAAGCATCCCTGCTATTTTGGCACCCCCAGTCTCTGGAGTTCAAAGTATATTCCTGTAACCACCTCCTCCTTCCTCATTTTCAGCTACCAAATCCTCTCAACAACTCAAGGCCCCGAGAGGTTAAGCATCTCGCCCCAGGATACCCAGCACCTAGGCTGGGTGCCAATTCCCAGGCTGGGTCTCTGGCCTCCTGAACAGAACTGGGGAGTGGTAAGTGCTGCGGAGAAGGCGACCCCCGTTCCTGCCCATCCTCTCCCTGACAGGCTTTCCCCTTCCTCAGACGGACAGTGAGGGTGAGCAGCATTGGGTTCCAGGAAGTAGCCTGTGGGCAAAGGGAGGGAGAGGAAGGAAGGATTGGAGCAGGGAGGGAAGGCAGAGTCAGCTCAGGGTCCTGAATGAATGGGCGTAGAGCTGGAGAGACTTAGGGAATAGGCAAGGCAGCCAGGCCAGTCTCCCCTCCCATCTCCCAACAGAGACCGACCTCTACTCACAGTCTGTGTGGGGACCCAGGTGTCCCGCCAGCCTGGAGCTCCTGCTGCTGGGCCGTGTTCCCCTGATGCAACTGGGCTCTCAGCTGGGGTTCCTGGAGCGGGGCCGACTGGCACCCCGTGATGGGGCGGGGCCCATGGGGAGTCTTCCACCAGCCCTCGGATTCTTCAGGGCCGCAGGGGTGTGGAGCTGGTTGGGCCGGTTCTTTACCCTCCTCCCCAGGTGCTTGCCTGTGCCCCAGCAGTGTGACAGTGATGTAGTAGCGGGTCCTCCTAGAAGAGGGACGCGTGTGTAGGGTCTGGGCAGGCTCTGGCAAGGCAGTCCCTGGGGTGGCAGGCTCGCCCTTTGTCCCCTCTGCCCTGAGGAAGGATGCAGGGTGGGGCAGCAGGGGTGCGTCTTCCAGGTTGCTGGGTGGCTCAGGCCTCAGAGGGACCTCTGGTGGAGACTGCTGACAGGTGCAGCCTGAGGGTCCCTGCTCCCCATGTTCAGGGGCAGGCTCTGGGTATGTGGGGTGCCTGGCACGAGTAGGTTCTCCTGAGGCCACTTCCAAGGCCAGGCTCTCAGGCCCCACGGAGGCATGGCTGGCCAGGTCGAAGGCGCTGCCTACCGCTGGCCTCTGTAGGCGCCCGAGGCACTGAGCAGGACCCCCCGAGATTCCTTGTTGCTTCCAAATCCAGAAATCACCATGGCCTCCTACATGAATGTCCCATTCTGAGCAGCTCTGGGCTTGGGCCTGGGCGAAAACAGAGACAGACATTGAGAGAGGCAGAGGCATAGTGACAGCTCCCCCTGCCCTCCAGGCACCCCTGGTACCTGGTACCTGGTACCTTCCCTGTCACAGGGAAGCTGAACAGGGCTCTGACACCAAGGTAAGTTGCCCTAGGGAGAGGCTGCTAAGGCCACCAGAGCTGGACAAAGGGACAGAGCTCTGGGAAGGTCCTTCAGCATTTAACTCCCCACTCCCATTCTACATAAGAGGAAAGCGGGGCCCAAAGAAAGTGGCGACATGATTAAGATCACACAGCAAGCCAGTGAGGGCTCCCAACTCTCAAGTGCCACACTCTCTACCAGGTGACAAGGCACCCAGGGCCTGGCCGGCCATGCCTCCCAAAGGCTGGGGACCCCAGCTTCCTCGCAGTCCTGAGGTGCTTCCCCACCCTGGGGCTGAGGGCTGGGTGGGCAGGCCTGCCTCAAGTGCCCATGGCCTCCACCCACTCCAGGCTAACAGAGAGACTGCGGCCACCTCTCTTGTACCCTCCCAGCTTAAGACAGCACGCCTGGGAGGATGTACCTGGGACGTAAGGGAGCCAGGGAAGAAGGTTCCCCTGAAATGGGACAACATCTGACCTCTTCTGCTCTCTTCCCCTGGGGTCCAGCCTGGCTGTAGGGATAAGAGGGGAGGGCTCAGAACCCCAGACCCAGATGGACACTGCCCCCAAAACCACCCATTTTAAAAGATGGGCTGTGTCCTTGGCAACAGAGGTCAAAATTCCTCCTAGCAGGGGTCCTTGCTGCCAAATGCCTTAATTTACTCATCTGTGAAACGGACGCAGCCTCTCATTCCCCAGGGGCTGACCACCTCAAGAGGCAAGAGCACAGTGATGAACCTGGAGGCTTGGATCGAGGCAGCCTGGGCTTGAAGCCCAGCCCTGCTGCTTCTTATAATAGCTGCAATACCGTTTGCATTTCACTTTCCTCATGTGGAAAATGGGTATGAAAATAAAGGTACCTGCCTCCTGAGAGTGTGGTACAGATGGCACAAGATAGTCCATGCAGAGGGCCCAACACATAACAAGTAGGCAATTAAACACTGGCAATTACTCATGGTATTCAAGACCCAAGAGAGACACATGGCTGCTTAAGCCACCTCCAGAGGAGGCAGGCCTCACTCCTCCAAGGGAAGAACACTCTTTCACTGTTCAATTCAGGGCTCAGGTCCCCACTGCAGATGAGGAAGCTGTGGCAGGAGGTTAAGCCACTAGCCCAGCCTCACCCCTGAGGGCCATGCCAGGAAGTGGGGAAAAGGGACCAAAGATGGAAGGCAGTCAGGCCAAACAAGAGAATGGAGAGAAGTGAGGCCCCTCTGCCCCTACATCCCTCCCCAGAAGATCCCAGCTTTAGGAAGTCACATTTCCTGAAAGTCCGGGCCCCAACCATGCAGGATGTCCCATATCCATTACTTTATCTCCCACAACAACTTTGAGAGTGGAGCATTATTGTCCCCATTTTGCAGAAGGGAACACTGAGGTTTCAAGGAGGGGAGCAATCTGCCCAGGGTCACATGGTGGATCAGTGGCAGAGGGAGGGCTGGAGCTACAGTTGTCTGACTTGTCAGTCCAGGTTCTCACAACCTGCTCAGTCCTCCCAGAACTCCTGCCCTCCCCAACTCCCCACTCCCCTTTGGATTTTCTCCTACCTTGAGGCTGACATTGCTGGTGGTAACCTGGGCTAGGTCAGAGCAGCTCCGGCCATCCCAAGGCCTGGGAAGGAAGCACAGGGGGAAGAGAATGAAGTAGCTTCCTCCTGTGCCAACACCATCACCCCCAGTCTGGACCCAGGAGTCCTCTCCCCCAACTTTTTTTTTTTTTTTTTGAGACAGAGTCTCATTCTGTCGCCCAGGCTGGAGTGCAGTGGCCGGATCTCAGCTCACTGCAAGCTCTGCCTCCTGGATTTACACCATTCTCCTGCCTCAGCCTCCCGAGTAGCTGGGACTACAGATGCCTGCCACCTCGCCTGGCTAGGTTTTTTGTTTTTTTTTTTTTTGTATTTTTTTAGTGGAGACGGGGTTTCAACATGTTAGCCAGGATGGTCTCTATCTCCTGACCTTGTGATCCGCCCGTCTCGGCCTCCCAAAGTGCTAGGATTACAGGCTTGAGCCACTGCGCCCAGCCTCCCCCAACCTTTTTTCAGGGCCCACAGCACAGCAGAATGAACTCCTAACACATTTTGGGGAAGGTCTATGTGGCAGCCTCCTCTCTGTTCCCTCTCCCAGCTGTCCACTTTACCCCCAGATGCAAAGAAAGAGACAGGAATGGGCTCGGTTGCAAAATGGGGACTGGGCCTGTTATGGGACTGGAATACAGAGAAAGACAGTGCCCCGATAATGCAAAAGTTGGCCGTTTGCTAAGGCCCTCCTGTGTGCCAGGCTTGGCACTAGGCATTGTGCCTACATGATCTCCCCTAAGCCTTACAGTAATCCTAGAAGGTGGATATTAGTGCCCCCTGTTTTTCGGATACAGAAAGTGAGGCCTAGAGAGGTGAAATGACTTGCTTAGACTCCACTCCAAAGGTTGGCTGGACACCACGGCATGAATGGGGGCCAGGTGGGAAAGTGCCTTGGCTCCTGCTCTGCGCACTCCATACCCCCAGCAATCAGCAGGGGTCAGAGGCCCCTGCCTCGGTACCAGGGTCCCATTCCCAGGGCTGGTGAGAACGGAGAGCAAGTGTAGCATGGCCAAGAATCAGCACTCTGTCTGCAGAGAGCCTGAGCAACCCCTCCGGCCCTGCCCACCTCTGACTCATTTGCACCTCCAAGTCCAGAGAGGGAGGGGCAGTGACGCCTGGGCCTATAGGCAGGTTTCTGCCAGACAGGGTAAAGGGGGAGGGCGTGTCTTCCAGGTGGGGGCGGGCAGGGCACTGGCAGGGTGTGGACACCCCAGGGCACCCAGGCTTCCAGGCATAGGGTGGCTAGGCCCTCCTCTCCTCTCTCTTTAGGGTGAGAGAGCAGTACAAATCCCTGCCCTCATTTTGCCCCCACCACACCCCTACTCCCCCTGGCGCAGGCTGAAGACAACTGTGCCATGATAAGATCAGAACAAATTGCCGGGTAACTGGGCAGACATACAAACACCCACGCATGAGAGCACACCCCATGCTCTTCACGGATGTAGGGCCGGTGAGCTGCCGGGCTCTCGGATTCTCAATACTGCCTTCCCCGCCTTTCGACTTGGCCTTCCACAGGATGTTTTTCCTTCTGTTTAAAACATTTTAGGGCCGGGCGCGGTGGCTCAAGCCTGTGATCCCAGCACTTTGGGAGGCCGAGACGGGCGGATCACGAGGTCAGGAGATCGAGACCATCCTGGCTAACACGGTGAAACCCCGTCTCTACTAAAAATACAAAAACTAGCCGGGCGAGGTGGCTGCCGCCTGTAGTGCCAGCTACTCGGGAGGCTGAGGCAGGAGAATGGCGTAAACCCGGGAGGCAGAGCTTGCAGTGAGCTGAGATCTGGCCACTGCACTCCAGTCCGGGCGACAGAGCGAGACTCCGTCTCAAAAAAAAAAAAAACATTTTAAAGTTTTGGCCGGGCGCGGTGGCTCAAGCCTGTAATCCCAGCACTTTGGGAGGCCGAGACGGGCGGATCACAAGGTCTGGAGATCGAGACCATCCTGGCTAACACAGGGAAACCCCGTCTCTACTAAAAAATACAAAAAACTAGCCGAGTGAGGTGGCGAGCGCCTGTAGTCTCAGCTACTAGGGAGGCTGAGGCAGGAGAATGGCGTAAACCCGGGAGGCCACCCCTGCCTGGGCAACAAAGCGAGACTCCGTCTCAAAAAAAAAAAAAAAACCTTTTAAAGTTTTAAAGGAGCACAAAGGGCCAGGTGTGGTGGCTTACGCCTATAATCCCAGCACTTTGGGAGGCCGAGGCAGGTGGATCACGAGGTCAAGAGTTCGAGACCAGCCTGTTCAATATGGTGAAACCCTGTCTCTACTAAAAATACAAAAATTAGCTGGGCATGGAGGCACGCACTTGTAGTCCCAGCTACTCAAAAGGCTGAGGTAGGAGGATCGCTTGAACCTGGGAGGCAGAGGCTGTAATGAGCTGAGGTCATACCACTGCACTCCATCCTGGGTGACAGAGTGAGACTCCATCTCAAAAACAAAACAAAACAAAAAAAGAGCACAAGGGACCAGGCCTGGTAGCTCACATTGGGAGGCCAAGCCAAATCACTTGAGCTCAGGAGTTTGAGACCAGGCTGGGCAACATAGCCAAATTCCAACTCCACAAAAAATGAAAAGATCGGGTGGATGTGGTGGCGTGTTCCTAGCTACTTGGGAGGCTGAGGCAGGAGGAGTTTGAGGATGCAGTGTCCTATGATGGTGATACTGCATTCCAGCCTGGGTGACAGAGCAAGACCTGATTCTACTTAAAAAAAAAAAAAAAAAAAAAAGTTAAAAAAATCAAAATAAAAGAGAGCCAGGTGCAGTGGCTCACACCTGTAATCCCAGCACTTTGGGAGGCTGAGGCGGGCAGACTGCTTGAGTCCAGGAGTTCGAGATCAGCCTGGGGAACATGGTGAAACCTTGTCTCTACAAAAAATCAGCCAAGCATGGTGGCGTGTGCCTGTAGTCCCAGCTACTCAGAAGGCTGAGATGGGAGGATCACCTGAGCCTGGGGAAGTTGAGGCTGAGATGCAATAGTGCCACTGCACTCCAGCTGGGGCAACAAACAGAGCAAGATTCCATCTCAAAAAACAAATAAGTAAATACATAAAAGACATAAGAGCACAGGGAACGTTCCACATTAACATCCAAAATCGTGGTGCCTTGATACATATATTTTTATGCTTCGAGATACTCATACACACTTATTTGATCAACTACAACACTCACACACATACACACACACACAACCCCTCAGACATCAGCTACCAGTGCGCAGGCTCAGAGAGGTAAAGCAATCTGCTCAGGGTCATATAACCAGTGGTACCTACAGCTAGGAGCTGGGCCCCCTTGGCTGGCAGTCTGGCAGTCTCTGCAGGCAACAGAGCTTCAGAAATGTGGGCTCTGGAGTCAGACTGCCGAAGCCTGTGTCCCGGCTACACCACATCCCAGCTGTGTGACTTTGGGCAGGTGACGTGACCTTTCTGAACCTCCATTTCCGTATCTGAATCATGCGGAATACCTGCTTCATAAGGCTGCTGTGAGGATTACGTGAGATAATCCAGGTGAAGTATGAAGCATGTGGCAAATAAAGGCTTATTGTTGTTACAATCTAGAGCTATCTCCAGGGGTGGGGACAACAGGAAAACCTCTCCGTGGCATCTAAGGGCAAATGCAGTACAGTCTCAGATGGAACCTGTCAGGTTCATGACAAAGGGATATGAAGATCAGCTGTGATGTGAGAATCAAAGTCCACAGGGGAGGAACTTTGCCCTTAAACTGTCTCTGCCTGCCTGACTTAGGAAATTGTCCATGTAGGTTGTAAAGTTTTAAAAGAGCACAGGGACCATTCCACGTTCACATCCAAAATCGTGGTACATTAACACACACACACACACGTATATATATATATATTTTTAGACAGTGTCTCACTCTGTCGCCAGGCTAGAGTGCAGTGGCTTGATCTCGGCTCACTGCAACCACCGCCTCCCGGGCTCAAGCAGTTCTCCTGCCTCTGCTCCCGAGTAGCTGGGACTACAGGAGCCTGCCACCACGCCCGGCTAATTTTTGTATTTTCAGTAGAAACGGGGTTTCACCATGTTGGTTGGCCAGGATGGTCTGGATCTCTTGACCTCGTGATCCACCAGCCTCGGACTCCCAAGACACACATATTTTTATGCTTTGAGAGATACACATACACGCTTATTTGATCACTACACTCTCTCTGTCTGTCTTTCTCACACACACACACACACACACACACACACACACACGGTCTAAGGCCCAGAGGCGCCCCACCCGGCCTTTCTCCATTTCCCCTCACCTATCCCGAGATGTGGTCTCCGAGGTCTCTTTCCCGCTGTGCTCCCTCTGGACCCCTAACCCAGCCAAAAAGCAGGCCAGGCAGGCCCCTGGGCCTCCGCACCGCTCGGCCATGGCGAATGAAAGACCCGGGGCTCGGGCCGTCGGAGCACCTGACCGCCGGGGCTACCCGCATCCGCTGCATTTGCGGAGAAATGCCTCCTCCGGCCCGCCCCCCTGAGCAAACAGCGGCCCCACCCGCAGCCCATGCGGGCAGTGACCCGATCCAGATGCTGCCCATACCCTGGGGCACTCTCCAGGACCCCCCAACCTCATTGTTCTCTCCCCACCTCGGACAGCAGACCCCAGACTTTCCGCACCCCCACCCCGGGGGCGTGGTTCTCCGCCCGGTCCGCGCTACATCTTCAAGCCCCTGGAGGCGCCAGGGCCCCACGCAGCCCCGGGTGAGCTAGCCCGAGAGCAAGACCTGCAGGAGGCGGGACAGGGAAAGTGGCCTGGGGCGAACAGAGACCGGGAGGCCGAGCTGAGCGAGGGGGCTCCCCAGGAGCAGGAGGGGCTGGACACGGGGGCAGGTCCGGGGGGCGGGTCTGGAATGGGCTGGGTCTTGCCCATTGGGCAGGGTCTAACGTGAGTGGTTGGCGTCCCGCGCGGGGCCCAAGGTGTGACACGGGTGGGCTTGGAACCGGGACCTTAGCTTCGGCCCGGTGGGGCCGAAGTCCACCCTGCCATCGTTCTGCCGTGGTCAGTGGGACTTGCTCCTCCCTGTGGGAAGCACCTACGGCCGGGAGCGGGCATCCCGTCACCACCACGGTGGGGAAGCCACACAGAAACCCACGGAGTGCGGACGACGCCACCTCCTGGAAGTCGGCCAGAGAACCCCACTCTGTCGGCAAATCGCTCTTATTTAGTAACAACTATCATCGATTGTGATCCTAACCCGGGCCTCCTGCCTCCCAGGTAATACCCTTTTCCGCCTGGCGCTGCCTCTCTGACTCCAGTGGGGATGGGGAGCACTTTGTACATTTCAGGGGATCCTCCGGGCCTACAGGGAGAAGGGCCATCAGGCCTCAGCTCCCCAGGGTCTCTGCCAGTTCTTCTCTGCCTGTAGCCCTTATCTGGCTGCAGCCTCCATGCCTTCCCTGAGCCTGGCACCTTGTTAGCCCAGAGTGTTGTGGTACCTAGACCCGGTTCACAGACGACATCATGCTTCTGGGTCGTGAGTGGACGCTGATATCTTGAGTCTCCTTCCTCGATACTCCCACAATGAGGGGCAACCCCCCCCAGCAACGACCATGCAGGGAGTACCGGCTGAGGGGCATGTGGCCAATAGGGACGGTGAAACCCAGGCGGTGGGGGCAGCAGTACCGTCTGCACAGGTGTTGGGAACAGGACAATGTGCCCGACTGGGCAGCACAGTTGGCACCCTGCAGCGTGCTGGAGGGCTAGACTGTCCCTCGGTGAGGAGACAAGGAAGGCCTGGTCCTAGACAGGGAGTGGAACTCAAGCCCAGCTAAAGCAGATGGCTGCAGGCACCCAGGGCACACACAGGCAGCACAGGCTTTTCCTGGCTGAGTCCCCTGACCTGCTCCCAGGCAAAGTGTGAGGTCTGGCAAATACACAGTGGCTTTCCCCCACTGCCCTCACCCCCCAGCTAACAGTTGAAGCTCAGGAAGCCTCAATGCGTGAGAGAAGAAACATTTTTAATTGTTCTGGCCCTGCCCCCTCCCCAGTGGAGTCCCAGCACTGCTTTTGCTTTCCCCTGGGATGCTGAGGACACTTTGACCTCATCTATGTCACAGCCCACGTGTTTCTCTGATGCCACCGCCATAAGATCTAGTGCCCCCTGGTGCCATTGGGCAAGGCAGGCCAGAGAGGCCAGGGGCAGCTGGGTGTGCACCAGGCCACAGGGCTGTGGGGCATGCAGTCGATGGTGCAGCTTCAGGTGGATGTGCTGGGTGAAGCGACTCCGGCAGACGCTGCACTGGAAGGGCCGGGTCCCTGAGTGAAGGCGCAGGTGGGTCTTGAGGTTACTGGAGCTGCTGAAGCGCTTGTGGCACACCTGACAGGAACAGGCCCTGGCATCAGCTTTGTCCTCTGGGCTGGCTCAGGCCTTCTACTCCCTCTCCTCATCTTGGAAATACCCATGACCCACCTCTCTTTCCCTCCAGGCCTGGAAGCTCTTCCAGTGATTTCTCCCTGGGTCCCACAGTATCTAATACATTAGAACCAGGCCGACTTGGGTTAGTGTCCTTCTTTTACTCCATGTGTGACCTTGTAAAAGTGACTTCTCCTCTCTGAGCCTTCCACTCCTCATTGGCAACATTGGTTATTAATAACTAGCTTCATGGATATGGTGGACTGAATAAGATCATCACCTAGAACTCTTAAGTGTGGAGCTGCAGCTTCAGTGGATGTAATGAACATGTACAGGGGGCTGCCACATGCCTGCAGTTGGCTTCACCTAGTCTCCCCCAGGACCCTAGGGAAGCACGACTAAGTACTAGTACAACTCCTATATTATAGTAAGAAAGCAGAGGCTCGGAGGAGTGAAGCCACTAGCCAAAGGTCACACGACAAGCTGGAGACAGAGCTAGGATTTGAACACAGGTGGCCTGATTTTGCAGCCCGGACTCATAATCATGGCACTGCTTTCATTTCTGGCCCTGCAAAATGGGAAAGAACCCCTGCCCTTCTGACTTCCTGAGGGATGTGGCTGGGCTCACAGAAGGAGGGAGCTGACATCAAGCTGATAGTTTTTCTACTTTGATACTACGGGTACACTACAGCATTAACTCCTCCAACAACTCAGGGAGGTAGATAATGGGGATCCATCTACTCTCCATGACCTCCAACTTCATTGTTCTCTCCCTCCCCCAGGCCTTTGGAGTGACCTTCAGTATTACCCATTCCAGGCTGAGAGGGGTCATTTTCAATTTTCACTCCCCCTTCCCATCTCCACTTGCTCAGGAGGACTGGCGAATGGAGGCTGCAGGTGCCATCCTTCCAAGGGCCTAAAACGTCTCGCCAGCCTATAGGAGTACAGAGTAGGCGGAGGAGGATCTCACCGAGCACTTGTGGGGCCGCTCCCCAGTGTGCACCAGGTGGTGCTTCTGCAGGTGGGCGAGCTGGGTGAAGCTCTTCTGGCACAAGGCACACTGGAATGGACGCTCTCCACTGTGCACACGCAGGTGGACCTGAGTCAGATGCGAGAGAAATGCTGCCAACTGCCCAGCACCCCCAGCAGGGCCTGAGGTCCTCTCCGAATCTCTGCCCACTTCCCTCTCCCGCCCTGTCATCTCCCTCAGGGCCCATCATCCCCAGGATACCTCCACTCTTTCTGCTGCCCTGCAGGGGAGATGGTAGTGGTCAGAAGGCTAGGTAAGAGGTACCCCAGGTATGTTGTGGAGCACTGCTATTCAAAATGTGGTGCACATTGGCCGGGCATGGTGGCTCACACCTGTAATCCCAGCACTTTGGGAGGCTGAGGTGGGCAGATCACCCGAGGTCGGGAGTTGGAGACCAGCCTGACCAACATGGAGAAACCCCATCTCTACTAAAAATACAAAATTAGCTGAGTGTGGTGGTACATGCCTATAATCCCAGCTACTTGGGAGGCTGAGGCAGGAGAATCACTTGAACCTGGGAGGTGGAGGTTGCGGTGAGCTGAGATTACGCCATTGCACACCAGCCTGGGCAACAAGAGCAAAACTCTGTCTCAAAAAAAAAAAAAAAAATGTGGTTCACAGACCGGCAGCACTGGTATCACACTTAGGAGCATGTTAGAAATGCAGGTTCTCAGGCCAGGCCCCAGACCTGCTGAATCAAAAACTCTGGGAGGGCTGGGCACACACCCTCATGGCTGCAATCCCAGCATTTTGGGAGACCGAGGAGGGAGGATCAATGGAGCCCAGTAGTTCAATACCTGAGCAACATATTGGGACCCCGTCTGTACAAAAAATTTAAAAATTAACCAGGTGTGGTGGTGTGTTCCTGTGGTCCCAGCTGCTGGGGAGGATGAGGTGGGAGAATCCCTTAAGCCCAGGAGTTTGAGACCAGCATGGGCGACAGAATGAGACCCCACATGAAAAAAAAAAAGATAACTCTGGGGCTGGAGCTACTGTGGAGGCTGAGGTGGGAGGGTCGCAAAAACTCTAGGAATCTGCATGTTTACTAGCTCTCCAGGTGGTCTGAGGCTCATGAAAGTGTAAGAACTCCTGCCCTGCAGGATCCAGTAAGGCTTTTTTCCCCATAGCCACAACGTGCCCTCAACTTCAGAGCTAGCCAGCGAGCGCACAGCTTCCGGCCTTTGCTAACGCACTGAGATGCGCCCCTGGGCGCCCCCTGCTGGACGGTGCGGATGGTGAGGCCAATCGCATCGGCGGTCGCGCTGATTTGTGGGATCCCACTTGAAAAAGGTTGGTCATAGGACTGTGGTCTAGACTCACCAAAATCTACCCATTCCCTCATCTGACTGCCCAGAAAAATAACTAAGAAGCTTAACTGGGAGTCCAGAAAGGATGGTTGTCCAGGAAAGGGCTTTCTTTGCCCAGAGCAAATGTTGAGACACTGAACCTAACACTACCATTAAATCAGGGTAATCTTAGGCAAACGCTGCCCATTAAAAGCCTCAGTCTCCCCATTTTAACCTAAATGAGACGATCTCATAGGCAGTCCTCTAGGGTGGCAAGGACTTTGGTGGCCGTCTTATCCTATATTTCTACCCAAATGAACCATCCAAGGTCACTTGGCCCTAGAGGTTGCCCAGGAGTGCCTTCTAGCTTTGAGGTCCTTGCTTCTAGAAGCAGACTGGGGTGCATGGGGGGCCCTGAAAGATGGTGAAGGGAGCAGCAGAGCCCAGGAGGCAGGTACCTTGAGATTGGAGAGCTGCCCAAAGCTCTTGCCACATGCATTGCACTCGTACAGGATTTTGCCATTCTCCTTTTTCAGTGGGTAAGGCAAGGCTGCGGTGCCTGTCCGGGAATTCAGTGGGACTCGCTTTGCTGGAGATGCCATGCCACCATGCTCCAGGCCTGGGGAGTCGGTTGGGGCAGCTCCAGCACCTGGATTTCGGGCCTGGGAAGGCAGGGCTTGGCCAGAGGCTTGGAAGGCCCCTGGGTAGGGAAGCAGGGTCTCCCCCCGAGTGCTGGGGTGCCCAGGCTCATTGACCATCATCAGCAGGCTAGGCATAGCCATTGTGGGGTAGGAGTTGTCTTGAGGCAGCAGGAGGAGGTGGGGACATTGGTCAGAAGGTAGGGCCCCATAGGTGAATAGGTGGGGTGGAGGCAGGAGAAGTGGGTATCCAGGGTAGAAGGTATGGAGGAGGAATGGGAACTCCTTGGAGATGGAGTTGGCAGGGGGGCAGGGGCAGAAAGCCAAGGGGCTGGGGCTCTTTCTGTTCTGCAGTGGTGGGGGGGAAGAGCTGTTATGAGGAGAGAAGGCTGGGCAGGGGGCCCCATCGCCAGCTCTTTCTGGCTGTTTTCTCAGCTTGCCGCTGTTCCGTGGGTACTTGACTGTGAATTTCTTATCATCGGTGGAGATGGCATGCAGCCCTGGGGGCTCTTGCTCTAAGCAGGAAAAGAAAGGCGGTCAGGTCCCCACAGTCTGGGGTGAGGTTCTGTCCTCCATCAAACCTGCCCTGCTTGGGGCTGAGAAAGACCTCCAGCCTGCGAGCCTGCTAGCATTTTTGTAGTGCTGAACAATTTCAGGGGGAGAAAACGGTTCAAGGTCCCTATTAGACACCCAGGTTGAGAAGTCAAGTGGGCAGATGGATAAATTGGGTTGGAGTTTAAAGGAGAGCTCTGAAGTGGAGACATAAATCCAGGTGCCATGGGTACAGATAATATCACATAAGGGTGAGGCTAGATCTGCTGTGTCCAAAATGGCAGCCACTGGACATGTTACTAGAGTTACATTAATTAAAAGGATTATAATAAAAAATGAAGTTCTCAGTTGCACCAGTCATATTTACAGTGCTCAGCAGGTATGGTATTGGACAGCACAGGTATAGAATATTCCCATTATTGCAGGCAGTTCTAACAAACAGTGCTATTCTAGATAAAGAGTACTAAAATGAAAAACCTGTTAAAAAGTAAACTGTCAGCAGGCGCAGTGGCTCATGCCTGTAATCCCAGTGCTTTGGGAGGCCCAGGCAGGAGGATTGCTTAAGCCCAGGAATTTGAGACCAGCCTGGGCAACAAAGCAAAATCCCATCTCTACAAAACAATAAGAAAATTAAGGCCGGGTGCGGTGGCTCACGCCTGTAATCCCAGGACTTTGGGAGGCCAAGGCAGGCAGATCACCTGAGGTTGGGAGTTTGAGACCAGCCTGACCAACATGGAGAAACCCCGCCTCTACTAAAAATACAAAATTAGCTGGGCATGGTGGCGCATGCCTGTAGTCCCAGCTACTTGGGAGGCTGAGACAGGAGAATTGCTTGAACCTGGGAGGCAGAGGTTGTGGTGAGCCAAGATCACGCTATTGCACTCCAGCCTGGGCAACAAGAGCGAAACTCTGTCTTGAAAAAAAAAGAAAAGAAAACAAAGAAAATTAGCCAGGTGTTTGTGGCATGTGTCTGTAGTAGTCCCAACTACTCAGGAGGCTGAGGAGAGAGGATTGCTTGAGGGCAGGAGTTGGAGGCTGCAGTGAGCCATGATTGTGTCACTACACTCCAGCCTATCTAAAAAAAAAAAAAAAAAGCAAGTTGTCTTGTGGTTGGATCCTTATTTACTCAATCTCACTGAGCTGTTTCACTCTGTGCTCTGTGCTAGGGTCCTAGAAATAAAGAACACAGCAAGAGAGCCCTTGCCCTCCAGGAGGTCATTGTCACATAAGGAAATGGTATGTTACAACAAACCTAGAACCCGGGTAGAGATGAGATCCCACTTTTGTGGATGAAGAAACCAGTCCCATGGCCAGGTGCGGTGGCTCAAACCTGTAATCCCAGCACTTTGGGAGGCTGAGGCAGGAGGATCACGAGGTCAGGAGATCGAGACCATCCTGGCTAACATGGTGAAACCCCGTCTCTACTAAAAAAATACAAAAAACTAGCCGGGCGAGGTGGCGGGCGCCTGTAGTCCCAGCTACTCGGGAGGCTGAAGCAGGAGAATGGCGTAAACCCAGGAGGCGGAGCTTGCAGTGAGCTGAGATCCGGCCACTGCACTCCAGCCTGGGCGACAGAGCGAGACTCCGTCTCAAAAAAAAAAAAAAAAAAAGAAACCAGTCCTCGGTGTTGTGTCCAAGTCCATAGAAATAGAAAGGGCAGAACTGGGACTCCAACCCCAATTCCCTGACTCCCAGCCCAGTGCTGTTTTTTTTTTTTTGAGATGGAGTCTCATTCTGCCACCCAAGCTGGAGTGCAATGGCGTGGTCTTGGCTCACTGCAACCTCTGCCTCCCGGGTTCAAGCAATTCTCGCGCATCAGTGCTTTTATAAGACCCCAGTGCTTTTATAAGACCCCTCTAGGGCTGGGCGAGGTGGCTCACATTTGTAATTTCAGCACTTTGGGTGGCTGAGGCAGGTGGATCACCTGAGGTCAGGAGTTTGAGACCAGCCTGGCTAACATGGCAAAACCCTGTCTTCACTAAAAATACAAAAATTAGCCGGGGGTGGTGGCACATGCCTGTAATCCCAGCTACTCTGAGAAGCTGAGGCAGGAGAATCGCTTGAACCCGGGAGGCAGAGGTTACAGTGACCGGATATCATGCCATTGCACTCCAGCCTGGGCCACAGAATGAGACTCCGTCTCACAAACAAACAAACAAACACCTCTCTAAGCAGACAAAGTACCATCCCCAACCCCCATGACCTGGGTTATACCTACACCAGCTCCCACACACACGTCTGAGAAGCCAGTGCCCAGCTTCTCTGGCTCAGATATCACCACTGGAAAGCCCCCTGCACCCTCAGGCCAGAATTCCAAGGCCAAAATGTGGAATTACAGTATGTCCAAGGCTCTGTCTTCATCAGTGACACTGCGTTGTCTCCACCACCCATCCCCAAACCTAGCAGTGCCCCCCAGCCTCCAGCCTCTGCCAGGCACAGGTGCAGCCCTGTGCCTTACTCATGGGCTTACTCATGGGCTTACTCATGCTCAAGGTGTCCTCTTGGAGGCCCTGCAGGGCTGTGCCCAGGGGTGCCGGCCGTGGGGTGCACAGGTTCAGGTCCAGGTCCTGTAGGCAGGCCAGCAGCGCAGACCTGCCTGGTGCCAGGGGCAAGGGACACAGCCAGCTGGCACAGGATGGACCATGAGCATCCACTGTGTCTGGAAGTGGTCTGCAGGCTGAGAAGACCTGGGGGGCAGGAGCAAGGGGTTTGGGGGCTGGTGACTGGGACTCCATGGGTCCCTTAGATGGCCCCTACCCCGATTTTGGTTTCTGAAGGGGAGAATAAGCTAAAACAGCCACCACAATCCATATCTGTCACTCAAATGACATCTCTTCCCTCATCCAAAGATCTCTTTCCCCCAGAATTTTCCCACCCATTGCAAGATTGCCCTCCTCCTGTCCCCAGGGCCCCCTCTAGCCCTGTTCTCCCTCCCTGCCCAACCCCATGTACCTCTGACCACCCTGGTCCCCAGGGTATCTCAGACCATCACTGTAATTTGAATGGCACCACAGTGAGCCCAAAGAAAATCCCCATCACAGACTACAAACTCCGCAAGATGGCCCTGAGCCCCCGCTCACTAAGGCCCAAGGCCATGGTCATAGCAGCCAAGCCTGCTGCATGAGGCTTCCCCTTCTTATTCCCCACAGGAGAGTCTGAGTCCCTGAGGCATGGGGAGAGGGTCTGTGGCTCCTCAAAGGAACATCCCTATGACGTGCCTGGACTAGGGGGTGCTCAGGACTGGGGAGGAGGTTCAGGTCCCTTCAGACATTCCCCCTTTTCCTCCTAACGTCACCTCCTACTATAAGCAGACTACCCACAAAGGTAAGGCTGGGATTCTACCTTACCTGGTCATCTCGGAAGAGCTGGAAGTCCAGGCTGGGAGACAGGGAACCCCCTGTACCTCCCAGGGCCATGGGCCTGTGGCAACAACCCAATTGTGTGGCTGGTTCTTCCTTCATATCCCCATTACCTGCTGGGAAACAGGTGAGTTACAGGTAAGCTGTGGAGGTCCTGCAAATAGGAGTCTGAGTTCTAGAACTGGCTGTCCCATTAACATGCTGCGTGACCACAAGCGATTCACGTCCCTTCCTGGACTCAGTTTCCCTATCTGCGAAATGGGAAGGTTGGTCTAGTTGATGTGTAAGGATGCTCTCACTGTTGACATTTAGAAGCCAATGATGCTCTCCTGGTAGGTGTGGGAAGATTAAATAGAGATTGGCCAGGTGCAGTGGCTCAAGCCTGTAATCCCAGCACTTTGGGAGGCTGAGATGGGAGGATCTTTTGAGGCCAGCAGTTCCAGACCAGCCTGGGCAACATAATAATAAGACCCTCATCTCTACAAAATAAAAAATACGGCAGGCACGGTGGCTCACACCTGTAATCCCAGCACTTTGGGAGTCCAAGGCAGTTGGATCACCTGAGGTAGGGAGTTCAAGACCAGCCTGGGCAACATGGTGAAACCCTGTCTCTACTAAAAATACAAAAATTAACTGGGCATGGTGGTGCACACCTGTAATCCCAGCTACTCAGGAAGCCGAGGCATGAGAATCACTTGAACCCAGGAGGCAGAAGTTGCAGTGAGCCAAGATCGTGCCACTGCACTCCAGCCTGGCAACAGAGTGAGACTCCTTCCCCCCCTCCAAAAAAGAGGAAGGCCCACCGTTCCAGCCTGGGCAACAGAGAAAAAAAAAGGGAGGCCCAGGCAGGTGGATCATCTGAGGTCAGGAGTTTGAGAGCAGCCTGGCTAACATGGTGAAACCCCGTCTCTACTAAAAATACAAAAATTAGGCCAGGCACAATGGCTCATGCCTATAATCCCTGCACTTTGGGAGGCTGAGGCGGGCGGATCACCTGAGGTCAGGAGTTCAAGACCAGCCTGACCAACATGGTGAAACCCCGTCTCTACTAAAAATACAAAAATTAGCTAGGTGTGGTGGTGGGCGCCTGCAATCCCAGCTACTCAGGAAGCTGAGGCAGGAGAATCGCTTGAACTCAGGAGGCGGAGGTTGCAGTGAGCTGAGATCATACCACTGCATTCAGCCTGGGCAACAGAACAAGACTTTGTCTCAAAAAAAAAAAAAAATTAGCTGGGCGTGGTGGCTCATGCCTGTAGACTAGGGAGGCTGAGGCAGGAGAATCGCTTGAACCCAAGAGGTGGAGGTTGCAGTGAGCCGAGATCACATCACCGCACTCCAGCCTGGGCAATAGAGTGAGACTCGCTCTCAAAAATAAATAAATAAATAAATAAATTAGCTGGGTGTAGTAGCCTGTGCCTATGGTCCCAGCTACTCGGGAGGCTGAGGTGGGAAGATTGCTTGAGCCTGGAAGGTTGTGGCTGTAGTGAGCTGAGATTACACCACTACACTCTAGTCTGGGTGATGACAGAGCAAGACCCTGTCTCAATCAATCAGTCAATCAATGGAGATTAGCCATTCGGAAGTGAAGAGCAGAGCTGTCTTGAGAGGAGAGGAAGGCCCTCATGGAGGTTACTTCCAAGAAAGTGCAGAGATCTGAGGAAACATTCCAGATTCTTCAGGACTACAGAGAAGCCACCCCCTTCTGTGCTGAGAGGGATCCCTGACTCTACCAACCAGAGGCCCCCCACCAAGGGGAACCCTGCATCCTAGCTCACCCAGACAGCTCTTCTGGACAACTGAAGACACCTCAGTGTCCTGTCACCCAGGCTGCCCAGCTCAGCGCTCTCACCAGGAATAAAGCCTGAATGAGTGGACCAAGCCCCTGGATGCCCCTGACTGACCTGACAGAGAGACGCGAGTGCCCAGCTGTCTGCTCACCCAGCACCAGGCTTCTCTGCCATCTTCCACCTGAAGCCACACAGCACAGGGATCACTTCAGCCCAGCAAATGTCCCAAGACCCCTTCCCCGTCCCCTCAGGGACCACCCTTTGAATCCCAAATGCCTCTCAGACCCTAAAACCCTCATCCAGTGTCTCAGCCCTCCAAAACCCCTTCTCCTTTCCCTCTTTCCTCTCTCCTCCCAACGCTGCTTCAGGTCTCAAAGCAAATACCATTGCCACCCGAAAGGCCGCTGGCTGTGGGGCTCTCCACTCGGCGCTGCAGCAGTGCTCCTGGCTGGGAAGGAAGGAGGTGGGCAGCCAGGCCACAGCTGCCTGTGGCTGAGGCCCCGGGGGGAGTGAGAGATGGCAGGAAGGTGTTACATTTGAAGTTGCCACAGATAGGAAGTGGGTGCAGGCAGGCCTGGGGGCCCTGCAAGGCCTGACAAGGGGGCACTATCCACTCAACTTTGCCTACCTGTGGCAGCTCTGGAGGACAACCTACTGGTGTGCATTGCAGTGAACTGGGGCTACTGGAATTTCAGGATGTGTGTGTGAGTGGGGCGGGCTGTTATTTCTGTTCTCAAAGAACCCAGATGGCTGGGCAGGAGGACAGAGTAGGGCTCAAAGGCTGGACAGGGAGGCCTTTTGCGGAGGGGAGCCAAGCTGAGATGAAGACAGGCATTGATGACAGGGAGACAGTGATGGTGACAGTGATAGGGACAGGAACAGGCAGAGACAAGAACAGGCAACATAGAAGGATATGGAATGAGACAGAGAACAGAGCAGGCAGCTGATCTCACAGATATAACAAACACGTTTTCCCCCTCCAAGTCCCATCTCAGATCTCCTGACCCTGGAAAGTTTTATCCTCTAATCTAGAGGCCCCAAGAGGCAAAAGCTAATTCAAGGACATGGCCAGGTGCGGTGGCTCACACCTGTAATCCCAGCACTTCAGGAGACCAAGGCAGACCCATCTCTTGAGCCCAGGAGTTTGAGACCAGCCTGGACAACAAAGCAAGACTTCATCTCTACAAAAAATACAAAACTTAGCCGGGCATGGTGACTTGCACCTGTGGTCCAGCTACTCAGGAGGCTGAGGCAGGAGGATCACTTGAGCCCAGGAATATAAGGCTGCAGTGAGCTAGGATACTGCTACTGCACTCTAGCCTGGGTGACAAAGAAAGATCCTATCTCTTAAAAAAAAAAAATAGACATAGCAAAATGGGTGTAAGGCATGACTAGGCCAGGTGCTGTGGCTCACATCTGTAATGCCAGCACTTTGGGAGGCCAAGGTGGGCCAACTGCTTGAGCCCAGGAGTTCAAGATCAGCATGAGCAATATGGTGAAACACCATCTCTACAAAAAATACAAAAATGAGCCAGGCATGATGGCACGGGCCTGTAGTCCCAGCTACTCAGGAGGCTGAGGCAGGAGGATCACTTGAGCCCAGGAATATAAGGCTGCAGTGAGCTAGGATACTGCCACTGCACTCTAGCCTGGGTGACAAAGAAAGATCCTATCTCTTTTTTTTTTTTTTTTTTTTTTTGAGGCGGAGTCTCGCTCTGTCGCCTGGACTGGAGTGCAGTGGCCGGATCTCAGCTCACTGCAAGCTCCATCTCCCAGGTTTACGCCATTCTCCTGCCTCAGCCTCCCGAGTAGCTGGGACTACAGGCGCCGCCACCTCGCCCGGCTAGTTTTTGTATTTTTAGTAGAGGCGGGGTTTCACCGTGTTAGCCAGGATGGTCTCGATCTCCTGACCTCGTGATCCGCCCGTCTCGGCCTCCCAAAGTGCTGGGATTACAGGCTTGAGCCACCGCGCCCGGCGATCCTATCTCTTAAAAAAAAAATAGACATAGCAAAATGGGTGTAAGGCATGACTAGGCCAGGTGCTGTGGCTCACATCTGTAATGCCAGCACTTTGGGAGGCCAAGGTGGGCCAACTGCTTGAGCCCAGGAGTTCAAGACCAGCATGAGCAATATGGTGAAACACCATCTCTACAAAAAATACAAAAATGAGCCAGGCATGATGGCACGGGCCTGTAGTCCCAGCTACTCAGGAGGCTGAGGTGGGAGGATCACTTGAGCCGGGGAGGTCGAGGCTGCAGTGAGCCGAAATGATGCCACTGCACTCTGGCCTGGGTGACAGAGCGAGACCCTGTCTCAAAAAAACATAGATAAATAAGGAAAAGACATGTATAGATACAAAAAGGGAGGCCTCATAGGCCAGAAGGTGGCTTTTTAGCCTGAGCAATGTCACTATTCTTGTGAGCATGAGAAGAGGCATCATCCCTGCGGCCTCACACAAATTCTGGTGTGCGTGAGTCTGGCCCAGGGTGCAAAAGCCCCAGCCAGCCATCAATCTGCATCCCAGCCACGCCACCCTGGTGTCCCAGAACACACAGGGACATCTCAGGCTGTGCACCATGGGCTGGGGCATGTTCCTGGGGTTTCTCAGCCAGCTCAGCCCCTTGGGCTGTGACTCACCCTCTACTGTGGAGAGTCCTCCACATAACTGATCCCAATATGTTTGTGAGCATCTCAAGGACAGGGACCTCTGTCTACTCATTTTGGTTTTCCATGTAGACATTTGTCAGGCTTTTTTGGATGCCCAGCATCTGAAACTTTTCCCCTATGTGAGTTTTGAGGGAGGCAAAAGGTACCTCCCATTACAAAAGCCAAAATGGCCAAATACTTAGTTTCAACCTCCCTCCCCAGCACTTCATGCAGGCATACTAGGACTAGGTCAATCAGATTGTCCCCACCCAGATAGCAGGTCAGAAGCCAGTGCCCCTGGCTGAGTGCAGTGGCTCACGCCTGTAATCCTAGGACTTTGGGAGGCTGAGACGGGCAGATCACTTGAGGTCAGGAGTTCAAGACCAGCCTGGCCAACATGGTGAAACCCTATCTCTACAAAAATTAACTAAGTGTGGTGGAATGTGCCTGTATTTTCAACTAGTTGGGAGACTGAGGCAGGAGAATTGCTTGAACCCGGGAGGTTGCAGTGAGCTGAGATGGCTCTGCTATACTCCAGGCTGGGCGACAGAGTGAGACTACATCTCAAAAAAAAAAAAAAAAAAAGCCACTGGCCCTGAGGTGGCAGGTCTGTGTAGCCTCCTCTCTACAACAAAGGCTGTGGTACCACATCCGGCTTCCAGGGCAGTGGAGGAAAGAAGGGGGTTCAGGGGAGGCTGCAGAGTCTGTGCAGGGCTGATCCTGGGGTTTGATATTTGGCCATGGTCCTGTCTACTTCCAGCCTCCCTTGATCCATCCTGTTCTCCAAGCCTCACTCTCCAGACTTCTCAGACCTTCTGTGAGCTTTTCTAACATCTTTTCAACAAATTCCTTCTGCTTAAATCCTCCTGAAATGGTTTTTGTAGCTTACAACTGATAATACTGCATTATACATGCTCAGAATGGAAGATGAAGTAACAGGGTTCCAGTTGGAATTGTCCAAGGAACAGAGTTAATAGCCACCTTTACAGACAGCTTTCTTGCTGTGTCTGGCACTGTGCTAGGGGCTTCATAAACTTTATCTCATTTAGTCTTCACAATAAACCTGTGTGGTGGATTTTATTATTAGCAACTCACCTAGAGTCATACAGCAAGTAGTCAAGAGCTCTTTAGTGGCAAACCTCAGACTCTGCCATCTCTTGGCCATGTCAGCTTCCCTCACTACGACAGATACCCCCTCATTTCTTCCTCTCTTGCTCTCTCTTCTGACATGCTGTTCCCAGTCCTTCCCCCGACCCCTCAGTATCCTTCAGCTTAATGGGGGCTTAGTTCACCAAAACTCCACTCCCCAAGAGAGCCCTCCAAGAACCCCAGGCCACAAGCCTGCCTCCCCTGCTGTCTTGCTGGGTATCACAGGGAAGTGAGGGGGCACCAAGTGAAGTTTCCTCCCCTCCAAGGCACATCCCCACACACCTTTGACTTCCATCTGCCAGCTCTGCCCTCTCCTGGCATCACACCCTGCTCCCAACTCTCAGAACACTTTGCACAACCTCTCCGTTAGAAAAAAAATAAAAAAGGAAATGGCCTTGGAGATTATCAAATCTCCAATCCTGAAAGCTCCCCGGCTTGGCTAGGAAATGTCCCAGGAGGTGGGCTTAGGACAGACTCCCTCAGGTTCCCACGTGGAGCAACCTCTGCCTGCCAAGCCCTTCCTTGCTCTCATCTCCCAGATCATCTCTCTTGTCAGCCTCCACGCCCTGTGATGTCACAGGCCTAACTGTGACGTCAGCTTTCCCCACATCCCCTGGGGAGGTAGCACAAAGGGAGGAACATGGTCTTCTAACTGGGGAACGTGAGCAGATGCCTTGACGAGACCAGAGACCCAAACCAAGGAAAGGCCGTGGTCACGGAGCACGTGAGCAGGCGAAGTGCGGATAGAGGGGAAGTAGGGAGCTGATTCCAGGTGCAGGGGCATCGGGAGGCCTCTGAAGAGGAAGTGCCTCCACAGTAGGGGACAAGAGCTGGAGGGGCTGGGTCCTCGGGCTCTTGGTGCTCACTGCACACTTTCTTCTTCCTTTCGTTAGTTGCAAAATAATGCATACTAGTGGTAAACATTTCAAACAACAGAAAATGTAAAAACAAAAAAAAGGAAGCTCCTCCTCCTTCACAATTTCCCAGTGGTCAATGTGAACTGTTCAGTGTTTACCCTTCCAGACATTTTTCTGTGAACCAACAAACAGGTAAATTGATTTTTTTGATTGCTTTTTTTTTTTAAAGGAATGAAGAGATTTATTGAAAATGAAAGTCCACTCCGCAGTGTTGGAGCAGGCCTGAGTATAGGGGTTCAAAGGCCCTGTTACAGAGTTTTTGAGAGTTTAAATACCTTCTACATGTGGTACACCCTATGTAAATGAAGAGGATGAAGTAAAGTTACAAAGTCATTTACTCAGGGTATCTCCTGTGGAGAAGATATTTCCTGTCAGAGCTGAAGTGTGAATTGGCCTTATGTTTCCTGCCTCCAGACCCTATTTCCCTGCCTCATCTCCCCGCTAAGAGATGTGATCGTGATCTCCATAAATCTTCATGGGAGGCGGAGGGACCGATGGTCTTTTTCCTGCAACTGCTTCATGCTGGCCTGGGCGTAGTCCCTCCCTGTTGGGAATCGTGAAACTCTCACCCTGTTCTGTCTAGTGGAGGCAGGGTAGCTTCTTGATGGCCAGGGGTGGTGTCTTCACCTGGATCCTTTGTTGCATGATCATCTGAAGCTTGATGGTCTTTTTTTGCTGGCATGCCAGGTTTCTGGGTTCTCTCTCCCTGAGCAGCCCCAGGGATCCTGCTTGACTCTTCTTCTGGGCTGGCTCGCCAAAATATGTCACTGGTGGGGAGTGTCCAGGTTCTTGGCATCTTGAACAAAGAACCGGACAAAAAGCAGAAACAAGGCAAGGAAGAAATGAAGGGATTTATTGAAAATAAAGTACACTCCACAGTGTTGGAGTGGGCCTGAGCATAGGGGCTCAAAGGCTAAATTGTTGATACACATTGCTCTTTCGGATTTTCTTTTCTTTTCTTTTCTTTTCTTTTCTTTTTTTGAGATGGAATCTCACTCTGCCTCCCAGGCTGGAGTGCAGTGGTGCGATCTTGGCTCACTGGCAACCTCCATCTCCTGGGTTCAAGCAATTATCCTGTTCAAGCTGGGACTACAGGCACGCACCACCAAGCCCAGCTAATTTTTTTGTATTTTTAGTAGAGACAGGGTTTCACCACGCTGGCAGGCTGGGCTCGAACTCCTGACCTCAAGTGATCCACCAACCTTGGCTTCCCAAAGTGCTGGATTACAGGTGTGAGCCATCATGCCTAGTCTCTTCTGGGTTTTCTAATAATCCATTGTGGGCATCATTTCATGCCATGAACATACCTATCTGCCTCCTGCTTTTTCCTAACTGTATAATGTTCCATTGCAGGGTTGTGCTTAATATGTAGCATTCTCCTATTGGTGGACATATGGCTGGGATCCCATTTTCCCCTTTCCACACAGAGCTGGAAAAGACCTCCAGACAGAGTCAATATGCGGGGTGGTTAAGAATAAGAGCTCTACTGGATTTAATCCCAACTGGGTAACCTTATGGCAAATCACTTAACCTCTCTGTGCATTTTTCCTCATCTGTCAAATGGGGATAATAATACTTGCCTCACGGAATTCTTTCCAGGTTTCCTCAAGATAATCCACGTAAAGCCCTTAGGATGGTGCCTGGCCCAAAGCAAGCACGAGACAAATGTGGGTGACTATTGATATCGTACATTACCCTTTACCTAGTTAGGCAAGCGCCTGCAAGTCAGCTTCCTAAAAGTGTTAAAATTGTGATGGTTATTCCTGACCCACTTTGGAAGATCAGAATTTGGGCAGCATACTTGGAGAGATTAACTACATTTAGTTTTCTTGCTTTATTTATTGACCCTTCCCTGGTTGAGGATCATTGTTCTCATTCAATGCAGTTTTCCCCTACCCCATCCACACACCACAATGATAATAGCTCTTGGCATGTGAGCGCTCATCATATGCCAGGAACCACGCAAAGCCATTCCACATGCTTTGTCTCAGCAAAGTGACTCTGGGAGATGAATACCATTATTCCCATTTTAGAGGCAAGAAAACTGACACTCAGCTAAGGAAAATGACTCACTCAAGATCAGATGACCTGGCCGGGCATGGCTCACGCCTATAATCCCAGCACTTTGGGAGGCGGAGGCGGGTGGATCACCTGAGGTCAAGAGTTCAAGAGCAGCCTGGCCAACATGGTGAAACCTTGTCTCTGCTAAAAATACAAAAATTAGCCGGGCATGGTGGTAGGTGCCTGTAATCCCAGCTACTTAAGAGGTTGAGACAGGAGAATCGCTTGAACTTAGGAGGCAGAGGTTGCAGTGAGCTGAGATCATGCCATTGCAGTTCAGCCTGGGAGACAAGAGCAAAACTCAGTCTCAAAAAAAAAAAAAAAGCCCACATGACTCCAAAGTAGAAAGCATAGAAACAGAGAGTAGAAAGGTCTTTACCAGGGACAGGGACCTGGGGTGTAAGGGAAATAGGAGATGAACGTCAAAGGGTACAAAGTTGTAGTTACTTAGAATGAATAAGTCTAGAGGTATAACATACAGCATGAGGATTGTAGTTAGTAATATTATATACTAGATATTTGCTACAAGAGTAATTTTAGGTACTTTTCACACACACACACACACACACACACACAAAAGGTAACTGTGAGGTGATGGATGTGTTAAATTGCTTGACTGTAGTAATCACTTTACTGTACGTATGTGTATCAAAACATCATGTTGTAGATCTTAAATATATACAGTTTTAAAAGAATCACACGACCCAAATTGAGGTTGCAAGTCTCAGAAGCAAGGGAGAGCTTAGGGAAGACTTTCCAGGCCTTCGAAGAAGTGAAAAGGGCCACAAATACGTTTGGTAGAGGGGGCTTCCAGAAAAATTAAGACAAACAGAGGCCATCTTGAAATGAGCTGCAGAATTAGCGTTTGGTACCCGGCAAGAACATCATTCATTCACATATTTATTTGCTTTTCTTTCTTTTTCTCTTTCTCTCTCTCTCTTTCTCTCCCTTCCTTCCCTCCCTTCCTTCCTTCCTTCCTTCCTTCCTTCCTTCCTTCCTTCCTTCCTTCCTTCCTTCCTTCCTTCCTTCTTTCTTTCTTTCTTTCTTTCTTTCTTTCTTTCTTTCTTTCTTTCTTTCTTTCTTTCTTTCTTGTTTTTTGGTAGAGACAAGGTCTGGCTATGCTGACCAAGTGGTCTCAAACTCCTGCCCTCAAGCAATATTCCCACCTCAGCCTCCCAAAGTAATTCATATATGTATTAATTTCCAGCTATGTGTCAGGCATTGGACTATTTTCTGGGAATACAGCCCATAGAAATATGACTCAGACCTTGGAATTACAGTCCAGCTATCAAGAAGCTTATTGGATGTTGTGAAATGGAAAGTAATGTACACCTGAGCTTATTATTAGGAGGGTAGGGGCTGGGGGAGCAAAGTAGAACTGGGGATGGGGTTGGCTGACTTCATGCACTAAGAAAGGGAGATAATGGAACCACAGCCAGGAGCCCCACTTCCTCCCTGAAAACCTCAAAAACTTCTTCAACCCATATCCATTGCCACCTCCAACCTTGAGGCCAGCCAGCTGACTTCCCAGATAGCTCAGCTTATGGGTCCAGGACCTCTGTCACATGGACACTTTTGAGGGGCACCAGGTAAGGACTCCAGGTCAGGAAGGGATCTGGGACATCACTGGCTTAGAGATTAAGCAGCTGTGTGGGGTGTGCCTCCACGGGCAGAGCTGAGGGTGGGGCTGACAGTGCTCTTGCCTGGCTCTTCTCTGTGGTTGACACCTCTCTCCCTCTGCCTGACACCCACTTGCTTATCTCCCCAGACAGCCCAGCTGTCAGTCTGTCAGACGCATTTGAGTTGGCCCTTGGCTTCACACCCCAAGGTGGGGAAGAGATCTTGAGTTAAGGTGTGCCTGCTCTTACATTTGCAGAAGGGGCCTGCAGACACTGTTGCATCTTCCCCTGCACCCATCTGTGACCTTCCAGTCCTTCTGTGGGTAAAACTGCAGATGTGTCTTCAAATGATATCCAAGGTCATGCTACTTATCCTCTCATCTCAACCATTCCAAGAGAATAGGAGACAAGAAAAGGTCACCTTGCTTGGATTCAAATCCAGCAGAGCTAATGTACTCTGAGCCACTATGCAAAACTGCCTACCACGTACATGGATGTCCTTTCCAGCCTGGCGTGGAACAGGGCAAAATTAAAGTCCACCTATATATCCACCATTAGAGGAAAGCTACATATTATGTACATCCATGCATCAGAATCCTATGCAGCCAGGGAAAAGCAGGAGGTAAATTTACTCAATGCCTCCTATAGACCAAATCTCTTTATGATCATCTTATTTAATCTTCCTCAAAATTCTCCAAGGTGGCCAGGCATGGTGGCTCACACCTGTAATTCCAACACTTTGAGAGGCCAAGGTGGGAGGATAACTTGAGCCCAGGAGTTTGAGACCAGTCCGGGCAACATAGCAAGACCCCTTCCCTACAAAAAATTTTAAAAATAACTAGGCATGATGGTGTGGGCCTGTAGTTCCAGCTACCTGAGAGGCTGAGGCAGGAGAATTGCTTGAGCCCTGGAGGTCAAGGCTGCAGTGAGCCATGATTGTGCCACTGCACTCCAGCCTGGGCAACAGAGTGAAACCTCTGCTTCCGAGGTTCAAGTGATTCTCCTGCCTCAGCCTCCCGAGTAGCTGGGATTACAGGCATGCATCACCACGCCCAGCTAATTTTGTATTTTTAGTAGTGACAGGGTTTCTCCATGTTGGTCAGGCTGGTCTCGAACTCCCGATCTCAGGAAGTCTACCCACCTCAGCCTCCCAAAGTGCTGGGATTACAGGCGTGAACCACCGCGCCCGGCCAGGAATTTTTAATGTCTCCATTTTATGGATGAGCAGACAAGACTCAGCAAGGGTATACCAGGTAGTATCAACTCAAATGTCTATAGTGGCCATGCAGTTAACATAAAGTGATCCAAGAATAAGCATAATACAATTGTTTCCTGACACTGGGTCTTGGTTTCAAGGATCCAACAGGGAAGGGTTGGGACTGAGGCAAACCGGAGAGCATAGTCCATTCTTTTTTTTTTTTTTTTGAGACGGAGTCTTGCTCTGTTGCCCAGGCTGGAGTACAGTGGCCAGATCTCAGCTCACTGCAAGCTCCGCCTCCTGGGTTTACGCCATTCTCCTGCCTCAGCCTCCCAAGTAGCTGGGACTATAGGCGCCCGCCACCTCACCCAGCTAGTTTTTTGTATTTTTAGTAGAGACGGGGTTTCACCGTATTAGCCAGGACGGTCTTGATCTCCTGACCTCGTGATCCGCCCATCTCAGCCTCCCAAAGTGCTGGGATTACAGGCTTGAGCCACTGCGCCCGGCAGCATAGTCCATTCTTAAAGATCAGCCATTACACAGAATAATCAGGGGCCAGTGTTGCCAGGGTTCCAGCTTTTCCAGAGAATCTGAAAATCAGGAGTTGTATGTGAAATCTCCATATTTTTTAAAAGAATGGCTCCAATTTTTTTTGTCTTTTTTTTTTTTTTGACACAGAGTCTTGCTCTGTCACCCAGGCTGGAGTGAAGTGGCATGATCTCAGCTTACTGCAGCCTCTGCCTCCCGGGTTCAAGCGATCCTTCTGCCTCAGCCTCCTGAGTAGCTGGGAATACAGGCATGTGCCACCACACCCAGCTAATTTTTGTATTTTTAGTAAAGACGGGGTTTTGCCCTGTTGGCCAGGCTGGTCTCGAACTCCTGACCTCAGATGATCCACCCGCCTTGGCTTCCCAAAGCGCTGGGATTACAGGCGTGAACCACCGTGCCTCGCCCTCCAATGTCTTAAAATGATGTGTATGCCGGCCGGGCGCGGTGGCTCAAGCCTGTAATCCCAGCACTTTGGGAGGCCGAGACGGGCGGATCACGAGGTCAGGAGATCGAGACCATCCTGGCTAATATGATGAAACCCCGTCTCTACTAAAAAATACAAAAAACTAGCCGGGCGACGTGGCGGGCGCCTGTAGTCCCAGCTGCTTGGGAGGCTGAGGCAGGAGAATGGCGTAAACCCAGGAGGCGGAGCTTGCAGTGAGCTGAGATCCGGCCACTGCACTCCAGCCTGGGCGGCAGAGCGAGACTCCGTCTCAAAAAAAAAAAAAAAAAATGATGTGTATGCCAATCAGAATAGGTCTGTCAGATTCAGCAGCCTCTGCCCAGGGTCCCAGAGCCCAAGGCCTTTCTTTTCTAGCTGTCTCCAAAAGCTATGACCTCTATTGTTTTCACTAAACACTTAAATAATTAATGTCAAATCTTCACAAACTCTTCCAAAAAATAGAAGGGGAGAGAACATTTCCCAACTTATCCTGTGAGACCGATGTTACCCTGATATCAAAAAGCAATGACAGGCTTGCTGCAGTGGATCATACCTATAATCCCAGCACTTTGGGAGGCCAAGGCAGGAAGATCGCTTGAGCCCAGGAATTCAAGACCAGCCTGGGCAACATGGTGAAACCCCATCTCTACAAAACAATTTAAAAAACAAACAAAACAAACAAACAAAAAACAAAGATCATAAGAAAACCACAGACTATTATCTCTTGTGAGTACAAATACAAAAATCCACAACAAAATATGAGCAGGCAGAATCAACACTCAACAACATATAAAAAGGGTTATACCAGGAGGCGGAGCTTGCAGTGAGCCGAGATTGTGCCACTGCACTCCCGCCTGGGTGACAGAGCAAGACTCCGTCTCAAAAGAAAAAAAAAAAAAGGGTTATACATCATGAGTGAGTGAGTTTTATCCCAGAAATAGTTTAACATGCAAAAATCAATTACTATAATACACTATGGCAGTGGAATCAAGGACATGATCATCTCAATAGGTGCAGGAAAATGATTTGACGAAATCTACCATTCTTTTTTGGGATACAATACACTCACCAGGCCAGGTGCAGTGGCTCATGCCTGTAATCCCAGCACTTTGGGAGGCTGAGGTGGGTAGATTACCTGAGATCAGGAGTTCAAGACCAGCCTGACCAACATGGAGAAACCCTGTCACTACAAAAAATACAAAATTAGCTGGGCGTGGTGGTGCATGCTGTAATCCTAGCTACTCGGGAGGCTCAGGCAGGAGAATCGCTTGAACCCGGGAGGCAGAAGTTGCGGAGTGAGCTGAGATCAAGCCATTGCCCTCCAGCCAGGACAACAAGAGCGAAACTCTGTTGAAAACAAACAAACAAACAAACAAAAAAACACTCACCAAACTAGGAATAGGGAACTTCCTCACCCTGATAAAAGGCTTCTACAAAAAGCACACAGCTAAGATTGAATTTAGGATGAAAAGTGAGTTGTTTTCCTCTTCAGATCAGGAATGAGATCATATCCACCCTTACTGCTTCTATTCAACACTGTCCTAAAGGTTTTAGCCAGGGCTACTAGGCCAAAAAAATAAAATAAAATAAAAATAAAATAAAATAAAATAAAAAAAGGAAAAGAAAAACAGGTACCCAGATTAGAAATTAAGAGGTAAAACTGTTTGTATATACAAAGAGGACATAATCTTGTACATAGAAAATCCTGAGGAGGCTGGGCTCAGTGGCTCATGCCTATAATCCCAGCACTTTGGGAGGCCGAGGCGGGTGGATCACCTGAGGTCAGGAGTTCAAGACCAGCCTAGTCAACATGGCAAAGCCCTGTCTCTACTAAAAATACAAAAATTACCCGGGCATGGTGGCGGGCGCCTATAATCCCAACTACTTGGGAGGCTGAGGCAGAAGAATCACTTAAACCCGGGAGGCAGAGGTTGCAGTGAGCCAAGATTGTGCCATTACACTCCAGCCTGAGTAACAAGAGTGAAACTCCATCTCAAAAAAAAAAAGAAAAAGAAAAAGAAAAAGAAAAGAAAATCCTGAGGAATCCACAAAAGCCTATTGGAACTAATGAGTTCAGCAAGGTTTTAGGATACAAAACCAACAAATAGGCCGGACACGGTGGCTCACGCCTGTAATCCCAGCACTCTGGGAGGCCGAGGTGGGCGGATCACAAGGTCAGGAGACAGAGACCATCCTGGCTAACACAGGGAAACCCTGTCTCTACTAAAAATACAAAAAATTAGCCGGACGTGGTGGCAGGCGCCTATAGTCCCAGCTACTGGGGAAGCTGAGGCAGGAGAATGGCGTGAACCCGAGAAGCGGAGCTTGCAGTGAGCCGAGATCACACCACTGCACTCCAGCCTGGTTGACACAGCAACACTCCGTCTCAAAACAAAACAAAACAAAAAAAACGACAAATGGTGCTGAGAAAACAGAATACCTACATACAAAAAGAGTTGTGTCCCTGGTTGGGTGCAGTGGCTTATGCCTGTAATTCCAACACTTTGGAAGGCTGAGGCAGGAGGATGGCTTGAGGTCAGGAGTTTGAGACCAGCCTGGACAACATGGCAAAACCTCTTCTCTACAAAAAAAATACAAAAATTAGCTGGGCGTGGTGGTGCATGGTGTACGTCTGTACTCCCAGCTGCTTGGGAAGCTGAGATGGGAGGATCACTTGGGCCTGGGAGGTCAAGGCTGCAGTGATCTGTGGTTGGGCCACTGCACCCCAGCCTGGGCAACAAAGCAAGACCCTATCTCAAAAAAAAAAAAAAAGTTGTATCGGTTTCTTTTATCATATACAAAACTAAACTCAAAATGCATCATAGACCTAAATGTAAGAGCTAAAACTCCAAAACTCTTAGGAGAAAATATGGGAGCAAACCTTTCTGACCTTGAGTTACACAAAACTTTCTTAGATACCACACAAAAAGCACAAGCAACAAAAAATAAAGTAGGAAAATTGGATTTCACCAAAATTAAAAATTTTTGTGCTTCATAAGATTCCATCAAAGGAAGTATAGGATAGCTCTGTGTGTGTGTGTGTGTGTGTATATATATATATATATATTTTTTTTTTTTTTTTGAGGCGGAGTCTCGCTCTGTCACCCAGGCTGGAGTGCAGTGGCCGGATCTCAGCTCACTGCAAGCTCCGCCTCCCGGATTTACGCCATTCTCCTGCCTCAGCCTCCCGAGTAGCTGGGACTACAGGCGCCCGCCACCTCGCCTGGCTAGTTTTTGTATTTTTAGTAGAGACGAGGTTTCACTGTGTTAGCCAGGATGGTCTCGATCTCCTGACCTCGTGATCCGCCCGTCTCGGCCTCCCAAAGTGCTGGGATCACAGGCTTGAGCCACCCCGCCCAGCCTATATATATTTTTTTAAATAAAAATAAAAGAAAATAAGTCAAGCATGGTGGCTCACTGAGCGAGACTCCGTCTCAAAAATAAATAAATAATAAAATAAAGGAAAATAAGTGTTGTTGGTGGCCAGGTGTGGTGCCTCACGCCTATAATCCTAGCACTTTGGGAGGCCAAGGCAGGCAGATCATGAGGTCAGGAGTTCAAGACCAGCCTGGCCAATATGGTGAAACCCCGTCTCTGCTAAACATACAAGAAATTAGCTGGGTGTGGTGGCATGCACCTATAATCCCAGCTACTTGGGAGGCTGAGGCAGGAGAATTACTTGAACCCAGGAGGCGGAGGTTGTAGTGAGCCGAGATTGCGTCATTGCACTGAGCAACAGAGACTCTGTCTTGAAAAAATAAAAGCAAGTGTTGTTGGCAAGGATGTAGAGAAATTGGAACTCTCATACATTGTTGGTGGAAATGCAAAATGGTCCAGGTGCTATGGCAAAACAGTTTGGTGGTTCCTCAAAGGTAAAGAATTAGCATATTCCACTTCTAGTATATACCCCAAATTGGAAACAGATACTCAAACAAGCACGTATGCATTCATATTCATAGCAACATTATCTGAAACAGCCCAGCCGGACACGGTGGCTCACGCCTGTAATCCCAGCACTTTGGGAGGCTGAGGTGGGTGGATCACGAGGTCAGGAGTTCAAGACCAGCCTGACCAACATGGTGAAACTCCATCTCTACAAGAAATACAAAAAAAAATTAGCCAGGTGTGGTGACAGGCACCTGTAATCTCAGCTACTTGGGAGGCTGAGGCAGAGAATTGCTTGAACCTGGGAGGCAGAGGTTGCAGTGAGCTGTGATCGTGCCACTGCACTCCAGCCTGGGCAACACAGCAAGACTCCGCCTCAAAAAAAAAGAAAGAAAGAAATAGCCCAAAAGGTAGAAATAGCCCACATGTCCATCAACAGATGAATGGATAAATTGTAGTGCATAAATATAATGGAATATTCATTCTGCAACGTGGAGAAACTCCAAAACATTATGCTAAAGCAAATAAACCAGACACAAAAAGTTACAACTGCATGCAATTGTATGATTCTTTTTTTTTTTTTTTTTTTGAGACAGTTTCACTCTTGTTGCCCTGGCTGGAGTGCAATGGTGCGATCTCGGCTGACTGGAACCTCCGCCTCCTAGGTTCAAGCGATTCTCCTGCCTCAGCCTCCCGAGTAGCTGGGATTACAGGCATGTGCCACCACACCAGCTAATTTTGTATTTTTAGTAAAGACAGGGTTTCTCCATGTTGGTCAGGCTGGTCTTGAACTCCTAACCTCAGGTGATCTGCCTGCCTCAGCCTCCTAAAGTGCTGGGGTTACAGGCTTGAGCCACCATGCCCGGCTAATTTTGTTTTTGTTTTTGTTTTGTTTTGTTTTGAGACAGGGTCTCCCTTTGTCACCCAGGTTGGAGTGCAGTGGCACAATCATGGCTACCTGCAGCCTCAACCTCCTGGGCTCAAGCAATTATCCCACCTCAGCCTCCTGAGTAGCTGAGACTGTAGGCATGAACCACCACACCAGGGTAATTTTTTTTTTTTTTTTTTAGTAGAAACAAGGTCTTGCTATGTTACCCAGGCTGGTCTTAAATTCCTGAGCTCAAGCAATCCTCCTGCCTTGGTCTCCAACTGGGATTGCAGGCATGAACCACCTTGCCCAGCCCTAAAATGGTTGCTTTTAAATTACATTAATTTCACCTAAATAAATTATTTTTTGAAAAGGAATGTGAAAAGACAACCCACAGAACGAGATAAAATATTTTCAAATCATATCTGAAAAGAAACTTGTATTCAGAACATAAAAATAACTATTGCAACTCAATAATAAAAGACAACCAAATTTAAAAATGGACAAAGAATCTGAACAGACATTTCTCTGAAGATGTACAATTGGTCAAATAGTACGTAAGAAGATGCTCACCATCATTAACCATCAGGAAAATGCAAGTGGCAACCACAATGAGATACCATTTCACACCTACTAAGATGACTACAATTACACAAAATAAACCAAAACAGAAAAAAAACACAAATGTTAGCAAGATTGCAGAGAAATTGGAGCCCTTATACATTCCTGGTAGAAATATAAGATGGTACAGTGACTGTGGAAAACAGATGGGCAGTTCCTTAAAAAACTAAACAGAGGCCGAGTACCTGTAATCCCAGCACTTCAGAAGGTCAAGGCAAGAGAATTACTTGAAGTCAGAAGTTTGAAACCTGCCTAGGCAACAAAGTGAGACTTCATGGCTACAGAAAAATTTAAAAATTAGCAGAGTGTGGTGTCATGTGCCTGTAGTCCCACCTACTCAGGAGACAGAGGTGGGAGGATCACTTAAGCCACAGGAGTTTGAGGATGCAGTGAGCTATGACTGTGCCACTGCACTCTGGCCTGGGTGACAGAGCAAGACTCTGTCTCTGGGTAAAAAAAAAAAAAAAAAAAAAGTTAAATACTTGGGAGCGATGGCTCATGCCTGTGCCGAAGCACGAGGATTGCTGCACCCACAAGTTTCAGATAAGCCTAGGCAACATAGTGAGACCCTGTCTCTATGACCAAATTTTAAAATTAGCCGAGTGTGGTGGCACACACCTGCTGTCCCAGCTACTTGGGAGGATGAGGTGGGAGGATGGCTGGAGCCCAGGAGGTTGAGGCTGCAGTGAGCTATGATCATGCCACTGCACTCCAGCCTGGGCAACAGAGACCCTGTCTCAAAAAAAAAAAAGTATTGATACATGTTACAACATGAATCAACAGTGAAAACCTTTATGTTAAGTGAAAGAAGCCAGACACAAAGGCAACATATTATGTAGTTCTATTTATTTATTTATTTATTTATTTATTTTTATTTATTTATTTTTGAGATGGAGTCTGGCTCTGTCGCCCAGGCTGGAGTGCAGTGGCCGGATCTCAGCTCACTGCAAGCTCCGCCTCCCGGATTCACGGCATTCTCCTGCCTCAGCCTCCTGAGTAACTGGGACTACAGGCGCCCGCCACCTCGCCCGGCTAGTTTTTTTGTATTTTTTTAGTAGAGATGGGGTTTCACCGTGTTAGCCAGGATGATCTCGATCTCCTGACCTCGTGATCCGCCCATCTCGGCCTCCTAAAGTGCTGGGATTACAGGCTTGAGCCACTGCGCCCGGCCTGTAGTTCTATTTATATGAAATGTACACAGTAGGGAAATCCATAGAGACAGAAAGTGCACTGGTGGTTGCCAGAGGATGTGGGTTGGGGACGGGGTATGGAGACTGCATTATTTAGCATGATGAAGATGTTCTAAAATAAATTGTGGTGATAGTTGCACAATTCTGTGACTAGACTAAAATCTATTGAATTGTACACTTTAAATAAATGAATTGTATAATATGTTATTATATTTTAATAAAGCTGTTAAAGAAAGGTAGAGAGAGAAAGAGAGAAATAGAGGAATATTCCTGCTCTCCTGACACTTAAACTGCCTTCCTAGAGTTTCCCATGAATGCCTCCTGCTCGAATGGGAGCTCTAAGAAATGAGGGACCAGCTGAAGTTTCCACTAAAACCTATACGTCAGCATTCCCCACACCAAAAGCAGGACCTGGGCCAGGTAATTCGATGAAAAGGCACAGGTTTTGCAGTGGCAGAAATGGTGGTTTGGCATTCAACATTCCTTCCTCCCTCCTAGTGTGGCTTCCTGGACTGCACAGATGGAAAGTGAAAAACTACATTTCCCAGACTCCCTTACAGCTAGGGCTCTAGATGTGAATGTGGATCTGCTAATCTAGATACATTTGGGTGAGATTTGGAAGGGGGAAGAAAAGAGGTTAGAGGCTTTGAATCAAAGCCATTTCTGCAGCAGTGCCAGGAGAAGTCTTTGGGTTAGGATTTGAAGCAACTTTTTTTTCATTTTTTTGAGATGGAGTCTCACTCTGTCACCCAGGCTGGAGTGCAATGGCACGATCTTGACTCATGGCAACCTCCCCCTCCCGAGTTCAAGCGATTCTCCTGCCTCAGCCTCCCGAGTAGCTGGGATTACAGGCACCCACCTCTACATCCGGCTAATAAAGTTGTTTTTAAAAGCTGCTTTATCCTGGGTGCGGTGGCTCATGCCTGTAATCCCAGCACTTTGGGAGGCTGAGGCTGGCGGATCACCTGAGGTCAGGAGTTTGAGATCAGCCTGGCCAACATGGCGAAACCCCATCTCTACTAAAAATACAAAAATTAGCTGGGCGTGTTGCAGGGCGCCTGTAATCCCAGTTACTCGGGAGGCTGAGGCAGGAGAATCGCTTGAACCTGGGAGGCGGAGGTTGCAGCGAGCAGAGATCACACCACTGCACTCAGCCTGGGTGACAAGAGCGAGATTCCATCTCAAACAAAACAAAACAAAACAAAAAAAACAACTTTAATGGAGTAAAATAGATACACAAAAACTGCTCATATTTAATGTGTACAGCTTGATGGGTATGGATATATGAATATACTTGCAAAACCATCACTACAGTCAAGGTAATAAACATATCCGTCACCTCCAAAGGTTTCCTTGTGCTGTTGTTATTGTTGTTGTTTGTGGTAAGAACACATAAGATCTAGCCTCCTGGCCGGATGCGGTGGCTCACGTCTGTAATCTCAGTACTTTGGGAGGCCAAGGCAGGCGGATCATGAGGTGAGGAGATTGAGACCATCCTGGCTAACACAGTGAAACCTATCTCCACTAAAAAAAAATACAAAAAATTAGCCGGGCGCCTGTAGTCCCAGCTACTTGGGAGGCTGAGGCAGGGGAATAGTGTGAACCCAGGAGGTGGAGTTTGCAGTGAGCCAAGATTGCGCCGCTGCACTCTAGCCTGGGTGACAGAGCAAGACTCTGTCTCAAAAAAAAAAAAAAAAAAAGATCTTAGCCTCCTAACAAAAAAAAATTTATTTTTGAGACAGAATCTCACTCTGTCTCCCAGGCTGGAGTGCAGTGGCACGATCATGGCTCACTGGAGCCTCGACCTCTTGGGCTCAAGCGATCCTCCCACTTCAGCCTCCCTAGTAGCTGGGACTACAGGTGTGTGTCACCATGCCCAGTGGATTTTTTTTTTTTCTTTTTTGAGAGGGAGTTTCACTCTTGTCACCCAGGCTGGAGTGCAATGGTGCAATCTAGGCTCACTGCAACCTGCCACCTCTGCCTCCCGGGTTCAAGCAATTCTCCTGTCTCAGCCTCCCAAATAGCTGGGATTATAGGCACCTGCCACCACACCCAGCTAATTTTGGTATTTTTAGTAGAGATGGGGTTTCACCATGTTCGCCAGGCTGGTCTCGAACTTCTGACCTCAGGTGATTGACCCGTCTCGGCCTCCCGAGTGCTGGGATTATAGGCAGGAGTCACCGCATCCAGTCATTTTTTTGTATTTTTTGTAGAGACGGGGTTCTGTCATATTGCCCAGGCTGGTCTCAAGCAATCTGCCTGCCTTGGCCTCCCAAAGTGCTGGGATCTAAAAAATTTTAAATGCAAAATACAGTATTGTTTATTATAGACACAGTGTACAGCAGAACTCTAGAACTTATTCATGCTGCATAGCTAAAACTTGGAATCTTTTTTGTTTTTGTTTTTTGCTGGCATGGATCTAGCACAGGTCTGGAGCCAACATTGCAGTGTGAACTCCCTGATCCTCACCATCTTTGAATGTAGCAAAGGAAACAGCTCTCCTGGCTGCTCAATTCTGCTGAGTTCTAAAGTTATTCCTGCAAGCGTAGTCTAGAAGTAGAGCCCTTTCAATTATTTTGGAAGCACTTAATGCCCTGTATGACATCCGTTTCTTCTTGGCAATAGAATTTATGTTATCTGCAGCTGAGTCCTGATAGATACACATGCTTCACCCAAGTGATCTTGCATGAAGACAATCACTCTGAGACCTCTATTTCCTCATCTTTAGAATGGGAGTAAGAATACCTCTCTGAAGATTAGCTATGAAATATGTTAAGGTTGGGAGTGGTGGCTTATGCTTATAATTCTAACACTTTGGGAGGCTGAGGCAGGCAGATCACTTGAGGTCAGGAGTTTAAGACCAGCCTGGCTGCCAGCCTCGGTGGCTAACACCTATAATCCCAGCACTTTGAGAGGCTGAGGTAGGTGGATCGCCTGAGGTCAGGAGTTCAAGATCAGCCTGGCCAACATAGTGAAACCCTATCTCTACTAAAAATACAAAAAATTAGCTGGACGTGGTGGCGGGTGCCTGTAATCCCAGATACTATGGAGGCTGAGGCAGGAGAATCGCTTGAACCCAGGAGGCAGAGGTTGTAGTGAGCTAAGATTGCGCCATTGCATTCCAGCCTGGGCAACAACATTGAAACTCCATCTCAAAAAAAAAAAAAAAAAAAAAAAGACCAGCCTAGCCAACGTGGTGAAACACCATCTCTACTAAAAATACAAAACTTTGCTGGGCACGGTGGCTCACACCTGTAATCCTAGCACTTTGGGAGGCCGAGGCAGGTGGATCACCTGAGGTCCAGAGTTCCAGACCAGCCTGGCCAACATGGCAAAACCCCATCTCTACTAAAAATACAAAAATTAGCTGGTCATAGTGTCACATGCCTGTAATCCCAGCTACTAGGGGGACTGAGGCAGGAAAGTCGCTTGAACCGGGGAGTCAGAGGTTGCAGTGAGATGAGATCGTATCACTGCACTCCAGCCTGGGCAACACAGCGAGAGTCTGTCTCAAAAATAATAGTAATAATAATAATAATACAAAAATTAGCAAAGTGCGATGGTGCATGCCTATAATCCCAGCTACTTGAGAGGTTGAGGCATGAGAATCGCTTGAACCCAGAAGGTAGAGGTTGCAGCGAGCCAAGATCGCACTACTGCACTCCAGGGTGAGCAACAGAGTGACACTCCATCTCAAAAAAAAAAAAAAAAAAAAAAATGAAGTATGTTAAGAAGTATGTTAAGTGCCTAACACACTACTTGACAATAGTTTTGTGAACTGAAGTTATGTTTTAGTATTTTTTTTTTTTTTGAGACAGAATTTCACCCTTGCTGCCCAGGCTGGAGTGCAATGGTGCCATCTCGGCTCACCACAACCTCCACTTCCGAGGTTCAAGTGATTCTCCTGCCTCAGCCTCCCGAGTAGCTGGGATTACAGGCATGCGCCACAATGCCCAGCTAATGTTTGTATTTTTAGTAGAGACAAGGTTTCTCCGCGTTGGTCAGGCTGGTCTCAAACTCCTGTCCTTGGGTGATCTGCCTGCCTAGGTCTCCCAAAGTGCTGAGATTATAGGCATGAGCCACCTGTAACGCCTGGCCTGAAGTTATGTTTTATTAATATTGTATCTGGAGTCGCCACAGCTCATCCATTGTGAGCACCAAACAGACAGCCTGTATTTTCTTTTTTTCCAGAGACTGTCCTGATCTTTCCTTTATTTATTTATTTATTTATTTATTTTTTGAGACAGAGTCTGACTCTGTCACCCAGGCTGGAGTGCAGTGGCGCGATCTCAGCTCACTGCAACCTCCACCTCCCAGGTTCACGCCATTCTCCTGTCTCAGCCTCCCGAGTAGCTGGGACTACAGGCACCCACCACACACCCGGCTAATTTTTTTGTATTTTTAGTAGAGACAGGGTTTCATTGTGTTAGCCAGGATGGTCTCAATCTCCTGACCTTGTGTCCCACCTGCCTCGGCCTCCCAAAGTTCTGGGATTACAGGCATGAGCGGCCCCGCCCGGCTGTCCTGATCTTTCCTATCTCTTTCCTGATCTTTCCTTGACTCAGAGCCAAGCTGTCAATGTCTAATTGTACTGATTCATATCAGCCAAGAGAGACTGGGGCAGGGGAAAGATGATCAGATTAGGATTTAGACAATCTAGGTATCATTAGTCCTCTTTCACAGAAAAGAAAACTGAGGCTTAGAGAAGATAAAGGACTTGTTTAAGATCAGTAAGCCATGAAGGCAGAGAGTGAACATTTTTTCTAAGACACAGGGTCTCACCCTGTTGCCCAGGTTGAAGTGCAGTGATGCAATCATAACTCACTGTAACCTCAACCCCCTGGACTCAAATCGATCCTCCCACTTCAGCCTCCCACAGTGCTAAGATTACAGGTGTGAGCCACTGCGCCAGACAGAATGGATTCGAAGCCACATTGGTCTGATTCCAGAGTGTGAGCCCTTTTATCAGTGCTCTGTATTGAGCTTGTTAATTTTAGCCCACGATTCTTTTCCCTTTCAGCTTGGGAAAAGAGTTGGCATCCTCATTTCAATGAGAAAGCATCTCAGTGAGCAAGCCCCTGGATTGGATGGGCTACCACCCCAGAAAACGGGAGCAATTTGGGTACCAAAAGGAGGGCTTGGAAGGCAGCAGGTCCTTTGCCAGGATGGGACCAAGATCTGCCAATCTTTTTTTTTTTTTTTTTTTTTTTGAGACGGAGTCCCGCTCTGTCGCCCGGACTGGAGTGCAGTGGCCGGATCTCAGCTCACTGCAAACTCCGCCTCCCGGGTTTACACCATTCTCCTGCCTCAGACTACAGGCGCCCGCCACTTCGCCCGGCTAGTTTTTGTATTTTTAGTAGAGATGGGGTTTCACCGTGTTAGCCAGGATGGTCTCGATCTCCTGACCTCGTGATCCGCCCGTCTCGGCCTCCCAAAGTGCTGGGATTACAGGCTTGAGCCACCGCGCCCGGCCTATCTGCCAATCTTGATTGCTCACCCAAGGAGTCAGGAGAGAAAGATCTGTTTATTCAACTCACATTGACCAAAAATAAGAGGTATGGTGGGTGCCATGGGGCTGCAGGAGGAACTGGGCCCAGAGCCTTCTTAAAGAAGCATGTGATCAACGGCGGGGCATGGTGGCTCACACCTGTAATCCCAGCACTTTGGGAGGCCAAGGCCAGGGGATCACCCGAGATCAGGAGTTCGAGATGAACCTGGCCAACATGGTGAAACCCCGTCTCTATTAAAAATACAAAAACTTAGCGGGCATGGTGGCACACGCCTCTAATCTCAGCTACTCAGGAGGTTGAGGCAGGAGAATCGCTGGAACCCACGAGGCGGAGGTTGCAGTGAGCTGAGATTGCACTCCAGCCTGGGCAACAAGAGTGAAACTCTGTCTCAAAAAAAAAAAAAAAAGGAAGCACATGATCTAACAAGAAGTCAGGACCATGAATCCACCCTCTCCTGTCCATTAGCCAGCTGCAGAGCACTCCAAGGACACTCTCCCAGGGTCCCAGGGTTTTCATACCCTTGGAGAGGATCCCCAATCCCCATCTCACCAATGACCTCAACTTTAAGGTTCACTGGGCAACTTCCTCCCTCTAAAAGCCTCTAAGATCCCAATTCAGCAAGCTATCCTACCTCTGAGGGTCACCAGCCCTCAGTACAGACAGACACCTCCTCAAGTCTATCCTACTCTATGTCATGATGACAGTAGAAAGGGTATGAGGCCTGGCTGACTTCTAAGGCCCACCAGCCACAGCCTACCTTGGGCAAGTTATTGAGCTTCTGTGAACCTCTTTCTGCACCTGTGAAATAGGGTTGCTAATACCCACCTTGTTGGAGAGGTCACCTACATAACGAATTTACTGAGGGCCTAACTACTATTCAACAGATGGCTATTTCCCTCTCCTGTCCCCTTTCCTGGCATTTCCTTCCAGATTATAGCATCCTACAGGGCAGAAAAAAAGCCTGAGCATTTTTTTACCCACATTCACACCTCCGCACAGTCTGACATACATAGGTGCTGTCTGACAAAACATGTGCAATGAACAAGTCAACAACCAGAAGCCCACAGCCGAAATCACTCCATTCATTTTGTCGATTTGTATGTTGAACAAATGTGTCCTAAGTCTCAAACAGGTGCCAGGCCCCATGCTGGGGGGCAAAGGATATAAAGGAGAGGGAAACAGGGTCCCTGCCCCCAAGGGGCCCCGAAGCTGTGATGAAAGAGACAAGTCAGTCAGGCATTACAGTCCAGTGCCATGACTGGGCCATGGGTTTGGAAAATCCTAGATTCCTGGTGAAGGGACCATTGGGATTGCAGAAAGAGGACACCGGACAGAACTGGGAGATCTGGATTCTAGCCTTGTTCTGTCACCAGCTTGCTCTAGAAGTGTCTTCAAGTCACTTCTTTAGTTTCCACATCTTAAAATGAGTGCCAGGAAGAGGGGCACCTGCTTGCTGTTCAATGTCCCCTCAGAGACAGACTCCTGGGCAGAGGATTCTATGGGCCTGAGGCTGCTTTTGTAACACCAGAGCCTCCTGCTCCTGCACCTTACCTTGTGCCCACTTGCGTTTGCCAAGCAGGGACCTTGTTCCCCACCACCCTCTATCCCTGGCTTTCCCTGAGCAGTTGGGAGGCTCAGCCTCTGGTCTTGCAGTTTCCCTCGAGCTAGCTGTCACAGCAGCTGTGTGTGCCAGTGAGGGGTCAGGCTTTGAGAGCGTGGCAGGCAAGGGGAAGGTGTCACCTTCCAAAATAACCTCTGAGGGGGAGACTGGTGGCCACTTTGAAGCAGACTCTCACCACCACCACTCTGTTTCCAGGAAACCCCCAAAGGTTGAGGAAGGAGGGGCTTTGAAGAAACAGCCTGGTACAAGGCCTCCTGCACAGACGAGGACAGCCTGAGGGCCTGAAGGGCCAGCCAGGTTTGGAGGGGGATCTGGGAGCAGAATGAGGAGGAGGGGGCAGGGTTAGTGATTCTGTGTTTTGTTTTGTTTTGTATTGTTTTGTTTTGAGACAGGGTCTTGCTCTGTTATCCAGGTTGGAGGGCAGTGGTGCAATCACAGCATACTGCAACCTCAACCTCCCAGGCTCAAGCAATCCTCCCACCTCAGCCTCCTGCATAGCTGGGGCTGCAGGTACGTACCACCACTCCCAGCCAAGGTTAGTTTTGAGACGGTCAGGGGATCAGATTCTCAGCAGGTTCTGTCTTCCCCATCTGACCAGGGGTTCCCCCATGGTTGAGTCCTGGTCTGACCTTGAGATGAAGAGGCCCCCACAGGGTGGGCTCTGTGCCTTCTATTAATATTAGATTGACTGGGCATTGTGGCTCATGCCTGTAACCCCAGCACTTTGGGAGGCTAAGGCAGGCGGATCACTTAAGATCAAGAGTTCAAGACCATCCTGGTTAACATGGTGAAACCCTGTCTCTACTGAAAATACAAAAATTAGCCTGGTGTGGTAGCAGGTGCCTATAATCCCAGCTACTTGGGAGGCTGAGGCAGAATTGCTTGAACCTGGGGACAGAGGTTGTAGTGAGCCAAGATTGTGCCACTTCACTCCAGTCTGGGCAAAAGAGATAAACTCCATATCAAAAAAAGAAAAAAAAGAAAGAAAGGCTGGGTGCAGTGGCTCATGCCTGTAATCCCACCACTTTGGGAGGCCAAGGCAGGCGGATCATGAGGTCGGGAGACTGACACCATCCTGGCTAACACAGTGAAATCCCGTCTCTACTAAAAATACAGAAAATTAGCCGGGCGTGGTGGTGGGCGCCTGTAGTCCCAGCTACTCGCGAGGCTGAGGCAGGAGAATGTTGTGAATCCGGGAGGTGGAGGTTGCAGTGAGCGAGATCACGCCACTGCACTCCAGCCTGGGTAACAGAGTCACACTCTGTCTCAAAAAAAAAAAAAAAAAGACCAGGCACGGAGGATCAAGCCTGTAATCCCAGCATTTTGGGAGGCCAAGACGGGCGGATCACGAGGTCAGGAGATCGAGACCATCCTGGCTAACACGGTGAAACCCCGTCTCTACTAAAAAATACAAAAAACTAGCCAGGCGAGGTGGCGGGCGCCTGTAGTCCCAGCTACTCGGGAGGCTGAGGTAGGAGAATGGCGTGAACCCGAGAGGCGGAGCTTGCAGTGAGCTGAGATCCGGCCACTGCACTCCAGCCTGGGCAACAGAGTGAGACTCCATCTCAAAGAAAAAAAAAAAAAAAAAAAAATCTCATTTGCACTCATTACTTAACTCCTCCCAAGGAGAAACCCTGAAGCTTAAGCTAAATCTACCTCTGTTCCACTCATTTCTGGAAGACAATTTTGAGTTTGACTACTTTGGAAAGGCCTCAGAGGTCTGCTGGCTCTCTGTCCTCACCTTCTCCTTTAAAAAAAAAAAAAAAAAAGGTCTGGACGTGGTAGCTCACGCCTGCAATCCAGCACTTTGGGAGGCCAAGGCAGGCGGATCACGAGGTCAGGAGATCAGACCATCCTGGCTGACACAGTGAAACCCCGTCTCTACTAAAAATACAAAAAATTAGCCAGGTGGCCGGGCGCGTGGCTCAAGCCTGTAATCCCAGCACTTTGGGAGGCCGAGACGGGCGGATCACGAGGTCAGGAGATCAAGACCATCCTGGCTAACACGGTGAAACCCCGCCTCTACTAAAAATACAAAAAACTAGCCGGCGAGGTGGCGGCGCCTGTAGTCCCAGCTACTCGGGAGGCTGAGGCAGAAATGGCGTAACCTGGGAGATGGAGCTTGCAGTGAGCTGAGATCCGCCACTGCACTCCAGTCCAGGCGACAGAGCGAGACTCCGCCTCAAAAAAAAAAAAAAAAAAAAAAAAAAAAAATTAGCCAGGCGTGGTGGCGGGTGCCTGTCAGATACTCGGGAGGTTGAGGCAGGAGAAGGGTGTGAACCCGGGAGGCAGAGCTTGCAGTGAGCCAAGATTGTGCCACTGCACTCCAGCCTGGGTGACAGAGTGAGACACCATCTCAAAAAAAAAAAAAAAAAGTGATTACCAAGAAAATTGCGCCTTGGGAAATGGAGGCCCCAGCCGTCTGTGTGAACACGTGTGTGTGTCCACACGTGTGCATTCTACAGTTTAAAGGGTTAAACCTCCAACCAAACCTGAATCCAGCCGTGCACAGGTTTCTCTGTTCAACCCTCTAAAGGGGCCTTGATCTTTTCTGCTTCAAGGTCTGCACAGATTGTTCCCTCTGCCTGAAACACACCCTTAACACATACACACACATACACACTCCCCCTCTTTAAATCTTTTCCACATTTTCTTTGGCCAAGATTTAGGCATCTGTTAAGTCTTTGTTTCAAAGTCAGTTTCTGAGGAAAGCTTTTTTCTGATTTCCTTTCCCTTAAATTAAATCACTATAACTATTTGTTCACTGTAATCCTGCCCTACTCGTGCCAAAGGCCTGGAACCTCATTTGTCTGTGTGTCTATCTTGTTCATGCCTGTATTTTTCCAGTCTGTGGCACAGTGTCTGGCACATAGTGGCACTCAAACATTTCAATGTATGAATGAATGAATGAACAAAGGAACTTAGTGATGGTGGATGAGGAAAGGGGTCATGTGGGATGAGGGTGTCCCCTGCTGGACATTGAGAGTACTGGGGACCCAGTACATCCTCTCTGAGCTGGGAAGAATGACTTCGGGTGATAATTTTCCTCCCTGAGGGGCAGCGTTGGGGAACCTCACCTTATGCCCAGACTCCTGATGCGTGCCTTCTTCTTACCTTATCAGCCCTCACACCACTCTCCTCCCAGCCTTTAGAGAGCATCCATCCCCACCCCCAGTGGCCTGACCCATCCTCCCCCACGCTGCAGACCATGTCAGCTAAGCTGTGGAGCGCCACAGTGACTTCTGCATTCTCTTCACAATGAATATCCACCCCCTCTTAAACCTTTTGCTTTGAATAAGAATAGACCCAGAGTCCTCCATCGATCCTCTTTCCCCCCTGCTCCCAAATCAATCAATCAGTAGTGATTGGCTGGGGCACTGGGGTGGAGGTGGACAGGGAATGGTGGGTGTAGAGCACAGAAAGTTGGTGGGGTGGGGGTGGGGTAGGTGAGTGTGGTTCTGAAACGGGGTCCTGCTAAAAGTATAGCAGAACAGTGGATTCCTCTGGAGGGGAGTAGTTGATGAGACGACACCTGGGATGAGGTATTTAGAAAAAGGTGAATGAGGGGCCGGGCGCGGTGGCTCAAGCCTGTAATCCCAGCACTTTGGGAGGCCGAGACGGGCGGATCACGAGGTCAGGAGATCGAGACCATCCGGGCTAACATGGTGAAACCCCGTCTCTACTAAAAAATACAAAAAACTAGCCGGGCGAGGTGGCGGGCGCCTGTAGTCCCAGCTACTCGGGAGGCTGAGGCAGGAGAATGGCGTGAACCCGGGAGGCGGAGCTCGCAGTGAGCTGAGATCCGGCCACTGCACTCCATCCAGCCTGGGTGACAGAGCCAGACTCCGTCTCAAAAAAAAAAAAAAGAAAAAAAAGAAAAAGGTGAATGAGGAATTCCTGACTATTGTCTTTTTTTTTTTTTTTTTTTTTGAGACGAGTCTTGCTCTTGCTGCCGAGGCTAGAGTGCAATGGCGCGATCTTGGCTCACTGCCACCTCCGCCTCCCGGGCTCAAGTGATTCTCCTGCGTCAGTCTCCTAAATAACTGGGATTACAGGTGCCGGCCAGCACGCCTGGCTAATTTTTTGTATTTTTAGTAGAGACAGGGTTTCACCATGTTGGCCAGGTTGGTCTTGAACTCCTGACCTCTGGTGATCCACCCACCTCGGCCTCCCAAAATGCTGGGATTATAGGAGTTAGCCACCGCAGCTGGCTTCTGACTACTGTCTTGGTTGACAAAAGGGTAAAATACCTCCAGTTTACATAAAGTGTGAGCACAGTGGGAGGAGTGGGGGTTCATAAAAGATTGGACTAAAAGGAACATAGTGAGGAGCACAGGGTTTCCGTGAGGGGAGTCAGGGCTCAGTGCTAAGGACATGGAGGGAGTAGATAGAGCAGGAGGAAGCCTTCTTGGCTGAGGGTAAAAAGGGGAAGTGGGTGGGGGTCAAGGAGAGATAGAGGTCACTTCTCTTCCAGTGAGGATGGGAAGAACCAGACCACACCTGTGACTCTCCATATGGCTCCCATCCCTGGCCCCTCCCCCAGCCATGCCCCAAAGTGGGACTGGAGAAGAGTGACAGTTACTTAATGACCCTCAGTCCCACTAGCTCTTCTGGCAGCCTATGGTCACTGGGGGGCCAAAGGGGACTGAAGCCAAAGTCCAAGTTATTGATCTCTGGCCCCAAAGGTCAGCTTCAGGGGCAGAGGGAGTGGTGTTGCCATGGTGGGAGCCTCGAGGGACCCCACAACAGAGGGGCTGTGCTGCAGTCCAGTTTTCACGTCTGCATCCTTGGTGCCCCATGATCCTACACACACACACACACACACACACAGCCCTCCATCCTGTCTTGCTTGAAATTTCTGCCTGATGGGATGTCTCAGAATAGACTCTTGGGTGTCCAGCCTTTGGGGTGTCTAGGGAGTATAAAAGGAGAGCCTTAGATGGAATTATTTATTTACTACTCTACCCCCATCCCCAAGACAAAGCCCTGGGAGTCTATGAACTCATTGGTGAATGCCATTTAAAAAAAAACACCAATCTGGTTGTCAGGAAGAAAGGATGGCCAAAATTTTTGCTGTGTTGCCTTGACAAAGCATTTACCTTCTATGAGTCTTAGTTCTCTTATCTGCTGTTTTTTTTTTTTTTGAGACGGAGTCTCGCGCTGTCGCCCAGGCTGCAATGCAGTGGCCGGATCTCAGCTCACTGCAAGCTCCGCCTCCCGGGTTTACGCCATTCTCCTGCCTCAGCCTCCCGAGTAGCTGGGACTACAGACGTCCGCCACCTCGCCCGGCTAGTTTTTTGTATTTTTTTTGTAGAGACGGGGTTTCCCCGTGTAGCCAGGATGGTCTCAATCTCCTGACCTCGTGATCCGCCCGTCTCGGCCTCCCAAAGTGCTGGGATTACAGGCTTGAGCCACCGCGCCCGGCTTAGTTCTCTTATCTATAAATGAAGGGATTGAATCAGATGAGCTCTAAGTTCCCTTTCGGATAAGTGATCTAAGATTCTAAGGAATTAGTGGGGACAGGGCTGATAGTAGGGGTTAGGAGTAGGAACTAGGTTGGGTTAAGGAGATGGTAAAAACAAATTCTTGCACTTAGAAATAAAATCTGCATTCTAATTTTGGCCATTATTAACTGTGGAAACAGGGGCAAGTCATGCATTTATTCATTCAACAAATATTAAATAAGCAATTATGTTATGCCAAGCTCTGCACTGTGTACTGACACAATGAACAAAACAGACATAGTCCCTGGCTTACAGGGTTTACATTCTAGTGGTCAGTGGGAAAGACAAATAAGCAAATATATGTAATACGGTGGGACAAATGCTGTGTCATAGATGTGTAGAGTACTATAAAAAATGGGAAAGGGGGCCAGGGGCTGTGGCTCACACTTGTAATCCCAGCAGTTTTGGAAGGCCAAGGCAGGTGGATCACCTGAGGTCAGGGGTTCAAGACCAGCCTGACCAACATGGTGAAACCCCATCTCTACTAAAAATACAAAAATTATCCAGGCATGGTGGCAGGCGCCTATAATCCCAGCTACTTTGGAGGCTGAGGCAGGAAAATTGCTTGAACCCAGGAGGCAGAGGTTGCAGTGAGCTGGTAACACACCACCCCACTCCAGCCTAGGTGACAGAGCTAGACTCTATCTCGAAAAAAATTGAGGCCGGGCGCGATGGCTCAAGCCTGTAATCCCAGCACTTTGGGAGGCCGAGACGAGCGGATCACGAAGTCAGGAGATCGAGACCATCCTGGCTAACACTGTGAAACCCCGTCTCTACTAAAAAATACAAAAAACTAGCCGGGCGAGGTGGCGTGCGCCTGTAGTCCCAGCTACTCAGGAGGCTGAGGCAGGAGAATGGCGTAAACCCGGGAGGCGGAGCTTGCAGTGAGCTGAGATCCGGCCACTGAACTCCAGCCCGGGCAACAGAGCAAGATTCCGTCTCAAAAAAAAAAAAAAAAAAAAAATTAAAAAAAAAAGGGAAAGGGGCTGGGAGCTGTGGCTCACACTTGTAATCCCAGTGTTTTGGGAGTCAGGAGGATTGGTTGAGGCCAGTCATTCAAGGCCAACCTGGACAACATAAGAAGACCTCATCTTTATAAAAATATGTTTTTAATTTACAAAAAGTGAATGGGCCCAGACGCGGCGGCTCATGCCTGTAATCCCAGCACTTTGGGAGACCAAGGCATACAGATCACGAGGTCAAGAGATCGAGACCATCCTGGCTACAGTGAAACCCCGACTCTACTAAAAATACAAAAAATTAGCCGGGCATGGTGGCGGGCGCCGATAGTCCCAGCTACTCGGGAGGCTGAGGCAGGAGAACAGCGTGAACCCGGGAGGTGGAGCTTGCAGTGAGCCGAGATTGTGTCACTGCACTCCAGCCTAGGTGACAGAGTGAGACTCCATCTCAAAAAAAAAAAAAAAAGAGAGAGAGAGAGAATGGTGTGAGGCACGGTGGCTCACGCCTGTAGTCCCAGCACTTTGGGAGGCCGAGGCAGGCAGATTCCGAGGTCAAGAGTTTGAGACCAGCCTGGCAAACATGGTGAAACCCCATGCCTACTAAAAATACAAAAATTAGTTGGGTGTGGTGGTACGTGCCTGTAATGCCAGCTACTTGGGAGGTTGAGGTAGGAGAATTGTTTGAACATGGGAGATGGAGGTTGCAGTGAGCTGAGATCCCACCGCTGCACTCCAGCCTGGGCGACAGAGCAAGACTCCATCTGGAAAAAAAAAAAAGAAAAGAAAAGAAAATGAGGTGGCTGGGCGTGGTAGTTTATGCCTGTAATCCCAGCACTTTGGGAGACTGAAGCGGGCAGATCACCTGAGGTCAGGAGTTTGAGACCAGCCTGGCCAACGTGGTGAAACCCCTTCTCTGCTAAAAATAGAAAAATTAGCCGGGCGGCAGTGGCACGCACCTGTAATCCCAGCTAATCAGGAGGCTAAAGCAAGAGAATGGCTTGATCCTGGGAAGCAGAGGTTGTGGTGAGCCAAGATCACACCAGTGCACTCCAGTCTGGGTGACAGAGTAAGGCCCTGTCTCAGAATATTAATAATAATAATAATAATAATAGTAAAGAAAATGAGACCTGGTGCGGCGGCCTATGCCTGTAATCCCAGCACTTTGGGAGGTTGAGGCAGGCAGATCACTTGAGGCCAGGAGTTCGAGACCAGCCTTGCCAACATGGTGAAACCCCATCTCTACTAAAAATACAAAAATTAGCCAGTCATGGTGGCACATGCCTGCAATGCCAGCTACTCAGGAGGCTGAGATGGGAGGATTGCTTGAACCCAGGAGGCAGAGGCTGCAGTGAGCCGTGATTGTGCCACTGCCCTCCAGCCTGGGAGACAGAGCAAGACTGTGTCTCAAAAATAAAAAGAAAAGAGAATTAATAGTGATCAGCAAAGTGAAAATAAGGGAAATGGTGCTTCAGGCAGAGGGGTAATCATGGGGAAACCCTAAAGAGAAAGAGAGTCAAACTACTGGAGGCCCTAGAATGTGCATTGTGACAGAAGTGAGAAGGGGAAGGACAAGGAGTATAGTCGGCAGTAAGGCTGGTACTAGGGGCAGAGATCTGCCTCATCTGCAAAAATTCGATAACAATGTGCCCACCTCATCTCCCTCTTTTTCTGGCTGCCTTGTTTTCCAGGGTCTAGTGATATAATGAATGGGAAAATACTTTGTGATCTGAAAAGCACTGTACAAAGTAGTACACAGACACTAAAAAGGAGCTGTGGATCGGGCTGGGTGCGGTGGCTCACACCTGTAATCCCAGCACTTTGGGAGGCCAAGGCGGGCAGATCACGAGGTCAGGAGATCGAGACCATCCTGGCTAACACTGTGAAACCCCATCTCTACTAAAAACACACAAAAAAATTAGCCGGGCGTGGTCGCAGGCCCCTGTAGTCCCAGCTACTCGGGAGGCTGAGGCAGGAGAATGGCGTGAACCCGGGAGGCGGAGCTTGCAGTGAGCTGAGATCGCGCCACTGCACTCCAGCCTGGGCGACAGAGCAAGACTCTATCTCAAAAAAAAAAAGAAGAAGAAGAAGAAAAAAAGAAAAAGAAAAAGAGCTGTGGATCACTGAGGATCAAGCTGAGTAAATCTGGCTTTGGGCTAACTGTTGGAAAAACAGTGGAAAATTAACCAAAATTGAGACATTGAGCCTTTAAAAAACTTAGGTCACAAAACTAGAGAAGATGGAGTTTGAACAGAAAACATGACCACAGAGTCTTTGCAAAACAGGAAGGGGACTTGTTCTAAGGACCCCAGTGGATAGAAGCTATAGAGAGTAGGTTGAATTCAATGGAAGAAATAACTTCTTTTATTTATTTATTTATTTATTTATTTATTTGCGGTGGAGTCTTGCTCTGTTGTCCAGGCTGGAGGGCAGTAGCACGATTGGGGCTCACTGCAACCTCCGCCTCCTGGGTTCAAGCAATTCTCCTGCCTCAGCCTCCCCAGTAGCTGGAATTACAAGCATGTGCCACCACGCCTGGCTAATTTTTTGTTTGTTTGTTTTTTGAGACGAAGTCTCGCTCTATCGCCCAGGCTGGAGTGCAGTGGCCAGATCTCAGCTCACTGCAAGCTCCGCCTCCCGGGTTCACGCCATTCTCCTGCCTCAGCCTCCGGAGTAGCTGGGACTACAGGCGCCCGCCACCTCGTCCGGCTAGCTTTTTGTATTTTTTTTTTTAGTAGAGACAGGGTTTCACCGTGTTAGCCAGGATGGTCTTGATCTCCTGACCTCGTGATCCACCTGTCTTGGTCTCCCAAAGTGCTGGAATTACAGGCTTGAGCCACCGCGCCCAGCCTAATTTTTTAATTTAATTTAATTTTTTATTTTTAGTAGATATGAGGTTTCACCATGTTGCCCAGGCTGGTCTCGAATTCCTGACCTCAGGGGATCCTCCCACCTCGGCCTCTCAAAGTGCTGGGATTACAGGTGTGAGCCACTGTGCCCAGCCAGAAGAAAGAACTTTCCAACCATCCCAACTATCTGTGGATGGGCAAGGCATTCACAGCAGTAAGTTCCCTGTTGCTGGAAGTTTGCAACCTGATCTGGACAATGGTTGGTGTCAAGCTTGGAGTATGGGAGAGGGTCGGCTGATTTGCAAGGTCTCTTTGACTTTGGGAGTCTTAGAATCAAGGATCTTGGAATGTCCATTCCCTTTGTTCCATTCCCTCTCCTTTAATAGAACAGGAGTGGAGGCTCTTTTCAGAACCTCACGGTGCTGCTTGCATTCAGGAGAGGCTGGAATGGAAAATGGACAGCTCCATGCATCTGCCTTTCTGTCATCCTTCCTCCATCATGGCAGGGACCCAGTGGTAAGGAGAGGAAAGAGAGGAAAGGGACAGACTCCTATCATTTGGAGGCCTTGAGTCTGGCATGGCTTATATAGAGTTTGGTGTCATCTCAGATGCTATTGCTGCAATGCAGTGTGCCCTAGTGGTTAGGAGCATGAACTGCAGCATGGGACTGACCTGCATGGGCCACTTCCTGTCAGTTACCATGAGCAAATTGTTTAATCTCTGAGCCTCTGCTTTCTCATTTTAAAAATGGAGACAATAGCCGGGCGCGGTGGCTCAAGCCTGTAATCCCAGGATTTTGGGAGGCCGAGACGGTTGGATCACGAGGTCAGGAGATCGAGACCATCCTGGTTAACCCAGTGAAACCCCATCTCTACTAAAAAATACAAAAAACTAGCCGGGCGAGGTGGCGGGTGCCTGTAGTCCCAGCTACTGGGGAGGCTGAGGCAGGAGAATGGCGTAAACCCAGGACGCGGAACTTGCAGTGAGCTGAGATCCGGCAACTGCACTCCAGCCTGGGCCACAAGCGAGACTCCGTCTCAAAAAAAAAAAAAAAAAAAAAAATGGAGACAATAAGCCGGGTGGGGTGGCTCACGCCTGTATTCCCAACACTATGGGAGGCTGAGGCAGGCGGATCACCTGAGGTTGGGAGTTTGAGACCAGCCTGACCAACATGGAGAACTCTTGTTTCTACTAAAACACAAAATTAGCCAGGCGTGGTGGCGCAAGCTGGTAATCCCAGCTACTCTGTAGGCTGAGGCAGGAGAATTGCTTGAACCCAGGAGGCAGAGGTTGCAGTGAGCCGAGATCATGCCATTGAACTCCAGCCCATTGCACTCCAGCCTGGGCAACAAGAGTGAAACTCCATCTCCATATAAGATAAGATAAAATAAAGTAAAATAAAAATGGAGACAATAATTCCCACATTGGGAAGTTTTGCGGGGGGATTACATGAGCTAAGGTAGGGCCTAGGTTCAATGTCTGTCACATAGTAGGCAGTCATACATTTTAGCTGTTAACATGCTGAAAACATTTACATTAGCCTACAGCTGGGCACAATCATCGAACATGGTGCCCATTTTATAATAAAGTGTTGACTATCTCACATAAGTTATTGAATACAGTACTGAAAGTGAAAAATGGAATGATTGTATGGGGTACTCAAAGTACAGTTTCTACTGAATATGTATCATTTTTGCTCCATCATAAAGCCAAAAAATGGTAGATTAAACCATCATAAGTCAGGGACTATCTGTATTTTATTGTTGTCACTTGCTGGGGAAATTTGAAGAAGTTATTCAAACACTGAACTTCAGTTTTCTCTTCTGTTAAATGGGAAGAGTAACACCTAACTCACAGGATAGTTGGAGGAAGCTGTGTCCAGCACATAGCAGAAGTTGACAGATGTTATTTTCTATGCTATTTATTTGAGACAGGGTCTCACTTTGTCACCCAGGCTGGGGTGCAGTGGCGCCGTCTCGGCTTACTACAACCTCCACTCCCCCCGGTTCAGAGATCCTCCCACCTCAGCCTTCTGAGTAGCAGGAACTATAGGCATGTGCCACCACACCTGGTTAATTTTTAATTTTTTGTAGAGACAAGGTTTCCCCATCTTGCCAGGGCTGGTCTCAAACTCCTGGGCTCAAGTGATCTGCCTTCCTGGGCCTCCCAAAGTGTTGTGATTATAGGCGTGAGCCACTGCACCCAGCCCACAAATCTTATTTTCTCTCTTTTTTTTTTTTTTTTTTTTTGAGACGGAGTCTTGCTCTGTCGCCCAGGCTGGAGTGCAGTGGCCGGATCTCGGCTCACTGCAAGCTCCGCCTCCCAGGTTTACGCCATTCTCCTGCCTCAGCCTCCTGAGTAGCTGGGACTACAGGCGTCCGCCACCTTGCCCGGCTAGTTTTTTGCACTTTTTAGTAGAGACGGGGTTTCACCGTGTTAGCCAGGATGGTCTCGATCTCCTGACCTCGTGATCTGCCCGTCTCGGCCTCCCAAAGTGCTGGGATTACAGGCTTAAGCCACCGCACCCGGCCACAGATGTTATTTTCAATCCTTACTCTAAAAGAAGAAAGGATGGCAGGGGATGGGGGACTGGGGGAGGGATAGCATTAGGAGAAATACCTAATGTAAATGTCGAGTTGATGGGTGCAGCAAACCAACATGGCACATGTATACCTATGTAACAAACCTGCACATTGTGCACATGTACCCTAGAACTTAAAGTATAATAAAAAAAAAAATAAGAAGAAAAAAGGATGGGAGTCAGGGGTACTTTGACACCTTTTGTCCTGTTCTCCATCTGTAAATGTCACAAACACAGTGAGCACCAAGAGAGTGTAAAGATCATAAATTCATTCTTCCGTTTGACAGATGGGAAACTGACGCCCAGAGAGGAAGAGATTTGCTCAAGGCCCCACACAGTGAGTTAATGACAAAGCTGGGATTGGAAACCAGAACTTTCTTACCATTCCATGCCATTCTATCTCTATTATTGACAAAATGTTGAATGAATGTATCATTGAAGATTGAATGAATGGAATGAAGGTCTCTATATATGTTCCCAGGGACGTGGAGGATTTGCTGATGTGGGGACCAAACTTTGCAGCAGTTGTTCCTCAGACAAGCTGTTCTGGTGCAATCACTACTCACCGTATACTAGAACTCCTGGACTCATGTGACCCTCCCACCTTAGCCTCCTGAGTAGCTGGGACTACAAGCACATGCCACCATGCCCAGCTAATTTTTGTGTTTTTTGTAGAGATGGGATTTTGCCATGTTGCCCAGGCTGATCTGGAATTCCTGGGCTCAAGTGATCCGCCTGTCTCAGCCTCCCAAATTGCTAGGATTACAGGTGTGAGCCACCACGCCCGGCCACAAGCTGTTCTTTTATTATTTTTTTATTTTTTTTTTTTATTTTTTTTTTTTGAGGCGGAGTCTCGCTCTGTCGACCGGACTGGAGTGCAGTGGCCGGATCTCAGCTCACTGCAAGCTCCGCCTCCCGGGTTTACGCCATTCTCCTGCCTCAGCCTCCCGAGTAACTGGGACTACAGGTGCCCGCCACCTCGCCCGCTAGTTTTTTGTATTTTTAGTAGTAGAGATGGTTTTCACCGTGTTAGCCAGGATGGTCTCGATCTCCTGACCTTGTGATCCGCCCGTCTCGGCCTCCCAAAGTGCTGGGATTACAGGCTTGAGCCACCGCGCCTGGCAAGCTGTTCTTTTAAGCCTCCCTGCTTTGGTTTCAAATGTTCCTTTACTCTGGAATGCCCCGCCCACTCTGGCTTTTAAAATCGTATACAAGGTCTAACCCAATGCCACCTCCTCTATGAAGCCTCCCATAACATATCTCATGTGTTAGCTTTCATTGGTTCCATAGTACGCTGTTATGTCCCAACCACAATCTGATGCATTTGTCTAGTTACATATCTGTCTCTCCACTAGCTTTCTCCCAACCAAACAGACAGGGCAGAGATGTGAATTTTTTAATTTTTGATTTTATTACTATTATTATTTTATAGAGACAGGGTCTCCCTGTGTTGCCCATGCTGCTCTCGAACTCCTGGGCTCAAGGGATCCTCCTGCCTCATCCTCCCAAAATGCTAGGATTACAGGCATGAGCCACCATGCCCCGCCAGAAACGTCAATTCGAACCTACATTCTCTGATTGAAAGGAGTATACAAGGAGACCAGAAACCTAGTTCTTGTTATTTACTATCTGTGGGACCTTGAACAAATTACTTGTATTTTAGATCTTGTTTTCACATTTACAAAATGGATGAAAGACAAGGTCTGCAAATACTAACTCCTAATCCTCTTAAATCTTTTTTTTTTTTTTTTTTTTTTTTTGAGGCAGAGTCTCGCTCTGTCGCCCGGGCTGGAGTGCAGTGGCTGGATCTCAGCTCACTGCAAGCTCTGCCTCCCGGATTTACGCCATTCTCCTGCCTCAGCCTCCGAGTAGCTGGGACTACAGGCGCCCGCCACCTCGCCCGGCTAGTTTTTGTATTTTAGTAGAGATGAGGTTTCACCGTGTTAGCCAGGATGGTCTCGATCTCCTGACCTCGTGATCTGCCCGTCTCGGCCTCCCAAAGTGCTGGGGTTACAGGCTTGAGCCACCGCGCCTGGCCAATCTTTTTTTTTTTTTGAGGCGGAGTCTCAGTTGCCCAGGCTGGAGTGCAGTGGCCGGATCTCGGCTCACTGCAAGCTCCGCCTCCCGGGTTCACGCCATTCTCCTACCTCAACCTCCTGAGTAGCTGGGACTACAGGCGCCCGCCACCACGCCCAGCTAATTCTTTTGTATTTTAGTAGAGATGGGAGTTCACCATGTTAGCCAGGATGGTCTCGATCTCCTGACCTCCTGATCCACCCGCCTCGGCCTCCCAAAGTGCTGGGATTACAGGCGTGAGCCACCGCGCCCAGCCAAGCCTCTTATTCTTTCTCTCTCTCTCTGTTTTTTTTTTTTTTTTTTTGAGGGATAAGGTCTCACTCTGTTGCCTAGGCTGGAATGCATCACACCTCACTGTAACCTTGAACTCCTGGCCTCAAGGGATCCTCCCACTCCCACCTTGGTCCCCAAAGTGCTGTGATTACAGGCATGAGTCACCCACGTGGCCTACTTAAGCCTCTTTTTTATTTTTTTTTGAGACAGGGTCTTACTCTGTCACCCAGGCTGGCGTCGTGCAGTGGTACAATCTCGGCTCACTGCAACCTCTGCCTCCCAAGTTCAAGCGATTCTCCTGCCTCAGCCTCCTGAATAGCTGGGACTACAGGTGTGCACAACCACACCCGGCTAATTTTTGTATTTGTAGTAGAGACAGGGTTTCACCATGTTGGCCAGGCTGGTCTCGAACTCCTGACTTCAGGTGATCCACCTGCCTTGGACTCCCAAAGTGCTGGGATTACAGGTGTGAGTCACCGAACCTGGCCACTTAAGCCTCTTCTAATGGAAGTATAGATTATTGACTCTGAATGCTCATTCTAGAGTCAACCTACTAGACTTTGAATCCTGACTATCACTTACTCTGTGACTTTGAGTAAGCTACTTAACCCCTCTATGCCTCACCTTTACCTGTAAAATGAGAATAATAACCATTCCTGTCTCATAAGAGTGTGAGGATTCGAACAGATAATTTATATACAAAGCACTTATCAGAGTATCTGGTGCCCATGGTGAGCATTTGAAAAGAGTAAGCTCTCATTATTTTTTATCATTTTTATTCTACTAACTCTGGGTTCACAGCTTCAGAATCTAGAAAAGACATCTCCAACTTTAATGTCCTCAAAGCAAGGTGAGAGTCCGGCTTCATTCTAGGAGAGGTCTGCGGAGCAGAGTGATGAAGAGCATGGATCTGAAACCATCCAAAAGTAGTGGCAAAATAACAACCTGCTCAGACATGTGGGATACAGAAATTGCACTCCCATTCACCCTTTCCTGAGCAATTACTTGAAGATGTACTTCTCAAGTGTGAAAAAAAGAAATATGTTGACATGAGTTCCAGAAAACACTGTCTCCAACCTGGAAAACAGTGAGAAGGAAGCGCTAAGGTGACTGTTGGCAAGCAGGCCCAGAGAGCATCCAAAATGGAGGGGGCTCTGGGAAAAAGGACTTAATGGAAAACATAATATGATGGAGGCTTTCAAAACAACAGAGGGAGGCCAGATGTGATGGCTCATGCCTGTAATCTCAGCATTTGGGAGGCTGAGGCAGGTGGATCACCTGAGGTCAGGAGTTCAAGATCAGCCTGGCCAACATGGTGAAACCGTCTTTACTAAAAATACAAAAATTAGCCGGGCGTGGTGGTGGGCACCTGTATTCCCAGCTACTTGGGAGGCTGAGGCAGTAGAATGGCTTGAACCTGGAAGGCAGTGAGCCGAGATCGCGCCATTGCACTCCAGCCTGGGCGACAAGAGCAAAAACTCTGTCTCAAAAAAAAACAAGAAAACAACTGAGGATATTTTAATGACAAGCAAGACAGTAAAGGGAGAAAGGCAGTTAGAGAGTCCAGGGAAAATAGAAAGTCGTGGAAGAAAGGAAATTTTCCTGTAGTCCCAGCTACTCGGGAGGCCGAGGTGAGAAGATTGCTTGAGCCCAGTTGTTTGAGTCCAGCATGGAAAACATAGCCAGACCTCATCTCTAAAAACAAAAGAAATAAAAAAAGAACATTTTCACCTAGTATACTACTTGGCAATGCAATGTACATTTCCATGATCGTGACAGTATAAACATTGGTTATCAATTTAGTTGAAGGTGGTTATTTAACTACATTGGGAGGAAGGGGACAGGGGAGATGGGCCCTGTAAGAGAGGTAAGTCCTCATCTACCATAACAGGAAATCAATAGATAATATCTAAAATCAATAAATCAAGGAACAGACATGCATGCATATTATTTAGAGATATAGAAATGTTCTCCAGAAGAAATGGCTGAAAGAGTGGTTGCTTCGTGGGTGTTGAGGGGGTGGAGTGGCCAGAGGACTTTTATTATAATTCTTTCAGTATTAATTGAACTGCATGCATTAATTACTTTATAGTATTTTTAATTTTTAATTTTTGTGGGTACATACTAGGCATACATATTTATGAGGAACTACAGTATTTCTTTTTTTTTTTTTTTTTTTTTTTGAGATGGAGTCTTGCTCTGTCGCCCAGGCTGGAGTGCAGTGGCCGGATCTCAGCTCACTGCAAGCTCCGCCTCCCGGGTTTACGCCATTCTCCTGCCTCAGCCTCCCGAGTAGCTGGGACTACAAGCGCCCGCCACCTCGCCCGGCTAGTTTTTTGTATTTTTTAGTAGAGACGGGGTTTCACCGGGTTAGCCAGGATGGTCTCGATCTCCTGACATTGTGATCCGCCCGTCTCGGCCTCCCAAAGTGCTGGGATTACAGGCTTGAGCCACCGCGCCCGGCCTAGTATTTCTTAAAAAGTAAAGAAGAAGAATGTTGGAGTGAGCTCGACCTGGGATCCACCCCTTATGTTCTGTAAGTTGAGACAAGTCACTTAACTTCAATAAGTCTTGGTTTCCTCTCCAGGAAACTGGGGAGCATATTAGGATGTTTGAGAACTGAAAAGGAAAATGCACACAAAGCACTTGATGCATGATGCATGCCTGGTGTATAGTCAGCACACAATAAACAGTAACTGCAGAATCAGGGAAGAGTAGGTTCAAGGCTCAGACTAAAGTAGCATTGAGAAATGAAAGTATTTGGCTACACCTGCCTCCTGCCTCCACAGCACATGACAGCCATTGGATACAAACAAATGGGCACCAGGTGAATGACAGTTGTGTGGGCTGTGACCCACAAACCAGACTTGGGGATTGCTGGAAGGATCAGCAGCCATGAGGAAATCACAGCTGGGTATCAGGAGTTCCACTGCAAGAGGACGGGGATTGCTGGAAGGATCAGCAGCCATGAGGAAATCACAGCTGGGTATCAGGAGTTCCACTGCAAGAGGACGCCTGGAGAGTTACAGTTCCTGGACAGTGAGCTATAGCAGGATCATCATTTTCTCTTCCTGCCTATTCCTTGTGGGGGATGTGTCAGAAGAAAAAGATTTAGAGGCTGTCAGGGTGAGGGTCGGAGGTCAGCTGGGGTCAGGAAGTCTATTTCACTGAGGTCACTCTCCTCTCCTTTCAATCTAATGAAGCCATTATTGATGAAAGCAAGTGCCTGGCATCCTGCTCTGTGAAGCAGGGCCAGCATGGGGAGCACACTGAAAGAAGGGTGGGACCCCCTTGGCTTGTTCTCCTGCCACTGCCAACTCAATAGGCCTGAGAAGCAAGAGGCACACGATCCTGCTCAATGCAGGAAGCCCTAGTCCCTGAGTGGGATGAGGATGACAGCATGGGGCAAAAACAGATTGTTTCTCTGTGTAATATGAATGGGGGAATGGGAGATCTCTCTCTCTCTCTCTCTCACACACACACACACACACACACACACACACTTATACAAATCATATCATCTAAAAATGTCAATGTCAGAACTGGAAGAAACATTTGTCTAAAAACAAATCCAACTCTCTCATTTTACTCTCAAAGGTACAACTGGGTGCTTTTCTTGAGATCACAGAGCAAATTAGCAGGCTGGGGCCGGGTCTAGTGGTTCAAACCTGTTATCTCAGCACTTTGGGAGGCCAAGACAGAAGGACTGCTTGAGCCGAGGAGTTCAAGATCAGCTTGGGCAACATAGTGAGACCTTCTTTCTACAAAGTTTTTTTTTTTTTTTTTTTTTTTTTTTTTAATTTAGCTGGGCATAGTGGTGCACACCTGTAGCCCCAGCAACTCAGGAGGCTGAGGCGGGAGGATTGCTTGAGCCTGGGAGATCAAGGCTGCAGTGAGCATGATCATGACACTTACTCCAACCTGGGCAACAGAGCCAGACTCTGTCTCAAAAACAAACAGAAAAATTAGGCTGGAACACAAAAATCAGGCTGAAACTATATGTATAAATACATTTTACTTAAGTATTTGTTTATTGTCTGTCTCTCTCTTCTAGAATGTTAGCACTATGAGTCAGAAATTTCATCTGTATTGTTCACTAATATATTTACAATGCTTCAATGTATTTACAATGGTGCTACCTGATACACAATATATGTTTAATAAATATTTGTTAGGTATGTGAGTAGTTGTATTTGTATTTATATCTGTTAGGTATGTGAGTGAATGAATAGATGAATAAATAGAAATATGTACTGTATTCCCTTCATGGTGAATTACAGAGTATACTGCCATACTTTGAAAACCTCTGCATAGGAAACATAGTTAACATACCATTTCCCGCCGGGCGCGGTGGCTCAAGCCTGTAATCCCAGCACTTTGGGAGGCCGAGACGGGTAGATCATGAGGTCAGGAGATCGAGACCACCCCCGCTAACCCGGTGAAACCCCATCTCTACTAAAAAATACAAAAAACTAGCCGGGCGAGGTGGCGGACGCCTGTAGTCCCAGCTACTCGGGAGGCTGAGGCAGGAGAATAGCGGGAACCCAGGAGGCGGAGCTTGCAGTGAGCTAAGATCCGGCCACCGCACTCCAGCCTGGGGGACAGAGTCAGACTCCGTCTCAAAAAAAAAAAAAAAAAAAAAACCAGACCATTTCCAAATGATGTCACTTTTAAATGTTTTGAAAGTGATAATACGTATTATTCATCCCATGGAATTACTATCTGGAGGGACACACTACAGGAAATATTTCTGTCAAATGCATACCATCATTCATGTTAGAAGATGGTCAGGATATTTCAATCCAAACACCACTCTGGACTCTACCACAGAATTCTCAGCGTACTTCAGAAATGGGAACTGAGTGTGGATGATTATCCAGAAGAGGACTTGCTTTGACTCTGGCCAGTTCTTTGACTTAGAAAGCCAAGGAGCTATGGGAGAATGATCAATAGAAATGACAGGCTAGGCCAGGCATAGTGGCTCACGCCTGTAATACAAGCATTCTGGGAGGCCAGGGCAGGCGGATCACCTGAGGTCAAGAGTTCAAGACCAGCTGGCAAACATGGTGAAACTCTGTCTCTACTAAAAAAAAAAAAAAAAATTTAGCCAGGGATGGTGGCAGGCACCTATAATCCCAGCTACTTGGGAGTCTGAGGCAGGAGAATTGCTTGAACCCAGGAGGCGGAGGTTGCAGTGAGCTGAGATCGTGCCATTGTACTCCAATCTGGACAACTAGAGTGAGACTCTGTCTAAAAAAAAAAAAAAAAAAAGGACAGGCTAGAGCTGTGGCCCACGGAAAAGAAATCACAAACTTGGATCCTACATTTATCAACCAGGTGGAATATATAGTCTCCATATAGTCTCCCTCCAATGTTTTTGTCTGTCTGTATCTTTTTTCACTATTGGTAAAATGGTGACGGCACTAGTCATGATAACCACATACTAGAACTGTGGGAATAATGTGGGCTTTGCAGTTAAACATGTGTGAGTTCAGATCTGCCTCTGCCATGTATTAGTTGAGCAACATTAGTCAAGCTATTAATACATTGATTCAATTAAGCTTTAGTTTCCTCTCCTGTAAAGTACAAATTTAATACTTCAGCATTATTGAGAGTCTTGAATGAGATTTTTAAAATGTGCCTGTATTCCTGATAAATGCTGGATGTTGTTATTATTATTATTATTATTTTTTTGAGACAGAGTCTCGCTCTGTCGCCCAGGCTGGAGTGCAGTGGCGCAATCTCAGCTCACTGCAAGCTCCGCCTCCTGGGTTCCCGCTATTCTCCTGCCTCAGCCTCCCGAATAGCTGGGACTACAGGCGCCTGCCACCACGCCCAGCTAATTTTTGTATTTTTTTAGTAGAGATGGGGTTTCACCATGTTAGCCAGGATGGTCTCGATCTCCTGACCTCGTGATCCACCCGTCTCGGCCTCCCAAAGTTCTGGGATTACAGGCGTGAGCCACCATGCCCGGTCTGTTGTTATTATTATTATCTAGCAGAATGCCCATTCCACAGAGGCAGGAATTTTTGTTTGTATTGCACTTTGATGTATTCTTAACAATTAGAACAATGTCTGTCAAGGAAGAAGTGCTCAACAAATATTTGTCAATTGTTGGATGAATTGTTATTATTACTAAGACCTCTTGCAGCTCTTTTATGAAGTTATGAACCTACACAAAAGGAACTTAGCAAAATGCCTTAAAGAAAGGGATGTTCTTTGTGTTGATACTGGACACCCTTGTCTTCTCTAAAGAGTACATTTACCCTCCTTTTACCTAGATATTATTACTCTCAGAAACCAGTACCCAAGAAACCTACAACACTTAGCTATTTCAGTCTTCCTTACTAGACTATAACTTCTCAGAAGCCAGGGAATATTTTTTCTTTCCTTTTTTACTTTTGTATATCCTCATGCTACTTAGTGTGTACTACATTTTGTATGTTGGCTGAGCACGGTGGCTCACACCTGTAATCCCAGCACTTTGGGAGGCCGAGGTGGGTGGATCACGAGGTCAGAAGTTCGACACCAGCCTGGCCAATGTGGTGAAATCTTGTCTCTACTAAAAATACAAAAATTAGCTGGGCATGGTGGCAGGCACCTGTAATCCCAGATACTTGGGAGGCTGAGGCAGGAGAATCGCTTGAACCCAGGAGACAGAGGTTGCAGTGAGCTGAGATCACACCATTGCACTCTAGCCCGGGTGACAGAGTAAGACTCCGTCTCAAAAAACAAACAAACAAACAAACAAAACCAACTAACTACATGTCAGGAACTGTTTCAAAAGCTTTACCTACATGATCTAACTTCATCCTCACAATATATCTGAGACATCAGTATTCTCATTATTCCCATAGGACAGAGGAAGAAACAGAGGAATATAGAGGTTAAGGAAGAGCTGTAAATAGTACAGTAGAGTGAGGCTCTGTCTCAAAAAAATAAAATAACTTAAAGACAGAGATAAGTTTTTCTTCTACTTTGATGTTCTTTGACTCAAAAAATATTATCTCTTCTTTCCTAACCCTTTACAGTCATAATATGAGGAAGTAGGTTTCCCATTTTTCTGAACAGGAGTTTGAGATACCTGCATCACTCTCACAAAATCATATACTACTGGAAATCTCTCTCTCTCTGTGTCTCTCTCTCTCTCTCTGTCTCTCTCTCTCTCTCTCTCTCTCTGAGACAAGGCCTGGATGAGTCTGGGCTCAAGCGATCCTCCCATCTCAGCCTCCCAAGTAGCTGGCATGCGCCACCACATTCGGTAAATTTTTGTATTTTTTGTAGAAATGGGGTTTCATCATGTTGCCTAGACTGGTCTCTAACTCCTGGCCTCAAGCAATCCTCCCACCTTGGCCCCCCGAAGTGCTGGGATTATAGGCGTGAGCCACCACGCCCAGTCGAAAATGCCATCTCTTTAGCATTCTAAAAATCTCTTGGCTGGGCGTGGTGGCTCACACCTGTAATCCCAGCACTTTGGGAGGCCGAGGCAGGCGGATCACGAGGTCAGGAGATCGAGACTATCTTGGCTAACACGGTGAAACCCCGTCTTTACTAAAAAATACAAAAAACTAGCCGGGCCCGGTGGTGGGCACCTGTAGTCCCAGCTACTCCGAAGGCTGAGGTAGGAGAGTGGCGTGAATCTGGGAGGCGGAGTTTGCAGTGAGCCGAGATAGCGCCACTGCACTCTAGCCTGGGCCACGGACAAGACTCCATCTCAAAAAAAACAAAAAACAAAAAACAGGCCGGGCGCGGTGGCTCAAACCTGTAATCCCAGCACTTTGGTAGGCCGAGACGGGTGGATCACGAGGTCAGGAGATCGAGACCATCTTGGCTAACACGGTGAAACCCTGTCTCTACTAAAAAAATACAAAAAAACTAGCCGGGCGATGTGGCGGGCGCCTGTAGTCCCAGTTACTCGGGAGGCTGAGGCAGGAGAATGGCGTAAACCCGGGAGGCGGAGCTTGCAGTGAGCTGAGATCCCGCCACTGCACTCCAGCCCGGGCTACAGAGCGAGACTCCGTCTCAAAAAAAAAAAAAAAAAGTCTCTTAGACCGGGTGCACTGACTCACGCCTATAATCCTAGTACTTTGGGAGGCCGAGGTGGGCGGATCACTTGAGGTCAGGAGTTCAAGACCAGCCTGGCTAACATGGTAAAACCCCATCTCTATAAAAATACAAAAATTAGCCAGGCGTGGTAGCACATGCCTGTAATCCCAGTTACTCGGGAGGCTGAGGCAGGAGAATTGCTGGAACCTGGGAGGCGGACTTGCCGTGAGCAGATATCGCACCACTGCACTCCAGCCTGGGCAACACAAGACTCCGTCTCAAAAAATAAAAAAGTCTTCATTCATCTGAAGTGTGTCGGTGTTACCAGAGCGGGAACTGGCATTGAGGAAAATCAGGTTTTCTGGGAAAGACTTGGAGGTGGGAACTCAAGAAGGTATTCTCAAAACTGTGAGCTGGGAACCAAGACAGCGTGACTCAATTCAGCACCGTGGACAGAGCTACCGAAGCCCTCAGGACCCTGGACAGAGAAACAGGAAGCGCAATCCCGGCTAACCGAATTCGCATCACTTGAGAACCCACCAAGCGAAACCAGAGCGTTCAACTCCCCTTTCCCTCCCTTTTCTTCTCCCAGACCTCAGCCACCTGCTCCTGAGTCTTAGGAACAGAGGTACAGGGAGCGAATATATTTTAAGGGCGCTACTAACAGCGGAAGATAAGACTTTTGGGAGGGGAGGATTATGTAAATAAAAATGGCTTTGGCTGATGTACTAGGAGAACTCTTGAAAATTCTAATTAGAGTCCTCAGTTGGGAGTGGGGCACTGCTAATAACATTTGTTAACAATATGTATTTTTTTAGGCGGAGTAGCAAAGGGCCACAGTTGTCCTTTTTATCCCACGAAGTCCCACCTCCCATTCCTCATGCTCAAGTTTTCGTTTCTTGGAGAGCACCCCGTAGGAGATAATTTCTGCAGTCTCTTGCTTTCCTTCCCATCTTCCCCTTCCCTACCCCCACTCATCCGGTCTCTCTGAAATACACATGTGCCCACATCCGCACGTGCACACACACACACACAAACACACACACACAGAGCCACAGCGTGAGAAGCCCAAAAGGTTCTGCACACTAGGTGGAGAAGATTGAATTCAGAGCAAGCGGATGCCCCCGAAAGCAGGCTCTGTCCCTTTAAATGGGTTGTAGTGGTGGGGGAGGGGAACTGGCCGGAGCTGGCATTGTCCAGTTTGAACTGAGCACCGGAAGTGAAGGGGCAGGGCCAGGGCCGTGCACTGAGCCCCGGGCCATTGTCCATCTCCGACCAGGGCAGTAGCCACCCCCACTAGCCAGCCCTCTTTATCTCCTAGAAGGGGAGGCTACCTCTTCAAATGAGGAGGCCCCCCAGTCCAGTTCCTCCACTAACCCCACTATGGGGATGGGAGCGCATGAGGTGGGCCTGGGAATCTAAGAGTGTGAGGAGTACAGAGGAAGTACCTCTACCCACCAGCCCACCCAGTCCCTCTCTCAGCAGTGGATGGGGATGCGGTGGGGGTCGGACGAGAAGGCAGCTGGCGGAGAAACAGCTTCAAGACTCTTTGGGTTCCTCCTGCTCTTCAGGGAGCTTACCTGGGGCTAACTTTAGACACACAGGTTTAGAGGGAGGAAAGAAGGAAGAATTATTTACAACGAATCAATTAAGAGCACTTTCTTTTTTCTAACTGGGGGAGGCCCAGAAAAACTGTATCAGAAACTCTGGGAGGCAGACATTCAGATGTAGTCAGAGGCAGACAGACTTTGGAAGGCAGCACTTTGGTCAGGACAGACCAGGCCTGTGTGTCCCCAGCCTCTCCCCTGCTCCCCCATCCCGGGCTTCCTAGTGTCCAGAACTCCAGGTCTATCTAAGCACACGGGGGTGGGGGGTGAGAGCGGGTCAGCGCCAAGCAGCCGGGTCAGCTCAGAGGCCTGAGGGGGAAGAGAGGGGGAGGGGCGCTCAAGAGCTGGGGGAGGGGGAGGGCCCATTCATTTCTCCCTTGACAGGTGGTTTGTGTTTCTGATTGGCCAGCGCCACCAGCCTCACACCTCCCTCCCCCAACTCTCTGGAATGTATAATTATCTGCGCGGGGGGTGGGGGTGGTGTGTGTGTGGGAGCAGTCACGTGGTTTTAAAACTACCCCCCAACCAGGTCCCCCACCTGTATCTGCTTCGGGGACCCCTATTGAGTCCAAAATGCAGGATCCCAAATTCCGGGGTACTCAAGCCTTCTAGAGCAGACAGCCCCATCTCCAGATGTGTGTGTGGGGAGGGGGTGTCAAACCTCAAGGTTCTGAGAAGGGACACCCCAGAGGTGTCAGAGACCGGAGCAGTGGGGGAGGGCCGGAGCTGGAGCTGGAGGGAAAGGGAGGGGAAAGGAGAGGGAGGGGAGGGGAGGGGGCTGCCCGCGGGGGGTTGGGTCATTGTCTTTTAGAATTTGGGAGCCTTTGAAAAGCCGTGGGCCCTCCCACCGCTATTGTGCGGGGGAAGATGTAGCAGCCTCTTCTCCGAACCACCCCTTTGCCTTCGGACTTCTCCGGGGCCAGCAGCCGCCCGACCAGGGGCCCGGGGCCACGGGCTCAGCCGACGACCATGGGCTCCGTGTCCAACCAGCAGTTTGCAGGTTCGAGCTCGGGACTTAGCGGGGACACCTTAGGATGCAGGGGCGGCCAGGAGCCACGTAGAAGAAAGGTGGAGAACTGACTCCAAGGCTGCCCAAAGGACCCCAAGACGGTGCGGCCTCCTGCTTCATAGGGCCGTCTCTGGAGCAAGGAACCTTGGTGTTCCAGTGGCGTGCGCGCCAGACTACGTGGGTAGATGGAGGGGAGAGGTTTGTCCCGCCATGAGTCTCCGGGAAACGCACTGTGGGAAGAGGAGCAAAACTTTCGGGGCACCACTGTCCCGGTGTACGCTAGGGGAGCACGGGAGGCGACCGGGATAGGTTTCTTCTCTCTGTTCCTTGGCAGCTGCCCCCTCCTGACTGTCCACTTGTGGGGTTGGACACTCGGGTCTCCCTGCCTGGAGCGCGAGACGGCCTTCCGATTCCGTGCCCCCCAGCTGAGTGCCCGGCCCTCCCTCTCTCTAGGTGGCTGCGCCAAGGCGGCAGAAGAGGCACCCGAGGAGGCGCCGGAGGACGCGGCCCAGGCGGCTGACGAGCCTCAGCTGCTGCACGGTGCGGGCATCTGTAAGTGGTTCAACGTGCGCATGGGGTTCGGCTTCCTGTCCATGACCGCCCGCGCCGGGGTCGCGCTCGACCCCCCCGTGGACGTCTTTGTGCACCAGGTGAGACTGATTCCGGTAACTTTGTCCAGGGAAGGGTGTCTAGGCGCACAGATCCACGGGTGGGCTCCGGGCTCGCTGTTGAATTGAGGGCCTTCGGGAGCCCTCATTATGCGTCCCTGTCTTTGCTTCGGCACCCCAATTCTGAATCCCTGTTAACTATCTCTGGGGGAGTAGTTGGAGGCAGCACCAATTATCAGCACCCCCGCCCCCTTCCGGGAACCCCTCCGGCTCACCACGTGTCTATTACCTCTTTCCCCTGGGAAGGGGCAGGGGGCAGGGAGGTGACCCCATGTGGCAGAAACTAAGGTTGTATTGTGCTTGCCGGTGGGGGGAGGGCGAGCAGGCCGGCCAGGGAAGCACATGCGGGGCCTGAGCCGGGCGCCCAGCGCTTCCAACGTCTGAATGGAGCTCAGAAGGCGGGAGAGAGTGAGGGCAACTGGCTACTGGACCCAAGGGGTATAAAGCCAAGAAGTCAGCCTCATCCCCTTTTTAATGCAGATCTCACCTGGCTGGTCACTAAAAACTGGGTTTGGCAGATCCCTGAAGGATCCACGTGGGAGCTTATAAGCTCAGGACTGGGGTCTTTGCTGTCCAGTTCCCGTGAAGAAGGAAAACCCAAGGAGCCCTGGCCTTCCTTACATTCCTGGGCCAGGCTGGGAGGGAAGTGGATAGGTCACAACCCCAAGTTCTCAGTTAAAGCAGGGCAGCACAGTATGGGGTGAAATTCAGTGTCGCAGGGCAGGGGGTGGAGGGAGGCTGGCCTCTGGACCTATTCTCCGCTTGGCATTTATGGCCCCAGACAGCCATTGATTGCTGTCTCAACATTCCTGGCCTCAAACAAGGAGCCAGAGACTTCAGGTCTCCCTCCTCCCAGGCTTCCCCTTCCTGAATATCCTAGAGGCATTCTGGTGGTCCTGGGCCACCAGCTACCCATAAAGACCATGGAAAGGAAGTTGCTTGCTGCCTGTGGCCCTTCCATCTTTGGAGGTTTGCGGCTGGTTCTGGAAAGAAGAAATTGCTAATCCCAGATCGTGTAGGTTGACACCCAGGCCGGGCAGGGAGGGGTTACTTAAGGGAGGTTGGCTTTAGGAGGTGTGGGGGAGGGGAAAGGAGGATGTGGGGATTAAGGGTTGGAGCCTGAGGGATGGCATTCTTGGGGGGAGGGGTGGGGAAGGGAGATGCTGGATGGACTAGTTGGAGGCAGCAGGGACGTCTTTGAGCACAGCCTTCAGTGAGGAACAAACGAGGGGAATAGATGCAGAGAGATGGGGAGCCACCACTTAGTGTTGGGGCCATGGGGTCAGTGGGCTACTTGAACATCTGCCAAGAGGACCTGTAGCAGGATACTGAGCTGACCCCTTGCAGCATCCTGATCCCCCCAACCCCCCATTAGACAGCTAGTTTCCCACTGGTGGCTTTTCTCCCTTCTCTGTCTCATTTACATATGTGAATGATAACCCACAGGAAGTAATTGTGGGAGAAAGAAGGGAATTGGCCTCTTTAGATCTATTAAATCACTTTATTACAGGAACCAGCTTTGAATGGCCCTCCTCAGCAGGGTAGCAAGCCTCCCCCACTCTCCCATTTATCTGATCACAAAGAGATTAAAATCTTTCCTGGTCTGGGGACTGGACAGCTCCCCCAACTTTGGGAGGCTGGAATAAAAGAGTCAGACCCAACGTTTTCTCATCTCCCATCCAAAGGCTGCCAGATAGGGAGGGGCTGAGGGGAATGTATCCCCTCATCTTTTGGGTTCCTTGGTGATATACATACCCCAAGGAAGGTGTTTTTTTGTTTGGTTTTGTTTTTTGAGCAAATGGGGACTTGGGCCTAGCAGGCTTCACCTTAGGATCTAGAGCAATTGGGAAACTATTGGATGGCATAGAGCATGCATTGAGTCTACACTGCTGGGTCAGATGTACTGGCTTGGAAATACTCTGGATTTTAGGCTCTTGGAACATCCAGGAACCCACAGTTGAGTAAGCTGTCAAGAGGGAGCTGAGCTGGAAGAGAACTAAGAATTTGTCTCTCTAATCCCCAGCTCTTCCCATTCTACTCAGAAAGCACAAAGATGGGTGGAGATTCCCTGAACCTTTACCTGTTAGCTCTGACAATGGTAGCATGCCGGCAGGGCTTGGGTCAGGGGTCCTCCAACCCCACCTTAGCGGTAAGTTAGATTAGTGATTCCAGTCTTTGCACTTGTTTTTTGTTTTCTGGTTTTTGCCTTTTTTGAGACGGAGTTTGGCTCTTGTTGCCCAGGCTGGTGTGCAATGGCATGATCTCTGCTCAGAGCAACCTCCACCTCCCAGGTCAAGCGATTCTCCTGCCCCAGCCTCCCGAGTAGCTGGGATTACAGGCATGTGCCACCATGCCCGGCTAATTTTTTGTATTTTTAGTAGAGATGGGGTTTCTGCATGTTGGTCAGGCTGGTCTTGAACTTCCGACCTCAGGTGATCTGCCCATCTCAGCCTCCAAAAATGCTGGGATTACAGGCGTGAGCTACTGCGCCTGGCTCTTCTGAACTTGTGGTTAGAAATGACTCTCTGGAGGCCGGGCGCGGTGGATCAAGCCTGTAATCCCAGCACTTTGGGAGGCCGAGACGGGCGGATCACGAGGTCAGGAGATCGAGACCATCCTGGCTAACATGGTGAAACCCCGTCTCTACTAAAAAATACAAAAAATTAGCCGGGCGAGGTGGCGGGGGCCTGTAGTCCCAGGTACTCGGGAGGCTGAGGCAGGAGAATGGCGTGAACCCGGGAGGCGGAGCTTGCAGTGAGCTGAGATCTGGCCACTGCACTCCAGCCTGGGCGACAGAGCGAGACTCCACCTCAAAAGAAAAAAAAAAAAAAGAAATGACTCTCTGGAAATCTAATGGTAAAGGAATTTAGTAAACACAGGATAAATTGTTTACTGGGGGAGGAAAGTGTTCCCGAAGCAGAGGGTAAGAAATCTTTAACAAAACTTCCCATTCTTCGGCTGCTGGGGTTGGGCACCCTGGGGTTAGGGTGGGCTGGTGGGAAGGTAATTGTCCTAAGATAGCATCTACCAGAGGGAGGGCGTCAGGAAGCCCTTTTGCAAGTGAAAAGGAAGGGGGAAAGGCAATTTAAAAACATTTTCTTTTCCCTTCCAAAGTTGGGGTTATTAGGATCCCAATGCCCTGTTAACTAATGTTCTTATGCTCTCTCCCAAATGCTGTAATATCCTCTTCAAGAGTAGATGAGTGGGGGAAAAAGCCCATCCCCTAGCCAAAAACTAAACAAAACAATAACAAAACACAAAGCAAAGAGATTTCTATAACAACTCTTTAGGTACACATCTTTAGATTTAGAAATCTGCCTGTCTCTAGAGTTAGGGAAATAGATAGCAAGCCCTTAAATTAGTTTCTCGATCTCAGCTCTATTGACATGTTTTGAGCAGGATAATTTGTTCTGGGGAGTCTGTTCTATGCATTACAGGATGTACTGCAGTATTGCTGGTCTCTACCCACTAGAGGCCAGTTGCATCTCAGGTGTGACAATCAAAAACATCTCCATACATTTTCAAATGTCCCCTTGGAGTCAAAGTCTCATCCCCTGCTTGAGAAACAGCTATACAGGAAAGCTGGAGCAAGAAAGCTAAACTGTCAACTATTTCCCTGAGATTAATCAAGAATTCAAAAATCGGGCCGGGCGCGGTGGCTCAAGCCTGTAATCCCAGCACTTTGGGAGGCCGAGACGGGCGGATCACGAGGTCAGGAGATCGAGACCATCCTGGCTACACGGTGAAACCCCGTCTCTACTAAAAATACAAAAAACTAGCCGGGCGAGGTGGTGGCGCCTGTAGTCCCAGCTACTCGGGAGGCTGAGGCCGGAGAATGGCGTAAACCCGGGAGGCGGAGCTTGCAGTGAGCTGAGATCCGGCCACTGCACTCCAGCCTGGGCGACAGAGCAAGACTCCGTCTCAAAAAAAAAAAAAAAAAAGAATTCAAAAATCCTCATTTTGGGCCATTTTAAGAGTTTTGGTGTAACTCATGTTTCCTGTGGTTCAATTTGCAAACTCTCAAGATTAATAAAAATTTGGAAAAAAGAAAAATTCCCTGCTTTCCCATAGTTCCTCAGGACCCAGATATGTTTAAATCTCAAATATGTTTAAATTGACTTTCTGGCTAAAATGCTATATTAGAAGACTTGGAGTCAAAAGAAAAGCCCATATTTGACCAAGGGACCAAGTTGGTTTAGGAGAAAAAGTTTTTAATACCTAGACAAACTGCTGAAATTGCCCTGAAGCCACGTGGCCTGCTTTTCTGGAAGCCATGAGTGAGGAGGTGGTAAGAGCAATCTTATTCAGGGTCTAGGTTAGAACAGCTGGGTTTGCTGGCAGGGTTGTGGGGGCGAGTGGGGAAATATACAAGATCTTTCCTCCTGGTTTGCAACACTGCACCTCTGATTGCTCACCTCGTATCTAGTTATTGATGTACTGCTCTTATACCCTTCTCTATGTAACCCATAGGCTCTTTGAAGGGAGGAACTTAGCTGCTTGGTTAATTTTCTAGTATGCACTCGGTGGGCTGAGGAATGAATAAGAAAAGGGGCATCTTGAGGACCTTGGTGAATCAGAAGTACACTTAGCAGTCTGGGGTCCATGTCGGCAGAGATCTTTCGCTTTCTGGGCTGGCTATATGGCCTGGGCACAATATAGCACTGTGAAAGTTTGTGGAGTGAATGTCAGTAGATCACAACTCTGAGCCCAGAGATGTTCCTCTCGTTTTTGTTGATAGAGTGGGAGTCACAGATTTAGTGGCCATCCATGATTTATTTCTCTCCTAATAGGAAAAGGCAGCTTAAAAATAAATTAACTTGATTTTTCAGAAAGTTGGTAGAGAGGTAGGAAGTTTCCTGAACACGTTGTGGAATCTTCTGGGGTCCTCTTCTTTCTGAGACATGCTTCTAGACAATGTCTTTTATTTTTATTTTTATTTTTTGAGATGGAGTCTTGCTCTGTCACCCAGGCTGGAGTGCAGTGGCACTAACTTGGCTCACTGCAACTTCCGACTTTTTGGGTTCAAGCAGTTCTCCTGCCTCAGCCTCCCAAGTAGCTGAGATTACAGACATACACCACTATGCCCAGCTAATTTTAGTATTTTTAGTAGAGACAGGGTTTCACCATGTTGTCCAGGCTGGTCTCAAACTTCTGACCTCGAGTGATCCACCTGCCTGGGACTTGCAAAGTGCTGGGTGGCATGAGCCACTGTGCCCAGTGATAGTGTAAAGTAAAGGCTGTGACACCGTCCTGAACAAAGCTTCAAATATGGGAAGTTTCTACCCTGTGGTTGTTGACACTGCTGCCTGCCTTACAAGTGGTTTTCAGTAACATTCACCATGGCCATTTAGTTTCTTTAACATTGCTAATCACATTCTACTGGAATTATTGTTTTTTGGAGTAACTGCCCTAGGTAAAACTACCTCTCCCCTCTTCCTGCAGGCATGAGTATCAACCACTGGCCACATAGTCAGAGTGGGAGGTCAAAGGAGTTGGGGGAGAATACACAGTTGATAGAGACTTATTTAACATGATCTCAGTGTGGAGGTTTTTTCTGTTTTGTTTTGTTTTTGAGTCGGAATCTCTGTTACCCAGGCTGGAGTGCAGTTGCACAGCCCCGGCTCACTGCAACCTCTGCCTCCCGGGTTGAAGCGATTCTCCTGCCTCAGCTTCCCAAGTAGCTAGGATTACAGGCACCTGCCACCATGCCCGGCTAATTTTTTGTATTTTTAGTAGAGACAAAGTTTCACCATGTTAGCCAGGCTGGTCTCGAACACCTGACCTCGTGATGATCCGCCCGTCTAGGCTTCCCAAAGTGCTGGGTTTACAGGCGTGAGCCACCGCGACTGGCCCAGCATGGAGTTATTTAATTTAGACAAGACTTGACTTTTCTAAGCAGTAGACTGTAAGAATTAAGTTTCTGGCCTAAAAGTCTAGGAACCTTTCATTCTTATCCCCGATAGAGCAGGTGGTTGGGTGGGGCCAGGGTGGGACGTGGAGGACAAGATGACTGCCCTAAGGAGCTGTGGAGATAAATCTACCTGAACACTTGTTCACAGCCCAGACCAGGTAGCTACTCAGTACCTTCTGACATAGGCGCCCTGGGGCTTACCTTTGGCCAGACAGGCTGAGCAGCGCCATCTGGTGGAGAACTCCAGGCAGGCACTACAGGGCCTGGCTGTGGCTGAGCAGAGGGGATCAGAAGGATTGGCTGCCTGAAGCCTTAGGTTCCAGACACCCCTTTCACCACCCTCCTTAACACACACACACCATCAAATAACTGCTTCTGGGAGAACCGGTTGGTTTCCTACTTACCATATCTTACCTCCAGGAATGAAGCAAGATAGGGATGTGACACCACAGGACTGAGTCACTATAATTACTTTCATCAGACCCTTTTTTAAACGTAGCTACTAGAAAGTTTTCAATTATATATGTGACTTGCATCATATTGAATTGCATTGGCGAGAGTTAGGCCAGCTGCATTCAGCTCAGCTCTTGCCTCTTACTGCAGCTTTAACCAAGGTGCTTATTAACCCTTCTGACTCCATGTCCTCATGTTGTAACATGAGGGTCTTCATAACACCCCACTGCACCAGTTTGATACAAGGGTTAAGTGAGTTGCAACATGTAAAGTGGTTAGAATGCCACTTAGCCTACAGTAAGCATCAATTAGTAACAGTTATTTTGCATAGTACATAGACATTCAACAAATGCTTGTGTAAGCTAGGAACCGAGAACTGAGGTAGAGACCTGCACTATGGAATCTTCGGCTGGAAGGGCCCTGGAAGAAGAGCTGGAATAGCCTCTTGCAGAAGAGCCAAGAACCCCAGCTTTAATCTGCACAACTGTAGCAGTTGTGCTACAACTGCTGAAATTCTGTTGCCACTTATGTAGAAAGAGGGACACTTAGGTTTCTGTGTGGTTTTTTTTTCTTTCTTTTTTTTTTTTGTTCATACTTTTTTTTCTTTTATAATGTTTTGTTTTGTTTTTAACTCCACATTTCCTAAGTAACCCCTAAGGCTCATTCTATCTCTAAACTTGTAAAGGCATAAATTGATGCTGAGATGAGGTACTTGGTGTGGGCTGTATAGGGTAAGGCAGGCAATTACTGAGGTATTAAGAAGGGATCAGAAGGCCTAAGTACTTTAACTGGAGAGCTTCCTTCCCTGCCATCAAAAAAAGAAAAAAATACTTTCTGTTGTCTGATGCCACATTCCCCAACACAGTAGGCCCATGTGGGCTCCCCACTGTCCTAACTTGAAGAAATTGGGAAAGGATGATGTGAGTTATGCCTCCTCTTCCCCTCCCCTTTAAAACAATTTATCTGAATCAATAATTGAGGATTGGACTGAAGAGACCCAAGGGGAGGTGGTCCTGTTTGGTTCTATCCATGAAGTGGGCAGTGGGCAAGCCAGAGAAGGGAAGATGGCTGCTGATGGTGACTTTGGCAAGACTGCTTGGGGAAGGAAGGACTTTCTACATCTAGTTCTCTTACCGTGACCATAACCCCAACTTGGAGAGGAAAGAAGAAACTGTTGAATGTGGGGAGGAGGGAGAGGGGGATGCAAGAGGGATCTGCGCCTTGGAACTCCAGGAATCTGACCACCAGAACCAGCCAGTGTCAACTCTTTGTTTCCTGGGGCTGGGCTCTATTGGGGGAGCTCAGGCCATGCCCCTCCCCCAAAGGTCTTTTCTTTTTGGAGGGGATGGGGAAAGGGGCAGGGCCCTGCTTTGTGTGTGGTTGGGGGTGGAATGGGGGTGGTACAAGAATTTCAGGCGCTTTTCAGATGCAGGCCCTGGGAGGCTGGCTCTGTGGGGCTGCACGCTGATTACCTATCTGATAAGAGAGGAATTCAAACTATGTTTTAGAAAGGGGCGGGGGAGGAGGGCAGGGAGCCAACCCTGGAGACCACCGGTTTAAATCTTGGCCAGCCGGTTACACTGAGATGCCTGCAGGGGTGGGGGTTCACTCTGTAAAAGTCTTAGACCTCAGATCCTCCAGTGATGCAGTGAGTGACCTGAAAGGACTAGTCAATTTCTTGTTGCATGTCCCCATTTATATGATCCTTTTAAAATAAGCCTATGAGGTGTCCATATAGGAAGGTGTTACTCTCCAGTAAACTGGGGCTCAGAGAGGGGATATTCTTCTGAGTTTCTTTTTTTTTTTGAGACGCAGTCTCGCTCTATCGCTCGGGCTGGAGTGCAGTGGCCGGATCTCAGCTCACTGCAAGCTCCGCCTCCCGGGTTCACACCATTCTCCTGCCTCAGCCTCCCGAGTAGCTGGGACTACAGGCGCCCGCCACCTCGCCCGGCTAGTTTTTTGTACTTTTTAGTAGAGACGGGGTTTCACCATGTTAGCCAGGATGGTCTCGATCTCCTGACCTCGTGATCCGCCCGTCTCGGCCTCCCAAAGTGCTGGGATTACAGGCTTGAGCCACCGCGCCCGGCCATTCTTCTGAGTTTCTACAGCTAGTTAGGATAAAACCAGATGCTTGGCACTTAGTTCTCTCTGTTAACCCACCCCATCCAGTCTGAAGAGGTTGATAATTGCCACTCCCTGAGGATTTATGTGTGGCAGGCAAAGTGCTAACTACTTTTCATGCATAAAACCTCACAGCACTACCATAAAATTAGTATTTACTCCATTTTATAGATGATTAAAGAAAGGAGGGAACAGGCCCTCAGACTCAATCAACCCTTGTTCTTTTTTTTTTTTTTTTTTTTTTGAGACGGAGTCTTGCTCTGTCTCCCGGGCTGGGGTGCAGTGGCCGGATCTCAGCTCACTGCAAGCTCCGCCTCCTGGGTTTATGCCATTCTCCTGCCTCAGCCTCAGGAGTAGCTGGGACTACAGGCGCCCGCCACCTCGCCCGGCTAGTTTTTTGCATTTTTAGTAGAGACGAGGTTTCACCGTGTTAGCCAGGATGGTCTCGATCTCCTGACCTCGTGATCCGCCCATCTCGGCCTCCCAAAGTGCTGGGATTACAGGCTTGAGCCACCGCGCCCGGCCAACCCTTGTTCTTAACCATTTACCTCCTGAATCACAGCTAGAACTAAGAGTGTCCCAGCCTAAGACAAGCTGGGCAAGTGAGTGAAGCTGGAATTGCCTGGGTCCAGAAGGCTCTTGGTCTGGCTCCTCTAAGACCTCCCAACTCACCCACTAATTGCATCTCTTATCCTACCTAGCTCAATAAAAAATAAGTCAAATCTAATATAATTTTTATTTTTTGAGATGGATTTTTGCTCTGTCACCCAGGCAGGAGTGCAGTGGCGCGATCTCAGCTCACTGCAACCTCTGCCTCCCGGATTCAAGCGATCCTTCTACCTCAGCCTCCCAAGTAGCTGGTACCACAGGCACATCTCACCATGTTCAGCTAATTTTTGTATTATTTTGTAGAGAACAGGGTTTTGCCATGTTGCCCAGGCTGGTCTCCAACTCCTGAGCCTCAAGCTCAGGATCCACCTGCCTCAGCCATCCACATTGCTGGGATTACAGTTGTGAGCCACCATGCTCAACCTTACAAATTTAACTTTAAAGTCAGGGTGGTTACTGTGCAACAGCAAGAGAGATATTGCACCTGGCCCGCAATATCATCTTAAAACAAAAATTTGGCCAGGCACGGTGGCTATGCCTATAATCCCAGCACTTTGGGAAGCCGAGGTGGGCGGATCATGAGGTCAGGAGTTTGAGACCAGCCTGGCCAATAAGGTGAAACCGTGTCTCTACTAGAAATACAAAAATTAGCAGGGTGTGGTGGCGTGTGCCTGTAGTTCTATCTGCTCCAGAGGCGAGGCAGAAGAATCGCTTAAACCCAGGAGGTGGAGGTTGCAGTGAGCTGAGATCACGTCACTGCACTTCAGCCTGGGCAATAGAGCGAGACTCTGTCTCAAAAGAAAAAAAAAAAAATGAAGTGATGAGGAATCTGTAGTTCCCATCTTGATGAAGAGCATGCTTCATCTAAGTTCCAGTTTGGAATATTTCCCCCACACCCAGTCACCAGCATAAAATACTAATGCTACTTACTCATGTTCCCTTGAGCCAGGACTAGGTAGGTGCACAGCGATCCCTTTTGCTTCTCCATTTTCTATGACGACTACTCCTTGTTGACATATTTGACACTGTTGTTTTACTAAAATAGATGAAGCTGTAATGAAGTCTATTCCGGGTAGGGCCTGAGATGCTATCACTTCCACTAATGTCAAGTTGGTGGTGCAGTAAGTGGCATGATAGAATGAGCTCTGAGCTTTAAATCAGGAAGTCTGGGTCATCTGACTCTGGCTTTGCTACAGAACTAGCTGTATGAATAACTACTTTTTTTTTTTTTTTTCTTGGTGGCTGCTGGCTGTTTGCTAACTGTTTTATAAATATCAGTGTCCTTAAATTTTGGTGCAAATATGCAGTGTTCTAATGGGATTATTCCATACATATTGTTCTAAATCTTGCTTTTTGTTTTTTCTTTAACAATACTGTGGTTATCTTTCTCAGCTGAATGATTAAAAATCTGCCTCCTGGTTCATTAATTCTTTCAAAAATGTGCTAGGCATTATTTCAGGTACCAAAATGTGACTGTGAACAAACCACATTTTGTTTTTAATGGCTGCATGGTATTCATTATTATAGATGTACCATATTTATTCAACCGGTACATTTAACAAGGTAAAAAGCCTATATGAGGAAAAAACTCAAATTATATTAAAGGAAAAAATGAAAAAACATACCACGATCTTGGATTGGAAGATTCAGTGATTCTAAAGGCTATGGGAAAATATAAATTGCCAAGAATACCAGGTATTGCCATTTAAATTGGATATCGTCAGCAGCGTAGCAACTACAAATAAACCGGTAGGTTATTTCCAATTTTTGTAAACCAGTAATGAGATACTGAATATATGTGTCATGCTAAGACTTCCTACTGATATCTACTTATATTATGTTGTATAATTCTTTTTTCTTAGTGATCTATGGTATATTTTTGTAGTTTTACCAGTCTGATTATCTGTCTTAACTTTTCAGTATTTTTCTTAACAATGAGGTGTTTAAATCCTCTGAAATGTATTTTGCATGTGTATCATACAAAGTGTAGGAATATGGCTTCCTTTCCAAATGGATTATTAATTTTTATAGCAGCATTTATTGAATTATTTTGCTTGCTTATTGATTTCTCCATGTATTCTCAGATCTCTCTGTGATTTTCCATTTTAATCCTCTGATCCATCTGCTTGGGTTATACTGTCTTTTGGTAACATTATTTTGATATAATTTCAAACTTTAAAAAGGCTGCAAGAACAATGCCCAATGCTCCCACATAACCTTTACCCAGATTCATCAACTCTTAACATTTTCCCCCTTTGCTTTATCATTCTTTCTCTTGGTACAGATAGTTTTATTTTATTTTTTAAAACTGTAAGTTGGAGACAGTAAGCACTTTTATCTCTAAATATTTCAGTGCGTATTTCCCAAGAATGGGAATAGTGATCTTTTTTTTTTGAGATAGGGTCTCACTCTGTCACCCAGCCTGGAGCACAGTCGTGCGATCTCTTTTCACTGCAACCTACGCCTCCAGGGCTCAAGAGATCCTCCCACCTCAGCCTCCCCAGTAGCTGGGACTACAGGCATGCACCACTATGCCTGGCCCATTTTTGTATTATTTTGTAGAGACGGGTTTTTGCCATATTGCCCAAGCTGGTCTCGAATTACTGGGCTCAAGCAATTCACCCATCTTGGCCTCCCAATGTGCTGGGGATTACAGGCATCAGCCACTGTGCCTGACTGAGAATATCAATCTTACATCATATATATATATATATATATATATATTTTTTTTTTTTTTTTTTTGAGACGTAGTCTCACTCTGCCACCCAGGCTGGAGTGCAGTGGCCGGATCTCAGCTCACTGCAAGCTCCGCCTCCCGGGTTTATGCCATTCTCCCGCCTCAGCCTCCCGAGTAGCTGGTACTGCAGGTGCCCGCCACCTCGCCCGGCTAGTTTTTTTGTATTTTTTAGTAGAGACAGAGTTTCACCGGGTTAGCCAGGATGGTCTCGATCTCCTGACCTCGTGATCCGCCGTCTCGGCCTCCCAAAGTGCTGGGATTACAGGCTTGAGCCACCGCGCCCGGCGACATCATTTCAGTACACTAATCATAATCAGGAAATTAAACACTGATACATTTATCTATATGCCATATGCAAATTTTGTCAATTGTCCTATTTTTTTTTTTCTGTTTCAAGATTCAATCTGGAATCCTGGATTGCATTGAACTGTTCAGTTCTTCAGGCTTTGTCTTTTTATGACCTTGACATTTTTGAAGTCCTGTTTTATAGGAATGTCCCTCAGTTTGAGTTTGTCCGATGTTCCCTCAAGGTTAGATTCAGGGTGTGCATTTTTAAAGTCGTAAGTCCTTAGTGCATCATATCAGGAGATACGTGTATCCCACTGTAGGCAAAGCAAAACGCAAAGAACTTGACTAGGGTATTATCTGCCAGTTTTCTCCACTGTAAATTTGCTGTTTTTCGCTTTGTAGTTGCTACGCTGCTGATGATATCCAATTTAAATTGTAATAACTGGTATTCTTGGCAATTTATATTTTCCCATAGCCTTTAGAATCACTGAATCTTCCAATCCAAGATCGTGGTATGTTTTTTCATTTTTTCCTTTAATATAATTTGAGTTTTTTCCTCATACAGGCTTTTTACCTTGTTAAATGTATTCTGAGGGTTTTGGTGTTTTTGTTTGTTTCTGAGACAGGGTCTCACTCTGTTGCCCAGGCTGGAATGCAGTAGCATAATCTCGGCTCACTCCACCCCATGGGCTCAAGCAATGCTCCCATCTCTGCTGGGATTACAGGGGTGAGCCAGACAGCGTCTCGCTCTGTCACCCAGGCTGGAGTGCAGTGGTGCCATCTCTGCAACTTCTGCCTCCCGGGTTCAAATGATTGCCTCAGCTTCTTGAGTAGCTGAGATTACAGGTCTGTGTACCATGCCCAGCTAATTTTTGTATTTTTTGTAGAGATGGTATTTCGCCACTTAGGCCAGGCTGGTGTTGAATTCCTGGATTCATGTGATCTGCTCACCTCTGCCTCCCCCAAGTGCTGGGATAACAGACAGACATGAGTCATGGTGATGCCTGGACTATTCTGTTTATTTATTTGTTTGTTTAACATGTTTTGCAGCTATTATTATGATTTCTTTTCTTTTTTTTTTTTTTTTTTTGACAAAGTTTCATTCTTGTTGCCCGGGCTAGAGTGCAATGGCACAATCTCGGCTCGCTGCAACCCCCTCCTCCCAGGTTCAAGTGATTCTCCTACCTCAGCCTCCCAAGTAGCTGGGATTACAGGTGCCCATCACCACGCTTGGCTAATTTTGTATTTTTAGTAGTAGAGACAGGGTTTCTCCATGTTGGTTAGGCTGGTCTCAAACTCTTGATCTTAGGTGATCCACCTGCCTCGGCCTCCCAAAGTGCTGGGATTACCAGGCATGAGCCAGCCACGCCTGGCCCATTATTATTGTTTCTTAAATCATTGAGCATTTTGAGGTTTTTTTTTTTTTTTTTTCTAAATAAGGCATATGATATTGCCTTGCTATAAAAATACCACTTGATTTTGTATTTTTTCCAGTATTCTATTTATTTGGTCTTTTGATGATGGTATAAATACTAAGTGAGGCATTATGTGAAAAATGAATGTTTCAGTACTTCATAGCGTGACAGTTTATTTTTATTTTATTTATTTATTTGTTTGAGATGGAGTCTTGCTCTGTCGACCAGACTAGAGTACAGTGGTGTGATCTTGGCTAACTGCAACCTCCACCTCCAGGGTTCAAGCAATTCTCCTGCCTCAGCCTCCCAAGTAGCTGGGATTACAGGCACCTGCCACCACACCCGACTAATTTTTGTATTTTTTTTTTTTTTTTGAGGCGATGTCTCGCTCTGTCGCCCGGACTGGAGTGCAGTGGCCAGATCTCAGCTCACTGCAAGCTCCGCCTCCCGGGTTCACGCCATTCTCCTGCCTCAGCCTCCCGAGCAGCTGGGACTACAGGCGCCCGCCACCTCGCCCAGCTAGTTTTTTGTATTTTTTAGTAGAGACGGGGTTTCACCGTGTTAGCCAGGATGGTCTCGATCTCCTGACCTCGTGATCCGCCCGTCTCGGCCTCCCAAAGTGCTGGGATTACAGGCTTGAGCCACCGCGCCCGGCCTAATTTTTGTATTTTTAATAGAGACACAGTTTCACATGTTGGCCAGGCTAGTCTTGAACTCCTGACCTCGTGATCCACCTGCTTCAGCCTCCCAAAGTGCTGGGATTACAGGCGTAAGCCACTGCATGCAGCTGAGCCACCATGCCCAGTTATTTTTATTGTATTTTATTTATTTATTTATTTATTTTTGAGACGAAGTCTTGCTGTGTTGCCCAGGCTGGAGTGCAAAGGTGCCATCTCGGCTCACTGCAACCTCTATAGCTTGACACTTTAAATTTCATAATTTTGTATTTGTTGATTTCTTCCAAATGCTTATATTTAGAAATTTTTCTGTCTTTGTTTTGTTTTTTGAGACAAAGTCTCACTCTGTTGTCCAGGCTGGAGTGCAATAGCATGATCTTGGCTCACTGCAACCTCCGCTTCCTGGGTTCAAGCAATTCTCCTGCCTCAGCCTCCCAAGTAGCTGGGATTACAGGTGCCTACCACCACACCCAGCTAATTTTTTTTATTTTTAGTAGAGATGGTGTCCTGATCAAAGGGGATCCACCCGTCTCGGCCTCTTAAAGTGCTGGGATTATAGGTGTGAGCCACCGTGCCCGGCCCTCTGTTCTATTTTATTAAGAACTTTAAATTCTTAATTTAATAGCTATAAAATATCATGGCATCTGCTTATATAATTATGATTTTTGTTAACATACTGGTAGACTTTTGTTGTTCGTAATTGTAGTGACTCTTTGAGTCAGTTTCCTTACCAGTAAAATAGGAGTACCATCACATTTGATTCCTACCCTACAGGAATAAATGCTCCTGGTCTTTTGGTATAATAATGGAAACTAATGCTATTTCCCTTCACCAGAGTAAACTGCACATGGAGGGGTTCCGGAGCTTGAAGGAGGGTGAGGCAGTGGAGTTCACCTTTAAGAAGTCAGCCAAGGGTCTGGAATCCATCCGTGTCACCGGACCTGGTGGGGTGTTCTGTATTGGGAGTGAGAGGAGGCCAAAAGGGAAGAACATGCAGAAGCGCAGATCAAAAGGAGACAGGTATGGACTGGAAGGCAGCTTATAGGTTGCTGGGGCATCCCCAGTCTCCCAATCCTGTCACTTTTGGGTCACAGAGCAAAACACGAAGGGAAGCCTGTGGTCCCTGGCAGCATCTGGAAGGCTGAGCACCTGCAATAGGTGTGGGCAAGGGCAGTAGGTGAGGAGGGCACTGGGGGTGACTTAGTGCTTCTACTTGGGACAAGTAAGTTTGCTCTGTGGGCTCTAGCCTCAATTGTTAAGTGAGGGCAGTGATACTAACATCCTAGGATGGTTTTAGAATTAAAGGAGATCACGGATTTGCAAACGATGGGACAAGATAGTATTATCTATATCTGTTGCTGCTTTACCAGGTCTGCAAATGGCGGGTTTCCTTAATCTTGCTTGGTCTTAAAGCCCCTTAGCTCTGAACAGATACTATAATTTGGCTTCTTTAATTTCTCTTATATTAAGGGTATGGAAGAATCTCTCCTATCCTCCAAGTTGCAGTTCCCAGTTGGGGTCAGTAACTTCTATTTCTGGTGTCTTGGTATTTTCAAGTTGACATGAATCTGAAGAGATCACCTAGACAATTAGATGTGGAAAGGACTTAAGAGATCATTTAGTAATAGTTCTCCTTTTGTAAGTGGGAAGTTTGGTCTCTGGGAAGTAAGTGACAAACCTGTACCACAGCCCAGGTGTCCTCATTCATGGGAATCATCTGGCCTCTTCTTGCTCCTTTCTCTTACTTTTACCATCTTGCTTTGTACTAGGTGCTACAACTGTGGAGGTCTAGACCATCATGCCAAGGAATGCAAGCTGCCACCCCAGCCCAAGAAGTGCCACTTCTGCCAGAGCATCAGCCATATGGTAGCCTCATGTCCGCTGAAGGCCCAGCAGGGCCCTGGTGCACAGGGAAAGCCAACTTGCTTTCGGGAGGAAGAAGAAGAAATCCACAGCCCTGCCCTGCTCCCGGAGGCGCAGAATTGAGCCACAATGGGTGGGGGCTATTCTTTTGCTATCAGGAAGTTTTGAGGAGCAGGCAGAGTGGAGAAAGTGGGAATAGGGTGCATTGGGGCTAGTTGGCACTGCCATGTATCTCAGGCTGGGGTTCACACCATCACTCTTTCTTTCCTCTAGGTGGGGGGAAAGGGTGAGTCAAAGGAACTCCAACCATGCTCTGTCCAAATGCAAGTGAGGGTTCTGGGGGCAACCAGGATGGGGGAATCACCCTGCAACCTGCATACTTTATCTGAGGCTCCATTCCCAGAATTTCCAGCTTTTGAAAGTGGCCTGGATAGGGAAGTTGTTTTCCTTTTAAAGAAGGATATATAATAATTCCCATGCCAGAGTGAAATGATTAAGACCAGATTCATGGAGCCAAGCCACTACATTCTGTGGAAGGGAATCTCTCAGGAGTAAGTAGTGTTTTTTTTTTCACATCTTACATCCTCATACCCACTTTTGGGACAGGGTGCTGGCAACTGTCCCAAGCAATGGGTAATGATGATGGCAAAAAGGGTGTTTGGGGGAACAGTTGCAGATCTGCTGCTCCTGTGCTCACTCCCGCCCCATTCTGAGCCAATGTGATTTTATTTATTTGCTCCCTTGGATACTGCACCTTGGATCCCACTTTCTCCAGGATGCCAACTGCACTAGCTGTGTGCGAATGACGTATCTTGTGCATTTTAACCTTTTTTTCCTTAATATAAATATTCTGGTTTTGTATTTTTGTATATTTTAATCTAAGGCCCTCATTTCCTGCACTGTGTTCTCAGGTACATGAGCAATCTCAGGGATAAGCCGGCAGCAGCTCCAGGTCTGCGCAGCAGGAATACTTTTTGTTGTTTTTGCCACCATGGAGAGCAACTATTTGGAGTGCACAGCCTATTGAACTACCTCATTTTTGCCAATAAGAGCTGGCTTTTCTGTCATAGTGTCCTCTTGAAACCCCTCTGTCCTGAAAATGTTTTATGGGAGACTAGGTTTTAACTGGGTTGCCCCATGACTTGATTGCCTCCTACTGGAAGATTGGGAATTAGTCTAAACAGGAAATGGTGGTACAGAGGCTAGGAGAGGCTGGGCCAAGTGAAAGGCCCAGAGAGCAAGCCAAGATTAGGTGAGGGTTGTCTAATCCTAGGGCACAGGACGTGTTTTACATCTCCAGATCCATTCTTCACCAGATAAGGCTAGGCCTACCATGCACCACAGGGTGTGTGTGTTTGTAAAACTGGAGTTGCCAAGGACAAGTTTTAACACCCCTGTACTTAATCCTGTGCTGTCGAGGGATGGATATATGAAGTAAGGTCTAAGATCCTTAACCTTTCAAAATTCTCAGGTTCCAGGGAGACACACAAGTGACGGCTTTGTGGTGCCTGGGGCCTGTGTCCTGCCCTGCTGCAGTAGTGATTAATAGTGTCATGATAGCTAAAGGAGAAAAAGGGGGTTTCGTTTACATGCTGTGAGATCACCGCAAACCTACCTCACTGTGTTGAAACGGGACAAATGCAATAGAACGCATTGGGTGGTGTGTGTCTGATCCTGGGTTCTTGTCTCCCCTAAACGCTGCCCCCTCTTTAGTTATTGTATTTGTCTGGGCTTTGTAGGACTTCACTAAGTTGATTGCTAGGTGGTCTAGTTTGTGTAAATATAATGTATTGGCCTTTCTCCGTGTTCTTTGGGGGTTTTGTTTACAAACTTCTTTTTGTATTGAGAGAAAAATAGCCAAAGCATCTTTGACAGAAGGTTCTGCACCAGGCAAAAAGATCTGAAACATTAGTTTGGGGGGCCCTCTTCTTAAAGTGGGGATCTTGAACCATCCTTTCTTTTGTATTCCCCTTCCCCTATTACCTATTAGACCAGATCTTCTGTCCTAAAAACTTGTCTTCTACCCTGTCCTCTTTTCTGTTCACTCCCAAAAGAAAACTTACACACCCACACTCATACACATTTAACACTCGGAGTGTCTCCACAACTCTTAAACGATGTATGCAAAAATCCTGAAGCTAGGAAAACCCTCCATCCCTTGTTCCCAACCACCTAAGTCAAGACCATTACCAATTCTTTTTTTTTTTTTAAGATGGAGTCTCACTCTGTCACCCAGGCTGGAGTGGAGTGGCATGATTGGCTCACTGCAGCCTCTGCCTCTTGGGTTCAAGCAATTCTGCCTCAGCCTCCTGAGTAGCTGGGATTACAGGTGCCCACCACACCCAGCTAATTTTCATATTTTTAGTAGAGACAGGGTTTCACCATGTTGTCCAAGCTGGTCTGGAACTCCTGACCTCAGGTGATCTGCCCACCTCGGCCTTCCAAAGTGATGGGATTACAGGCATGAGCCACCACGCCGGGCCGACCATTTCTTGATGTATTCATGCCAAACACTGTAGCCCGGGCACAGTGGCTCACGCCTGTAATCTCAGCACGTTGGGAGGCTGAGGCGGGCGGATCACGAGGCCAGGAGTTCAAAACCATCCTGGCCAACACGGTGAAACGCTGTCTCTACTAAAATACAAAAAAATTAGCCGGGGTGTGGTGGTGCATACCTGTAGTCCCAGCTACTCGCAAGGTAGAGGCTGCAGTGAGCCGAGATCGCACCACTGCACTCCAGCCTGGCTAGAGCAAAACTCCGTCTCAAAAAAAAAAAAAAAAAAAGACACTGCTGTATTTTGGATGGATCAAACCTACTTAATTTTTAATCCTAAAGTAGAGAGATGCAATTGGGGGCCTTCTTCCATGTAGAAAGTGGGGTCAGGAGGCCAAGAAAGGGAATATGAATGTATATCCAAGTCACTCAGGAACTTTTATGCAGGTGCTAGAAACTTATGTCAAAGTGGCCACAAGATTGTTTAATAGGAGACGAACGAATGTAACTCCATGTTTACTGCTAGAAACCAAAGCTTTGTGTAAAATCCTGAATTTATGGGGAGGGAGGGTAGGAAAGCCTGTACCTGTCTGTCTTTTTCCTGATCCCTTTCCCTCATTCCTGAACTGCAGGAGACTGAGCCCCTTTGGGCACTGGTGACCCCATCACAGGGGTGTGTTTATTTGATGGTTGATTTTGCTGTACTGGGTACTTCCTTTCCCATTTTTTAATCATTTTTTAACACATGCTGACTCTTCCCTTCTCCTTTCCCTGGGAAAATACAATGAATAAATAAAGACTTATTGGTACTCAAACTGTCATCCCCTTGTCAGATGTTTTTGCCCTTCCCATAACTCCCACTTTCTTGAATTGGGACTCACAAGTCACAGAAGAACCATTACATTTTTCTGTTCAGCCACTTTGTTAGGAATGAATCTTGAAAGTTCAGTCCTCTTAGCACCTCATTACAGTGGATTTTTGTTTCTAGTTAAGGCCTCTTGTCCTTTCCTTGGAAGCTTCCACATTCAAGAGGGGATTAGGGGCTTGGCATGCATAAGAATGGGGTTGCCTGTGCCACTGGCTGGGATGAAAGGATGGGGCCATGGCTTGGGGCATGAGACCCTAATAATACTTTGTCCCCTACTCCTCAAAGTCCTTTACAAATCTTAATTAATTAACCCCTTGCAGCACCCCAAGGAGAGAAATGTGTTGTGGAACTGGGGAAATTGAGGCCAGAGGAGATTCACTGACTAACTATAAATGTAACATTTTCTTTGAGCCAAAGTTTGCTTTTTATGAGCATTGAATTTTTTTTATATATCACAAGTCATCAAGCAAGAACAGTGAATTTTAAACATCTATTCCCACTAAGGGAAGGATTTTAAAAAGGAAAAAAAACTTGATTGGAGGCAAACCAAGTATATTAACATAACGTGCAAGGAAACAGGGAAACCAGTTTAAATCCTCAAGCCTGACATTATCAGAGCAAGGGAAAGAAGTTTCATACATCTACTCCAGGGACTTTGTGGCTCCCTAATTGTACCAAAAGTCAAAGCTGACAGCAGAGCAACAAAGCAGCAAACTACTAGTGGACTTAGTTAAATTGTCTTGCTGCAAAATGAAGTAAGTTGGACTGAAATTTACTCCCCAAGTTGCAAAGCAGGAAGGATGGAAAAGTTCAATACTATTCATTTCTACTCATCTCTAGGGCTTTCTCTGATCATGTTGCTGTGTTAAAATAACCCCTTTAATTAGAAAGAGTGGAAGACATAATCAATTAGAAATTGCCAATAAAAAATCTCTACCTTGCCTCATTTCTTTAATAATATTGTAAAGTGAAATGCCACAAAAGTTCTTTGACAATTGTGAATTTTTATTCCACTCAAAACATAATACATCATAGAATTGTATTATGCTTTGCAAGAAATACTGGTTGTGGCTGGGCCAGGTGGCTCATGCCTGTAATTCCAGCACTTTGAGAGGCCTAGGCAGGCAGATCATGAGGTCAAGAGATCGAAACCATCCTGGCCAAAATGGTGAAACCCTGTCTCTACTAAAAGTACAAAAATTAGCCAGGCGTGGTGGCACGTGCCTGTAGTCCCAGCTACTCGGGAGGATGAGGCAGGAGAAACGATTGAACTCGGGAGGCGGAGGTTGCAGTGAGTCCAGATCGCGCCATTGCACTCCAGCCTCGGTGACAGAGCCAGACTCCGTCTCAAAATACATAAATAAATAAAAATAATACTGGTTGTATAAGAATCTGTAAAGAATTTTTTTCCTCCTTTTTCAATTTTGAGAAAATTGAACTACGATTTTTTTTTTTTTTTTGAGACGGAGTATCGCTCTGTCGCCCAGGCTGGAGTGCAGTGGCGTGATCTTGGCTCACCGCAACCACCGCCTCCAGGATTCAAGCGGTTCTCCTGCCTCAGCCTCCCGAGTAACTGGGACTGCAGGCGCCCGCCACCACGCCTGGCTCATTTTTTGTATTTTTAGTAGAGACGGGGGTTTCACGATGTTGGCCAGGCTGGTCTCGAACTCCTAACCTCAGGTGATCCGTTCGCCTCCGCTTCCCAAAGTGCTGGGATTACAGGCGTGGGTCACCGCCTCTGGCCTAGAAGTCATTCTTACGGCAGAGATCTTTCTGGCCTTACCGCTTCTCCTGAGTTCGTTGGGACAGGTCTTGGGAATCCACAAATCCTAAAATATGTGTGCCTTAAATCGGCACAAAATAGATTAATATTCTGCGCGTCTGTAAGATTGGCTCCGGCTAGAAACTTCTTCCCAGACGATTAAATCCACTAAATAAAACACGAAACGTAACGAGATAATTTTTAAGAGTATGTACCAGTGCTCTAATGAAGCCCGGTTCTGCGGCATTCCCAGGTTAGGACGCTGCCTTACCCCATTTCTCAGCAGTCCTAAGCTGCCTTCGAAGGCCGAGAAGCGCCTCGATTCTTGCCCCTGGCTCATTTCACTGGCGCGTTTTCCAAAGGCCTCCCAATCTGTGAGTCTACTGACCCTTCCGCTCCCCACGCTGGGCTCCACCCCGTCTTCCCCAGCTGGTCCCCCAGCACGTGGCCTGGAGCCCAGCCTCCCGCGCCGCTGGGTCACGTGAGCCTGGCTCTCATCCTGGCCCGCTTCCACACCCCAAGGGACTGAGAACTGCCCTCCCCCTAGCCTGCAGGCGCAGGCGCAGGGCAGGGCCCCCCAACTTGGGTGACGGAGGGGGCGTGTCGCAGCGCCCAAAGATGACGTGTTCTTCTAGCGCCACGTCGTGAGGAAGTGCCGGCCCACTGAAGCTGTGGGGACGCGCCCAGCGGAGCGAATCAGATGCCACTGAACTGAAGGGGTGAACTAGAGGAGAAGAGGGTGACTGGGCGGGGAGCAGCTGCGGGAGAAGCAAAAGGACGACTGAGGGGATAATCAGGAGACCACTGAGGCGTGAAGTACCGGGGGTGCGATAACTGAAGGGGTTAGTAACTGGGAGCGCAGACTGGGAAACAGCTTGGGGGAAGATGGAGAAGGAAGAAACGGGGAATGATCAAGATGTGGGCACCATGATGTGGCAGGAAGCTGACTTAGATGTTCAGAAGAAGTCAGTGCAGATACTGAGGAAATGGGAATGGAAACAAGTCTGCAAAGCCATGAGAACCGAGGAAAGGCTTTTGCCCTCCAGAGGTCTCATTGCCTTATAAAACTCTGGGTGGTAAAAGATTATAGGCTTAGACCAGTGTCTTTGGATTCTAATGCTGGCTGCTCTCCACAGTCCATCTGATTCCCCAGAAGTCAGTTATAGCTCTTTGCAAACCTTGGTGACTTCTTATTTTCTTTCTTGTTTATCCAAGATTACCTGGCTGGTGTTTGGTTGTTCTGGGGTGATCTTCTAACTGGAAAAGAACTATGTCATGGATCAAGGAAGGAGAGCTGTCACTTTGGGAGCGGTTCTGTGCCAACATCATAAAGGTGAGCAATGGCCCAGAGCACCAGTTGGCCTTCTAGTCAGTTGGATAATCTTATATCAAAACCTCTTATTAAAGTTGAGCAATTCATGATATTAAGTGGAATTTAGCAAGGAAACCAAAGAGTCTTAGAGTGGTAACTTCCAGGTCTACATTTCTGGTAGACTTTTGTCCTAACTCTGACATTTTCAGGAAGCCGAGGCCTCTCAATATCATTGGGCCAGCTAGACTGCTAAGTATTCCTTATAGAGAACTGAAATTTGTTTCCCTGGAATGTTGATCACTGTTCCTTGTACTGTCCTCTGGATTTAAATAGGTTAATCTTTGATATATTCTTTGATCTGGCAGTAGAGCTTGGGGGCTGGGCCTGGTCCCTCAGGCCTGTAATCCCAGCAATTTGGGAGGCCGAGGTGGGCAGACTGTTTGAGCTCAGGAGTTGAGACCAGGCTGGGCAACATGGCAAAACCCTGATTCTACAAAAAAATGCAAAAATTAGCCAGGCTTGGTGGTGTTCACCTGTAGTCCCAGCTACTTAGAAGGCTGAAGTGGGAGAATTTCTTGAGCCTGGTCAAAGCTGCAGTGAGTCATGATTGCGCCACTGCACTCCAGCCTGGGTGACAGAATGAGACTGTCTCAAAAAAAAAAAAAAAGTTCAGAACGAGACTCTGTCTCAAAAAAAACAAAAAGAGTTTGGGCTCTAGAGGCAGACAAACATGGCTGAAATTCCTGTTCTTTTTTTTATTTTGAGACGGAGTCTCGCTCTGTCACCCAGGCTGGAGTGCAATGGTGCAGTCTTGGCTCACTGCAGCCTTCGTCTCCCAAGTTCAAGCAATTCTCTTGCCTTAGCCTCCCAAGTAGCTGGGGTTACAGGCATGTGCTACCACACATGACTAATTTTTATATTTTTAGTAGAGATGGGATTTTACCATATTGGCCAGGCTGGTCTCGAACTCTTGACCTCAGGTGATCCACCTACCTCAGCCTCTCACAGTGCTGGGATTATAGGCCTGAGCCAACGCACCTGGTCTGAAAGTCCTGTTCTATCATTTAGTAATCATGTGACTTTAACAACTGTAGAATTGTTATGAGAATTAAATGAGACATTAATATAAAGCAGTTAGCATAATGTCTAGCAGTTCTTAATTATTATTAGGGTTGTCTTTCAGCCATTTGAAGACTATTGTCTCCCATCTTCCCCAAATCTTCCCTCAACTTTTTCTCTAGGAATCACAGCAATATTATATCTGCCTAAGACAGGTTTGAGATTGGGACCAGTCAGCTTGGTTTTGTTTTTCAGCCACAGGCTGTCAAGCAGCAGGCAGTAATGAATTCATGAGTCAGTAACCTTTATACAAGCCCCACACATGCTCACAAACAAATGCCGAGTGATCTCAAGCAGTCCAGGAAATGGGAAGTATCTCCTTGGGGAACCACTGCAGTGGTATGTTTGGAAGAACAAGCTGCATAACTTGAATGGATTTTGGGGGATGGAAAGGCTGTATGTGGGAGACAGAAGTAGAAAAAGGAGAAGTGTTGTTGAGGAAGCAGTCAGGGAAGAGCCCTCCCAGGTGAGGAAAAATAGGCTAAGGAGTCCACTTGTGTTATGGGAGACAACTCAAAGCTGCTCCAAGCCAGATAAGGGTTTTGTTTTTTGTGATTTCTTTTTTGAGATGGAGTCTTATTCTGTTGCCCAGGCTGGAGTGCACTGGTGCAATCTTGGCTCACTGCAACCTCTGCCTCCTGGGTTCAAGCGATTCTCCCACCTCAGCCTCCTGAAGTAGCTGGGATTATAGGCACCCGCCACCATGCCTGGTAATTTTTTTTTTTTTTTGTATTTTTAGTAGAGTTGGGGTTTCACCATGTTGGCCAGGCTGGTCTTGAACTCCTGGCCTCAAGTGATCTGCCCACCTCAGCGTCCTAAAGTGCTGGGATTACAGGCTTGAGCCACCATGTCCGGCTCCAAGTAAGTTGTTTGGCTCAAAAAAAGTCTTTTTGGTTTGCTTTGAAAAACAATTTTTTTTTTTTTTTTTTGAGACAGAGTCTCACTCTGTCACCCAGGCTGGAGTGCGGTGGCATGATCTCGGCTCACTGCACCCTCTGCCTCCTGGGTTCAAGCAATTCTCCTGCCTCAGCCTCCCGAGTAGCTGGGATTACAGGCGCCCGCCACCACACCCAGTTAATTTTTCTTTATTTTTAGTAGAGACGGTTTCACCATGTTGGCCAGGCTGGCCTTTTTTTTTTTTTTTTTTTGAGACGGAGTCTTGCTCTGTCGCCCAGTCTGGAGTGCAGTGGCCGGATCTCAGCTCACTGCAAGCTCCGCCTCCCAGGTTTACGCCATTCTCCTGCCTCAGCCTCCGGAGTAGCTAGGACTACAGGCGCCCGCCACCTCGCCCGGCTAGTTTTTTTTTTTGTATTTTTAGTAGAGACGGGGTTTCACCTTGTTAGCCAGGATGGTCTTGATCTCCTGACCTCGTGATCCGCCCGTCTCAGCCTCCCAAAGTGCTGGGATTACAGGCTTGAGCCACTGCGCCCGGCCTGCCAGGCTGGTCTTAAACTCCTGACCTTGTGATCCACCTGCCTCGGCCGCCCAAAGTTCTGGGATTATAGGCGTGAGCCACTGCGCCCGGCCGAAAAGCAAAATTTTTATAAAAATCCTGATGTTTGGTTTTCTTGCAAGATCAACAGATCCAGCAATATTGCGCCCCAGTTCCTGTGTGTCAGCAGTTGGCTAGAGGTCAGGAATTAGTGCCCTTTTTTTTTTTTTTTTTTTTTTTTTGAGACAGAGTCTCACTCTGTCACCCAGGCTGGAGTGCAGTGGTGCCATCTCGGCTCACTGCAACCTCTGCCTCCCGGGTTCAAGCCATTCTCCCGCTTCAGCCTCCTGAGTAGCTGGGATTACAGGCTCCCACCACCATACTTGGCTAATTTTTTGTATTTTTTGGTTTTTTTTTTCCGAGGTGGAGTCTTGTTCTGTTGCCCAGGCTGGAGTACAGTGGCATGATCTTGGTTCACTACAACCTCCGCCTCCCAGGTTCAAGCAGTTCTCCTGCCTCAGCCTCCCAAGTAGCTAGGATTACAGGCATCTGCCACCACGCCTGGCTAATTTTTGTATTTTTAGTAGAGATGGGGTTTCACCATATTGGCCAGCCTGGTCTTGAACTTCTGACCTCGTGATCTGCCCTCCTTTGCCTCCCAAAGTGCTGAGATTACAGGCGTGAGCCACTGCACCCAGCCCTAATTTTTGCATTTTTAGTAGAGAGGGGGTTTCAACATGTTGGCCAAACTGGTCTTTAACTCCTGACCTCAAGTCATCCACCCATTTTGGCCTCCCAAAGTGCTGGAATTACAGGCGTGAGCCACTGCACCTGGCCGTATGAGTTCCTTTTTTCTGTAGAAGGTACCATCTTCGTTTGACTATACCCATCAAAATTTTTCCTAGCCAGGCACAATGGCTCAAACCTGTAATCCCAGCACTTTGGGAGGCCAAGTCGAGTGGATCTCTTGATCCCAGAAGTTCGATAGCAGCCTGGCCATTATGGTGAGACCCCCATCTCTACAAAAAATTAAAAAATTAGCTGGGTGTGGTAGTGTATTCCTGTAGTCCCAGCTACTTGGGAAATTGAAGTGGGAGAACCTTTCTCCTCCCAAAAGGTGGAGGTTGCAAATGAGCTAAGATAACACCACCATACTCCATCCAGCTTGGGTAACAGAGTAAGACCCTGTTTCTTTTTTTTTTTTGAGATGGAGTCTCACTTTGGCCAGGCTGGAGTGCAGTGGCGCCATCTCAGCTCATTGCAAGCTCCACCTCCCAGGTTCACACCATTCTCCTGCCTCAGCCTCCCCGAGTAGCTGGGACTACAGGTGCCCGCCACCTCGCCCGCCTAACTTTTTGTATTTTTAGTAGAGATGGGGTTTCACCGTGTTAGCCAGGATGGTCTCGATCTCCTGACCTCGTGATCCGCCCGCCTCGGCCTCCCAAAGTGCTGGTGGGATTACAGGTGTGAGCCACCTCGCCTGGCCTGAGTAAGACCCTTTTTCAAGGAAAAAAAAAAATTTTTTTCCCTTTGCTCTCTAGTTGGAGACCAACTAAACCAAGCCTGTACTTAAGAGCATATGGTTGAAAGATTAACTCTGGGCTGGGCGCGGTGGCTCAAGCCTGTAATCCCAGCACTTTGGGAGGCCGAGATGGGCGGATCACGAGGTCAGGAGATGGAGACCATCCTGGCTAACATGGTGAAACCCCGTCTCTACTAAAAAAAAATACAAAAAACTAGCCGGGTGAGGTGGCGGGCACCTGTAGTCCCAGCTACTCCGGAGGCTGAGGCAGGAGAATGGCGTAAACCGGAGAGGCAGAGCTTGCAGTGAGCTGAGATCCGGCCACTGCACTCCAGCCTGGGCGACAGAGCGAGACTCTGTCTCAAAAAAAAAAAGAAAGAAACATTAACTCTGGAAGCAGAGGGACATCAGTTTGAATCCCCATTTGTCTCTTCTTAACTGTGTGACTTATGCAAGTCACTAGAAGTCTCTGAGCTTGTTTTTCTACCTGTAAAATGAAGATAATACTATTTACTTTATAGACTTGTATGATAAGATGAAGTATAAGAAGCTTAGCATAGTATTTGCCATGGAGTAAGTGCTCAGTAAATATGTAAATAAAAATAAGTAGGCCGGGCGCAGTGGTTCACGCCTGTAATCCCAGCACTTTGGGAGGCCAAGGCGGGCAGATCACGAGGTCAGGAGATTGAGACCATCCTGGCTAACACGGTGAAACCCCGTCACTACTAAAAACACACAAAAAAATTAGCCGGGCGTGGTGGCAGGCACCTGTAGTCCCAGCAACTCGGGAGGCTGAGGCAGGAGAATGGTGTGAACCCGGGAGGTGGAACTTGCAGTGAGCCGAGATAGCGCCACTGCACTCCAGCCTGGGCAACAGAGCGAGACTCTGTCTCAAAAAAAAAAAATAAGTAGGCCAGCTATGGTGGCTCATACTTTTTTTAATCCCAGCAGTTTGGGAGGCTGATGAAGGAGGATTGCTTGACCCCAGGAGTTCGAGACCTGGGCAACATGCGGAAACACCCCACCCGTCTCTTTTTTTTTTTTTTTTTTTTTGAGACAGTCTCACTGTGTCGCCCAGGCTGGAGTGCAGTGGCATGATCTCGACTCACTGCAACCTCCACCTCCTGGGTTCAAGCGATTCTCCTGCCTCAGCCTCCAGAGTAGAGTAGCTGAGACTACAGCCTCGTGCCACCATGCCTGGCTAATTTTTGTATTTTTAGTAGAGACCAAGTTTCACCATATTGGCCAGGCTGGTCTCGAACGCCTGACCTCAAGTGATTCACCCACCTCAGCCTCCCAAAGTGCTGGGATTATAGACGTAAGCCACCATGCCTGGCCAACTCCATCTCTTAAAAAAAAAAAAAAGAAAAGAAAAAAGGCCAGGTAGGTGTGATGGCATGTGCTGGTAGCCCTGGCTACTCAGTGGGAGGCAGAGGTGGGAGGATCACTTGAGCCCAGGAGGCCAAGGCTGCAGTCAGCTGTGATCACACCATTGCATTCCAGTCTGGGTGACTGAGTGAGATCCTGCCTCAAAATTAAGTAACTAAGTAAGTAAACTTTAATGTCTTTTTACTGAGTTAAAAGCACAAAGTACCCAATTCCCTTTGTTGGGGTTTTCATCACATAGCGCAAACTTATCACCTTGGGGTGTAGTGTCTTCCTTTATTCCTGAAGAATATGAAACCTGTTCATGATTTGTCTTCCTATTCCACAGGCAGGCCCAATGCCGAAACACATTGCATTCATAATGGACGGGAACCGTCGCTATGCCAAGAAGTGCCAGGTGGAGCGGCAGGAAGGCCACTCACAGGGCTTCAACAAGCTAGCTGAGGTGGGTGTGTATGGCAGAGCCCAAAGTGAACAGTCTGTGGAGAGGTGGATTATAGCTAGAAAACCAGGCTCTGAGTTTGCTGTGGTTGGAGAGTGTTTTGTGTATCTGTCTCTGTGTTTTACTGTTTGCTTGCTAGCTATAGGTCTCATCTTGACGTTGGCCAGATGTGGTTGCTTATGCCTGTAATCCCACACTTTGGGAGGCCGAGGCAGGAGGATTGCTTGAGCCCAGGGTTTCAGGACCAGCCCGGGCAACATAATCGAACCTGTCTTTACAAAAAAATTTAAAAATTAGCCAGACTTGGTGGTGCACATCTGTGCCTCCAGCTACTCAGGAGGCTAAGGTGGGAGGAGTATCTGAGCCCAGGAAGCTTGAGGCTGCAGTGAACAGAGATTGTGCCACTGTACTCTAGCCTGGGTGACAGAGTGACACCATCTCAAGAAAAAAAAAAATGACATTAACAAAGAAGTAATCATCCAGTGAATGACCATAAAATATTAGAAATAGGAACAAAATTGCCTCTTCTTATTTTAATAAATCAACAGTTTATATTCTATGCCTCATCCAATCCTTATTGTATGCTCTACATGACTTAAAATTAATAAAATTGGCCAGGCACAGTGGCTCAAGCCTGTAATCTCAGCACTTTGGGAGGCCGAGACGGGCGGATCACGAGGTCAGGAGATTGAGACCATCCTGGCTAACACGGTGAAACCCCATCTCTACTAAAAATGCAAAAAAATTAGCCGGGCGTGTCGGCGAGCGCTTGTAGTCCCAGTACTTGGGAGGCTGAGGCAGGAGAAGGGCGTGAACCCGGGAGGCGGAGCTTGCAGTGAGCAGAGATCGCGCCACTGCACTCCAGCCTGGGCAACTGAGCGAGACTCTGTCTCAAAAAAAAAATAAATAAATAAATAAAATAAATAAAATAAAATTAATAAAATTGCATCTGTAGCTTCAGTAACCTTATTTGTTAACATTTTGGTTTTGTTTGTTTGAGACAGAGTCTCGCTCTGTTGCCCAGGCTGGAGTGCAGTGGCATGATCTCTGCTCACTGCAACCTCCACCTCCCAGGTTCAAGTGATTTTCTTCCTCAGCCTCCTGAGTAGTTGAGATTGAACACCTGTCACCACATCCAACTAATTCTTTTGTATTTTGAGTAGAGATGGGGTTTCATCATGTTGGCCAGGCTGTTCTCGAACTCCTGACCTCAAGTGATCCACCCCCATCAGCCTCCCAAAGTGCTGGGGTTACAGTCATGAGCCACTGTGCCCGGCCAACATTTGGGGAAGCATTTTTTAAGGTGTATATATAAGCTTTCTAACTGTATGTTTCAATGACTGTACAATATTTTATCAAGAGGATCTGATACAATTTAACTGCTCCACTATTACTTGACATTACAATAAACATTATAAATAGTACTGTTTCACCCTGGGCAACATGGTGAGATCCTGTCTCTACCAAAAAAAAAAAAAAAAAAAAATTAGCCAAGCACGGTGGTACATGCCTGTGGTCCCAGCTACTTACGGGACTGAGGTGGAAGGATCACTTGAACCCTGGAGGTTAAGGCTGCAGTGAGCTATGTTCATGTCACCACACTCCAGCCTGGTGACAGAGCAAGACCTTGTCTGAAAAAGAAAGTACTCTTTTTGGATAAATTCTTAGAAGTGACATTTCTGGACGAACATTGGGTGACTATTCATTCTGCTTTGGCAAGGCTGACAGGTTTCTCAGGACGCAGGTCTTTCAGTGCTAAAACTGGTGAAAGTCCCCGGCAAACCAGGACATCACTCTACACAGAGGTCATGAACATTTTGTGGTATAATACATGTTATAAATTGGAAAACATTAAGTTTAACAAAAGAATGGAATATGACAATCTTGGTGAAACTTTTAAGAAGAATAGAGGGCCGGGAGTGGTGGCTCACGCCTGTAATCCCAGCACTTTGGGAGGCCGAGGCACGCAGATCATGAGGTCAGAAGATCAAGACCATCCTGGCTAACACGGTGAAACCCCGTCTCTACTAAAATTACAAAAAATTAGCTGGGCATGGTGGCAGGCGCCTGTAGTCCCAGCTACTCAGGAGGCTGAGGCAGGAGAATGGTGTGAACCCAAGAGGCGGAGCTTGCAGTGAGCTGAGATTATACCACTGCACTCCAGCCTGGGCAACAGAGCGAGACTCTGTCTCAAAAAAAAAAAAAGAATGGAAATATGGTCTGTCGTTCACAGGTCCCAGTATCCTGGCACAGGGGCACAGCGTGATGCCAGGGCTGTGATGTTTTTTTCTTGAATGAGTGGCAGTGGGGTTCTCACTAACACCTTGTAGAAGTCTTTACTTTATAGAGTTTGTTGACTCTGGCTTCTGTTTTGTAACTGAGAGGCAGTTTTGCCTAATGCTTAGGAGCTTAAGCTCTGGAGTCACTCAGAACTCATTGGCATGCCTGCTCTGTCACTGTCTGGCTTTGCGACCTGCAGTGAGTTATGTAGCTTCCTTTTGCCTCAGTTTCTTCATCTATAAAACAGGGTTAGCAATCTCTCTCAGTAGATTATTTGAAGATAAATAAGATGGCACAATGAAAAGCATGTAGCACAGGCCCTGACATAAAGGAAGTGCTCAAAAATCAACTTGTTATTAGCAACTATATTGACTGATGTCAGTGGTGGGTTCCAACCCAGATGTGCCATCCACAGTGGCTGCCTTGCAAGGTCTTTAGAGCCTGAGGCTGTTCAAGTGTCAGATTCTCACTGGTAATTTTCCTAAGATGACAATAGATTTGTTGGCTTGTATGTTTGTTAAGGGGTTAGAGAGGTAGCTCTTTAGCTTTGTTTCTTCTGTTCTCCATCTCTCAACATTTCTCCAGCTCTCCATCTCTCAACATTTCTCCAGCTCTCCATCTCTCAGCATTGTTCCTCACCTCTCAGCATTGTTCTCCACCTTTAGTGGTACATGTTAGCCAGGCTGGTCACAAACTCCTGACCTCGTGATCTGCACCCCCGTGGCCTAAGTGCTGGGATTACAGGTGTGAGCCACCGCGCCCAGCCAGGACTAAGTTTAAGTGTGAGTTTCATTTCTTCTTTTTTTTGAGACGGAGTCTTGCTCTGCCACCCAGGCTGGAGTGCAGTGGCCGGATCTCAGCTCACTGCAAGCTCCGCCTCCCGGGTTTATGCCATTCTCCTGCCTCAGCCTCCCGAGTAGCTGGGACTACAGGCGCCCGCCTCGTCGCCCGGCTAGTTTTTTGTATTTTTAAGTAGAGACAGGGTTTCACCGTATTAGCCAGGATGGTCTCGATCTCCTGACCTCGTGATCCGCCCGTCTCGGCCTCCCAAAGTGCTGGGATTACAGGCTTGAGCCACCACGCCCGGCCCATTTCTTCTTTTTTTTGAGACAGAGTCTCACTCTCTCTGTCGCCCAGATTGGAGTGCAGTGGCGTGATCTTGGCTCACTGCAACCTCTGCCTCCCAGGTTCGAGGGATTCTCCTGCCTCAGCCTCCTGACTAGCTGGGATTACAGGCCCGCGTCACCACACCCAGCTAATTTTTGCATTTTTAGTAGAGATGGGGTTTCACCATGTTGGTCAGGCTGGTCTCGAACTCCTGACCTCATGATCCTCCCACCTCGGCCTCCCAAAGTGCTGGGATTATAGGCATGAGCCACCATGCCTGGCCTGTTTTTTTTGAGTCAAAGTCTCGCTCTGTAGTCCAGGCTGGAGTGCAGTGGTGAGATCTCCACTCATCACAGCCTCTGCCTCCCAGGTTCAAGCAATTCTCCTGCTTCAACCTCCCAAGTAGCTGGGATTACAGGCATGTGCCACTGCACCTGGCTAAGTTTTTGTATTTTTAGTAGAGATGGGGTTTTACCATGTTGGCCAGGCTGGTCTTGAACTCCCAACCTCAGGTAATCCGCTCACCTTGGCCTCCCAAAGTGCTAGGGTTACAGGTGTGACCCACCACACCCAGCCAGTTTCATTTCTTTTTGAATTATAATTTCATATGGTGAAATGCACAGATTTTAGGTTTTGACAATGCATTCATTTAACCCATACCCCTGTTGAGATATAGGACATTTCCTGCTGGGCTCCGTGGCTCATACCTGTAATCCTAGCACTTTGGGAGGCCGAGGCAGGCAGATCACCTGAGGTTAGGAGTTTGAGACCAGCCTGGCCAGCATGGCGAAACCTGTCTCTACTAAAAATACAAAAAGTTAGCCGGGTGTGGTGGCACATGCCTGTAGGCCACCTACTCGGGAGGCTGAGGCAGGAGAATCACTTGAACGTAGGAGGTGGAGGTTGTAGTGAGCCAAGATTGTAGCACTGCACTCCAGCCTGAGTGACAGAATGAGATTCCAGCAAAAAAAAAAAAAAGATGTAGACATTTCTATCTCTCCAAACAGTTCCCTGGTGCCCCTTCTCAATCAACTTCTGTTCCACCTCCTCCTTTTCTTCTCTAGGCAACTACTGTTCTGATTTCTGTAACTATAAATTTGTTTTTCCTGTTCTAGAACTCTATATAATGGAATCAGACAGTTGAGTTGAGGATTTTTGACATATTCTTCAACTCTGAGCCTGTTTTATCATCTGTAAAGTAGGCATGAAAACAGCAGTGTCATTTTAAAGTGGTTGTTCAAAGAATCAAATGAAATTATGTGAAAACTCTTTGCAGGCTATTAAATGTTACACAGCTGTCCAGTTATTGCTTTTTTCTTTTGACTCATCAGCCTCTCAACCTACCAGAATAATGAAGTTATGCTGTGAATAATAACACCTTGTGTTTTTATATTGTTCGTTAACCACCTTGTAAGGGATGGATTGTGATTCCTATTACAGGTAAGGAGACTTAAACCTAGAGAGATTAAGTGATTTGATTCTAGTCACGTAAGTGCATGATGGAGTCAGGGACTAGAACCTAGGTCTTTACACTCTCAGTGCAGAGTTCTTTCTTGTAATTCACAATGCCATCAGCATTCACTAAGATCACATTTTTCAGTTTCTTCAATGGTGGTTTTCTCCTTGTTTTATTCATTAATTCTGACATAAACACTGATGTTATCCTAGCTTCACCCAGCTTTGGGAGGAGAAAAGTCTGCCTCCCATCTCCAACTCTGAGTCAGGACCAAAAAGTACCTCTTGTTTCCCTTCCCACTCTTCCTTGTATCCTAGCTCCTTGCCTTCTCCCCTCTCAGACTCTGCGGTGGTGTTTGAACCTGGGCATCCTAGAGGTGACGGTCTACGCATTCAGCATTGAGAACTTCAAACGCTCCAAGAGTGAGGTAGACGGGCTTATGGATCTGGCCCGGCAGAAGTTCAGCCGCTTGATGGAAGAACAGTAAGATGCTATCAGAGGGGAGAGTATGTTCTTCCACCACCCCCAGCCTTATCCTAACCCTTGAAATTCTGTTATCTGAGGCTTACTTAAGGGACTCCTAACTCTTTTTAATGTTAGTTAGACATCTTGGATGGCAAATATCAGAAATACAAGATAGTCTTTCATTCTTTATTTCTTCCGTTTTTTTTTTAAATTAAAAAGGGGGCATTTATTTGAGGATATTGAGGTGTGTCACATGATTTAAGAACAAGTACAGCCAACCTCAAGCAAAACTGAAACCAGGAATTAAACCCACTAGGTAGAACCTCTGTATTCATTTATTTCCACCTCTCTCTGCAGACCAGTTTTCTCTGCTTCAAAAGAGCAACCCAGAATCAATAAAATCCCTTAATTGGGATCCCTAAATTCTATCAGATTTCTACCCCAGAGCCAATAAACTATGGCCAAGGAAGTAGAGTTAAAGAAAACATTAAGGAAGTCATTTTCTGCTGCACAGTGAACCCTAAAAAGTTACTGTACTCCCCCTGCATAGTCTTTTTGGAGGGATGGGATGATGCATAAGAGACATTTATGGGGAAGCGTCAGTACCATTCTTAGCTGTCAGTAAGTTTAGGCTTAACTTAGGGAATAAAGCCAGAGAGGGGAAAAGACGAAGTTCAGTGGAGATTGCTTGCTTCAAAGTATGGAGCCCTTACCAGCCAGAATTGCCCAAAAATCTTAGTTACAACTGTTGTGTGCCCAGCTCCTACCTATACCAGGAAGATGAGAGAACAGTGAGCCTAGAACTCCAGTGAAGGTAAGCCTAGAACAATGGGTGGTAGGGAGAGTAGCCAGGCTTCCTTCTGTCTATATGAGGATGGTGAGATTCTGGGCTACAGACATTGCCCTCCGGTCCCCAGCAGAGCCTGTGTGGCTCAGAGTTTACACCTAAGGAGCCAAGGATGGAGGCACGGGGGGCACATCCCACTAATCTTACCTTTTTAAAGTGCTTACTATATGCCAGGCTTTGAGCCTCAAATATATTCTTACTCATCCTGTAATCACATTATACCATGACAAAGATATTATTAGCCCATTTTTAGAGAGAAGGAAAGTAGAAACCAAAGAAGTTAAGGCATATATCCTGGGTCACACAGCTATCAGGCAGAGCCAAGGTGCACACCTGGGTCTTTCTGACTCCAGAGCTGAGCTATCATCTACACTGTGCTCTGAGAGACAGGGCGTCTTACAATTCCTGCAAGATCAAAATGCACGGCAGAAGAGATGCTAATGACATTGCTCTGATCAGTTAATAGTAGAGAAAATGGTCTTCGTTTATCACGAAGTCCTGGCAAAAGCAAGAAGAAACCTCAGAGGTGCTTTACCATTAATGTGCCACAGAACCCCAAGGTCTGAGGAGGTGTAGAAAGAACCCAGTGAGAGTGGGGTAGAGGGTGCTGAGTTGCATTTACCTATTTAATGTATTAGGCTTCTGTGTAGAATTTGATTTGAAGAAAGGGTTCTTTGGCTGAAAGAAAGTGGGAAAACCACTGGCCTGATTCTATTTCATCAGTTGGGAAACAAAACCCTAGTAAAGAGAAGAAGTTGAGCAGGGTGGCTTGCACCTGTAATCCCAGCACTTTGGGAGGCCAAGGAGGACGGATTGCTTTAGTCCAGGAATTTGCTTGAGTCCAGCCTAGCCAACATGGCAAAACCCCATCTCTACAAAAAAATACAAAAAAATTAACTGAGGAGGGTGTCACATGCCTGTAATCCCAGCTACACGGGAGGCTGAAGAGAGAGGCTCACTTGAGTCTGGGGAGGTTGAGGCTTCAATGAGCTGTGATTGAACCACTATCTTCCATCCTGGGCAACAGAGTGAGACGCTGTCTCAAAAAATTAATTAATTAAAATAAAAATAAGTAAATTAAAAATTTAAAAACATTAGACGAGGGCTTACGCACGGTCACACATCAAGCTAGTGGCAGAACTATACCACAAGCTAGCAGGAAGAGCTGAATCGAGGTCTTCTAGTATACTTCCTTCTATCAAGCTCCCATTTTCCAAACGTGAAGCATTTGGTTTCTTCATAGCATTTCCAGATGAGAGAAACTGGTTGAATTCATTCTCACCATATGCAGAGTTTGGGAGTTATTGTATGGAAGCAATATAATGTCATAATTAAGAAGACAAGCTCTGGAGGCTGACTCCCTATGTGCAAATCCTGGTTCTCCATTCATCAACTGTCCGAACAAATTACCTAATGTCCCTGTGCCTCAGTTTCCTCATCTGTAAAAGGGGAATAATAATGGTATATAACTCAGAGGTTGGTGTAAGAATGGAATGTGTTGGTACATGTAAAGCACTTAGACCAATATCTGGCATTTAGTAAACATAGAATGTTAGCTGTCACCATTATCATCATATTTCACTAGAATGTAACAAAAGTAACCAATAATACAGCTCCTTCCCTTGAGGAGTTTACTCACTTCTCAAATGGGACTTCACAGATACATAAAATACAACTTCCCAAAAAGGACACATGACGTTGTGTAATATATAGTAAAGAGTTTGGAGCCGGGCGCGGTGGCTCAAGCCTGTAATCCCAGCACTTTGGGAGGCCGAGACGGGCGGATCACGAGGTCAGGAGTTCGAGACCATCCTGGCTAACACAGTGAAACCCCATCTCTACTAAAAAATACAAAAAGCTAGCCGGGCGAGGTGGCGGACGCCTGTAGTCCCAGCTACTCGGGAGGCTGAGGCAGGAGAATGGCGTGAACCCGGGAGGCGGAGCTTGCAGTGAGCTGAGATCCGGCCACTGCACTCCAGCCCGGGCGACAGAGCGAGACTCTGTCTCAAAAAAAAAAAAAAAAAAGAGTTTGGGTTCTTGCTGGACATGGTGGCTCACGCCTGTAATCCTAGCACTGTGGGAGGCTCAGGCAGGAGGATCACTTGAGGCCAGGAGTTTGAGACCACCTTGGGCAACATAGTGAGACCTCATCTTTACAAAAAATACAAAAATTAGCCGGGCATGGTGGTGTACACCTTTAGTCCCAGCTACTTGGGAAGCTGAGGCAGGAGGATCGCTTGAGCCCAGGATTTGGAAGTTACATTGAACCATGAGTATACCGCTGCACTCCAGCCTGGGTGAGGGTAAGACCCTGACTCCAAAAAAGGAAACAAACAAACAAACAAACAAAAAAGAGTTTGGGACTGAGCGCTGTGGCTCATGCATGTAATCTCAGTTCTTTGGGAGACTGAAGCAGGCAGATCACTTGAGGTCTAGAGTTCGAGACCAGCCTGGCCAACATGGTGAAACCCTGTCTCTACTAAAAATACAAAAATTAGCCAGGCATGGTGGCGGGTGCCTGTAATCCCAGCTACTTGGGAGGCTGAGGTGGGAGGATCGCTTGAACCTGGAAGGCGGAGGTTGCAGTGAGCCGAGATCACACCACTGCACTCTAGCCTGGGTGACAGAGCAAGACTCCGTCTCGAGAAAAATAATTTCGGTTCTCAAGTCAGACAGAGTTTCAATCCTAACAGAGCACTTGATGGCTATATGACCTTGGGCAGTCCCCATCTGACTGTCCTGTCTGAGCCTCGGCACTGAAGTAAGCTTTCAGAGTTGTTGAGGGGATGCAAGCATGTAGAACAGTGTCTGACACACTGGAAAGCCCTCAAAAAACTGGTTGTCAGTTATTACCTGAGCACCTTGCTCTCTCCAGCTCAGCAGGGGCCCTATCCCAATGCTGCCTCTTTTCCCTGATCAGGGAGAAACTGCAGAAGCATGGGGTGTGTATCCGGGTCCTGGGCGATCTGCACTTGTTACCCTTGGATCTCCAGGAGCTGATTGCACAAGCTGTACAGGCCACAAAGAACTACAACAAGTAAGTTCTCAGATTTCCCTGTAGGGAGCTGTTTTAATATTTGATTCCCTGCTGGCTTTAGGGAGACATCCTGGGCTTTTCTTGGTCTAGATTGGTGCAACGGGCAATGAGAGAGTAGGCTGAGCAGCTTAGAGACTTTCTCCTTCTGACTGCAGGGCACACCAGACATGATTCTGCAATAACATGTTATATGTGTGTATACTGGCACATACGCATAGTTTCTCTTTCCTCCTTTCTGTGCATACCCCCCACCAAGTAAATGTGTATGTGTATATATGTATATATGTTTTTACTTGACAGGGGATGAGGTCAGAATACAGCAGTTCTTATCCCTGTCTTTGAAGACAGATCCTTCAAGAAATTCTTTTTCTGTTCCACTCCTTTAACCTATGGACTTTGGGAGGTCATAGAGACCTACAAGGGAATAGAATTCAATAATCCAAACTCCGTGATGTTTGAAACATAACATGTATTTTGGCAGTGGACTTGTTTTACATCAAACCTCCTTCCTATTTTCCTTTGTTTGTGCCAATGTCACAGTAGGGTCTTCCTCTGAAAGCTGGTGTACAGTAGAAGGGGTGAGGGTTAGGAGGGCAATAAGAGCTATTTAGTGGCTAGGCACAGGGTCTCACACCTGTAATCCTAGGCGGGTGGATCACCTGAGGTCAAGAGTTCAAGACTAGCCTGGCCAACATGGTGAAACCCTGTCTCTACTAAAAATACAAAAATTAGCTGGGCATAGTGGTGTGCGCCTGTAATCCCAGCTACTCGGGAGGCTGAGGCAGAAGAATCGCTTGAACCCAGGAGGCAGAGGTTGCAGTGAGTTGAGATCACGCCACTGCGCTCCAGCCTGGGCAACAAGAGCAAAACTCTGTCTCAAAAAAAAAAAAGGAGCCATTTAGTATTTGTCTTATTATAAAACTAGTTACATGTTTATTCCAAGAAAACTTGGAAACCACAAAAAATTCATAATTTTACCTTTCAGAGGTATCCACGGTTAACATTTGGTGTGTATTTGTTTTTCTAGGGAAAGGCTGGAAGGGCTGCTCTGTAATCAGTGACTTCAGTCATCAGTCCCTGTCCCCCTTTGGTAAATTATTCTCTTCTTCCCTCCTCAGGTGTTTCCTGAATGTCTGTTTTGCATACACATCCCGTCATGAGATCAGCAATGCTGTGAGAGAGATGGCGTGGGGGGTGGAGCAAGGCCTGTTGGATCCCAGGTATCCCAAGTTGTTTTGCATGGTAATTGCTAAGGAAAACAAGCCTGGGCTAGCATGGCAGCTCATGCCTGTAATCCCAGCACATTAGGAGGCCTAGGTGGGCAGTCCACTTGAGGCAGGCCAGGAGTTCAAGACCAGCCTGGCCAACATGGCAAAACTCCATCTCTTAAACAACAACAACAAAAAAACCAGGCCTGTACCAAATCATAAAACCCCTCTGTGCCACGTACTTGGCCAGAGGTATAATTAGGGGAGTATGTGGAAAGATTTAAGGGGATCTCCCAAATTTAGAGATTAGGATTGGCTTATTACAACCTGCTTCAGAACTAGAGTTCACCACACACCAAGAAACCCCAGAGAAAGAGCAAAGCAGATGACAAAGCCATGTTATTATTCCTTTACAAATTACACCCTCCTGGCCCTTTGGTAGTGTTCTTCCAAGAATGACTTTTCGTGAATGCAGTTTGTTGGGGCTAGAGTTCTTTACGTCTCTCATGTTCTAGTTTCACACAAGATTTAGGTGTTTTTCTTTTCTTTTCTTTTCTTTCTTTTCTTTTTTTTTTTTTTTTTGGTGAGACAAAGTCTCACTTTGTCGCCCAGGCTGGAGTCCAGTGATGTGATCTCGGGTCACTGCAACCTCCACCTCCCAGGTTCAAGCAATTCTTCTACCTCAGCCTCCCAAGTAGCTGGGGCTACAGGCGTGCGCCACCATGCACGGCTGATTTTTGTATTTTTAGTCGAGACAGGTCTCACCATATTGGCCAGGCTGGTCTCGAACTCCTGACCTCATGATCCGTCCGCCTCAACCTCCCAAAGTGTTGAGATTACAGGGGGAGCCACCACGCCCGGCCAATTCAGGTATTTTTCTTTTTTTTTTTTTTTTTTTTTTTTGAGATGGAGTTTTGCTCTGTCGCCCGGGCTGGAGTGCAGTGGCCGGATCTCGGCTCACTGCAAGCTCCACCTCCCGGGTTCACGCCATTCTCCTGCCTCAGCCTCCCGAGTAGCTGGGACTACAGGCACCCGCCACCTCGCCCGGCTACTTTTTTGTATTTTTTAGTAGAGACGGGGTTTCACCGTGTTAGCCAGGATGGTCTCGATCTTCTGACCTCGTGATCCACCCGTCTCGGCTTCCCAAAGTGCTGGGATTACAGGCTTGAGCCACCGCGCCCGGCCTCAGGTATTTTTCAAAAAGAAAATTATTAAGTGTTGTCAACATAGTGGAATCCTAATTATTAGAGCTGGAGGAACTTTTGAAGCCATTTAAATATTTGGTCCCTCTCATGTTATTATTTATATAACTTTCAATATTTGTAAACTAATAGCAATAATATAATAACAGTAGTAAAACATAACCCAGGAGATGTGTTGTGTGTTCTGTATTTCGTTAAGTCATTAACCTTATGTGTGACAGATTCAAGGCTGTTATCCATGTTGTAGATGAGAAAATTGAGTTCAGCATTGAAGTGACTTGCCCAGTGTTACGCTACTAGTAAGTGCCAGAGCTGGGACTCATATCTAAAGCTGTTCGATTTTAGGATTCTTATCCTTTACCTCTATTATGTGGGATCTTGGGAACCAGTACGTTTTCTGGTTCCCTTCCCAATTTGATTGACCTAGGAAACTAGATTAAAAATCAAAAAGTTTACTTGGTGAGAATAGAATTAGATAAAAAGGAAAGGAGACAGTTTTTGAGGCTATTTTATGAATGCCTCTCCTTCCTAACAGCTGGGTGACATTTCTCTGTCACATAGTTCATTCATTCAACAAATATTTTATTTTTATTTATTTATTATTTATTTATTTATTTTGAGACGGAGTCTCACTCTGTCTCCAGGCTAGAGTACAATGGCATGATCTTGGCTCACTGCAGCCTCGGCCTCCTGGGTTCCAGCAGTTCCTCCACCTCAGCTTCCCAAGTAGCTGGGATTGTAGGCGCACACCACCACGCCCAGCTAATTTTTTGTACTTTTTAGCAGAGATGGGGTTTCACCATTTTGGCCAGGCTGGTCTCAAACTCCCGACCTCAAGTGATCTGTCTGCCTCAGCCTCCCAAAGTGCTGGGATTCCAGGCGTGAGCCATCACTCCTGGCCTATTTTTGTTTTTATTTTGAGACAGGGACTCGCTCTATCACCCAGGTTGGAGTGCAGTGGTGTGATCTCAGCCCACTGTAATCTGTGCCTCCCAGGCTCAAGCAACCCTCCCACTTCAACCTTCCAAGTAGCTGAGACTACAGGTGTGTGCCACCATGCTCAGCTAATTCTTTTTTTGGAGACAGAGTCTCTTGCCCAGGCTGGAGTGCAGTGGTGCAATCTTGGCTCACTGCAACCTTCACATCCTGGGCTCAAGCGATTCTTCTGCTTTAGCCTTCCGAGTAGCTGTGATTACAGTGGCATGTCACCATGTCTGGCTAATTTTTGTATTTTAGTAGAGACGGGGTTTCACTATGTTGACCAGGCTGGTCTCGAACTCCTGACCTCAGGTAATCCACCCACCTCAGCCTCCCAAATTACTGGGACTACAGGCACGAACCACCATACCTGGCCAGTCGGCTAATTTTTTTTTTTTTTTTCTTTGAGACAGAGTCTTGCTCTGTCGCCCAGGCTGGGGTGCAGTGGTGTGATCTTGGCTCACTGCAAGCTCTGCCTCCCAGGTTCACGCCGTTCTCCTGCCTCAGCCTCCCGAGTAGCTGGGACTACAGGCGCCCACCACCACGCCTGGCTAATTTTTTGTATTTTTAGTAGAGACGGGGTTTCACCGTGTTAGCCAGGATGGTTTCGATCTCCTGACCTCGTGATCCACCCGCCTCGGCCTCCCAAAGTGCTGGGATGACAGGCGTGAGCCACCGCGCTCGGCCCCTACTCGGCTAATTTTTTAATTCAATTTTTTTTTTTTTTTTTTTGAGACTGGCTTTGTTACCCAGGCTAGAGTGCAATGGGGTGATCTAAGCACACTGCAACACCCGCCTCCCAGATTCAAGTGATTCTTGTGCCTCAGCCTCCTGAGTAGCTGGGATTATAGGCATGCGCCACCTTGCCAAGTTAATTTTTGTATGTTTAGTAGAGATGAGGTTTCACCATGTTGGCCAGGCTAGTCTTGAGCTCCTGACTTCAAGTGATCCACCTGCCTCAGCCTCCCAAAGTTCTGGGATTACAGGCGTGAGCCACTGCGCCTGACCTCTTAATTCAAATATTTTTTAAGTGTGCACTATAGGTAGGCACATTGCTGTACATAGGGGATAAAAATACATATTTCCGGCCGGGCGCGGTGGCTCAAGCCTGTAATCCCAGCACTTTGGGAAGCCGAGACGGGTGGATCACGAGATCAGGAGATCGAGACCATCCTGGCTAACACGGTGAAACCCCGTTTCTACTAAAAAATACAAAAAAGTAGCCGGGCGAGGTGGCGGGTGCCTGTAGTCCCAGCTACTCGGGAGGCTGAGGCAGGAGAATGGCGTAAACCCGGGAGGCGGAGCTTGCAGTGAGCTGAGATCCGGCCACTGCACTCCAGCCTGGGCGACAGAGCGAAACTCCGTCTCAAAAAAAAATAAAAAAATAAAAAAATAAAAAAAAATACATATTTCCTGCCTCATGGAGCTCTGGTAAAGGAAAAAAAACATTAATGAAGATTATACAAGTTAGCATAAAATTATAATGGTGACAACTGGTATAAAGGCAGTGGTGCATGGTACAACAAGAATTTTTCTTTCTGAATTTTCTTTTTTTGTTTTGTTTTGTTTTTGTTTTTTTGTTTTGAGACAGTGCCTCTCTCTGTCGCCCAGACTAGGGTGCAGTGGCGTGATCTTGGCTCACTGTAACCTCCATCTCCCAGGTTCAAGTGATTCTCCTACTTCAGCCTCCCAAATAGCTGGGATTACAGGCAGCCACCCCCATGCCCGGCTAATTTTTGTATTTTTTAGTTGAGATGAGGTTTCACCATCTTGGCCAGGCTGGTCTCAAACTCCTGACCTCAAATGATCCACCGACCTTGGTCTCCCATAATGCTGGGATTACAGGCGTGAGCCACCTCGCCTGACCCTTTTTTTTTTTTTTTTTTAGCTTTTTTACCCGACTTGCAAGCTAAACAAAAATTTATAATAAAAAGAATGGACCCAGTAGGGAAGGCTCCCTGAGAAAATGATAAGTGATCTAAGGAGGAAGAATAAGCAATAACCAGGGTAAGAGGCAGGAGAGTGAGGAGTTCCTTGATTGCTGAAAAGTTATTGGAACAATTTAAGTAGAGAATACCTGGAAGGCAGCTTGGATTATGGTGGTGGTGGTAAAGTGGTGCTGGTAGTGGTGCTGACGTAATAGACTATGTGAAGAGTTACGAAGTAGTGGCCTGGCGTGGTGGTAATCCCAGCACTTTGGGAGGCCGAGGTGGGTGGATCACCTGAGGTCAGGAGTTCAAGACCAACCTGGCCAACATGGTGAACCTCTGTCTCTACTAAAAATACAAAAAACAGTGTGGTGGCATGCACCTGTAGTCTCAGCTACTCGGGAGGCTGAGGCAGGAGAATTGCTTGAACCCAGGAGGCAGAGGTTGCAGAGAGCCAAGATTGCACCACTGCATTCCAGCCTGGATGACAAAGTGAGACTCTGTCTCAAAAAAAAAAAAAAAAAAGGGAAGTAGCTAAAATCAATAGGATTTAATTGACTGACTCTGGGGAAAGAAGTGTTAAGGGTGTCTCCAGGGTTTTAGACTTATATTACAATGAACAGTGGTGCCCTTCACCGTGGTAGGTAACCCTGAAAGAAAATCCAGGAGTTTGGTTTTGGATATCCCGTACATGTTGAACAGAGATTTCAGTTCAACAGTTCAGAGAGGGGTTGGTATAGTCAGGTCAACAGTTCAGACAGGGTTTATCTCTGTCACCAGTATGGAAGCCATCTGTGTGTAAGGCAACCTGAGCAAAGAGGGGATGACAAAGCTAAGGAGAGTCTGTCTATCTGTCTATTTATCTATTTAGAGGTGGTCTCATGCTCTCTCCTAGGCTGGAGTGCAGTGGGGCAATCAAAGCTCACTGCAGCCTGGAACTCCTGGTCTCAAAGGAGCCTCTCAAGTACCTACTACTACAGGTGTGCACCACCGTGCCCAGCTAACTTTTTATATTTATTTTTTGTAAAAACAGGGTCTGACTTTGTTGCCCAGGATGGTCTTGAACTCCTGGCCTCAAGTGGTCTTCCTGCCCTGGCCTCCCAAAATGCTGAGATTACAAGCGTGAGCCACTCTGCCCTGCCTGCAAAGGAGTGAATGAGAAGAAGAGAGAGCTTAGGATGGTGTTTTTGAGGAACTCTGCCCTTTACTGGCTGGGTAGAGGAGAATAAACTTTATAAGCAAAAAAACAAAACAAAACACACACACAGAAAAGCAGGAAGAAAACCAGGGCAGCCAGCATTACATAAGCCAAGAAAAGAGGGAATGTGTTGGTGTAGGTTGGGAAGGGGTAGGGCACCCATGGAAACAATGGTGTCAAATGCTGTAGAGAGGTCAATTAAGATGTAGAGTGAAAATTAGCTGTTGGTAAAACAAGAGACTGGTGGAGTTGACGGGGAGCAGGCAGGAGGATGAGACAGAAAAGGGGTATAGAAATAGAAGCATGTTTTTGATAATTTTAAAATTCTTAGTTTGGAGGTAGTTTCATAGTTCATTATATTTTTGTGCTTTATAATGAATATGTTTCAAATGTTCTTGTGTGTATGAAATAAATATTAAGGGACAAGTGTTGACTCGAGTGAAAGAAAGCCATTTGACAAGCAGATCTAATATGCATTATGCCTAGGACTCTGATCTTGACTCCTAGTCCAGCATGCTCTACCCTCATACCACATTGCAGTAACCACTGACCTTATCTCCTGCTTCTTGTCCAGCAAGTTTTTCCATATCTTTCTCTGTCCTGCATGGCTTAGTAACTTGCCTCTATGCGGTTAGTTATGCAGACAGGGTGTGGGCTGGGCAGTATCACCAGGGTCAGGAGGCCAATATCTCAACCAACCAACTCCTGAAACTTGGTGTGCTCAGACTGGGCTCATCAGGGCCTGAGGCGGTATACTTTATATTGTTCAAATTTAGACAAACCTACATTTATAACAAAGTCAGTGCATTAATTACAATTAGGAGGCTGGGCGCGGTGGCTCAAGCCTGTAATCCCACCACTTTGGGAGGCCGAGGCGGGCAGATCACGAGGTCAGAAGATCGAGACCATCCTGGCTAACATGGTGAAACCCCGTCTCTACTAAAAAATACAAAAAACTAGCCGGGCGAGGTGACGGGCGCCTGTAGTCCCAGCTACTCGGGAGGCTGAGGCAGGAGAATGGTGTAAACCCAGGAGGCGGAGCTTGCAGTGAGCTGAGATCCAGCCACTGCACTCCAGCCCAGGCCACAGAGCGAGGCTCCGTCTCAAAAAAAAAAAAAAAAAAATTACAATTAGGTTCTATGCTTCGAATAGCTGGAATTTTCCTGATTTCTCACTATCACCATCCAACTCCTCATTCTTATTTCTTCCAGGGGGTGTGTGTGTGTGTGTGTGTGTGTGTGTGTGTGTGTATGTATATATTTTTGTTTTTTGTTTCTTTGAGATAGAGTGAGCCGGGCGCAGTGGCTCAAGCCTGTAATCCCAGCACTTTGGGAGGCTGAGACGGGCGGATCACGAGGTCAGGAGATCGAAACCATCCTGGCTAACACGGTGAAACCCCGTCTCTACTAAAAATACAAAAAACTAGCCGGGTGAGGTGGCGGGCGCCTGTAGTCCCAGCTACTCCGAAGGCTGAGGCAGGAGAATGGCGTAAACCCGGGAGGCGGAGCTTGCAGTGAGCTGAGATCAGGCCACTGCACTCCAGCCCGGGCGACAGAGCAGGACTCCGTCTCAAAAAAAAAAAAAAAAAAGAGAGTGTTGTTCTGTTGCCCAGGGTGAAATGCAGTGGCGTGCTCTCGGCTCACTGCAACCTCCACCTTACAGGTTCAAGTGATTCTCATGCCTCAGCCTCCTGAGTAGCTAGGATTACAGGCACACACCACCACACCTGGATTTTTTTTTTTTTTTTTTTTTTTTGAGATGGAGTTTCGCTCTGTCACTCAGGCTGGGGTGCAGTGGCGTGATCTCGGCTCACTGCAACCTCTGCCTCTTGGGTTCACGCCATTTTCCTGCCTCAGCCTCCTAAGTAGCTGGGACTACAGGGGTCTGCCACCACGCCCGGCTAATTTTTTTGTATTTTTAGTAGAAACGGGGTTTCACCATGTTAGCCAGGATGGTCTCGATCTCCTGACCTCGCGATCTGCCCTCCTCGGCCTCCCAAAGTGCTGGGATCACACCCAGCTATTTTTTTTATATTTAGTAGAGATGGGGTTTCACCATGTTGACCAGGCTGATCTCGAACTCCTGACCTCAAATGATCTGCCCACCTTGGCCTCCAAAAGTCCTGGGATTACAGGTATGAGCCATAGCACCTGGCCTGTTTTGTTTTGTTTTTGAGACAGGGTTTCACTCTGTTGCTAAGGCTGAAGTGCAGTGGTATGAACATGGCTCACTGCAGCCTAGACCTCCTGGGCTCAAGAGATCCTCCACCTCAGCTTCCTGAGTATTTGGGACCACAGATGCCTCCTACCACATCTGGCTAATTTTTTGACTTCTTTGTAGAGACAGGATCTTGCCATGTTGTCCAGGCTGGTCTCAAACTCCTGGGCTCAAGTGATCCTCCTGCTTTGGCTTCCCAAAGTGCTGGGATTACAGGTTTGAACCACTGCACCTGACCCAGGTATATATGTATATTTTTAGCAGTTAAATTAATAGATTGTTTTGTGAGTCTGGAAATTATAGAAGAAGGAACTAGATTGAGACCGAAGGATAGTTAATAAATTATATTCCACCGTGTTACCTTGAATGGGCTACTTGACTCCCTGTAGGCCTCTGTCTTTCTTATAAAACAATAGTGTTAATAGTAATTGCTAACACTTACTGAGCATTTACTCTGTTCCAAGCATTAAGTATTTCACATACATTTATCCTTAGACCCTATAAGGTATATACTGTTTTTATGCCCATTTTAAAGATGAGAATACTGAGACACGGAGAGGAAAAGTAACTTGTGCAAGTTCACATAGTTGGCAAACCTTGGGGCCAAGATTTCAACCTGGCTTCAGAGCCTGTGTTCTCATTCACTGTGGTATAATGACTTCCTCACAGGAAAGTTGAAATGAACAATAAGGCAGTAAAAAAGAAAAAATTAGATGGGCATGGTGGCTTATGCCTATTATCCCAGGACTTTGGAAGGCTGAGGCAGGAAGATCGCTTGAGCCCTGGAGTTTGAGACCAGCCCTGGCAACACGGCAAGACCCTGTCTCTACAAAAATAAAACAGTTAGCTGGCTGTGCTGGCACACGCCTGTAGCTACTTGGGAGGCCGAGTGAGGAGGATTACTTGAGCCCAGCAGGTCGAGGTTGCAATGAGCTGTGGTTGCGCCATTGCTCTCTAGCCTGTACAACAGAGTGAAACCCTGTCTCACACACACACACACTCACTTTTGACATAAGTATTTACAACACATGATGTCACATAATGAATAGTTTACACTTTGACTCATGCTTTTTTCATTCAGTGTTATGAGTACTTTTCCATGACCCATGTTTTTGGTTTTTTTTTTTGAGACGGAGTCTTGATTTGTCAACCAGGCTGGAGTGCAGTGACACCATCTCGGCTCACTGCAAGCTCCACCTCCTGGGTTCACACCATTCTCCTGCCTCAGCCTCCAAAGTTGGGACTACAGGCACGCACCACCACGCCTGGTTAATTTTTTGTATTTTTAGTAGAGACGGGGTTTCACCGTGTTAGCCAGGATGGTCTCGATCTCCTGACCTCGTGATCTGCCCGCCTCGGCCTCCCAAAGTGCTGGGATTACAGGCATGAGCCTCCGCACCTGGCCTGACCCATGTTTTTAATAATTCTTCATATCATTATTTATAATGGCTGTAAATTATATCTTGCATTAATTTATTTAATCAGTCTTCTATTTCTTGGGTATATAGGCAGTTTCTAATATTTTATTATTACAAATAATGCCACAATTAAATATTTGACTGAACTTGTCTACATTTTTTATTGTTTCTTCAGGATCTGAGTTTGAAAGTGCTCATTTCACCTTATTCTTGCCAAGATTTTTTAAATGTAAACTGTTTTGATCAGGTGCAGTGGCTCACACCTGTAATCCAGCACTTTGGGTGGCTGAGGCGGGTTGGATCGCTTGAGTTCATGAGTTCGAGACCAGCCTGGGCAAAATGGTGAAACCCCCGTCTCTAAAAGTACAAAAATTAGCTGGGTGTGGTGGTATGCACCTGTAGTCACAGCTACTTGGGAGGCTGAGGTGGAAGGATGGCTTGAGCCCAGGAGGCTGAGGTTGCAGTAAGCCAAGATCATATCACTGCATTCCAGCCCGGCTAACAGCCAGATCCTGTCTCAAAAAACAAAACAAACAAAAAAACCTATTCTCATAGATAAAAATGGATATTTTACCGTTATTTAATGTAAATCATTTCTGAAAAGTCTTCACATAGACAACTTTAACTTGCCATTCCATTTAGTGATGGATTTTTGTTGGCCAAAGTCTACAGATGTTCCATTTTGATTTTGTCAGTTTCATCTTTTCATCCACCTTAGAGCTTCCCCCTTTTTTTTTTTTGAGACAGAGTCTACTATATCACCCAGGCTGGAATGCACTGGCACAATCTCAGCTTTTTCCATGAGAATTCTGCCCACTGCCTAAACTAGGTAGAAGAAACTCTTTGCAGATAAATTGTAAACTCAGAGATACTGAGTCTCTGAAGTCACACTGCAGGTTGGTGGGACTGAAAATAATTAATTATTATTATTATTTGTATAGCACTTTATAGTTCCCAAAGTGCGCTCAAATCTATTATTTCATTTGATTTGACCCTCATGATAACCTATAAGGTGGATAGGACAAATGGGCCCTTTTTTTTCCTTTTAATTACATTTATTTTAATGCTGAATTTACTCCCCTGCCATAAGTTTTGTTTCTTCAGTTTCTTCTGGGATATCTTTTTCTTCTGGGCAACCTCTTCTGGTTTAGGAACAATCTGTTCCTTTTCAGTAAGGATCATCTCAATGTGGCAACAAGAGCTCACTTATTGGTTAATCCAACCATGAGCTCTGTAGGTCCAGCGGCACATCTTAGGTGCTTTGTTCACTTGGATATGCTCATTGACCAGAGAATCTACATCTAAACCCTTAAGTTCAGCATTACTCTCTGCATTTTTAAGCATGTGCAGCAAAAAGTCAGCACTCTTTTTGGGCCACCGACCTTGTGTCCAGCCCCACTGCTTGGTCTGGGCACACCTGCCAACTCCACCATTGTAACGTCGGAATAGTACACACAGTTTTTGTAAAGTGACATCTTTGAGATACTTTGTGGCTTTTTGTATATGCATACCCTTGATGGCCTGCAGTTTCACAAGTGTTCTTAAAGTGAACACGAAGATTGGAACCTCTTGATTTGCATGATATCGTGGGTTTCTCCGGGTTAAGTGAACCATTTTCACAGATTACCTCAGGCCGCTTAGGGAAAGAGCAAATGGGCCCATTTTAAAGATAAGAGAATGAGAAATTATATGGATTGTACACGGTCTCACGTAACTTGGAGAATTAAGACCATGCTGCCAAGACAAGACTAGACTCTCAGATTACCAGAGAAATCTGAACCAGAGCCCTTCTTACTGTTCAATTATAAATGAATACTGTTTCCTCTGTGATGATGATAAGGAAAATAAAGCTCTCTCTGTGGTTTGCCTTAAGAGGACTGAGAGAGACGAGTAACTTGGCCGGGTGCAGTGGCTCACACCTGTAATCCCAGCACTTTGGGAGGCCGAAGCAGGCAGATCACTTGAGGTCAGGAGTTCAAGACCAGCCTGGCCAACATGGTGAAACCCTGTCTTTACTAAAAGTACAAAAATTAGCTGGACATGGTGGTGGCTGCCTGTAGTCCCAGCTACTTGGGAGGCTGAGGCAAGAGAATCGCTTGAACCCGAGAGGTGGAGGTTGCAGTGAGTCGAGATTGTGCCACTGCACTCCAGCCTGGGTGACAGAGCAAGACTCTATCTCCAAAAAAAAAAAAGAGATGAATAACTTGCCTAAAGACACACAACTAGTAAGCGTAGAGTCTGGTTTTGAACACTCAGTCCAGATCTTTCTGCTTTCCTGACCATGCATCCAGAAGCATGTTCCCACCAAGAAATTTTGTCTTCTGGACCCTTTCCAAGATGCAACTCTTAACTACCTGGACATTCTGAATTCTGCTTCTGGGTAGTTGGTAGGACAGGTAAACAGCATTCGTGGAGCCACAGACACTTTCTGTGGACAGGATAGTTTTACTTCAGATAAATGCTTCCAGTAACCAGTTTTCTTCAATTCTGTCTCCTTTCTGACCATCTGTGTGCTTGGGAAAGTAGCTCTTATCAAACACAGGAGAATTGATCATATTGCTATTTATTTAAAATCCTGAGTAATGTGGAATTTTTGCAATGTTTTGGGGTCCATATGACTTAACTAAGGTTTTAAAAATAAATTAGCTAGGCCGGCGCGGTGGCTCAAGCCTGTAATCCCAGCACTTTGGGAGGCCGAGACGGGCGGATCACGAGGTCAGGAGATCGAGACCATCCTGGCTAATACGGTGAAACCCCGTCTCTACTTAAAAATACAAAAAACTAGCCGGGCGACGAGGCGGGCGCCTGTAGTCCCAGCTACTTGGGAGGCTGAGGCAGGAGAATGGCATAAACCCGGGAGGCGGAGCTTGCAGTGAGCTGAGATCCGGCCACTGCACTCCAGCCTGGGTGGCAGAGCAAGACTCCGTCCCAAAAAAAAAAAAAAAAAAAAAAATTAGCTGAGCATGGTGTTGCACACCTGTGGTCCCAGCTACCTGGGAAGCTGAGGTGGGAGGATTGCTTGAGCATGGAAGGTGGAGGTAGCAGTGAGCTGAGATCACACCACTGCACTCCAGTCTGGGCAACAGAGGGAGACCCTGTCTGGAAAAAAAAAATGTTTTGTGTTTTTGTGTTTTGAGACAGAGCCTTGCTCTGTCACTCAGACTGGAGTTCAGTGGCGTAATCTGGGCTTACTGCAACCTCCACCTCCCGGGTTCCAGTGATTCTCCTGCTTCAGCCTCCCGAGTAGCTGGGACTACAGGCATATGCCACCACACCTGGCTAATTTTTGTACTTTTGGTAGAGATGGGGTTTCACCTTGTTGGCCAGGCTGGTCTTGAACTCCTGATTGCAGGTGATCTGCCTGCCTCAGCCTCCCAAAGTACCGGGATTACAGGCATGAGTCACCATGCCTGGCCAAAAAAGGTATTTACACAAATTCAAACAATAACAGAAGTGCATAAAGTAAAAAGAGAGTCTTTTCTTCCTTATCCAATCCACTGTTAATAGTATGATGTGTCTTTTTAGACTTTGTTTATGTGTACTTATATGCATGTGTGAATGTTTGAATGTGTGTGTATGTGTGTTTTATACTATATATTTTCTGAAACTTGCCTTTTACATTTAACATTAGATTTTGAACATCTTTCCAAATCAGTGCATTTCGATTATCTTTATTTTTAGAATGCAGTTGCATAGTATTTCATCACATACTGGGTCATAGGATATATGTATTTTAAAAAACAAGATGTTTTAAGCAAAAGACAACAGATATTCTTGTGGGTGCATCTGGTTTTGGGCCTGAGGCTAAATGACTTTCAGCAAATTATTCATCTTTGAGCCTCAGTTTCCTTATCTATAAAATGAGGATAGAAATACCTTATGTATCTGCTGAGCGTGGTGGCTCACGCCTGTAATCCCAGCACTTTTGGAGGCCGAGGCAGGCGGATCACTAGGTCAGGAGATCGAGACCATCCTGGCTAACACGGTGAAACCTTGTCTCTACTAAAAATACAAAAAAAAAAAAAAAAAAAAAACTAACTGGGTGCCTATAGTCCCAGCTACTCGGGAGGCTGAGGCAGGATAATGGCATGAACCCAGGAGGCGGAGCTTGCAGTGAGCCAAGATCGTGCCACTGCACTTCAGTCTGGGGAACAGTGTGAGATTCTGTCTCAAAAGAAAAAAGAAATACCTTATGTATCAGAACAGGTGGAAAAAGGCAGAAAATAAAAAAAGAAAAGAAAGAATTTTACATTGTATTCTCTTAAAAAAATGAAATACCTTATGTAGTTGTAAAGATTTAAATTCATTCATTAATTTAGCAAACATTTGTTGAGGGCCTTCAGTGTATCACATAGTATTGGCTAGTGTGTTTGGTGGTATTGTATAAACTGGGAAGCCTATGTATGGAAGTTCACCATGAGAATACTACAGAAAGAATACTACAGGATGTGTGCCTCTCTTTGTCTCCTCTTGCTTACCTTAGTGATGTCTCTGAGTCTCTGCTCGATAAGTGCCTCTATACCAACCGCTCTCCTCACCCTGACATCTTGATACGGACTTCTGGAGAAGTGCGGCTGAGTGACTTCTTGCTATGGCAGGTTGGTCATTTCCAAGTACTGTTATGTTTGTGTCATGGGGAAAACCAGCTGTATCCACAGAATGGATTAGAGTGGTCCATCCCCACTCCCAGACAGGCTGGGGCCAGAGTACTTCAGGGGAAAGCTAAAATCTGGAGAAGCATCTCTAGGCTGTGTCTGATAATATTTGATGTCCATTCCTCATCTGTCACTGGCTTTGCGAATCCAACTGTAGTGAAAACTTCATTGTGCCCCTATTCAAGGAATGGGACTTCTGTCTTGCATCCCTGAGCATAAGCTCTTGCCTTGGTAACCTGCCAGGGACCCTAGCCCCTCTGGGTTAGAAGCTTGCCTTGCAGTTACTAGTCCCTCCTCTTCAGGATAAAGGGCCATAGCTATGCAAACATGGTCCATGAGGGATATAAACAATATGCAAACACTCAAGTTTCCATCCCCTGTTAACTTGGTCCCTGGATAGCACATAACTAGGGGAAGTCCTTGTTCTAGGAGAGGTTGGAGGGAGAGACTCCATTTGGAAGCAGCTCACATGATAAAGCTCCAGAAATTTTGATGGACCACAATCTTAAAAATGAGCTAACGCGGGGCATGGTGGCTCACGCCTGTAATCCCAGCACTTTGGGAGGCTGAGGCAGGCAGATCACTTGAGGTCAGGAGTTTGACACCAGTCCAGCCAACATGGTGAACACCCCTGTCTCTACTAAAAATACAAAAATTAGCCTGGCATGGTGGTAGGTGCCTGTAGTCCCAGCTACTTAGGTGACTGAGGTGGGAGAATCACTTGAATCCAGGAGGCAGAGGTTACAGTGAGGCGAGATCGTGCCACTGCACTCCAGCCTGGGCAACACAGTGAGACTCTGTCTGGAAAAAAAAAGTGCAATGTGGACCTATTGGTTCTGTGGCCCACTGTGCTGCTCAGATCACGTTTGGGAAGTTTACAGATAGGCTGAATTTTAAGAGACTACAGAGTCAGTTACTCAGTGTACAGATTAGTTACACTGAAAAACTTGAGGACTTACTGGAAGAGGCCAAACTGGAAAGCAAGGAATCTCATGTCTTATAAAAAATGAGGAAAGGATAGTGGTCTGGAAAAGGGAAGTAAGTGACAATGTATTCCCTTGGAAAAAAATGTTGAGTTCCTTCTATATGCTGGAAATATAGCAGTGACCGAGTCAGAAATGATCCCTACTGTCTTGAAACTTACCGTTTGCTAGCAAAGACAAACTCTGAACAAATCATTACAACCTTGGGAACTGATAACAGGCAGCTCTAATCTAGCCTTGAAATATTTGAAAGAATGTCACTTTGAAGAAGAAACAAACCTGTTCCAGAAAAAATACCTGGGACCTTGGTAGAAGTTGTAGGGAAGGTGACATTGGTTTAGCATAAAAAGCCAAACAGGCTATCTGACAACTAGTAATCCCCCATGATGTACTGAATTCCTCACCACTAGAGATAGCAGGCAGTGGCTGTCAAGAGTGTTCCAAAAGGGATTCTTCATCAGTGATTATTATTAAAGTACACCTGGCTCTTTGCTATACATATGTTATCTCATTTAATCTAAACAGTACCCAAAAATTAGGTATTTCTATTATCCAGTTTTACATTTGAGGAATCTCAGGCCCAGGTGAAATTACCCCTGCTCAAATAAATGGTAAATGGTTGGAGCCAAAATTCAAAGCCAGGCAGTCTGGCTCCAGAGCCTATGCTCTCAACCACTGTGCCCTGCTGCTGCTACTTAAAAATAACAGTGGCAGCTACCATTTATTCCTTGCTGACCTTTATCAGACAGTATGTCTTCCAGATGCCCTCTAAGGGCCAAGAGCCAATAACATAATCCAGATGTTATTTCATAGTCCTAAAATTGGCTCTTAGAAAAATCCTGGTGGAAATGTTGATCTAGTCTCGTTTTAGTTCTGCTTTGCCACAGGCAGGTGATCTGGCTGCCTCAAGTGACTCCTCCCCCTACTAGTGAGTGAATCAGGGCCAGCAGCAGCTGCAGCTACAGCTCAGGATGCCTGTACCATTCTCATCTCAGGGCTTCTGGGTCCTGCTTAGCCTGCTTTTTCCTTGGAGGACTGACCAGGGGTGCGGCCCAGCAACATGTTACTAAATCATACTCTCCTCCCTTCCTTTCCCAGACCTCTCACTCCTGCCTGGTGTTCCAACCTGTTCTGTGGCCAGAGTATACATTTTGGAACCTCTTCGAGGCCATCCTGCAGTTCCAGATGAACCATAGCGTGCTTCAGGTAAGAAAGAGTTCAGGGCTGGCCAGATGGGATGGGATGGAAGAAAAGATTAGTTAGCACTGATTGACAACCACCTTACTATATACCAGGTACTTCCTAATAAGATGATAATGATGGTAGTAGCTACCACCTACTTAATATCTACTACTTGTCAGGCACTGTGAACATTTTACATGCTGCGTCTCATTTAATGTTCCCAAGAACCCAATGAGAGAAGTCTTATTAGCCCCTCCCTTATGTAAGTAAGCAAATAGAAATGATTTAGTTAAGGACACATAATCAGTAAGAGGTTGGAATAGGATTTAAGCTACAGGTCTTTTATCTTTTAAAGACTTAGGAGGAAAAGGCTTCTCAGAGAAATTGGCCATTATTCCTTTAAAGTATTACCCTAATAAAAGATTGTAGCAGTAGGGATTAAGAACTAAATAGCATTGTCTTTCCATTGTGTAAAACTATGTTGAGTCAAGACTTGAAGTTTGACTTTCAGTTTTCATCACCAAATGTTGAAACAGGTTTTATTAGCAGGTAGAGTCACCTGTATATGCTTAGGTCTCTTTATAATAATAGTAGTGGTAGCTAACATATTGAGGATCTACAAGGGCACTTAGGTGTAAGTTTTCTTATTTAACCTAACAACCCAGCAGGTTTGGTGTCCTCATTTTTCATATATGGAACCAGAGGGACAGAGAGACTTAAGTAACTGTCCCAAGGAATCTGAATTTTATTTTATCTTATTTATTTATTTTGAGATGGAGTTTTGCTCTTGTTGCCCAGGCTGGAGTATAGTGGCGTGATCTGTGCTCACTGCAACCTCCCCCTCCCAGGCTCGAACAATTCTCCTGTCTCAGCCTCCCAACTAGCTGGTATTACAGGCGCGTGTCACCATGCCTGGCTAATTTTTGTATTTTCAGTAGAGACAGTGTTTCACCATGTTGGCCAGGCTGGTCTCAAACTCCTGACTTCAAGGTGATCTGCCCACCTCAGCCTCCCAAAGTGCTGGGATTACAGGCGTGAGCCACCGCGTCCATTCTAAGGAACTGAATTTTAAAATCAAAGCTGGTGCTGCTTCTTGAGTCTGGAGAGATAATGCCGGGAGGAAATAATGATGTGAGTCAGGGATTCTTAATCTCCTTGGGATTGGGGTCCCTTTGGAGAGTCTAATGAAAGCCACAGACCATCTCCTTAGAAAAACTGCAGATCACTCAAATGTGGAAATTTGTATAGAATTGTAAACTTATCATGGAAATACATAGAATACTTTTTCTTTTTTTTTTTTTTTTGAGATGGAATTTCACTCTTGTGGCCAAGGCTAGAGTGCAGTGGTGCAGTCTTGGCTCAACGCAACCTCCACCTCCCAGGTTCAAGTGATTCTCCTGCCTCAGCTTCCCGAGTAGCTGGGATTACAGGCATGTGCCACCACTCCCGTATTTTTAGTAGAGATGTATTTTTAGTAGAGATGGGGTTTCTCCATGTTAGTCACGCTGGTCTCAAACTCCTTACCTCAGGTGCTCTGCCTACCTTGGCTTCCCAAAGTGATGGGATTACAGGCATGAGCCGCCATGCCTGGCCACACATAGAATACAAAGGGGTTCACACAACTGCTGAAATCTGCCCCTGAATCCCAAGTCCATAACTCCTAGTATAAGTCAATCAAATCACAGAGACTTGATCATGTATTTCATTACTTAGTCTCAGAATATGAGGAAATTGAAAGAAGTTTAGAATTAGTGAAAAGAAAAAGAGCAAAAGCACAATTATCTACTGCCAGTGGGGAATGAATATCAGATTTTTCATATGACCAAAGATCCCTCTAAAAACTAAAACTTTCTCCTTTTTTGATGGAAAAATTTCTAAAATGTATCTTGTACATAATTCATTGACATCTATATACCAGGCACTTGCTAATAATGATGATGATTAGGATAATCACATTCTATTTTTTATTTTGTTTTAGAAACAGGGTCACTCTCTTGCCCAGGCTGGAGTGCAGTTGTGCAACTTTTGTTTACTGCAGCCTCCCGAGTAGCTAGGACTATGGGCACACACCACCATGCCTGGCTAATTTTTGTATTTTTTGTAGAGTTCTCACTGTGTTGCCCAGGCTGGTCATGAACACTTAAGCTCAAGTGATCCTCCTGCTTCGGCCTCCCCAAGTGCTAGGATTATAGACATGAGCCACCATGCCTGGCTGTCATATTCTAATGATTATGATAATAATAATTATCTTTAAATATTTCACTGTACAACAATACCCTTGAGGGGTAGGGCTGTTTGCTCTAAGTTAGATGGTCCCAGAATACCTGGGTTTGAGATTTCATGTATATTTTTCTGTGTCCTCCCTCTTTAATTTCCTACTGCTGTCAACAGTTAATTTTGACAGTATCTCTCCTCTTCCGTAGTATTTACTGTTTTAAATTGGCTATAGACAAGGAAACCAGTTAGTCAAGCTTGTTGGAATTTTGTATATAAAATGAGAGTGAATTGGCTCTGCATGAAGCCCAGAGGAGCTTGGTGCATGAGTTTTTGTGTTTTTATCTCTACTTGGGCTGCTCAGATGTCTTTTATAGTAATTTCACATTTCTCAGATACTTTGCACATGGTTGTCAGAGGAGTTAACTCAAGTTTCATTCATTCCATAAGTATTTATTGAGTAGTATGAATCAGGCACTGTGTTAGGCACAAGGAGAGTCAATAGTTAGCCAGACGGACAAGATCTCTACCTTTGTGGAACCTGTATTCTTGAGGAGACAGAAATAAACAAGTAAACAAATATATAAGTTCCGATTGTAATAAGGCAGTGAAGAATACAGAGAGATGTGCTAGAAAGTAATGAAGAGAATGCAAAGAGACTGAGGTTAAAGTTCGGGTCTTGGAAGAACAAAAAGGAGGTCAGTGTGCCAAGGGAGAAGGGCATGAAATGAGGCTAGAGTCAGACCTTGGCTAATACAGAGCCTTGTAGGTCATGGTAACAAAGCTGAAGGACTTTAATCAGGGGATGACAGCATCTGAGTTGCATTTTGTAAAAATCATTCAGAATTTTCAACGGGCTGGAGTTAAAGCCAAGAGACAGAACTCCTGCAGTAGTCCAGGTGAGAGAGGATGTGCCTCGAGGTAGGGTGGTAGCAGTAAGGAAGGGGAGGAGTGAAGATGGGATAAAAACAAACGTTGAAATAGAAACAAGTGAAACTAACTATATCAAGGTGATAACATAACTCCCCAGAGAAAGGAATTAATTCAGCTTACCTGAACACAGTTCTCTGCTATTCATCTTTAGTGGAATTTCTTCTCAGGATAATACAAACTGCAACACAAACTTAAACATTACTTAAGAGGTTTATTGTTAGTGGCAATGTTGATAATGTAATTATGAAACTTTTGTTTCTTTCTTTATTTTAGAAACGGAGTTTCGCTCTTGTTGCCCAGGCTGGAATGCAATGGCGCGATCTCGGCTCACTGCAACCTCCGCCTCCCGGGTTCAAGCGATTCTCCTGCCTCAGCCTCCCGAGTGGCCGGGATTACAGGCATGCGCCACCACACCTGGCTAATTTTATATTTTTAGTAGAGATGGGGTTTCTCCATGTTGGTCAGGCTGGTCTCAAACCCCTGACCTCAGGTGATCCGCCAGCCTCGACCTCCCAAAGTGCTGGGATTACAGGCGTGAACCACCGCACCCAGCCTGAAACTCTTGTTTCTTGTAGGCTAAAACAAATAAGTACAAATAATAATGTTATTAGGAACCAAGACACATAGGCTGTGGCCATAGCGATTGGTTGTATAGTTCTGCTGTTTCCTGGCATGGGGTGGGAGGTGTTTGAGGTCAACTATTAAGTGTTCCATTTTTACCTATGGATCATATTTGCAAACTTTTTTTTTTGAGACGGAATCTCACTCTGTCGCTGGAGCACAGTGGCACAATCTTGGCTCGCTGCAACCTCTGCCTCCCATGTAGCTGGGACTACAGGCACATGCTGCCACGCTCAGCTAATTTTTGTACTTTTAGTAGAAACAGGGTTTCACCATGTTGGCCAGGCTGGTCTCAAAATCCTGACCTCAGGTGATCCACCCGCCTTGGCCTCCGAAAGTACTAGGATTACAGGCATGAGCCACTGCGCCTGTCCTATATTTGCACACTTTTATTGAACTCTTAACTACACGTCAGGCATCCTTTCAGTAAATTCTATGAACTGCTTTAAGGCAGATACTATGATTATTCCCTGTTTTTAGAGCAAGGAAACCAAAGTTATAATAGAGATATTGATTATCTTGAAGGCTTCTCCAGCAGGAGCCCTTGGATGTCCTGGCTAGGCTTTCTCTACCCCAGAGGCTTCAAAGCTCTGTTTCTAGAAATTGTATCATCTCGGCAGACATACTAAGGGGAGAATCCAGACTAATGGCATCCTCACCAGTTTGTTTTCAGACCAGAAAGGTCTTTCCAGGCTTTTCTCATGTCTCCCTTTTACAGATGCTGTATTGTGACCAAACTGGACTCTTCCCAGTTACTTGTTCCATGCCCTCCAGTTTCCTACCTGTACGTCTGTGCTCTTGCCCTATCACCCAAATTCCCATTGTCAAAATCTGAGCTGCTCTGTCTCTAGGCCCTGCCCAATGTGTCCCTATTCTCTGCAGGAAGCTAGGGCAAGGGGCTAGGCTCTGGACCTGGAGTAGCTTAGTAGGAGGAAGGCAGCTGGTGGATCCTAAGGGAAGCAGGGACTTGGCTACAAGTTGTTGGGAGCCAGACCTTGGTATCTGAATGGACCATGACAGTCTCCAGGTGGTCACCTAGCCAGTCTTTTTTTTCTTTTTTTTTTCTTTTTCTTTTTTGAAATGGGGCTGGAGTGCAGTAGCATGATCTCAGCTCACTGCAACCTCCACCTCCCAGGTTCAAGCAATTCTCCTGCCTCAGCCTCCCAAGTAGCTGGGATTACAGGCACATGCCACCACTCCCGGCTAATTTTTATATTTTTAGTAGAGACGGGGTTTTGCCATGTTGGCCAGTCTGGTCTCAAACTCCTGACTTCAGGTGATCTGCCCGCCTCAGCCTCCCAAAGTGCTGGGATTACAGGTGTGAGCCACCACGCCCGGCCACCTAACCAGTCTTAAAGGCTGGCAAAGGGAGATCTTGACTATGATGCAGTAGGACTTGTCAGCAAGGAGGCAGGGACAAATAGGGAATCAGGCCAGGGAGGGGGTGTGTGGCAGTGCAGAGCAGCTGATCCTCAATCACAAGTTGCATGGATGGTAGGTCCTTGAGAGGTCATTGATGGAGATGAGTAAAAAGTGTTTGTTCACCTCATCCCCAAGGATGATATTAGAGAGGGAAAAGACACATGTTCCCATGAAGCATCCTGTAGTACATTTGTCACAATTTAAACAGGCTGGACTGAACATTATAGTTCTTGTGCTCTTCAGGTTGTCACTGTCTTCTCATGATAAAAGCTTGAGTTATGTATGTATGTATATATGCATGTATGTGGAAATGGGGTCTCACCATGTTGCCCAGGCTGGTCTTGAGCACCTGGGCTCAAGCGAGCCTCCTGCCTTGGCCTAAAAGCTTGAGTTAATGTCTCAGATGTTCATGACTTTGAATATTGGCACTGCCTACATAGCTATGTGACTGTACAGTTACTTAACCCCTCAGTGCATCATTTTCCTCACCTGTAAAATGAGAGAAGTAGTGTTTACAGTAATACATACCTTGGAGGTTTATGATAGGGATTCAGTAAGCTAACACATATCAAGTGCTGAGTGCAGTGCCTAGAACAGAGTTCATTTTCCAAGAATAGTGGCCAATATTGTTCCCCACATGTGTGTCTCTGGGCCTTTCCTCAGACTCCTGTCTCTGAAGAAGCACCCTGCGCATCCTGTCCCCAGTACAACTCCCCAGGCAAGGAGACTCTGAGGGTGCTTCAGAACATCATGTTTCTGGTAGGAGGTGTCCTTCTCTGCCTGAGGGCAGCCCTCAGAAATGTATTCCTCATGCTGCTGACCTGGGCTAGCTGGTTGCAGCTTGGGGAAGGACTTTTCACTGGCTAATGTTTTGAAGCCAAGGACCTGCAGCCTCTCTCCAGGTGCCCGCAGAGTGGTGGAGGACTTTTAGATTTAAGTACTGGAGGGACTATTACGTCTTGGTCTCTGATTCTACCAAGGAGAGAATAAGAGCAGAGAGGGATAATGCCCAGGAGGAATTTAGATTCATAGGTTAGAATCATATTTCTCAAAGTGAGCTTCTTGGAGCCCTTGCATCAAGACTGGATAAGGTCTGTACAAAAAGTCTCTAAGGAAAGAGTTAATGCCCTCACTTACCCCGATTGGTCATTATACAAAGAGAGTAGACAAATGGTCAAGGAGAGAAAAGTTGACCTCTAGGACTTCTGTTAGCTTGGATTTCCCAAGGGTAAGTACTTGAGAAGAACCGGAAACATCTCTGAGATTGAAAGGGTAGATCCAGACCATGTGGAAGCTGGATAGACAGGTATCCAGATACAGGTCACCAGCTTTTCCACCCCTAGAAAGTAAAGCTTATACACAGGCACAAGATAGACTTCACACTGTACTCTCAAGAAGTTACCTGGCCGGGCGCGGTGGCTCAAGCCTGTAATCCCAGCACTTTGGGAGGCCGAGACGGGCGGATCACGAGGTCAGGAGATCGAGACCATCCTGGCTAACACGGAGAAACCCCGTCTCTACTAAAAAATACAAAAAACTAGCCGGGCGAGGTGGCGGGCGCCTGTAGTCCCAGCTACTCGGGAGGCTGAGGCAGGAGAATGGCATAAACCCGGGAGGCGGAGCTTGCAGTGAGCTGAGATCCGGCCACTGTACTCCAGCCTGGGCAACACAGCGAGACTCCGTCTCAAAAAAAAAAAAAAAAAAAAAAAAAAAAGAAGTTACCTTAGTGGAAAAGCCAAGGGAACTTCAGCCATCTCAGCCTTGCTGTCATTTTCTGTAAAATGATGAGCAGGCACCCTCCCAACTCTGCTATCTGAACAATGAACTGCTAATTCCTCTCAGACAGGAATTAGCTACCGCCCCCTGGGCTACAGCCCCCATTGCTGGCACACACTCTGACGCCATCTGGAAGAAGCTTGCGCCTCATGAAGTGGCTTTAGCTAGCTCTGTATTTCCTCCCTCTGTTGTTGAGTGCCCCCCATCCTTGCTTGCGCCTCATGAAGTGGCTTTAGCTAGCTCCGTATTTCCTCCCTCTGTTGCTGAGTGCCCCCCATCCTTTCTGTTCTGCCAGAACTTAGACTACTTAACCCAGTGCACAAGTGGTGGTGATAGAACACCTAACAGTTAATAGCCAAGCAGTAGGCTGGAAATTCATTATCTCATTTTTCCTCAAACAACCCAGTGAGGTGGGTACTCTTATCCCAGTTTTGCAGAATAAGAAATAGCCTTAGAGAGATAAGGGAGGCCTTAGACAGGAAATTCTCAAACCCCACTGCTCCACGTGGACTTACTCTGGCCTGAACAGGCTCTTCAGTTCCATGCATCTTTGCTCATTACTCCCACTGCCAGAATATTCTCCCTGCCCCCCATACACCTCACCTCTGTTTGAATCCTCCTCATTGGTTAAAGGGCCAGCTCAAATTCTGTCCATGAAGGTCACTGCTCCTTGATGTTCATCAGCCACACTTGCTTTCCCCTCTGAACTTGCATGAACCTTAGCACATCCTATTTTGTATTATGGCACTCTGTGTGCATGGCTGTATAATCAGCCTGTAAGCACCTGGATTGCTGGGATTGTGTCTTGCGCATCTCCATATCCTCAAAAAAATCCTGTATGTAGCACCCAGGGAGCCTCCTGACCCAGGCCTGCAAGAAGCCCTTCCAGCAAGATGGAGAGCTCTAGCGGCAGCTGTTCAAGCCCGAAGTCTTCATAGCTTCACATGTAATTCATTATAATAGCAGAAGAGAAGTACCCTTGAATGCCTGGAATTATTCAGGAGCCGAGGGGGATAGTCCAGAATTCTCATTTGTCATCCTTATCCATGCAGTAAACCTTTATTGCTGAGAGACAGCAAATCAGTTCCCTGCTTCATGTCTGTCTCCAGCAGAAAGTACCTCCCTCACAGCTCCATTGTGAGGGTCAAGTGAGGCAACAGATGAAGTGGTTGTGCACATGTAAGATATTCTTTATGAAGACAGAGCAGTCAAGGTGCTTACAGGCTGATTAGGACAAAAACATGTATACAAGTTTACTGTAATACAAGGTAGAATGTGGGAAGGGTCATCAGGGTATAGGATACCATAGGAAAAGAAGAGTTTCTCACACATGGAATATGTTTGGCAGGAGGAGCTCTGGTGCAAAGGCTTTGCAGGTCAGTTAGACTGGCAGGAACAGAGAAGATCAGTGAGGCACAGGAAAGCCTTGGTTCTGCTCCAAAGGGATTTTCCGCTCTCCTGTATCAGGAGCATCCTCACTGCTCTCCTGGGATCACGTGGTCAGTTAGCTGAGTGTTTCACATGTACAGGGCACCCCAAGTGCTAGAGAGGAAGAAGCCCAGTCTCTGCCCTCTAGTACTTGGGATGATAACTACTGCCAGGGATTATGATCATCACCTGGTGTCAGAGCTGGTTCCAAGAGGCCTGGAGGCTCTCAAACCTCCAAGGGCTTATTTTCTAAGAGAAAGAGTAGACTATGAACACTAACACTTATTCTACTATGCAGAATGCAATAAGTGGCTTAAGAGAGTTGAACCTGCTTCTCAGAATGTTCATAGGAGGGTAATTTGCTGGAAGGATCAGGCTGGTCTTCATACAGGAGGCAAGTGTGGAGCTCTGAAAAATAGCCTAGGGAGTTGGGAGGATGGTGCCCTCAGAGGAAAACCTGGGGAGATCAAAGGAAGTGACCCAATGGACATGTCCCCAACAAGAATAGGACCTTTCTTGCAGCAGAGAATAGGCAATAACAACTTGTAAAAACGCTGTTTCTGTCTAAGAGCCTGCTAATATCCTAGAGAGGATTTTGCATATATTATCTCTAATCCTTAAAACCACTCTTCAAGGTAGGCACAACCTCCACTTTACAGATGAAGAAATGAGGTTAGGACAGGATTTGCCCAAAGCCACAAAGCCAGTTGATGGGGGAATCAGAAGTCAGACCCACATTTGCTTGGTTCCCTTCCAAGTGCATGAAAAAAACTTCAAGAAGTACAGATGCTTCCATACAAAACAAACCAAGATGGACTCAGAACTACCACTGCCCTGCCTGTACAACATGAGCACCACCCACTGCATACCTACTCCCAAGCCTTTTCAAATCTGGTACCTACTTTCTGTTCCACTTCACTTGGCCCACCCTATGCCCCACCCCCTACCTCCTCCATCCCAGTTTCACCCACTCCTAAAAATGATCTCCCCACCCCAATCCCCACTTTTCTCTAGCAGAAGGCCCGAGACATGTATGCAGAGGAGCGGAAGAGGCAGCAGCTGGAGAGGGACCAGGCTACAGTGACAGAGCAGCTGCTGCGAGAGGGGCTCCAAGCCAGTGGGGACGCCCAGCTCCGAAGGACACGCTTGCACAAACTCTCGGCCAGACGGGAAGAGCGAGTCCAAGGCTTCCTGCAGGCCTTGGAACTCAAGCGAGCTGACTGGCTGGCCCGTCTGGGCACTGCATCAGCCTGAGTGGGGCTGGTCACCTGCCACTTTGCCCTGCCCTCTGCCTCCAGGGCCCCACTCCCCTTCCTTTTCTTGGTGAAAGGCATCTCCTTTCCTGATAATGAATTGTGTTCCCTTTGCTTGGCTGGGGAGCGCCCCCAGGCCAGGTCTGCTGGCCATAGATACCTTGGGGATGCCTGGGACAGGCTCCTGGGGAGGATTGAGGGTGAAAGTCTCCCACGAGTACACTAAACCCAGGTCTGGTCACCAATAGGGTTTGGAGACAAAGGACCCCAACTCATCAGCTGCCTGTCTCTTAGATGCACTTTCCTTTTCCACCAGCACATCCTTCAACACAGAATTTCAGGGAAGAGTTCTCCCCAAAACCCTAGCTCTTTACCCATCCATTTTAGCCTTCCACCCAGCTTCCACAAAAGATTTGGCTCTACCTTGGATCTGCTAGTAAATAACTAATAGGCAGCCAGTTATTTGGGTAAGGAAAAAAGGGGCGGGAGAGACAGAAAGAAAATTTGCCCATCTGCTGCTCCTCCCCCTTGGCTCTCCACCTGGGATTTGCTATTGAATCTCTACCCCCCTCCCACCATGCAGTACTGATTGCTCACTGAAAGACTCAGCACCCCCAATGGTGTGCGGAAGCCAGGCGGGCGATTACAATCCAATTACCTATTGTCGACTCAGCCCACACAAGCTTTTCTCCTCCTCTTGCAGGGCATGGGGCCAGGCTCCACTCCCAAGTGAGACTGGCCCCTTCCATGGTATAGGGTAACAAGGGCCTGTAGGCCCTGGTGAATCGAATCCAGCACAGGCCTTCTCCCCTGTAAGACGACAGGACTGAGCAGAACCAAACACTTCTCTGCTGACTCTGCTCCCTGCCCTCACCATCTCAAACTCTGATTCCCACTCCACTCTTCGAGGTTTCTCTCAGCTTTTTGATCTGGCTCCCGATTTATTCTTGGCATGGCAAAGCTTGTTCTAGGTCCTCTGCTTGTGAGGGTCAAAGCTGTGTCCTTTTCCTTACCTCCCTCTGCCAGGACTTGCTGCAGAGCTGCTGAGAGGATTAGTGCCTTTGAAGAGCTGTCTGCCTGAGCAACTCCATTTCAGGTGCCCCACACGGGCAAGTACCAGCCAGCAACACCAACCAAATGCTACTCTCTTTAGTAAAGTCCATTTTACTTTTACTTTCTTTTTTTGAGACAGAGCCTCACCCTATCCTGGCTGGTCTCGAACTCATGACCTCAGGTGATCCGCTGGCCTCACCCTCCCAAAGTGCTGGAATTACAGGCATGAGCCACTGTGCCAGACTTCCCATTTTTACTTTCTGCAAGCTGTTTCCCTAGCAGCTCCCTCTAGGGGAGAGGTGAGATCTTGCAAGCAGTAGCAAGAGCACACAGGAAACCTCTAACTTTCCTATACCCCAACCCTCTCTTCCCCTTTCTGTCCCCGAATACCTGGCGGCAAGAGACCTCTTGGCTATTGTCCTTGCTCCCAGAATCAAGCATAAATGCCAGACAAGGCGATTGAGAAGCCAATCAATGCACCCTTTGGCAAGCCCCCATCCACACCTGGCACTCCCCTCTACCAATCCCTGGCACAGGGTTCCTGGAGAGCAGGTGCTGTACATTTTCCAGCTTTACAGTGGGGCTGTTGACAGCCATAATTAGGAAGGCATGAATTATGCGGCTATAATGCAGAGCCCTACAATTAAGGCGGGAATGAGGAGCTGGAGGCAGCAAACGGAATCTGCCCTATGAGCGTGGCTGTTGAATCCTGTCTCCTGGGTCTGACTTTCCGTAATATGATTGGGGTACAGTAGAGGTGATTAATGGGGCTGGCATCTCTCTTTGGCCTGAGGTTCTCTATTCTGGGAAAGGTACAGAGGGTGGAGTAGGGAGAAGCTGCCCCAGGAGGCGGTGGTAGGGCTGGAAAGAAGAGGCAGAGAGGTCATCGTCGTCGCCCAGCAGCAAGGGCTGCAAAACAGTTGAACTCCTGGTTGCTTTGGACATATATGATTTGTACAAGCCAGGTTCAACCGTTGCCTCAAGAAATCAGATGGGACCAATTTAGTGTCCTTCCACCTGTAAGCCAAGCCCCCATTTGAGGACATCTATCGTATTGTGTTCTGGGTTTCAAATAGAATTTTTAAAGATTCTTAGATGTAAAATTTGTTTGCTAACTGCAACGGAAGAACACCTTGTTTTGCTGCTGCAATTGCCTACCCTCCCTCAGGTGCACTTAGCTAGCTCCAAGACCCTGGCTTTGGACTAGGAGGCACTGGAAGAGCCCTTTTGCCATCACACCACCTGTTCCTCTACTTGTTTCCTAATTCCCGGGCGCTTTCCTCCACCCTCCTTTTCCTCGCGCAAGTGAAAGGCAGCCAGCTTGACAGTGTGGAAGGAAGGATTTCGCCAGCTGCGGCTGCAGTGCCCAGGCTTGGTGGCCGTGTCGGGTGGGGGCAGCTGGGCTAGATATCTCCGAGGGGGGTAGAGTTGTAGGGGGAGGGGAGTGCTGGTAGACCTCGGCGGCCGCTCTCCACCATACTGTGACAGGGTCTGGAGGTTTGGGAATATAGGGGCCTTAAGGGAGCCACCCGACAGGCGTTGGGGGTGGGGGCTTCGATAGTATTTGGGGAGGCGGCTGCGCAACGGGTGCTGAAAGGACAGCTCCTACCTGCCCCACGGCACCCAAAAGGCACCTCTGCATGGAAAGTCTCCCCCTGAAACCCCTAGCCCACCTCGAGTGGGACCGTCTTTCAGGTGAGGTGCACGAAAGGCTTTCCCGAAGTGGCAGCTCGGAAGGATGAACGTCCGGCTGCGCCAAGCTGACTTCCCCGCCTTTTTCCCACTTCGGCGTCAGCCTGGGCCCTGGGAACTGCAGCCTGTACCTCCAGCCGCGCGCTTCCTTCTGCCTCCAGTGGAGCAGGGCAGTGCAGCCAGGCCTCGCAAACCCCTCTTCTGGGGCCCCCAGCGGGAGCAGGAAGGAAAGCGGCTGAGATGCGCCCTGAGTGTCGCATGGCTTGGAGAAGTGGGTGGCTGGGTTGCATAAGGTGGAAGGAACTTGCTAGTTTGCAAAAGACAGCTCTTGGCGGGAGCCGGAACCCCGAGCCCGCCGACTCGCGCACCCCTCCTCATTTACTGCCTTCGACGCGCGCCTCCCCGACTGCGCCCCCACCCCCTCGGCGCGCCGCCGTCTTGCGCGCACTACCCCCCCACACACACCCCCCTCCTCACTCCCTCCAGAGGAGGTGAGTTTAAACCCCGCCCACGTGACCCCAGCTGGGCCAATGAACGGCGGCGGGAGGTGAAATCCGGTTCTAACCGGTCCGGGGCTCCCAGCGCTATAAAAACTTTATAAACCCCCCGGAGCCCGAGCAGTGTGAAGAAGAAGAGGCGAGAACGACCCCCGGACCGACCAAAGCCCGCGCGCGCTGCATCCCGCGTCCAGCACCTACGTCCCGCCGCCGTCGCCACCATGCCCAAGAGAAAGGTACGTGGCGCGAGGGCCGCAGGCGCTGGGCCGCCACCACCGCCGTCGCCGCCTCCCTGGTGCAGGGCGCGAGAATCGGCGCCGGGCAGGAGCTAGCGTGGCCTCCCCGCGCGGGGGCTCGAGGCGGTTTCGGGCGTCTCGGGGCTAACCCTGAGTGGCTTGGCTGCCCGCGGGCGCCAGAGGCCATATTGGAGGAGCGGCGGCCGCGGCGGGAGGAGCCATGTTGGCGGCTGTTTATCCCGCTCTCCTCGGGCTCGCCGCCCCCGCCTCGTGCCCCCTCCCCCATCGCCAGGGCCCCTTCCCTCCCCTCCCTGCGGGCGGGCAATTCAAACCCGAAAGGGCGGGAAGGCGGCGCTCGGGGTTGGCGGGCGGGGGAACGCGCTGCCGCCAAAAAACCGCCGCCGTGAGGGGGCGGGGCTTGTGTGGTATGGCCCCGCCCCCTCGCCCACGTTCCCCGCGCACGAGACGCGCGCTGCCGCCGCCCACGAGTTCCCCGGGCTGCGCGCGCCTCCCTCTCCCGCCCTCGACGGCTGCCATGGTAACGGCGCTGGGCTCCGCCTCCGGAGGGGGTTTGTTTGCGCCATCTGCAGCTGTTGCTCCTGCCTGGCGCGGTGGTGCGGGCTCGGCTGCCCTCCCGGCTGCGCTTCGGCTCAGCCCTGGCTTCTTTGGGTCGGCGAGTTGGGGCTCCTGCGCGCGCTTCGTTCTTATACGGACGTCGGGCTCACTCATTTGTTTATGTCCTAAAAAAGTTGTGTGGACAACTGCTTTAATTTTCTTTGTTAGCACTCTAAAGTTTAGGAAAGAACTAAGAACCACCTCAGAAGCTGCAGTTTTTTGTTCTTGTTTCTTATAGGCTGAAGGGGATGCTAAAGGAGATAAAGCCAAGGTGAAGGACGAAGTAAGTCATTCTCTCTTCAAGGGTCAAAGCTTTGGACTAGCAGAGGCCACTGGACTCGGTGATTAACCTGTGTCCTGAATTTACACTCCTATAATCTAGAGCCAATTGATACGAAACTTTTTAAAGCGACTTACCTGTCCTATTTCTAACTTTCTCGTTGTCTTTAATAGCCACAGAGAAGATCCGCGAGGTTGTCTGCTGTAAGTGTATGCTTTTGAATTTTCGTATTTGTCCCTGAACCAAAAAACATCAAAAAGCAATTCCCTTTGCTTCCCATGAGTTATGGTTAGTGCCTGGTTTTGAATGATTGCCTCCACTTGGGACTCTTGCCCCTTTGGGTTTTGGGTTTTGCTGGTTCTGAAATTCTGATGCCTGTAGCCAAAGTGGGACATTTGAGTGGGCTTCTGGAGATCCAGCATTCTAGAAGAAAACCAGCCACAAAAACTTTTCTGAGGAGGAGGAGAAACTTCTCTGCCTTTGGTACTTTTGGTTGGTTGGTTGGTCGGTCGTGGGTGGTTTTCTTCTGTCCATTGTACTGATGTTCCATTTTTCCTCTCTTCCTGCCAAAAAAAGAAACCTGCTCCTCCAAAGCCAGAGCCCAAGCCTAAAAAGGCCCCTGCAAAGGTAAGTGCTAACATTGGAACTGATCATTTTCACAGAATGAGGACTGTTCTTAGTACCTTAGCTTAATTAGCATAATGGTGCCTCCATTAATGGAGGTTATAAACTGGATAGTTTGCCTCATCCCTGTCATTCATACCGTTGGTTTCGTGATCAAGAGTTGTTTCGTTAGTTTGTAGGAAAATATGTATTTAAATATTAAATACCCCAGGGTTTAAACTGATTTATTCTTCTGTTACTTAGATAGGAAATTTTTAGTAGTAAAGATTATAGCAAATTACATATAATTTAGCCTAGTTTTGATCAGTTGTTCTTGTTAACTGATCAAGGGTTTGTGTTTTATCTTCAGTAAACAATCCTACCTTGTGCAGAACTTTGCAGACCATACCTTGGGAATATGAAATGGGGAGAAATACTTTTTTTTTTCCCCTTTTTCAGAAGGGAGAGAAGGTACCCAAAGGGAAAAAGGGAAAAGCTGATGCTGGCAAGGAGGGGAATAACCCTGCAGAAAACGGAGATGCCAAAACAGACCAGGTATAACTGCTGTTTCACCCTTTGTTAGGTTTGCTCATTCGGTTAGTTGCGGATCTCAAAAACTTAATTGCCCTTTTTTTATATCACTCCAAATGTACCATTTGGTCCAGAATCTGCTTGTGGCTTTCCTGTTAAGTCCTGGATTCTTGAAATCTCTCCTGTCAGCTGAAGGGCACTGTGTTTTATACTACATAAAGTTTTCAAGCTAGGAGTAACCTCAGGTCTCTAATTCTGGTGTTCCTCCTACTTCAGTTATATAAGGCCCAGAGGAGAGGTGACTTAGCACAGTTACCTAGTAAGTCATTCTCAGAAGAAATACTGAGTCTCAGAACCTGAAACCTGAACTTTGGCCTGGGAGCAAAATGATGCTGTAGGTGGAATGTGAACAAAGATAGTTTTGAAATCTACACATTCATTAATTTGTCTGTTTTCTTTTAGGCACAGAAAGCTGAAGGTGCTGGAGACGCCAAGTGAAGTGTGTGCATTTTTGATAACTGTGTACTCTGGTGACTGTACAGTTTGAAATACTATTTTTTATCAAGTTTTATAAAAATGCAGAATTTTGTTTTACTTTTTTTTTTTTTTTTTTTTAAGCTATGTTGTTAGCACACAGAACACTTCATTGTTTTTGGGGGAAGGGGCATATGTCACTAATAGAATGTCTCCAAAGCTGGATTGATGTGGGGAAAACACCTTTCCCTTCTAGTTTTGAGAGACTTCCTCTTGGTTCCCAGGAGGAGGGATTCCCTACTTTGACACACATGGCCACCTTGGCACAAAAGCCTTGTGGTATGGAAAAACAAATTTGTTTTTATGTTCTCTTCTCCCTTTCCATCTTTCAGCATAGACTTAACTCCCTTAAGCCCAGACATCTGTTGGGACCTGACCCCTAGTCAGTGGTTACCAGTGTGTCAGGCAATCTGGACTTTCCAGTGATGCCACTGAGATGGCACCTGTCAAAACAGCATGGTTCCATTTCTAGATTGTGGATCTTCAGATAAATTCTGCCATTTTCATTTCACTTCCTGAAAGTCAGGGTCGGCTTGTGAAAAGTTGTTAAACAACATGCTAAATGTGAAATGTCAACCCTCACTCTAAACTTTCCCTGTTCAGAGCATCAGATGAAGACTTCATTGGGTTTTATAGTGGCTTTCTGATTTTTGGTAGTCCATTGAAGAAGGGAGTTTGAAAGTTGTTGTATACTGTTAACGATTGTCTGCCCATGTCCTGCCTGAAATACCATGATTGTTTATGGAAAGTATCTTTAATAAAGCTGGATACAGTTTGGCTTGGAATGCTGCCTCTGATCTTTTCCCACAAGTAGGGTAACCTGGTTTATCCAAGTCTCTTGGAACAGGGTGCATTCTGTTTTGAGGTATTCCGTGTACAGTCTAATGATCTTTCACTGATACAGTGTCAGTTTCCAAAACACACAGTGCTAGGTGGAGTTAGGAAGGATTCCAGGAGTAGATTTAGCTAGTGGTGAAAGGCTGGGAGTATGGAGTGATTTCTGTACTTGGTTATGCAGCATTCCCTGCAGTGTTTGTTTTTTGCATGACTCTGAATACATGAAATGTATTAAATGCAGATTTTTGGTAGATCTGAGGTTTTGTCTTGGTAGCTGACAGGAGCCTCTCTACTTCCATCTGCATTTGCAACCTCTATAAAATTAGTAAATTAATAGACTAATGTCAGAGAGGCCTGTGCCCCTGTGAACTTGTACACAATTGTCCATTTGTAAGGTAGATGACACTTCGCTTTAAGTAGACCTGCGGGCAAAGACAGAATGGGGTCTTGCCTGATTCTTGAGTGTGGAGATGCAGAGAACCCCATGTTTCTCTAAGTGAAATGGCAAAAAGTTATTTGTTAGAATATGGAACTTGTAACAAATTGATGTTTGCACCTTAAATTTGCTTTCACAGACCTCCTGGCTGTATTGGACAGGAATAAAGAAAGTTGGAGACTACAATTGCCTTGTCCATTCCCTTGGTCAAAAAAGTATCGGTTAAGCTCATGAGGTTTTTTGTGTATTATCTCTCAAGTGTTGAGATGTTTGTGTAATATAAGTACCACACTCATAGATGAGGAAGCAGGCACAGATGAAGAAACTTGTTGAAGATTATGTGTACATCTCATGAGCAGCAGAATCAGGATTCAGACCCTCAACTAGAAAAAGTCATCTGACAGACATTCAGGTTAAAATACCATTTGTCCATGTAGCCAATTACTAGCCATATATTTTCATTGTTGCTGAAGTCATTCCAGGTTGTAGATGGGTAATTTTCTCTCTAAAAGTGGTATCCTCTTCCATAGGAAACTTAGAGACGTCTTAGAGTGGTCAGGGGTAGTAAGCTGCTATTTGAGCAGAGGTTGCAGAATTTGAGAAAGCTATAGCTGGGGTTCTTTGTTGTTAGCAAGTCTGCTGAGCCCTGGGCTATGCTAGCATCTCTGCCTCATGCGCTTTAATCTTTGAGTCAGTCCTGTGAGATACAGGTGTAGCCCCATTTTGTAGTTGAGAGTGAGGCTCAGATGTGAAGCAACTGGCTGAGGTTAAACTTGGTAGTCTGTTTTTACTTATTTTCTGGCCCTCTTCTTGTTGCCAAATAATTATGATGAGTAGGGTGAGCTTGAACTTTTTGGAGTTTTTTTTTTTTCCCCCTTCCTGGAAAATACTGATTTGACTGGCTTTGGACCATGAAAGTAGCTGGGCTTTCCAGACATCAAAATATGGTAAGGACCATTCACTAAGATAGCCATAGTAGCATGCTCAGTGCCAGCCCTGTCTCCAGGCCCATTCTTATGATCTCAGGAAAAGTCACCAGATGCTTGGGCTCTAAGTATAAAAAAAAAAGGTAAAATAAGTGGCACAAACAAGAGGATTCATCTGATACAAGTCCCGAGGTTAGGCAGTTGTGAGGACCCAGGTGGGCTTCCCATTTTTCTGCTCTGCTGCCCTCAACATGTTCTCCAGCCACCTCACCTTCAAGGCAGCTGTTCCAGGCATCGTAGCTTGCCATACGAATGGCAAGAGGCTAGAGGACTGCTGCTTTTTTCTCTGTATTTAAGAATAATGAAATATTTCCTTCAAGTACCACAGCAGCCTGTGTTTCATTGGGCAGATCTGGATTACCTTTCCACTCCTAGACCAATCATAGCAAGAGGAGTGAAACCACAGAATCTGCTTAGACCAGTCAGGATTGTTGGAATTCAATAGAGGAGGGATCATGATAGAGGAAAATGGCTGTTGTGTGGACAGCCTGCTGCATGGTCTCTTCAGGCCTGGCCTGATTGATTGCAGCACTTAACACTGCTGAGAATTACTCTTCCCCTTCTTGAAATTGAGAAATAATCATATACCATTAAAAGTCACCACTTTATTATTATTTCAAGAGATGGAGTCTTGATGTGTTGCCCAGGCTGGTATTCAACTCCTGGGCACAAAGCAGTCCTCCCACCCTGGCCTCCCAAAGTGCTGGCCACCACACCCAGCCAAAATTCGCCATTTTAAAGCATATACTACAGTGGTTTTAGTACATTCACAACATTGTGCAACTATTGCCACTATCTAATTCTGGAATATATATGTGTGTATGTGTGTGTGTATATAACTATTGCCACTAATTCTGGAATATATATGTGTGTGTATATACAAGTGTATATATATACATACATAAATGTATATATATTTTATATATATATATATATATATATTTTTTTTTTTTTTTTTGAGATGAGGTGGTCTCACTGTGTCACCCAGGGTGAATTGCAGTGGTATGATCTCAGCTCATTGCTCACTGCAGCATCTGCCTCCCAGGCTCAAGCTCCCACCTCAGCCTCCCAAATAGCTAGGACCACAGGCACAAACCATGCCTGGCTAATTTTTTCTGTTTTTGGTGGAGACAGGCTTTCACCGTGTTGCCCAGGCAAGTTTTGAACTCCTGACCTCAAGTAATCTGCCTGCCTTCGCCTCCCAAAGTGCTGGGATTATAGGCATGAGCCACCCTGCCCAGCCTCTGAATGTTTTCATCACCCTAAAAAAGCTCCATGCCCATTAGCAGTTAACTCCCCATTTCTTCCTCCCCCTATCCCTAGACAATCACAAATTTCTGTCTCTCTAGACCTTTTCTGGATATTTCATCTAAATGGAATCAGTCTGTGGTTTTTCTCGACTGACTTCTTTCACTTAGCATGTTTTCGAGGTTCTTCCATGTTGTATGTATTTGATAACTTGTACTACTAAATAACATTCCATTGTGGGAGACTCCGTCTCAAAAAAATAAATAAAAATAAAAATTTCGTAGAGACAAGGTCCCACTATGTTGCCCAGGCTGGTCTAAAACTCCTGAGCTCAAGTGATCCTCCTGCCTCGGCCTCCCAAAGAGCTGGGATTATAGGCATGAGCCACCATGCCCAGCCACATAAACAGTTTTTGTTTTTTGTTTTTCTGAGACAAGACTCTCACTCTGTTGTCCAGGCTGGAGTGCAATAGCATGATCTCGGCTCACTGCAACCTCTGCTCCTGGGTTCAAGCAATTCTCCTGCCTCAGCCTCCCAAGTAGCTGAGATTACAGACGTGTGCCACCATGCCCAGCTAATTTTTGTATTTTTAGTAGAGATGGGGTTTCACCATGTTGGCCAGGCTGGTCTCGAACTGGTTGGGCTCAAACTCCTGACCTTGTGATCCACCTGCCTCAGCCTCCAAAGTGCTAGGATTACAGGCGTGAGCCGCCGTGCCTGGCCCTAAACAGTTTTTAAAGCCATGGTCCTAGGCCACATCTCCAGGGATTCTGACTCTGGTTCTGAAGCAGGGCCCAAAAACTGCATTGCTAAGTTCACAGGTATGCTGATGCACTGGTCCCCAAGAGAATGGTGGTGTGGACTAGGTTGTGTCTCATCCTGGTGTTAACCTTGGCCGTTGGGAAAGAGGTGACTGAGGAAAGGATTAAAATGCCAATACTAGACTTGGAAAGGTGGGAGGGTGGTGAGGGATGAGAAATTACCTGATGTAGGCTGGGCGTTGTGGCTCATGCCTGTAATCCCAGCACTTTGGGAGGCCAAGGTGGGTGGATCACCTAAGGTCAGCAGTTTGAGACCAGCCTGACCAACATGGAGAAATCCCATCTCTACTAAAATTAAAAAATTAGCCGAGTGTGGTGGTGCATGCGTCTAATCCCAGCTACTCGGGAGGCTGAGGCAGGAGAATCGCTTGAACCTGCAAGGCAGAGGTTGCAGGGAGCCGAGATTATGCCTGGGCACTCTAGCCTGGGCAACAGGAGTAAAACTCCATCTCAGGGGGGAAAACAAAAGAAATTACCTGATGGATACAGTGCACACATGCACACTCTTCAGGTGATGGTTGCACTAAAAGCCCAGACTTCAGCACTAACCAAAGTATCCATGTAATGCAACTTCATGTATGCCCCCTAAAAATATATTTAATCAATTTAAAAGCTGATACTTTATTTGGGAGATGCAAGAATGATCCAATAGAAGAAATGGATAAGGCAAGTGAGGAGGTACCTGTGTGGGCTTCATCTTAGAGGAGCAGAGGGATAGGTCCTGATCACAAGTTGAAAGTTCGGCTTTAGAGATTTCCCCCATAATAGGAGGGGACCCAAGGGGCGTGTGCACTGTGCTGCAGGTAGGTAGTAGAGGAGATGGTGGGAAGACGAGGTCGCTCTTTTCTCACCACATCTTCTATCACCATGAAGTATGAAGGGAAATTGCTGATGAGGGTGAAGAAAGCAGGAGGTTGGAGATGGGAGATGAGGTGAAGGTGTGAAATAGTCTATCCAAGACAGGAAAGGTGCCTATATTAGGGAAGTGTAATTAGAGAGTTTTGCAGTGTTGAGGGCCCATTTGAAATCTGCGGTTGTAACTATGAGGTGCGTCTAGTTCGCACCATGTTGTAGTACTCTTATGCAACATCCAGCTGTTTGGGTACAGGTGCCAGCTAAGTACTGGGTTAAGTGTGATAGAGAAGGGAATTCAGTGTCTAACTCCCTGCTGGACCATAGAATCTAAGCTGACAAGGTATGTGAAGACAGGAGGTGACTGGTGGAGAAAAGGTGAGAGGTTAGCCGGGAGCGGTGGCTCAAGCCTGTAATCCCAGCACTTTGGGAGGCTGAGACGGGCGGATCACGAGGTCAGGAGATCGAGACCATCCTGGCTAACACGGTGAAACCCCATCTCTACTAAAAATACAAAAAACTAGCCGGGCGACGAGGCGGGCGCCTGTAGTCCCAGCTACTCAGGAGGCTGAGGCAGGAGAATGGTGTAAACCCGGGAGGCGGAGCTTGCAGTGAGCTGAGATCCGGCCACTGCACTCCAGCCTGGGAGACAGAGCAAGACTCCGTCTCAAAAAAAAAAAAAAAAAAAAGAAAAGGTGAGAGGTTAATGGGCTGGGTGTGGTGGCTCACGCCTGTAATCCTTGGACTTCAGGAGGCCAAGGCAAGAGGATGACTGAGGCCAGGAGTTCAAGACCAGCCTGGCCAACATAGGCAAGAGGATCAACAAAGGCAAGAGGGTCACCGAGGCCAGGAGTTCGAGACCAGTATGGCCAACATAGTGAGACCCTGTCTCTATTAAAAAAAAAAAAAATGTGTCAATGGATTAGAAGTCTCAGGCTGGAAAAGACTAAGATTATTACATATTTATATTAATAATCTTATTAAATTTTCCTAAATAACAAAAACTTTCCTAAAAACATAAACATTCCTAAATAACAAAAAAAATTTTTTTAAGTAAGAAAAAGACTACATATGAAGAACTATAGGCCAGGCGTGGTGGTTCACACTTATAATTCCAGCACTTTGGAAGCTGAGGCAGAATTGATTGTTTAAGCACAGAAGTGAGAGACCAGGCTGGGCAAGATAGTGAGACCCCGTCTCTACTTATTTATTTATTTGAGACGGAGTGTCACTCTGTCACCCAGGCTGGAGTGCAGTGGCACGATCTCGGCTCACTGCAACCTCTGCCTCCTGGGTTCAAGTGATTCTCCTGCTTCAGACTCCTGAGTAGCTGGGACTACAGGCACGCAGCACCACTCCTGGCGAATTTCTGTATTTTCAGTAGAGGGGAGGTTTTGCCACGTTGGCCGGGCTGGTCTCGAACTCCTGACCTCATGTGATCTGCCCTGTGAGCCACCGCACCCAGTCCTGTCTCTATTTATTTATTTATTTATTTATTTTGAGACGGAGTCTCGCTCTGTCGCCCAGGCTGGAGTGCAGTGCGCAATCTCGGCTCACTGCAAGCTCCGCCTCCCGAGTTCCCGCCATTCTCCTGCCTCAGCCTCCCGAGTAGCTGGGACTACAGGCACCGGCCACCATGCCCGGCTAATTTTTTGTATTTTTTTTTAGTAGAGACGGGGTTTCACCGTGGTCTCGATCTCCTGACCTTGTGATCCGCCCGCCTCGGCCTCCCAAAGTGCTGGGATTACAGGCGTGAGCCACCGCGCCCAGCATCTATTTTTTTTAAAAAAGAAAAGAACTATATTTTAAGTGGGCTGAACACGAAGGCTCATGCTTGTAATCCAAGCACTTTGGGAGGCCAAGGCCAGTGGATCTTCTGAGCCCAGGAGTTCAACACCAGCTTGGACAACATGGCGAAAACCCATCTCTACCAAAAATTGTTTTAAAAATTAGCAGGTCATGGCTGGGCATGGTGGCTCACGCCTGTAATCCCAGCACTTTAGGAGGCCAAGGCGGGCGGATCACAAGATCAGGAGATCGAGACCATCCTGGCTAACACGGTGAAACCCGTCTCTATTAAAAATATAAAAAATTAGCCAGGCGTGGTGACGGGCGCCTGTAGTCCCAGCTACTTGGGAGACTGAGGCAGGAGAATGGCATGAACCCGGGAGGCGGAGCTTGCAGTGAGCTGAGATGGTGCCACTGCACTCCAACCTGGGCAATAGAGCAAGACTCGATCTCAAAAAAAAAAAAAAAAAATTAGCTGGGCATGGTGGTGTGTGCCTGTAGTCCTAGCTACTCCAGAGGCTGAGGTGGGAGGATCGCTTGAGACTGGGAGGCAGAGATTGAAGTGAGCCAAGATTGTGCCACTGCAATTCAGACTAGGTGACTGAGAGAGACCTTGTCTCAAAAAATAAGTAAACAGGCCGGGCGTGGTGGCTCAAGCCTGTAATCCCAGCACTTTGGGAGGCCAAGACGGGCAGATCATGAGGTCAGGAGATCGAGACCATCCTGGCTAACACAGTGAAACCCCATCTCTACTAAAAAAATACAAAAAATTAGCCGGGCATGGTGGCAGGCGCCTGTAGTCCCAGCTACTCCAGAGGCTGAGCCAGGACAATGGCGTGAACCTGGGAGGCAGGGCTTGCAGTGAGCGGAGATCCCGCCACTGCACTCCAGCCTGGGCGACAGAGCAAGACTCCTTCTCAAAAAAAAAAAAAAAGTAAACAAATAAAACTTTTTTTTTTTTTTGAGACGGAGTCTTGCTCTGTCACCCAGGCTGGAGTGCAGTGGCGCAATCTTGGCTCACTGCAACCTCTGCCTCCTGGGTTCAAGCAATTCTCCTGCCTCAGCCTCCTGAGTAGCTGGAATTACAGGCATGTGCCACTACACCCGGCTAATTTTGTATTTTTAGTAGAGATGGGGTTTCTCCAGGTTAGTCAGGCTGGTCTTGAACTCCCAGCCTCAGGTGATCTGCCCACCTCAGCTTCCCAAAGTGCTAGGATTACAGGTGTGAGCCACTGTGCCAGCCTGCCTTTTGTTATTCTAATACTCTTGTGTAATATGGGATAAAAGAACTGAGGAATTATGATACTCTTAATTTTATAATTCAGGGTATCACTGAAAACGGATTCTCAGAGTGTTGAAAAAAGGTATACAGATGTGAGATAAATTCTTAGGTCTTGATTTGAATTGGAAATATCTGTAGAGGAGAAGATGTATTTTATCTTAAAACGTGCCTTGGCCGGGCACGGTGGCTCATGCCTGTAATTCCAGCACTTTGGGAGGCCGAGGTGGGCAGATCATGAGGTCAGGAGATCGAGACCACGGTGAAACCCCGTCTCTACTAAAAATACAAAAAATTACCCAGGCACGGTGGTGGGCACCTGTAGTCCCAGCTACTTGGGAGACTGAGGCAGGAGAATGGCATGAACCCGGGAGGCAGAGCTGGCAGTGAGCTGAGATCACGCCACTGCACTCCAGCCTGGGTGACAGAGCAAGACTCCATCTCAAAAAAAAGGGGCTTTGGCAGGGCATGATAGCTCATGCCTGTAATCCCAGCACTTTGGGAAGCTGAGGTAGGCAGATCACCTGAGGTCAGGAGTTCGAGACCAGCCTGACCAACATGAAGAAACCCTGTCTCTTCTAAAAATACAAAATTAGCCAGGCATGGTGGCGCATGCCTGTAATCCCAGCCACTCATGAGGCTGAGGCAGGAGAATCGCTTAAACCTGGGAGGCGGAGGTTGCAGTGAGCTGAGATCGCGCCTGGGCACTCCAGCCTGGGCAACAAGAGTGAAACTCGGTCTCAAAAAAGCAAAACAAAAAAACAAAACATGTGCCTTATGCTCTGTCCCCCAAAACACAGTGGCAACAAGGCATTCTAGAAGTTAGATTTTGGTCTTGTAATGCCAATCACCACTAAAAGGAACCAGGGTTTGTTTGTTCCTAGAAATAGCTGATTCCAGGTTTGGAGCAAGAAATATACAAGATAAGTCTGGAACTTCTATCATATTAGATAGCAAGGACGTTGTCAAATACTACTAAGGTTGTATCAAAAGGACTCAGGAGCCAACTTACACAGATCCCACTGGCCAAAAATAAGGACAATTTGAGCATCAGTAAGTTTAATAATTGCAGTGAACTGAAACACATGAAATATATTCAATTTAGTGATCATGATACTAAAAATACTAGACAACTTACTAGTCACCTAAGGAGGCTACTAGTAAACCAACTCTTATTTTGGAAATGGCAGAAAGAGAATATCTGGATATTTATTTTCTTTTTCCAATACGAACTGTAACTCTGGGTAACCAAACAACAGATGAGTGAACATTTATCTTTGTAGGTATTTCAGGTACCATAAATAAGGAATAATTAGAACATCACCATTTTACAACCCTTGATGAATTAATGAAGGCAGATGTTTTTAATGGCTGTAACATACAAAAAGAAAGCCAACCAGACATCATGACAACACACACTTTTTGTGAGGTTTTCTTGCCACGAAATCTGAATCCAATCACACCTCCAGATCCATTCCTAATTAACAGGATATATAAACAATAGAGAAAATGGTTAGAAATTACATATAGAGAGATAATCAGTAAAGCCCAGAGTGGGAGAAACAGGGATGGAGACAGAATCTACAGGCTCAAAGAGATGTAGGAGATATGCCAACCAAAGGCAATGTATGGACCCGGATTGGACTTTCTTGTTTGTTTTTTCTTTTTTGAGACGGAGACTCTCTTTGTCACCCAGGCTGGATTGCAATGGTGCATTCTGGCTCACTGCAACCTCCACCTCCTGGGTCCAAGCAATTCTCTGCCTCAGTCTCCCAGGTAGCTGGGACTCCAGGCGGGCACTACCATGCCCAGAGCGTTTTTGTAGTTTTAGTAGAGACGGTTTCACCATATTGGCCAGGCTGGTCTCGAACTCCTGACCTCAAATGATCCTCCCACCTTGGCCTCCAGAAGTGCTGGGATTATAGCTGTGAGCCACTGTGCCCAGCCAAGGACCTGGATTGGATTCTAATTCAAACAAGTGCATTCTTATTTTATTTTATTATTATTATTATTATTTTGAGACAGAGTCTCACTCTGTCACCCAGGCTGGAGTGCAGTGGCACGATCTCAGCTCACTGCAAGCTCCGCCTCCCAGGTTCACGCCATTCTCCTGCCTCAGCCTCCTGAGTAGCTGGGACTACAGGCCACCACGCCCGGATAATTTTTTTTGTATTTTTAGTAGAGACGGGGTTTCACCATGTTAGCCAGGCTGGTCTGGAACTCCTGAACTTGTCCTTGTGATCCACCTGCCTCGGCCTCCGAAAGTGCTGGGATTATAGGCATGAGCCACCGCACCCGGCAAACAAATGCATTTTCAAAAGAAGATACTTGGACAGTTAGAAATTTTAAAATTTGGGCCGGGCGAGGTGGCTCAAGCCTGTAATCCCAGCACTTTGGGAGGCTGAGATGGGCGGATCACAAGGTCAGGAGATCGAGACCATCCTGGCTAATCCGGTGAAACCCCGTCTCTACTAAAAAAAAAAAATACAAAAAACTAGCCGGGCGAGATGGCGGGCGCCTGTAGTCCCAGCTACTCAGGAGGCTGAGACAGGAGAATGGCGTAAACCCGGGAGGCAGAGCTTGCAGTGAGCTGAGATCCGGCCACTGCACTGCAGCCTGGTCGACAGAGCGAGACTCCGTCTCAAAAAAAAAAAGAAATTTTAAAATTTGAGTATTTCGTAATATTAAGAAATTAATGGGGACAATGGTATAAACAAGAACCGCAAAAAGTTAATAAGTGTTGAAGTTGTGTGGTGGGAGCATGAGGCTCATTGTATTATCTTACTTTTGCACATATTTAAAATTCTCCAGGACAAAAAAAAGACGTTTTTTTCAAAGTCAAGTCACCATGACTGAACACACTCACTGGAAATATGTGATGATGGGGAGTGAGAGATGAATCTGGGATAACTTTCAGGTTTCTAGCTTGAGGGGTGGAATGGGTGGTGGTGCTTTTGTTATGGGCATGTGAACCAGAGCAACTCCATCTTAAATGGGAACTAGGTAAAATGAGGCTGAGTCCTGCTGGACTTCATTCCCAGATGGTTAAGGCATTCTAAGTCACAGGATGAGATAACAGGACAGCACAAGATACAGGTCATAAAGACTGCTGATAAAACAGTTTGCAGTAAAGAAGCCAGCTAAATCCCACCCAAACCAAGATGGCAATGAGAGTGACCTCTGGTCATCCTCACAACCAGTGCCATAACAGTTTACAAATGCCATGGTAACGTCAGGAAGTTACCCAATAAGGTCTAAAAAGGGGAGGTATGAATAATCCACCCCTTGTTTAGCATATCATCAAAAAATAACCAAAAAATGGGCAACCAGCAGACCTTAGGGCTGCTCTATGGAATAGCCATTCTTTTATTCCTTTATTTTATTTATTTTATTTTATTTTAATTTAATTTTCGAGATGGAGTCTGGCTGTCGCCCAGGCTGGAGTGCAGTGGCGCAATCTCGGCTCACTGCAAGCTCCACCTCCCAAGTTCACGCCATTCTCCTGCCTCAGCCTCCCAAGTAGCTGGGACTACAGGCGCCTGCCACCACGCCCAGCTAATTTTTTTTTGTATTTTTAGTAGAGACGGGGTTTCACCATGTTAGCCAGGATGGTCTCGATCTCCTGACCTTGTGATCCACCTGCCTTGGCCTCGCAAAGTGCTGGGATTACAGGCGTGAGCCACTGCGCCCGGCCCTTTCTTTTATTTTTAATGTTTTGTGTTTTTTTTGAGATGGAGTCTTGCTCTGTTGCCCAGGCTGGAGTGCAGTGGAGCAATCTTGGCTCACTGCAACCTCTGCCACCTGGGTTCAAGCAATTCTCTTGTCTCAGCCCCCCGAGTAGCTGGGACTACAGGCACCCGCCACCACGCCTAGCTAATTTTTTTTTGTATTTTTTAGTAGAGATGGGGTTTCACCATAGTGGTCAGGATAGTCTCAAACTCCTGATCTCAGGTGATCCACCCGCCTCAACCTCCCAAAGAGTTGGGATTACAGGTGTGAGTCACTGCACCCAGCCTCCTTTACTTTCTTAATAAACTTACTTTTGCTTTGCACTGTGGATTTGCCTTGAATTCTTGCTTGCTTGCCATCCAAGAACCCTCTCTTGGGGTCTGGATTAAGACCTCTTTCCTGTAATACTTCTAAAAGATTGAGGGGAAGTAGAGGAGGTGGGTTTGTGAAGAGGAAGGAGAGTTGAATTTTGGTCATGTTGAGTTTGGGGTGCCTGTGGTATATCTGGATGGAACTATACAGGAGTTTGATGGAAATACTGACCTCAAGAGAGATTGGGAGGGATGCAAATATGAGTCACTAGATGACATCATGACGAAAAACTGAAGAGGAGGGGATTGCAAAGGGGCTGGAGGAATGGTGTCTCGGAAACTAGAAGTTCTAGCCCAGAAAGAGGTCTAGAAAAGTTTTTAGGCCGGGCGCAGTGGAATACAAAAAAAAAAAATTAGCCGGGCGCAGTGGCGGGTGCCTGTAGTCCCAACTACTTGGGAGGCTGAGGCAGGAGAATGGCGTGAACCCAGGAGACAGAGCTTGCAGTGAGCCGAGATCGCACCACTGCACTCCAGCCTGGGCGACAGAGCTAGACTCCGTCTCAAAAATAAAAGAAAAGTTTTTAAAAGGAGGAAATGCTTGGATTCCTACCTCATACACTATA